>NC_045768.1:48489809-49114116 GCF_008692025.1 Phocoena sinus | reverse complement strand
GTAGCCCCATCAGAGTTTTCTGTGAATGGGGAGTTTTTGAGAATTACTCCTTCAAACCCAAGGAGAGGGAAGTAAAAGGTCATGCTGTTCTCCTTTGACCCAGAAGCTCTAATGACTCAGACAAAAGGCCACTTTAAAGCTCTGTTGGGGTGTCTATGAAGGAGACACTTTCCCACTGCTATTGTTTATGAGGATTAAGTAAGTTCCTGTTGAAAGCACGTTAAAGATTAAGGGCTAACTTGAAATGTTAATACAGCACACTTTCTTTTGGAGGAGAATTTTCTGACATAAAAAATACCCACCCCTATATGGATTTAGTGTTCTAATGTGCCTTGGAAAAGAGGAATCTTTTCCAAGGCACATTGAAAGTTATTTTGTAAAGTATTTTATGTTTAAAGTTTAAACATACACTTAAATGTTTAAAGTGATTTTATAAGGTATTTCCAAAATACTATGCTTTTTAGTTTTTCCCTTTGCTTTTCTTTAGCACATGCTCTCATATTGTTTCATGTCAAGGAACAATATGCTATACCTACTGTTTTATACCAAAGGATATCATTTAGACTATTTCTAGGATCTTCTAAGAGAGGCCTTGGCCAAATTCTGATTCTTGAGCACTGATTCTATCAGTGGATCTTTACTCCTACTCACAGACCAACTGTGACCCACTCATGAAGGAAGAAGTCATAGAATGGATCTTCTAGAATGTTCCAGTGATCCAGAGTCTACAGACAATAGCAAGATGGCTGGAAAACTCTCCTCTCTTTGAGAGGAAACACAGGTGCAAAGGATCAATTTTTCATAGGAAGATTTGAGAGCAATAAGCTGTCAGTTATATTTATCAATAAATCAAATTGTTATAAACCTCTAGAAATACAGAAGCATTTAGATGGTCAGATTTCCCTATATTTGGAATGAAGCTGTAATTAACTGAAATGATGAAAAGAACTACATTAATTCAGATATATATTCCAGAGCTAAAAACTGGATGGAGTAAAGTATCAAAATATCATCTATTTTTTCATAAACTGAATATATCCAATATATCTATGCCTCTAAATTCTCTCCCATTTCCTTTAGTGATAATATATGGAAATTTGTTCCACAGACAATGAAAAACCCTTATAGCCTAAAACGTAAGCATTTTTTATTTTCTTAGTTATAGGTGGTAGAGAATCCAGGCCGTGCCTAAAAATATGCTTTGTGTAAATTAAACATGCCAATATATGGATATATGGTAACATTAAGCCTTTTTGTCAACACACACACACACACACACACACACACACACACACACACCCATCACACATATTACCTTTTTTCTGAGAAAAGAAAAGATATCAAATAATTAGTAATGACCTAAAGCAATGGTTCTTAGCCTATTTTTTGGAGACAAGAATCTTTGAAAACTTTTTGTGAATCTGATGAAAGCTAATGATCCTTTCCCAGAAAAATAAATGCTCATAAGGACAATCACAAAAATGTTTCTATGCATTTCAAAAGTTCATGGATTCCTGAAGCCTATTCGTAAAAATCTTGCTAATGGACCCTTACAAAGCCCCACCCTAAATTAAGAACACTGATATACAGGTGGCCCTCTGTATCTGTGGGTTCCACATCCACAAATTCAACCAGCTGCGAAGCGAAAATATTTGAAAAAAATTCCAGAAAGATCCAGAAAGCAAAACTTGAATTTGCCGGGCGCTGGCAACTATTTACATAGCATTTATGTTGTATTAAGTATTATAAGTAATCTAGAGAAGATTTAAAGTGTACAGGAGGATGTGTGTAGGCTACAATGCAAATACTGCACCATTTTATAGAAGGGACTTGAGCATCCACAATTTTTGGTATCTGTGGGGGTGGGGCTGGAACCAATCCCCCAAGGATACTGAGGGACCACTATATATGCAAAGAGCATCAGTTTGTGTTCTTTTATGAAGCCCACTGAGGCCTCTGAGACAGGTTCTAGAATGGGTTTTCAAACAAAACTCTATGTCCAGGGAAACTATATCACATTATTACTACCCGGTTACAGTGACTGGCCAAAGTTTCCAAGGTGAAGCACTGTCTATAGGTTATTTCTCCTCCCATCCTTCATTCCTTTCTCTCTTCCTTGTTTTTCTTTATCTCTTCTGTTCACATTTTTCTTTTCTAAATTACATTTTAGACGTAGGATATTAAAAAAAATCTCTAGAGAAAACCACAAATTTACAAATCTGTAGCATATGACATCATTAGTAAAGAAAAAGCATTTTAAAAAACAAGAATGGTATATTCTTTATTAGTGAAATAAACATTTTGGGAATTCACTGCAGATCCAGCAGGATCATAAGGACCACTACCATTTCTTTATGCCCACAAAAAAATTTAACATAAATTCCTTTGAAGAGCCTCACAAGTGTAAGTCTTGCTCAGCTGAAACTACTGACCATTCACAAAAAGTAGTTTAGATTTATAGTTTTAAAAAATATGACTTCTATTATCACCAAAACGTTCTCATTTTATCTAGGCCCCTCAGAGATCTTTTTGGTCAATACTTGTTCTTTTGGTTTTGGGGGAAAGTAGGCTAATTCCTTAGTTGATTGCAATAATTTTTCATTTTCTACTATAACCAAAAACTTCTTAGAGATTTCCATTAGAATTTAATTTTAGAGCAACGCAGAGTTGCTCCCTCAGGAAGAGGCAAGATGTTTGTCACACTTTTTAGTTTTTGTAATTTTGGAACTGGAAGCATTATAGCCTACAAAAATGTGAGCTTGAGTAACGGACCTTAGCAACTACATTCTAGAGGATTCCAAGTTGACCTTGGGCTTTCAAATTATAAATTGAACCCCAGTTAATGGTTCTTTGCAGAAGATAACCTCTTAGACGTTTGTCCCATTTTGTTATGACCACTATGCAGTTAAGCCTGGGCTTCCAATAATTCAAATATTGTCAAAATTGGCGTAAACAAAGATTGGGTGGGTGGTGTAAAGAAGGAGGTGGCAGGGAGAGAAGAATGTCTTAAAATTCTGAAAGACCTTTTTCTTCTCTCTCTTTCTGCCAACATGAGACTATAATCTACGATCAGTTCAGCCACTTGTAAAAATATTTGGTGTATTGTAGTGAAATGCTTGGATAAATAGATTTTTTTTTTTTTTTTTTTGCAGTACATGGGTCTCTCACTGTTTGTGGCCTCTCCCGCTGCAGAGCACAGGCTCCAGACGCGCAGGCTCAGCGGCCATGGCTCACGGGCCTAGCCGCTCCGCGGCATGTGGGATCTTCCCGGACCGGGGCACGAACCCATGTCCCCTGCAACGGCAGGCAGACTCTCAACCACTGCACCACCGGGAAGCCCCGGATAAATAGAATTTTGATCAAACCAAATTAATCCTTTGGTTTACTGTCAACATCATTATATATGATCTAAAATGCCAGTGGGCCTAAGGAATACTTTTTTTGCTGTCGGAAAACGGTTTGTATTTACATGGAGATGGAGCACAGAAGATTGATATTCAGCTAAATCTTAATGACCAAAGCCACAGATCACGTGATTATTGCAGTACAGGTCATTTAGAAAGGAGGCTTCAAACATTACGTGAGCGATGACTTCTTGAAGATCTTAATCACTTTGAGAATGAGTGTGTCAGTGATGGGTAGGTATTTCTGTTTACCAGCTAAAGCTGTTTAGCAATGACATGAACACAGTTAACACACTGGCCTTGCAGTTCTGGGATTATGCGATTCTTGATGATTTAGAAGTTTGTTTGGAGAATGCATATGCTTTCAAAGTGTGCATACAGTGAGAATTTGTCAATATATTTTATGTTGCAAAATTTTAAATTTATATTATTAAAATGCGTATATTATTAAAAAGCACTGGGCTTCCTTGGTGGCGCAGTGGTTGAGAGTCCGCCTGCCGTTGCAGGGGACACGGGTTTGTGCCCCGGTCCGGGAGGATCCCACATGCCGCGGAGCGGCTAGGCCCGTGAGCCACGGCCGCTGAGCCTGCACATCCGAAGCCTGTGCTCCGCAATGGGAGAGCCCACAGCAGTGAGAGGCCCGCGTACCACAAAAAAAAAAAAAAAAAAAAGCACTGAACACTGAACATGTCCCCTTTATCCCGTTTCTCATTTGAACAGTCTGGTCTTTGATTCAATGGTTGACTCAACCAATAAATATACTGGTCACCATCTCCTGTATTTGGACTAGAATGGGGCCATAAAAACTCACTAACCCCTTAAGATCTTATATTTTACAAAAAGAACTTTATACAGACCTGGGGGGCATTAACAATTACTGTAGTGATGGGAAAAGAAGCAGTCAAGTTATTTGCCTCATTTTAATGGGCACCCGTTACTCTCTGCTTGAGAAATAGTGGCTGAAGTTTGCATAATACCACGGCTTTTCACAAATAGTTTGAGGATTAGGTTCTTGCTCCCCTTAATGAATCTCTTCTATGGTCTGCAAATTGTGGGATGGATTTATGAAAATTAAATAAAGCTGGTAATCAGCTGTGTTTAACTGACAACACTCGATACTATTTCTTATTTATTAAGTTTAAGGCGCTTCTTATAATTAGGAAGATTCCCAGAAACATGAATATTCAGGTACAACTGTAGAATATTACTGTATAGAAAGACAATATTTTTAATATGCTTTATTTTGGCAAAAAGAAACGTGATTGGAAATCTTTGAGCTACTAAGGAACAGAGTGAGCCCAAGAAAATATCAAGGAATGACATAAGAAAAAAAAATGCATCTCATTTTAACTAGAATGTCTCTTCAGTCTTCAATGGAAGCAGATGTTTTAGATATTGCCTTCATGTTTTAGAGATAGAATACATTATCTATTCAAGACAACAGAACTATTACTGGAATGTGCCTGATCCCACTTGGAAATGGGTAATAAACCTATTTATTTTAGCAAATCCTGATGATGTATTCAATTGGTAAATGCCAACCCCAGTTCAAACCAATTATGTATATCCTTACTACATTTTTTTTGCCACTATAATTCTGCCCTAAATGGATTAGAAAAGCATTTGGAAATATAAAATACTGCACAAATTATTAAGCAGTCAAAAGGAAACCACATGCAACAAGATGCTTCAGTTTTAGACACTTTTGGTTCTCTAGTGGGGAAGAAATTCCTTGAAAAAGGACAGGGGTCTTTCCCTGAGGCATAAATTTCCAACCCATTGGAGGACTAGGCAGGGGTAAAGATAAGGCAAATTGCTTAAGTGTCTTTTCCTATCATCACCAATCCCTATGGCAACTCCCTTGTCGATATTGAACTTAACAGACCCCATCCATACACAATCTTTCCATATTTAAAGCTAGTGCCAATATTCCAGAATAAACATACATGTATATTTTATCTTGGCAGTTAAAATCTCAGTAAATTTGGCTGAAGATATGAGGTTGTCAAGACGTTGAAGATATAGAGTTTGAATTCATGGAAACACCTCTCTGAGACAATGATAAAAGACCAAAAACAGATGGTGCATAGCATTTCTTACCCTGGGGACTAAGAATGTTAAATCTACTGAATTAATATGGCCAATCCCCTTTTTTTTCTGTTTGTTTTCAATGCATTTTTTTCTGTTGTTGAACCAATCTATTTTTTGCATTATCAATGCTGCAGGTATTTTCTTAGGAATTCAGTACCAGCCCCCACCAGAGGACTATAATTTTGGACACTGCCTTCTTGCTTTGCTTTCCCATGTAGCGATTGAAGGCCAAAGGCCAGAACTGGGGGAGTGGATTGAATGTAAAAATCTTGAAAGCCAACCAAAGAGGTCACTGTGGCATGTGTACTGGCAACTCCCATCATGTCCTCTCTATCCATACCCGCCTATCAGAGAACTGAACTGTCCGCAGCACAGAAGGGCAGGCTTACTTGGCATCTTTCAAAGCTGATTGGAATGGAGGTAGATTCCAGACCTGCAGTGGGCCAGATTTGCCTTCCTGCACTTTGAATGGAGACCTTGAACCTCAGGTGAGTAACTGGGAGGGACTGGGAGGGCATGAGTACTTGGGGAGTAAAGCCTCTATTAGTGGTGGCTCTGATGGGACCATGTCAGGGTGAATAAACAAGCAAAGAAGTCTGTGTGCAGGAAGAAAAGAAGGAACTGAGTGCATCACAGAGGAGAGATCACGTGGCCTGAGTGAGAGGGAGGGAGAGAGTGTGTGTGTTTGGGGGTGAGAGAGAGAAAGAGAGAGAGTGAGAGTGGGAGAGAGAGACGGATTTATTGCCTGGATTATTAGCGACTTTTCAGTTCAAGATACAGTCACTTGGCTGTAGTTCGTAGAGTCCCCTATAGATCAAGGTAGAAAGTTTTTTCTGTAAGGGGCTATATAGTAAATATTTTAGGCTTTGTAGGACAATGGGCAAAATAGAGGACATCATGCAGGTACTTATATAACGAGAGAAAACAAATTATACAGAATGTTTATGGACGAATTGCAAAACACAATTGAATACATTCTTTTTTTGTACTACAGGTCGACTAATGAGAAAAATGGAATTTTCAGATGGAGGCTGAAATTTGAATTTGATGTAGTTTTCATATGTTACAAAACTATTCTTTTATTTTCAAACATTTAAAAATGAAAAAAACATTCTTAGCCCATAAGCCATGTGAAAACAGGGTGGGCCATAGTTTGCAAACCTTCCTCTAAACACATTTCTCTTTATCAAAAATACTCCTTTATATATTTTGAGTGAGTTTCTCTTTATTGCCACCAAACATTCCCCTCCCTAGCCTCACCTCTGCTGACTCCAAGGAAGTCTTCACCTGTCCTTAACAACATGGAAAGTCCTCAGATGCTCTTTTCTCAGCCTGAGGACCCTCGCAAGGAGACAGTAGTTGAGGGCTCTTTGTAAGAGAAAAATGGAGGATAGCAGAGATTTTTTTTTTTTTTTGAGGTAGGGCTTTTCTTCTTTTAAATTTATTTTATTTGTTTTATTTTTGGCTGCACTGGGTCTTTGTTGTTGTGCGTGGGCTTTTCTCTAGTTGAGGTGAGCAGGAGCTACTCTTCGTTGCAGTGCACGGGCTTCTCATTGTGGTGGCTTCACTTGTTGTGGAGCATGGGCTCTAGGCGTGCTGGCTCAGTAGTTGTGGCACACAGGCTCTAGAGTGCAGGCTCAGTAGTTGTGGTGCATGGGCTTAGTTGCTCCGCAGCATGTGGGATCTTCTGGGACCAGGAGTCGAACCCGTGTCCCCTGCATTGGCAGGCGGATTCTTAACCACTGCACCACCAGGGAAGCCCTGAGGTAGGGCTTTAAGAGGCAATATTCAGTTCTAAACTGGGTGTAAGCCTACCATCTACACAGTGTCAGGCAGGCCTTGATTTTGGAGCTTAACTGATGCTCATGTGGGAAACCTGGTTACCAGTCACGGTGAGCTGCTCTGCTTCTCTCAAAGAGAAGAGGACTCACTCATGTGGTCGATCAAGGAACTTCACTCAGACAGCAGAAGGGATTCAGATGGTCTTCAGAGAGCTCTAAGCCCAAGAGCAGAGAGAGCAATCGTCCTCTGTGAATACCCTTGGCTCCTGGAGAGTGGCACCCTCTTCTATAAGCCAGCCAGCCTGGGACATGTGCTTGCTCCCCCCCTGGCAATGTGGGCCCCAAGACTGGGGTTTTGCCTTGATTTCAGTGGACTTTTCTGGAAGCACTTCTTCATGCAACACCACGACCATCTCTGCCCTATACTCTGGAAGCCTGGACCTGTCTCACTCAGATGATGACTCTTTTCTTTAGATCATGGGCTGCCTGGCTGGAACTGGGCTGAACCTGTCCTGTCCTGATCTCTGACTCTGATTCCCAGTTCCATGACTGTCTCTACCTTCATTTATCTGCTGCTTCCTGTTGACCCCTACTTTTTAACTCAGCATGGGTCACTCTAGTCTATTGTACCTCCTTGCTACTGTAAACTCTGACAGCATGTCTAGACATTGTACTACTAACATGGTAGCTGGAACTATGCACATCCTAGAAAGGCGTAAATACATCTTGATATGACTTGATAAACAAACAATATATTTTAGAATTCTACACAGTGTCTAATACACAGAGTTGGCACATAATTCATAGCACTGTTTTGAGTAATGAGTTATTTGTCAAGTACTTAGAACAGAGTCTGGCACTTACTGAGAACTATATGGTTAAACAAATATAAAGATTCTTATATATATTTATTAGGTTTGTAAAAGGTTTCTATTTTAACTGCATAAATGATTCATGACGACAAATGCATTTTATGGATTTAAACCAAAAGTATGCTCTGACAAATAAATAATTTGATACACACTTTTCCAAAGTTTGAATATTCTCTCATGCAGACCAGTAATATGCTTAGGAAGGCACCTTTATCTCCTATCCAAAACACTAAAACTTTCTGCTTTGGGGTAGGTGATCTTTTTGTCACTCCCCTGATGTCTTCTACCGAGGGGCCTCTCCTCAGTGCTTCAATCAGCTTAAGTCTTTTGAATTCTGTGGGTTGGACAAAGATGTAAATGCCAAATAACAAAACTCATAAGTTGACTCCAAGTATATTACATGCTAGTAAACAAACTTAGCTTTTGACTTAATCAATGGAAAACAGTTATTCCCTCATGGCCAGACAGCTCTGATTAAAATGTTCTGCTATTAACGTCCGTATGTTTCTAGGACATCCAAGCAACAATCCACGTGAATCGTTTCAAAAGAAAGGGAACGGCCAATGGCATGGGCTGTAAGGCAAGTATTACTCTCAGAAAAATAAAAGAGCCAGCGTTTTTTTCTTTGGGGCCATTGTTTGCAGGCTGAATGTTTTAATATAATTGATCTAAGTCTACAAGAAAACTCGCCCAAACAAAGCTACAGTCTTCTTAGTTTCTGCTCTGTTCAAAACCCACATCAAAAGGCATCCTTGCCTTCTCAAATGTAAGGTAATCAAAGTGATTCTAACTCATTTTACTTTATAATTCCTTCCCCACACTCCCCTATAAATGTGCCAGGATCTAGGTCCACAGCTCGTACAAGATTCTTTGGCTTCTTGGCAGAATTAGTAAGCAGCAGAGCAGCCAGGGGAATTATGATTTGGAAAGACCTAGCCCACAGTGCAGGGCACGGCTGGGTAGGAGAGGTAAATGGTAAGAGGGGAATGTTGCTGGTAATGGCAAAATTGTATATTAATTTGCCCTTCCAAGATAATTAAAAAAAAAAAATCTCTGCGTCATTTGAAGGAGACTGCAATTACTTCTCCCTGCACCAAATGTGAAAAATTCTATTCCCTCTTTAAGGCATGTTCTTTTTGACTTACTCTTTCTGGAGAACTTACATGCATCCTGCAGTTCCCAGGCTCAAAGTCTTCCTTAGGCCCCTCCCTTTCACCCCCACCAGGCAGAATTAACTATTCTCACTTCTGTGTTCTTATAGCATTTGCTTGTCTTAAAAGCCCATGCCAATGAATATACTTTATAAATTTGTCAATCAACTACTATGATATCAAGGAAAAAATTCTCATAGTATCTTACATATCTCTTGAAGTTTTCTCTCATTAATTTACATGTTTGGACATCTCTTTTCTCTGTAGGTAGGTTTATCTTTGTATCCCCAGCATATCATAGAGTGTTCTACATGTAGTTCACTAAAATCTGGGGTACAGAAGGAAGGCAAGATACTGAATCACCTCAAGTATATCCTGATTGCTCATAGGTTATATGACAATGTACTTATTTCTATAGAAATTTTCAAATGTTTTATGACATAAGCAATTTTCCCTTAATCAACTGACCTGAGGTCCAAGGCACTTAGATCTGATTTAAATTCTCCTGAAATCAGGAATGATGCCAAATGCCCAGTTTCTGTGCTCACTGGTTTTCCTGTGGGCTACTGAGATTGCTTCCTAACTGATTTCTCTGCCTCTACAACAATCATCACATAACTGCTAGTTATCATCTGTAAATACAGTCTTCTCTGTAACAATATTTAGTGGGTTCCCATTGCTTATAGATAACAGCCCAAATAATTTTGCATGAGACAAGGCTCCCCATGTTCTGGACCCAACCTTTATTCACAGCCTCATCCCTCTCTCCAGAACTTTCTGTTCATTCTGATTCTAGTCTCATCCAGACTATCTTCCTTATCCTCCATCTAGGACTATTTTTAAATTTCCCTTTAGCCATCCTAATTTTCAGAGAGGAGTATCTTTCCCTACTCTTGGTTTCATGAGGAGGAATTTTTCCTAAGAAGATCCTTGGGTTTTCTTTGTTTTTACTCCTTGGTAGATTTGAGAATAATAACTGGATTTGCCCACTCAGTCTCGCTCTTCTTTCTCTTGGCATCTTCCTGCCTGCAGGAAGCCTGACATCTCCCAAATCCTCCAGGGCCCTGTCCCTGCGGGTGTATGTGGTGGGATGGGGAATGAAGGCTTACTGTGGAATTCTGC
The DNA here is from genome assembly GCF_008692025.1 of Phocoena sinus. Taxonomy (NCBI): domain Eukaryota; kingdom Metazoa; phylum Chordata; class Mammalia; order Artiodactyla; family Phocoenidae; genus Phocoena; species Phocoena sinus. The sequence continues at coordinate 49,103,695 of NC_045768.1, read as the reverse complement.
CTAATTCTGGGGAGTCAATAATCCCACTTGGTCAACAGTCTAAAATCCATGTCTGCTAACTTGTCCCCCAACTAAAAATGATATTCTGAGTTCCATCAACTACTTCTTTTATTTCTCAAAGTGTTTAGAACTTGGATGAGGAAAAGAGGTGCTATTTCTTGTAGCCCCTCAGAAACCCTAACTCAATCTGCAAAGTCCAGTTCAAATGTTACTAATTCCTGAGGCCCTTCCTAACTCCCTCAGGCAGTATTAATTATTCATTCCTTTGTAGCCCCATTATTTATTTATTTTTCTACATATCCTTTGGCAGTTTTTAAATTCTGCCTTGCTTTAATGAAAGTTTCATCCACTACATTGTAAACTCTTTGGGACAGAAACACCCACACCCCTCTTAGACAACATTCTGGTTTCCATAGTGCCTCATACTTAGAAGGTAGTTCAAATAAATGCTTGTGAAGTAAAATTAGAAGGTACAATGCCTAGGGTCTATACCTTGGGACTAGCACAGCTGAAATGACATGAATAGATGTTATAAGGGGACTATCATACCTCAATACTACTGATGCAAACTGCTGAAAGTGGAGATGACAGCCATTTAAGTGGTCCCTGGTATCCTTTTACAGGCCTTCACTACTGGCCTTAGTGGTGGTCAGAGACCAAGAAAAGAACACGCTGAGTGACCTGGGTGGGTGCTCACACATTGCCTTGTCCATCTGGATTAAGTCTGCAAGAGTCCAGATTCTTAGGAACTTGAATAGCCAATTACAGTTCAGCTGTCTTGTACTTTTAAATTGAAGCCTTATTATTTCTCAGAATTTGACCCAGCTGCAGTGACAACGTGTCCTGGACACTGGGGAGAAAGACGCGAACAAAGGTTTACACTCTTCCCCTTGCTGGAAGGATGTCCGTGAAAGCTATTATTTCCTCCAGTTGAAATAAATAGGGAACTATATGACTGAAGTAGAAACCTAATTCTGTTCTCTCTGAGGTGATGGATACGTTTTAGCAGCTAACTTGCTGTAGGCCAGGAGTGACCTTCATTCATCACAAAGGTTATTAAAGTTATTAAAATAACTGACTGCCATTATCATGTATGAGACAAAGGAAGGGTACTGATTATTTGGGAGCTGGTAATGGTATTTAATCCAATTTCTGATCAGCAGTTGGGAAAAGCGATACATTTTTATTTGATTACCTGGCATCTTTTCCAAAAGATAATGTGTCCAATCTGATCAAATTTTCACTGTTACTAAATCTTCAGTGAGAAATATGGTGACAATGTCATGGGAAACCTTCTTTCCTCTGGTGTCAAATTTCCATGTGGAGGGCTCCATTAATGTGACACATCTAGCCCCTTGTCCTTCTCTTGTCTCTATATATAGAATTGAGTAACCTGGTTGGTGGTGACTAATGTCCATGTTCCTTGATTGGATAGGACGAGTCTACTAAAAGTCTCTCAGTGAGGAGGATTTAGCATCCTTTTTCATTTTCCTCTATGGACCAGTGCCAGTCAGTAATATTAGTAAAACTGTTTCTGTAGACCCAAATTTCTCCTCTGGTTGGCTGTCTTGAGGACTGAGGTAAGCAGGCAAACCCATTTGGCCCTCACAATAAGTCATTATGTTCAACTACTTCATCATTAATAAAGTGATATTTTGATCTCCATCTGCCTAACTCCAGTGTTCAACTCTTGGTCAATTTGAATATTGTCCTGTCAAGAGTGAGTTATAATTTACTCGACTTCCTCAAGCTCCAACACCATGAGTTACAGTGCAGTCACTTCTGTTTCTGGCATTCATTTTGCAGCAGCATCTAACGAACTTGAACCTCTGGTTCAAGTTTGTGAACGTGATCTTATTTTTTAGACGCAAATATGGCCTCTTCTGAAAGACAGTTTTTTCTTAATGTCTTTACAGCTCCTTGAAAGGAAACAACAATTGCCACAGATTTTAAAAAAGCTTATTAAAAATAGAACCCAAACAAGGGGGCTTATGAATTTCTGGGCTGCAGTGAATGATTTCATGTAGTGAAATCCACTCGGCCAACTGACTGAAGACAGTTTCTTATTCCTGTAGGGGAAGTAGCGGCTACGAAGCACCCACCAGGTGCTGGGCACTCAGCCAGGCGAGTTGTATATGCTCACTTAATCTGCTCACCAACCCTATGATAGAGATATTATCATCCCCATTTTACAGTTAAGTAAATTGAGGCACTGAGAGTAAATCACATGTCTGAACAGGGTTTCAGAGACCTATTAGGAAATTCAGAGCCTGCACTCTGCACTCCACTGGCTTGTCTCTCACTAGGGTGACCAGGTGATTTATCATACAAAAACCAGGACATTCTTGCAAGTGAAGAGGTCATCATTAATAATTACTCTGGGATGACAAGGATCAATATAAACCAGAATTATTTAGTTTTGGACAAACCTGTACATATGATCACTCTAGGGTCTCAAACTCATTTCTAGCAGATTTTTAAAAATAGATGCTAATTCTGGATATTTAGAAAGGGGCCTGAGTTTGTTCACTGTTCCTTTGTTCACCTATTCATGGCTTAAAAAGGCTAAGACTCACTTGTTGCCCCTCTCTGATTCTTGAGATCCAGTTTCTAGCTCCATCTAAATAAATCACAGCTGTTTGTTATCAGAGATATTTCTTCTTCTAGCCACACAGAGGCATGAAGCTCCAGGGAAGGATTAGATCATTAAGCAAAGGAAAATAGCAACAACAATACAATAGCACCTGCATAAATCCTGTAGGGGGAAAAGATCAATTTAAAGTTTTTCTCATGTTCTAGCATATCCTTGATGGAGTTGGATATAAATGCCTTCTACTTTTCTCTCTTATAAATAAATGTCTCATTACATTCTATCACTTAAGCACACTGGAGTGTCATGATGAAGAATCAGAGACAGTCAAGGCCCAGGGGCATGGGGGTGGTTACCCTCATTACCCTGCTCTGTTGAGTTGGTGTGAAACAGCTACTTGAGTTATTCCTACTGCTGCCACCAAGAGTCATTTGACATCAATACTCAGTGGTAATACTATCATTCTCGTAAATGGGTTATCCTAATGTTACAGGAAGAGTGTGGCACTCTAAGGACTGCTCTTAAAATCCTGATTCTAACGTGCAAAGAACTAGTTTGTGCATTGAAAATTATCACAAGAAGCGGTGTGTGGAAATGCCCATTTCCAGTTCTCAGCTCTTCTTACCAGTGTGTGCTCTAGTGGGATGGCTCTCAAGCCTAGCATCCTCCAGAATCACCTGAAGGATCAGCTAAAATACACACTGCTGGGCCCCACCCTCAGAGCTTCTGATCAGTAGGTCTAGAATGGGACTTGAGAATGTGCATTTCTAACAAGTTCCTGGATGATGCTATTGTTGCTGGTCCACGGACCACACTCGGAGAACCAACACCCTAGCATAAAGCTGTAGGGAGTGGAGACTTTGCACCTGTGAAAAGAAGTGAAATCTAAGACGTGTCCCCTGGAATAAATTAAGATGAAAGCCCATGGAGTAGGACTGAAATGTCCCTGTTATACTTCTCATAGTCTATTGAAGTCTGACTAGGAGTCAGCAAACATTTTCTGTAAGAGGCCAGACAGTAAATATCTTCAGCTTTGCAGGCTAGATGATCTCTGCTGCAAGTTCTCAACTCTGCCACTGTAGCATGAAAGCAGCCAGAGACGGTGCATGAAAGATGGAGCGTGGACATGGCTATATTCCAATAAAGCTTTATTTACAAAGACGAATAATGCACTGGATTTGGCCCACAGGCCATAATTTGCCAACCTTTGAGTCTAACTAATGTGATAAATATGATTCATATATTGCAACATCTGTTAGTATGTTGAGCCCAAGTATGCCTATGATCAATGAGAAACCAACCAAGCTGGAAACCTGTGTCAGCCATGCACTGACACCTGTTTTAGCTGCATGTGATTGGTTGACTATTGCCCACACCGGAAGATATGCACTCTTCTTGCAATTCAACACCTACAACCGTTTAAAAACCAATGGCTCACCACTTCATCCTAATTCAACAGGGGTTTCACTGCACTGATGGAAATTATGTATATTTAATTTACTCTCTACTTGGTACTTTGCCTAAAAGTCAATAATATCTTCCTGTGTAGCGGGATCATTGATTATCAGTTAATTCATATTTCATTTTAAATTTGTTTTTTCTTCTCCTTATTTCCAAAAGGCCCACTGGGCTGTCTTTTCTCACAGGAGGTTTACGCTGGTGGCCTGAAGATAAGCTCTCATGATGGTTTTTGTTAAAGAACTAAGCTCGCTGATGCCCTGAAGAGGAGGAGGAAAAAGACAAGTGTATTTGAGGGGGAGAGGTTGAAGCGGATGAGATGGGGAGGAAATTATCCAACTCCTGGAACAGGCAGAAAAGACTCTCAACATCCCTGATGGTCAGTTCCCGGGTCTCTCCTTACTTGTCCTGTCAGCAGCATTTGACACAGTTGGCCACTCCTTCCTCTTGGAAATATGTTCTTTGCTTGGCTTCCAGAGAGCATTCTCCTCTGGTTTCCCTCTCACTTCACTAGCTGCTCCTTCTTTATCTCCTTTGCTGGTCTCTCCTCTGATAGAAGGACCGTCTCGAAGCTCAGTTCTTGGTTCTCTCCTGTCCTGTCCTCTCCTCATACACTACCTTGGTGATCTCATCCACTCACATGGTTTCATATACTGTCGACACACAGACAACTTCCATGTTTATAATTCGAGGCCAAATATCTCCACCGAACTTCAGTCTCACATGACCGTGCCCCTCTCGACGTCTCCACGCGTGCTCTGAGGCCTCTCAAATCTGACATGTCCAAAGCTAAGCTCCTGACATTGTCCCATCCCTGCCATCCCCATCCCCACAGTCTTCTCCAGACTGGAAAATGGAAACTCCATTCTTCTACTGATCAGCCTCCAAAATCTGGAACCATACCCCATATCCAATTTGATGGTAAATCTTGCCTGGTCTACCTTCATATCATAGTTCAAAGTTGACTACTTCTCACCTCCTCAACTGCTACCACCCCTAGTCTAGTTACCATCAGCTTTTGCCTGGATTAGTGCCATTTTCTCTTGACTGGCATCTCTGTTTTCATTCCTGCTCCCAATCTGGACGACTCTCAACTCAGCAGGCACCGCGAGTCTATTGAAACATACAAGACCACTCATTCCTTTGCTCAGAACTCCACAAGCTTCCACCTCCCACAGAGTGAATGTGAAAGTCAGAGGCCTTACAGTCCTGCCTGGCCCTGGCCCTTGTTTCCTCTCTGGCCTCCTCCGCACTCCTCTCCTACTCTTCCGTCCACGTGGTCACACAGGCCTCCTGATGCTCCTCAAACATGCTGCCCACATTCCCACCTCAGCGCCTTTTTAATGTTGTTTCCCCTGCTGGAAATGGTCTCCTCCAAAACATCACACAACTTGCTCCCTCATTTCCTCCAAGTCTTTACTCAGATGTCCCCTCTTCAGGGAGTCCTCCCCCTACTCTACTGAAAATTGCAGCCCCTTCCCTGCACTTGCCTTTCTGCCTTCTTTGCTTTTTCTCTCTCACCAGCACTTATCACTATGCAATACACTATGTATTTTACTTGTTTGTTCTCTGTCTCCTTCCACTCAAATGTAAGCTCCTTAAGGGTGGGATTAGCACAGGCATCTGGTCTGAGGGGGCTGCTGTGAAGTGCCTTTGGGGTGCTGAATCGGGGCTGCAGAGCCCTGGCCACGGGGATGCCAGCTGCAGTAAAGATACAGCTGGCTTTACTCAGCCAGGCAGCACCAGAGCCTTCCACCCTGGAGGGACCAAGCAGGCTTGGGCAGTTGTTTTTATCAGTGGTCACCCTGGCTGAGGGAGGTTAAAAGGCTCTTATTCAGTTTTCCAGGTACACCATAAGCATGAGAGAGGAGGGTAGGGAGAGAGAGAGGACAGTGGGGTGGGGAGAGAAGAGAGGAGAGGAAAGAGGGAGAGAGGTGGGAGGAGAGGAGAGGAGGGGGGGGAGAAAGAGAGAGAGAGGAAGAGAGGGGGGAGGGAGGGAGCGAAGGAGGGAGGAGGGGAGGGGAGAGAAGGGGAGAGGAGAGAGGAATATGGGGAGAGAGGAGAGGAAGAGGGAGAGAAGAAGAATGACAGAGAGAGGGAGGGAGAGGGAAGGAGGGAGGGGGAGGAAGGGAGAAAGAGAGAGAGAGAGAGAGAGAGAGAGAGAGAGAGAGAGAGAGAGAGAGAGGGAGAGGGTGGGAGAGACCTAATAGATAAAGATTGAATTTACCAAAACTAGATGGAAAGGGGGCTTGGAATTGGATTTATTTGAATTAAGGAAAATTGTTACTATGTGACATTTCCTACATACCTAAGTTTATGAACAATAATTCATACTCATAACAACGGTTCTTATTACTTGAATAATGGAAATAAATAAATCAATGGAATAAAACAAACCCTGCTCCACTCAAACCAAGAAAACAGGACAGAAAAATGGAAATACAGGGTGTAATGAACTTTCCACTTCTCCCCAAACTCCACCATGATTTCATAATAAATTCTGATGTGAACCAGAGTCAATATGCACTTCCTGTGTTCTCCCTTTGGGTGGACGAAATGCTGCTAATGAGGAAGGGTTCAGCTCAGATCTTTCTGATGACCAGGAAAGCTGACTCTTCAATCCTCAGCCCTCTGTTTTAGCAAAGGTGCACCTGTTTTTCCACCCTGCCTCATTCTACCAGGAATTGCCCACAGAACTCCATGTGGACCCAGAGACGTCAAGGCTCATTAGCCAACAGACCTGTTGATTCCTCTGCCTGGGATTTAGGACTTGAGTGTTTGCCTGCAGGGTTGCAGGCATGTGGGACTCTGCGAGGCTTGTGAAATCTGGCCTCCTTGCAGAACAGGGACAGCCTGTTCAGTAAGGGTAAGAGTGCTTGTTGCTTCAGTGATGGATGCCAAAAAAAAAAAAAGAAAAAAAAAAGCTGCATGCTTATTTGGCCAGTATTAGGGCATAACATCTCTATTTTTCTCCTATTTCTCCGGGCTTAATGATCTTAAGCTGAGGGTTCAAGTTAAAAGATTTTTATTCTGTTAAAACTTATGACAACTTTATTACTGACATTTTGGGAGCATTACTTCTAGTCATTTTCCTAGCCTATATGAAATATAGGCTTACTTCCACTAGTTTAAATGGCTTGAAATGATCCAAACAGTATTTTCAAAGGATGGGCAAATTATTTTAAATCCTGGGAAGGGGCTTTGAAGGGCCCTATGACAATTGCCCTGGTCTGACACATCTCCAGTGAATTAAAATCTCAGCCTGCTTTTTTAAAAGACCCCTAGAGAATGAGATACCTTATCATCTCCAAATATATCCTACTGTAAAATTGTTGATTATGGCAGAAAAGTACTCAGTCAGCACAAGTTTTCCCATCTATTTTATGTTTGTCTAACTTTCTAAAGTTAGCTATGCACTTCTACTGAATGGCTGATCCTAATGTAGACTGTAAAGCAGCCATGGGCACTTATCACTTTAGATAAGTGCAGAAAAATCAATACTTATTTCTTTTTCTGTGTAAATGGAAATAATGAAGCCATGATGGCATTGGCTGCTACAAAAATGTATATCCTAGACTCTCTAAATCCACAAGATAGAAATGATTTGATAACAAGCACAAGTCAACAGAAATGCAGTCAAATTTCCAGAATAAACGTTTTTATGGCCATGAGAGTTGGAAGTATGCATGATGGTCTTTGCCTGTACACGTTCCTATTTATTTATCCTCCCTGAATCTATGTATTATTGTTTTATTATGTGTCCTTTCTATATAACTTTTAGTTTCTAAACTCTTCTATTACATTTTTACATCAGGCTGGAAATGAGAGTTAAAAATAAGGCCAGAAAACCAAATATTGATGTTTACAATAAAAATTTATTGAGCACCTACCTACCTGCATGTGCCAGGCACTGTGCTAGATTTTCAGGATGACAAAAGTGAGTATGCCTCAGGCTCTGCTCACATGGAGCTCACAATCTACAGGTGATGAGGGAGAAGGTGCAGGCAGACAACCGCTCTACCAAAGAGGCAATGCTACAACACAGGTTGATACAGAGTGCTGTGGGAACGGGGGTTATGTGGTGAATAACTGAGCCTAAGAGGATCGTGTGTGTGTGTGTGTGTGTGTGTGTATGGTTTCTGGTAGTATTTCAGAAAAAAGATTTTCAAGCTGAGACTTAAGAGTGTAGGTTTTTGCCAGTAAGTAGAGTTAGGTGAGGTTGGAATTTCAGCAAATGTCAAAATGGGACAAAAACACATCGAACAGGGCATGTCCTTTAAGAGAAACTGCAAGTAGCTTGGAATGGGTGGGACATAAGGTCCACAGGCATTAGGAAGGAGAGGAAAGCTAGATAAACAACAAATGAGAAGATATGGAAGGTCTTCCGGTTAGTGAAACAAGGAAGAGACTGAGTCCCACCAAGAAAGTTGCCATCAGAAGGACCTATTAGTTCTGACCAGCAACTGAGACCAAAATGCCAGTCAAACATTTGCAACCCAAATCTTTCTAATCTGAAAGGAGATCTCAGCATTCTTCCCTACATGTAAAAGAACCTAAGTCTTATCAGAATGGTGGACAGTTACCTGTTTCAGACTCATTTGTTTACAGGAACTGTCCCAGTCCCTGAACAGAGAGTTCCAATGTGGAATGGGGTTTCTTCCTAAAAAAGAGAGAGCTCCTAGCTTGAATTGGAAAATAAGTCAGATAAACAAGACAGGCAAATACCAAGAAACAGGTTTCATTAAATTTGTTCTACTCCTTCAATATTATTCTTTTGACTCCGTTATCTTCTTGATTGACAAGGTGACTTTTCATTAACAAGCGTGGCAAACAGTTCAGTGTCACAGCCAACTTCTGTCAAGCCACTTTATAAAATGAAGAGAGGGCAGATGTTTAAACTGTAACTGTCTTCTTCACACAACCTATCCTTTGAAGGGAAAATTCTTTAAAAGGCAGAAAAACTTCAAACAACACATTCAGTTGAGAGCATCTGGAAAATGGCAAGTTATCACAGTCCAAAGTTAACGGATCATGAATTTGATATTTGTATTTTGGATGGTCTTCTACTTGATTGGTTGATTCTACCAGTAGTAAAAAGTCTGAATGATTAGGCTGAACATGTTACAGCATCCAAGGAAGACAATGAGATGTTCCTGATATACATGTAACCTGCCCAGAGGAAGTTTAACATCCTTTTCAGGTCACTTGATTTGAATCCAGGGCTGTCAGTCTCTGAGAATATAAATTCACTGTTTCTTACTTCCAGGGCTCCCTGGATGAAGCTCTGCTATGACCTTTAACTTACAGAGTTGTTATTTATCTCATGGAACAGTTATGAGCTCAATGATGGAAAACTTCATGTCATGGTTACCCCAATGCATTGGATGATGGTGCAATGATCAAAAAGATGCCAGTGATGACAATTGAACGTCCCTTTGCCTTCCCAGCCTCCTTCATATATTCTCAGGCATAGGATGACAAAGGGAAGTCCACGAGTCACATGAAGAAAGACTGTAGCCATGGGCACACGATCAGGAGCTCCTCTGTTTGTCTTCACCCCTACCGCCCATGCCACCACCCTGTCCTACTTCCTCCTCCTCTTGTTCCTGTGAATTCCTCTACCATCTTGCCACTAACCACTGTCCTCCACCCAAAGTTCTGCTGACGATTATTCCCAGCTGAACCAATACTCAACCCGTGTCTGACACAGAGTTTGTGTTCAAATAGCTGTTGAATGAAATAATGACCCCCAAACCCTCAAAGGTAACAAAATTTTAGCGGAGTGTCTTTTTGAATGAAATAATGCTTCCTTATGTGGGGTGAAAAGAGCAAGGGTTTTGGAATCTTATCAGCCTAGGTTTGTACCTGTCTGTACCACTGACTGGATATAAAACAAGGGCTTAACTACTCTGAGATGCCATTTCATCTACTATAAAGAAGGAAGATAATAATTCCTACTTTGAAGGGTTTTTGTGACTATTGAAAGAGACAGTATATATGAAAATGCTAGCACAGTGCCTGGGATATACTTGGACCTCAATAAACGCTCATTTCTCTCTTCTCTGTCTTATGTGGTATTATTAAGATGATAAATAATAGGGAGTAATTAATCTCTGGTGTGGTTGGATGTCTTAGAAGAGATAAACAGCAGTCACAGGGAGAGATAGTGTTAGGAATTTGTAAAGGAAATGATTATTTCTATGGTTAATTTTCTTGGTTGGGGTTTAAGAGGAAATTCATGTTGTCCATTAATTATACTTACCAATTGGGTCTAATTGGCAACTACCCCAAAATGAATAAAACAAGCGGGAATCAAGAGAGAAAAACGGCAGGCATCCTGTCAAAAAATAAAATCTTTGAAATTTCTACAACCCAATGGTTGGATTCACATTTTATTAAAGCAGACCAATCTCCCAATTTATAAATTTACACATGTGATGGCAACCCAACTGCATATTCAGACCTATGCAAAGCATCAAACAGCACTCTGTACCAGCTATGCCTTGTCTCAGGGCTCCCTCAGATAAACGGGTCCTTAAAATCAACATTCCCTTTGCTGGAGGACACAGCCTTCATTATTCTGTTTCAGCCTAGATAACTGTTGTAGTGGTTAAAGGGTTAAATGAGTTAATCCATGTTAAGTGCTTGTAACAATGCTTGGCACTTACTAAATCCTCAAGAAATGTTTGTTTTTGTTATACTAATTATAACAATAATTATGCCTTCCAAGGCTGAATAAATACTGGACTCCTCCCTCCCTCCCTTTAAAAACTTTTTTTTTTCTGATTTCTAGAGATACATGTCTTATTCTCAGGTAATTAGCTACTTCTGACCTAAAAGAAGTACTTTTTCAGAGGCTAATGTACTTTTCTTTTTAAAAGGGAATTGAAACCAATGCCAATGTGTCACTCAACATAGCTCATGTTATTTACTGAAGAGATCCCCACATTTCCCTCTCTTCTCTCATGGGCCAAGAAAATGACTAATTAGATAGACAGATAGATAGAACCATATATATATCTATATCTATCTGTCACATATTATCTCTATCATATACCTCTATCTATCTATCTATCTATGTATCTATCTACCTACCTACCTACCTTTCTATCTATCTTCCAAAAAAAAGTTGTCAAAGACATTTCATTATAACAGGTTTCCTACCAATTCTGGCTATTCTATCCCAAACTGGGAGAGAAATTTAATGGTAAATAATGTCTCTGGAGTTGTTAACTTACTAACAAGCTAGTTTTAGGCTAGATGACTCAGGCAGGATCTCATTTCAAATCTAGGCCTCAGGAGAATCTGCCTCTGCCCCTTTTTGCTCCTTCCCTAAAATAGCATTTACAGAGGGGCCCAGATCCTTGAGTTAGGTCTTCTAGCCCTAGTGTCCTAGAATCAAGCCAGACTTCTAGAGCAGCCACAGCTTGGGGTGGTAGTTGTTGGTTGTTGGTTGGGCAGGGGATAGCTGGTTGGTGAGAGGCATAGTAGTGTCTCACCCCATTTTTCATAAAACATCACTTGGTAATTTCCTCAGTGCCCATAACTTGGCAGGGCTGCCTCTTCATAAGAATGTACTCATTGGGGAAAACACAAAGCAATATCACTTGAAGCACAAAATATAAGGGTTGTTTCTTTTGGATTATCAATAGTTTGCAAAATAAGCCAAGGAGGGTCTAGGTCCTGGCAGCCGAAGAGTATGGTAGGTAATCGTCGTCAGCGCAAGGGTCATTTCGTCACTGGGAAGGGACAGCCCTTGCCCACAGTGATGGTGGCTAGCAAGATGAACAAAGATGCGCAGATGAGAGAAGCAATTAACCAAAAGTTGATAGAAACTGGAGAAAGAGAATGCCTCAAAGAGTGGCTGAGAGCTAAATTAACTGAATGTGGCTGGAAGGATCAGTTGAAGGCACACTGTAAAGAGGTAATTAAAGAAAAAGGACTAGAACACATTACTGTTGATGACTTGGTGGCTGAAATCACACCAAAAGGCAGAGCCCTGGTACCTGACAGTGTAAAGAAGGAGCTCCTACAAAGAATAAGAACATTCCTTGCTCAGCATGCCAGCCTTTAAGATTGAATTAGATTGTGTTGTTTTGTGGTTTTATTTTTGAAAGTAAAACTTGCCAGACTTCCCTGGTGGCACAGTGGTTGGGAATCCGCCTGCCAATGCAGGGGACACGGGTTCGATCCCTGGTCAGGGAAGATCCTGTATGCCGCGGAGCAGCTAGGCCCATGCGCCATAACTGCTGAGCCTGTGTGCCTAGAGCCCGTGCTCTGCAGCGGGAGAGGCCACTGCAATGAGAAGCCCGCGCATCACAATGAAGTGTAGCCCCCACTTGCCACAACTAGAGAAAGCCTGCACGCAGCAACGAAGACCCAACGCAGCGGTGGGGTGGGGGGGGAACTTGCCATCAATTAGGAATCGATTTCCCAAAATAAAATCCTTTTTTGTATGATGGTATACAGTTTTCAGTAATGATGCATACAATTGTATTGATTTTTCCCCTAAATGTGTTATTTTAATAAATATCTCATAAATTAAAAAAAAAAAAAGTAACAAGCCAAGAGTAACTACTGTACATTTTCCAGAAAGTTACTAATTAGCACCTTCCTGAGAACATAAATTCAGTTTGGGAGCACACACCTCCCCAGGCCACTCCACCACTTTGTGCAACAATTAGACAGCTTGTTAAATATTAGGAGCAAAACCTCAAAGAGCTGATGACACAAACCCTCCTGGAAATTTACCACAAAAGCGCTTGTTTAAGGAACCAAGCACAAAATCGGCTTAGCTGTGTCTTTCTTGCAGACTGAACAGCACACTGGTATTTTTAGTTTCTTGCTTTCCCCCCACAGTTACCAAGTCCTAATGAACAAAAGTTAAATGACATTTTAGTGCAGATCAACCAGATTTTTGCCTATTTGTTGCATGGCTAAAAATGGAAATGTCTGAACATCCAGTGTCTGTAGATTGTGATTCCAATTCTCTTGATACTTCCTTGCTTACCCTTCAAGATGCAGTGGAGAAATGGTCTCAAGGGGAAAAACTGGAGAAGAAAGGGCTAAGGATTTTGCATCAAATACGTTGATATCCTAAGTGCCCTGCTTTTATTCCTTGCTCAGGTGCCTGGATAACCTTTTCCTATTTGAGTTCCCCTGGTGCTCTGTTAAACAATAAGAGAAGTACCTCCCAAACTAAGGTAATGACAATGCTGAGCAAAGAGTAGCAGTTAGGAGTTTGGAGTCGTGAGTTCAGGTAAAAGCTGTGCCAGTTAATTCACTGTATGAATTTAGGTAGGACACTTGATTGACCTTTTCCAAGTGGGCTTTCCTATCTGGAAAATGAAGGCAATGAACTAGGTGAAATATATATATATAAAACCAATGATAATATATAGTTATGGATATATAGAATCCCATGAGTATGAATAGCTCTGCTTCTGCCCCATCTATATATCTATATCTATGTATACACAATAATGTTCCATTTACCATATTACACTATATTCTACCTTTACATCATTCTATTAAGGGGGGTCAATAAAAGGGAAACAATGAAACATCTATATCTTATCCTTATGATTTTGATGATCACGTTTCCTAAAAAAACAAACTAAGCCTAGTTCGCATATAGACCTTATTTATATTTGCAGCTGAAATTTTGCTTATGAAGATAGGAAAAACAATTTAATGAAAGCAAAATAAACGTATTTAGACCACATGCTGTGCACTACCTTTCTAAATGTTGAAAGCTTTCACCCGCATGGCTTGCAATCCATTGCCCACATTCCATCTGTCAAAATCTTCCTGAGAATACCTTGACTACACCGCCCCCATGAACATTCCATCCAGAAATGCTTTCTGTCTGAATTCCTGTTGTATTTCGTATCATTCAAGGGCATTTGACACTTGTTGCTGTTTAATGCAGCCCTTTGCATATGAGAGCCCGTGGAGCACAACAGTTGAGGCATGGATGCAGGCAGACTTCTTGGGGCTGCCACTTTTTAGCAGTCTGACCTTGGGGGCTATTACTTGACCTCCTTTGTGCCTCAGTTTTCTTTTTGGCCAATGGGAATAATAATGGTACTCACTTCATAGGGTCGTTGTAAGGATTGAATCAGTTATTCCTTGTAAAGTTTTAGAATAGCACTCAATAGCTAGTTATTGCTAACTTATTTGTAAAACTCTAAGTTCTTCAAGTGCACAATTATGTCTTATTTATCTTGCCACCTCTATAGTACTTTATATATTGTAGGCACACAAGCAAATACTGGTGGAGTAACAGAAGAACTATCAAGGGGAAAATAACAGAGGGAGCGATCACTACTTATTTTAGATGACAGATATTTTGAGTTCTCGTTCCTGCCATATTTTGAAAAGCTGACGAACTTCTGACATGTATTTTGGCTCCATACAGAGCATCTAAAGAGTACAATGGAGTCAAGAATATAGTGGGAGCCATTTTTTCCAGTGTGAGTATCACAGACAATACTCAACATGAAATGGCTGTTGAATGAGCTGTGTGTGAGCCTACTCCATCACAGGGAGTAGGATCCAGGGAGAGGGGAGCTGGACTTTGGGGTGCCCAAGAGCCTAATAAAAGGAAAATGAACAATTTAGCTCTACTGAATTGTGCTCATGGTAGAGGTATAGAAGTAGGGCATTTTCAGGAGCCCCATTATACTAGGCTACCTGGTTATGGCTAAGGATTGGGAATAAATTTAGGCTATTTTGTCATTTACCAACTCCAAACAGGGAAGATAATTTTGGCTCTGATTCCAGCCACTATCAAATATAAGATTCAAACCTGTTATGTTGTCTTATTGGTTTATACACATCCTTTATATGATTTGAGAATATTATTCTCCATGGCATGTCTTTAACCAGCCTCTTCCATTAGGTCTCCTGACTTGACTCTTTCCTTTTGTCTTAGATGAAGCAAAGAATTGCCAGCAGACTCAGTGAGCAAGAGAAATCAAAGTGTGTCAAACACAGCTGGTCAAGAATGATAAACATACACTTGTGGGAAGAAAGTACTGAACATGGATAGGCTGACTACTTCCAAAAAGTTTTCTTCCTTCATCCATCCTTCCTCCCTCCTCCCTCTCTCCATTCCTCCTTTTCTCTCTCCCTCCCTCCTTCCCTTCCTTCCTTCCTTTTATAAAAGCTATATTTGGTCATTGTCAAAAAACAACACTGAGAGGTTTTTAAAAGGTATTTAGTGGAAAATGTCAGTTCTCATCTTACTTCCCTTACCTCAAGTCTCATTCTCTAGAAGCTATAATCGTTCATCTGTGTCCTTTAAGATATTTTGTAAGCATATATACACACACACACATAATTTAAAATAACATAAATGTGATCATAAACACACAGTTCTACTGTTGTACAATAGGATTTAACTTAAAAAAAGGACATAAAAACTACCATTGGGTATCTTTCAATAGGAGCCCAAACAGAGCTACTGCATTATTTATAATAACTTCACAGTCTTTCACTGTATGTCTACATATAATTTAATTAGTCACTTATTGGTGAATCTTTGAATTATTTCCATTTTTATTACCATAAACAATATGGCAATAAATATGCATAAAATAAATCCCTAGAAGTAAAATTACAGGGCCAAAAGGTATGTGCACTTAAAATTTAATAGGGGTAGCCAAATTATCTTCCAGATAAGGTTGCCCACACTTGCACACCCTCCCGTACAGATTTCCATACACACTTATTGACACCAGATATTTTTAAATTCTGTTTTTTGTCAATTTGATAGGTTAAAAAAATTTCATTGTTAAAAAAAAAAATTTCATTGTTGTCTTAGCTTTCATTTCTTTAATTTTTTTTTTTTTTTTGTGGTACGCGGGCCTCTCACTGTTGTGGCCTCTCCCGTTGCGGAGCACAGGCTCCGGACGCGCAGGCTCAGCGGCCATGACTCACGGGCCTAGCCGCTCCGCGGCATGTGGGATCTTCCCGGACCGGGGCACAAGCCCGTGTACCCTGCATTGGCAGGCGGACTCTCAACCACTGCGCCACCAGGGAAGCCCCATTTCTTTAATTTTCAGTGAGGTTGAGCATTTGTATTTTCTTCCCCAAGATTTTCCTCTTGATATACTTTGCCCATTTTCTTACAGGATTCTCCTTTAGGATTTGTAGATGCCCTTTGCTTATTATGTAAATAAGCTCTTTGTCATGGTTGCAAATATTTTCTTTGCTTTCCCAATTGTTCTTTGAATTTATTTATACTATTTTCTAATGGGGTTTCTAAACATTGACTCTATTTTCTACAGAAACTTAGTTTGTCTGAATGGAAAAGTCACAATAGCTCTGAGTTTGGTACTATAAAAAGATGAGGGAAAAAGGTATAGGCAAGGCAGAAACAAGGCCAAGAAACTGTTCTATTCAAAGAATACCCAGAGAGGAAAGGCAAGGTTTATTTTTAAAGTGCCGGCCTGTGGTTTCATTAAATCTGTATGGCAATAGATCCTCGTAGGCTTTATTCACTTAAGATAGAAAAGAAACCCCAACTGCTTTTAGCTCTATCTTTTTGGTTTTACTGAGGAACATAAGCTAAAATCAAAAGAAAAACTAACTAGGGGTGGATCAGTAATACACATGTATCTCAGTCTCTAAAACAAGGTGACCCAGCTCACCATTGTTTAGAGAAGTTCTACTAATTAATCTTTTTATAACTGTCAGTGTCAGGAAATACTCTTAATTATATATTTATAGGCATTCAGAAGGTTTCAAGAGCCTTTCAGCTGTATCTTGCCAAATTATTACTTATCGCTTAGGGGTTATAAAATGTAGGAATGTCAAACTGGATAACTGGTATAAAACAGCTTTAAATCCCTCACAAATGCATCTGCTTTCCAGGTCTCCTCAAACGTTTCCTCAACAGAGTCGGAGGATGCGCTGCTGCTTTTACTCCCTAAGATGGGTTTCTCGTCCTTTTTCCCCAACTGGGCCAAGGCCCAGTTACAACCTTTCCCCCTCAGGAAGGATTTGAGAGGCGAGCAATCTCCATTCTCCTGCCTGTTACCAAGAGTACAGTCCTGTGTAGGTCACATGAGAATTATTTCCTAGGATTTATCTTTGAAAAATTAATATTAAGTACAATATCACAGAAACACGGAACTGAATCTCTTCTATTTATTTTTAATATTTAGGCATTTAAAGGTTACAAATGATGTGCAAGAAAATATGTGGCTATGGATCCATTATGGAATGTGTACAAATTATGCATAGTAGAGCCTATGCAATTACTTTGAGGCTAGGAGGATCTGTTTGAGTTAACCTAAAAAGTTAACTAAACCAGGATGGTCTAAAGTAATGTATATAATTTTAGACAGCTAGTCTCAATCCCATTTCAAGGGGAAATTACAATTTCCAGAACCAGTGGAAGACTCTTCAGCTACATATCACTAAGAAACACACACATGAAGAGTGAAAGGGCATGATATGAAGCATATGCTACAGGAGTCATTTATGGACAAAGCTACTCAATGAACACACTAGAACATGTAGGTGTACCTTATTTATGAATGGCAGGTATGTTTTACCTCATGTGCCAACTCCAGCCAATTCTTAATAACCATCTGTAATGCTATGCTGGAAAGGTGTGACAAAAAGTGCTGGCTGTACCCTAATATCTATTTTCCTCCTTCATAGTGATAGAATTTTAGCTGTATGCCCAGGATAAAGACTACATTTTTGAATCCCCCTTTTGCTAGGTGTAAATATGTGACCAAATATTGGCACATAGGATGTAAGCCAAAATCCTGTATATGACTTCCTCATTGTGCCTTTAAGGGAAGAGGTTATGACTTTTTCCTGATTCCTTCTGAGCAGAATGTAGATGTGACAGTGAGTTCCCGCAGACCATGAAAACAGGGATGTGCAGAGCAAAAGAAAGAAGAAATCTGAGTCCTCAACATTGTGAGGCTACCACAAAAGGCCTGGACTCATGTTCAGAATAACACACGCATAAGGAATAAACTCCTGTCTCATTGAGGCATCCATTGTTTTGAGTCATTGTTACAGCAGCAGAACCTGTGTCTTAATGAATGCAAAATGGTCCTGAGCTATAACAAGGCTCAGTGGGAAAAGTGTCCCGCTAGGTCTGCAATGTCAATAGTGGGCAAGGGACCCGATGGTTCCATGCCAACTCTAACCTCTTACTGTATGGCTATCCAACTTACTCCAAAATGGAAAACTTTCCAAGGAAACTCTGATGTGACTCATACCTTAGACTTTCCCTTTGTCATATGCCTCCCTCTCTGTGCTATTGTTGACACTTAGGCTTCGTCTCTCTGTATTTGGTATAAATACAAAGAAATGAGACATACTTAACAGTCATAATAAGAATAAAAATAAATAATTTATGTAGTATTTATGATACAAATTATTTATTTATATATAAATGACTACAATCCTTTAAAATAGCCTCCCAGGAAGCTACCTGCTTATTTCAATAATGCCGCTGTTGCTAAAATATTTTTGGAATTTTTTGGAAATTGTAAATTCACACATTTCTTATAATAATATGACTGGGTCAAAATCACTAAAATTTGTTTCATGCCAAATCAGCAACTCTTTATTGAGCACTTACTATGCATGACATTAACTCTAGTTTCGGTGTCGGAGAGGTTGGTAAATAGTAAGGATTTAATAGTAAGGATGTCAGTAGTAGTCTTTAGATAATCTATGTCAAATTTCCAGGGTAAGTTGGCTTCATAATTTAACAAGAGAAAAATACTAATACGTATAAGGGGTCTATTACAGTCCAGGGAAATGAGAGACATATACTAGAAATGAAATGTGAATTTTTAAAAAGCACTGCTTTATGGCATTTTACATCATGAATGTATTCATTCACTCAAGATTTATATTACTGCCCTGCTCCCTTATTTCCAACATAATTCTCAGTAATATATAGATTAAAAATTAGAGGTCTCTTTGTATTCAGTTTCAAACGCTTTATTCTCCTAGAACCTTGGTTTATTAAAATATTCCCTTGGCAATGAATTCTAGTTAGTAGGCTCTCCAGGGGCCTGCAGGTAAAGCAACCACATTTCTGGGCTTCTGTTTCTACCCCCAAATCAGCTAATAACAGTGGACTGTAGGATTTCTCTGAACATCAAGGACAGTAGAGCCCCCAGCATTGGGCACATTTCTGGAGTCACTGAGCCTGAAACATACAAAGCAGTGGTGCTAAGAGCAGGTGCTGCCGAAATGGAAATTCTGATTTACTTCTTGAGTCAGTTCTGCCTGTTAAGCAGGTCAGTGTGTCTCTTCAAATGAAAAACTTCCTTACAGCCATTATGGCAGAAAGGTCAATTCAAGTCCATTTACAGTTTTCAAATAAGCTGAGAGCTCTAACACAGACGATGACTTTGGTCCTCACCCAGAAGAGAACTGATTCAGAGCAAATGAAGTTGGATATAAGGGAGAACTTCCCAACAGCAAGGGATGTTAGGATCTGAAGGACATGTCAGGGCTGACATCCAGCCTATGATGTGGATTGAGGACATTAAAGTCTTCACAGGTTGTTCAATATTTTAAATCTCACTGCTGGCTCACGATTGCCGCTTTTTCTACGTCTTTAGACTAGGACAGAGTATCTTGGAAGTGTGTGGCCCTGCCACATCAGGTGTGGGCTATTGGAAAGATTTGGGGGAAAAAAAAAGAAAAACAAAACTCAAGGAAACATACAGGGTAGTGTTTCCTAAGGGATGGATTGGCATTTGGTCCAGGCAATTCTTCATATGAAACCGTCCTGCACAAGGTAGAATATTAACATTCCCTCCTCCTCTCTGTGTCATTTGGGAGCACCAGAAATTGTATCAACCAAACCCCTCTGATATTTTAAAATACCTCCTACGGGACGCAGTGTCACCTTAGTTGAAAACTACCACAGCCATGTTTAAGAATTATCACCAAAAAATGGTGGTAATGGAACAAGGATACAGTCATGAGTATTTTTTCTGATTATGGAAATTTCACTGAAACAAAATGCTGTAAATTGATGAGTGTCACATCACAAAGATGATCTTTTTAAAATAAAATGTCCTGGAACCCAGAAGACTTTATCACTCTATGGATTAGCCTGTTCATGGGACCCCTATACCAAACAACTCAGTGGAAATCAGAAACATCTGTTCCCATCATAAAGCATAACTTATCAGGGATGACATTCGGTGCTACTGGGTGACATTATTATCGTTATTATTTTTTGTTAGTTTGTGTGAGTAAGCACACAGTCATATATAAATTGGTGTACTGGCTGAGGGACTGCATAACAAAACACCTGTTCTTTTTTCCCAGAGAATTCTAAATAGCAATATCCTCAAATACCAGATTTGATTGTGTTTTATGAATTCTGTGATCATTTCCGCTACTTGTTTGCTTAGAACTGCCAAGCAGATTTTAATCTACTGCTTTAGAGAAAGTATTCTTTGTGGCTTCATTAGATGAGGCTATGCTCAAATGTCAGTTGTTACTCTGGGGCAAAGAAAATGCAGAGCATCAAATTCTCTTTCAAGGAAACCCTGACAGTGGCAAAAGCAATGGTTACAAAAATCTAAACCTACTCAGACATCCCCATTCATTAGTACTGCAGAATGGGTGTATCTATAATGACTACCATGGGGACAGAGTCTCTTAGACTAGATTTAGTCTGACATAGATTTCACTTTATAGTATGAAGATGACAAAGTTGGAAAATTCTAGCCTCATAATGAAATTTCCTACAAAGTTAATGTTCACAAATTAATTAAGATATGTAATCCAAATAAAACTTTGCATTTAGCCAAACCTAAAATAAAATTCAAACACAATGGAGTATAACACTTTCATCAATTAGAGCCCAAAACAAACTAGATTTCTGTCCTCTTCCTCCAATCTGCTTTTTAAACAAAACAGTAAATTATAAGAAGGAAATCTGATATTGGCCCAAATCTAAACTTGACATATAAATCTTATCTTATATATTCGGGACCAATTCATATTTAGCCCAAATTCTAACACCTCCACCAAACAGAGTTCTCTGCAAACTTAACTGACATTCATAATGATTGCTCCAAGACACTAGAATAGCTTGACTCTCTAAAGAAATATGAAATTTTCTCCATTATATTCTTCACTCAAGCAAGAGGAACAACTACAGTTTAGAATATATTTTCAACAATAATGAAAAAACATGAGTTTTCTGTTTATTGCTGCAATGATCAAGACTTTAAATCAACTACTCTTTAAGAAGTAATGTTAATAGAGGCTTGATAATATGTTTCAGAATATAATTTTGAGTCTCATTTTTTTTCTTTGGACCCTTTCTGTAACCC
Organism: Phocoena sinus; assembly: GCF_008692025.1. Taxonomy (NCBI): domain Eukaryota; kingdom Metazoa; phylum Chordata; class Mammalia; order Artiodactyla; family Phocoenidae; genus Phocoena; species Phocoena sinus. The sequence goes on along the minus strand of NC_045768.1, from coordinate 49,082,302 downwards.
CAGAGATCCATGGCTTTTCCCTAACAAGCAGAGACAGGTTCGCTTTGTGGTAAAGATATTCTGACAGACATCCTAGACTCTGATGGGCTTCGAATGAAGGTCTGGATCTCAGGTTGGAATCTATGGCAGCCCATCAGGCTATATCAACACAGAACATGGTTTCCCACTAGGGGACCGCTGTGCCACCGAGAAGGCAGGAAGGGATTCAGTGTTTCTGAACTGCCACATGCCAGAATCCTTTCATAGTTGACTCATTTAATCACCACACTGTGAAAAATTATCATCCCTGGTTCACAGACACAGAAACAAAGTCTGAGAGAAATACGGTAATTTACCTAAGGTCACAGAGCCATGAAGATCTGAACCCCCAGGTCTCCCTGTTTCTCTCAGCTTATACCACTGGCAAGAGGCAAAGCCTTCCTTTTTTCCCAAAAGTTATGTTCTTCCCTTTAAACGCTTCCAGAAAGCCACAATTGCTGGGGGTTTTTCTAATCTCCCTTTTTAAGAACTGCAAGGGTAATGTTTTAAATATTTTTTGGCCAGCTTAGTGTAGAATTTGGGATAAGAAAAAAATGATTATCAAAATTTAGATAAATTTTAACATGTGATAACATAGTTCTTAATTTTTATTTTTTTGAAAGAATTGTTAAAGGATACCTGGATCAGTATTTTCCATTATGTTGCTACTAAGTTAAGGAAATACTTTAAAAATCTACCTTGTGTGTGGGCCACGCCAAGTTAAAGAAATGCTTTGGTGCTGAAATATTTATAGATGAAGTGATACACTGTTTGGATTTCTTTCAAACTTACCCAGTGGAAGATGTAGGTGGTTATATACATAGAGGAAACAAGATTGGCTACGGGATGATAAATGTAGAGTCTGGGTGATAGTTACGGGGGTTATTATAATATTCTCTAATTTTTTTGGAAATTTTTTAAAAGCAAAAATGTATGCAGAAAATATGCTTGGGATTTTATAGGTTCATCAGGCTACTTACACGTTACTTTCTGGAGCAGTCCCTTGGTATTCAGTCTTTCAGGTAACACGTGTTTATTGAACAGCTACTACGTTCCCAGCATTGTGCTAACTTGATTCAACTTATATGAATATGTAAACAATAAAATAAATATGAGGAACTGCTTATTATGAACCTTTGTTTACTTAAATGGTTTGAACTTAACATATGTAATGTTTGGCAATAGAAACTAAAGGTGTGGGTCACCTTTGATAATTCTCTTAATCACTTCTCTGCACCTTATTCTGATCTTTTGGATGAATGATTTTATGTTCTCGTGAATGGGCACAGATGTGGGTGGGAAAGCACTGCTTTCATCCAGACACTGACAATACTCCTGGGATATAGGTATAAAGAGTACATATAGCCTCACTCCCTTGCCTCTCTCTTCCTCTTTTCTACTTGCCTAGCAAAATCCCAACAGGCTCTCAACCCAAGTCTCTGCCTATTCTACTACTCAAGGTGAACATGCCTGGAAAAAAACACACATCCCTGATGATTCACACCACTGCAAATTTATGACCACAAATATCAAGTGGGCAGTCCTACATTTCCCTAGTCAGCTCACTCTCCCAGGCTCTACACTTGTTTTTTCTTTTTTCTCCCTAATCTTCTACACCTCTTCCCTTTCCACACTCTTAGCCAATGACCTCCTGTATTATTTTCTTCAGATATAGAAAGCATCTATAAAGAACTACCTGATCTTCCCAGCAGAAAATGTTCCATCCCACCTACATCTGCGCACATAAACTCTGCCTTCCCTCCTGCTACCCGGGATGAAACTCTTCCCGTTCTACCTATGGCCACGTTCTTCATTTGTGCACTGAATCTCATCGTCTCCCTCCTTCTCAAGGACTTTGTCTCAACTCCCCAGAGATTAGTCCTCAACTCCCTTTTCTGTAAAAACTTACTCCTTAGGGGCTCCCACTAGCCCCATTCTTTGAAGAATATACTGGTGTCCGTAAGGATGACTGTTCAGCATCCTTGATGTGTCTATTCCTCCCCCTGAATGCTCAACTCAGTAGCAAGTTCTCTTGAGCTCTACCTTCAAAATGTATCTTAGGACCAATATCGTATGATTCTACTTATGTGAGGTACCTAGAACAAATTCATAAAGACATGAAGTTGAATCATGGTTACGGGGGCTGAAGGGAGGGAATAAAAGTGTTTAATGTGTACAGAGTTTCAGTTTGGAATGATGAAAAGTTCTGGGGATGGACAGTGGTGATCATTACATAACAATGTAAACGTACTTCATAGCACTGAACGGTATACTTAAAAATGGTTAAACTGATAAATTTTATGCTATATATATTTTACCACATTAAAAGAAAGATCAGTTAAGAAAACAGATATGTATAAATTTGAATCCAACTGCTTTTTATTACTTTTATTGCTGTCACCCTAATTCAAAACACTGTCATCTCTCACCTGCATTACGGCAATAGCCTACTGAAACATCTACCTGCTTTTAATCTTGCCCCCTGCGTCAGTTGGATCTCTACACACAACAGCAGAGTGATGTTTTAAACCACGAGGGAGATCCTATAACTTGCCAGATCAAAACTCGGTCAGAATAAAGTTCAACTCTTTACAAAGGTCATACTCTTCATCAAATACCTGGGTCTTTGTTCCTGCTTTCACTCCCTCCAGAATGCTCTTTTCAGAGCTGGCTCCCTCACTTCATTCAGGTCTCTGCTCATATATTACACCATACCCAATCATCTAATCTAAACTATCCTCCCATCACACACATGTGCATGCATGCATGTGCACCCATGACACATACATATATCCCTTCCTCTGCTTTATTTTTCTTAACAGCTCTCTTACTACATATATTTGCCTATTTACTTATTACTCTGTCCCTCTTGACGTAAGCTCAATGAATTATCCACTGCTGCTTTTCTAGACCTTAACCATGACTGGTACATAATAGGAGTTCAAGAAATATTTGTTTGCTAAAGGCATGATGGGGATTGTTTGAGGCTTTGCATGTTAAATTTGAAGTTTAGAAAATTTCAGATGGAAGAGTGTTCCTAAGTGGCTCACGTCGGAAAGGATTCTCCTTTAACAGCAAAGAAGTCCTTCAGTAACCAATGACAACGCTTCAGTAAGGACTGTTAACAGCAAGAATGAGTGGAGGGAGGGGAGAGTTGAGATAATGGATGCCAGAGTGCTGAGAAAAGTCTAAGATGCTGGTGCTTATAATATTTTATTATTCATAATTGTCATGTTGATGAGAAAGGGCTTAAAGTTCTCTTGAAAATATTCTTCAGAAGATTATGCTATTTAGGCAAGAAATAGACTTGTGGAAAGAATCCTATGGTATGCATGTCATCCCTAAGTGATGAAGAGGAATGGCACTTTAATGAGTAAAATGCTGAGTGTATTCAGACACCTCCAGGGTCGTGCTAAGTGTAATAGGTGGTGATAGTATTATTGTGGTATCCTGGTGGAGGGTCTAATTTCAGGAGGCTAAATTGGGGTTTCCCAAAATTGAGTTCCCCTGTTGTATTTTAGATTTCTTAGACTTTTCAAGAGGGAAATTAAGAAGTAGGTGAGATTTTTAGAATTGCTATAGAATAAAATTTTATTTTAATAAGAAGAATTACATTATCACTAATTATGATATAAAGAAAAAAACAGTGTTCAGATTAGAACAGAGACTTACATTAAAGGTCTATGTTCTTAGTTCTGCTGTTTCTTATTTTAACCAGGTCAACTTTTCCTCCTTTTTTCTCAGTCAGCCCTATTCTGGAGACTTCCAGGTTCTCAGTGGGCACTTTGCTTTACTGCTAACTGAATGGAGATCTCAAGGTCCTGCTCTACTTCCGGAGCCTGGGCCACTCCTTAAGCTCTGAGGCCCTCGCTGCTCCTTCCCTGCTTTGTGGAGTGAATGCAGTAAAAAGAGAAGTAGAACTAATGACTTCTGCGTCTGACTTGGAGGGCGACCTGCAATCTCCATTTGCCTGTGATGGAGGGGGCCCAGGGACATGGGACTTTCAATGCTAAATCTGAGAAAGTCCCTGGGAAACTGGGACAAGTTGGTCACCCTCCCACTACTAAGTTCAAGGATAGAACTGGTAGAAGAGCTAAGGCATGGCATCATTCACTACAGCTTGTGGCAAATTCTTGGCCCTGAGCTTATAACTTCCTGTGACCTCAGGGATCTCCTCTGGGCATCTTTAACCTTCTTCTTCTTATTTAACTATTTGTACTGAATGGGAGTCTGTGGATTCCTATTAAGCCTCAAATACAGTCCCCAAAACAAAGAGGAAAATTGTGTTTATAAATTATGACGATTGCAATGACTATTTGCCTCTCTCTGCCCCCATCCTGTTCCAGCTACTATCACTTAACCCAACCTAGGGGCTCAGCCTCTACCCCAGATCCAAGGCCTAATCCTGTTTGTGGACTCGGAACATTTTAGGAGTCTCAAGCCAGCTTCTCTGGCCTGGTGCTTCAGCTTGGAACCTGGGTCTGTGTTTATCCCCTACATTGTGCCCTAGACCCTTGACTGGGATTTCACTTGGCAACGTGTTTGCATGCCACTACCTGCCTTGATGTGCTAGCAAGGGTCCAGTGTCACACGAGTGGCATGAGGCATGTGCCTGGGGTCCTGGCTCCTCCAGCATCCCTGATGACCTGACCACCAGCCTTGGCCTTCTCCTGGACTCTATGCTGCTAGGCTCTGCTCCTCACGGAGGCCCGGCCACTGTCTATGAGCCTCCCCTTCAGGGCAATCCCCACGCATAGCAACTCTGTGAGCTTTGGAGACAGGTGCTTCCCCAGGCACAAAGGTTACAAAACAATGTCCCCTCTGGGATGACTAATTAGAAAAGAGTATCCTTTCCTTGGGCACCTATAAGGCACAGGGCTTGGCAGACAGAGCCCTGGCTGGGTTTTAACTCCTGCTGGCACCATCAGAGCTGGGTGTTTAAACTTACAACCACACACCTAGCTCTCCTCCTAACACTAACAAATACCTGGCCCAGCTGCCACCAGGACCTGGCACAATGGCATGCTTTGTGTGTCTGGACAAATTTGGTCTCACTATTGAGCACTGAACTTGACCCTGCATTTGCTCTTTGTCTACCCTGCTCCCATCTTCTTCAGCTTTCAGGTTACTCCTATTTAGGCTCATTCTTAACCTGCTGGTGTAAAACAAGTAATGCTGTAGCCTATAAAAACCTAAATGGATAATATTAATGATATGAGTTTTGTCCTTCCTGTCAAATATTATAATAAAATTCAATTTTAGTTTAACAAAACCTACCACCCATTGGCTATAGTGCTTTGTTACTTTGGATCTCTGCTGGTTTCTGGATGGATTTTCTACTCTTTTTTCCCCAAAACATGTTTACCTTTGGGTAATCCTGTGTTTTCTCTTTCCAAAGATAGTTGAAGATTCTTAGAAGAGAGTTTTCTAATACAATGTTGACTTCAGGCCTACACCAAAACCTATTATTCCAGAATTCTCTGTGAAAAAGATGAAGGTATGAAACTTGACTGCTTCAACAGCAGTAGCTCCTAAAACGTGGAACCAGAGAAGAGAGTACAGGAAAGAGAAGTTGTGGTCTGATAGGTTGGACATCCTAGCTCTGGGAGGAAGGTGGCAAGAGCAAGGAAAATCCATTTGGGACAGATGCAGAGAAAAGACTGGAGATGAGAAAAGCCATTTGGACAGGCTGAATCATATTACACTGAATTTTTGAAAGCTTATCAAGCCAAAGAGAATCTTTTGTTGCTTGGAATTGCAGGCTTTGAAAGTTTAATCAATTAAATCCAAGTTTCCCTGATGGAACATACAATTACCAGAAAGCTTGAGCCTGCCGCGAAGCCATGTGTTACTTTGTGAAAACAAATTGAATTTTATTTTGTGAGGAAGGTCAGTAGAGTATTTTCATACCTCTACCACATTTAAATGCAAGCCACTGAGTGTTCTGGGGAGCGTTGCTGTTTTTACAATGCTACCTTCTCATAGTTAAATGGGTACACAATAAATACTGCATAGAACACATAAGTACTTAATAGATAATTTCAGTGTAACTATGGGCTAAGTATTATGTGGTACCCATAAATACACACATATATCTAAATATATAGGTATCTAGAGACAGTGAATGAATACATACATAAAATTAAGAGACAGAATTAAAGTTTTATCAACATGGTTACACATTATGCTTTAGTTTAGACAATGTCAGTTCCCTTGAAATGCCTTCGCACAGCCAGATCTATGCTAAGATCAAAACCTGTTTTTGTTTCTTTTCTTTAGCCACCAAAAATAGCTTAATAAATAGAAAAAAAATTCTCCAGGGTGCTTTTCCTCCTTCGAGTATTGTGTAAAAGATGTACAAAAAAGTTTGGAAGGAAAAGCTTATCTGCATTTATAAACCCCAGACAGGGTTGAATTTTTCACACATAATAAATGAGCTTGAGTCCACTAATTGTGTAAACACTTATTGCGCCTCCAATCATCCTCCTCTAGATGACTTCCTCTAATTCTAACCACTGGCCCAGTAGAAAGTGATCTGTGTTCAAAATCTGCTCAAGTTTTCTCACTTTCAGCCTATTTGAAGGCTGAGTGGGAACAGTAGCCAACTTACTTGTATTTATCTTCTGGAGCGAAATATGCTTTTCCAGTTGTCTCCTAAGTTTCACCTCTGCTCCGTACTTTCCGGTGGTCCCATTGTCGGCCAGAATGAAGTGAGAATGCATGCTGTTGAGAACAGTGAGCTTGCTCATGGGATTGGACATGGTCTGATATGGCCGGACAACCTGCAGAATTTCAAAAAAAGGGGCAAAAGTCAGAGAAAAGAGTGAAAAATATGAAAAGGAGAACCAGACAGACAGGAATGAGAGAGAGAGAAGGGAAATCAATTCTTTGGTACAGTGAAAGGATAGTCTACATCCTCCTCCTAATACTGCTTTGGGTAGAAGCAAGATTTACAGTAAGTGTTCCATGAATTTTCTGGATTCATACAGAAATGAGAGTTTGTGCTTTCACTGTACTCAAAAACTGGCAAGTGAATGTCTGTTTCATTTTGAAGTTGACTGCTTATATGCTGATGAACCAAAAATAATTTTTAAATTTAGCTATTTTGTTTCTTTCTTTCTCCTCTCCTTCATGTCCATACATCTAATAGGCAGAGAAGAGCAACCATGATTCTGGAGTACAGTGGAGGGTGGGGAGTGGAGGGTGGAGAATGGGGTCGGGGTGATCTTCTTTGTCAAGCCCATTCAGCAATCTGAAGGTCTGTTATTTAAACAGACCTTAAGACACCTTAAGGTGTCTTATTAGACACCTTAAGTGGAAATGCTGAATGTAAAATAACTGTATCATGATATAAATAAAAATCAGGCTCACAATGTTCATCTCTGTCTTAAATTTTTGTTGTGTTATTTTAATTTCATGGTGAATCAGACTACCTGAAACAGAACAATTCTTAGTATGGTCTTTCAGACTTTTGATCTGAAAAGAAAAACAAAACCTATTGTGCACCAGTTGCTTTATATACATTATCTATACTCCTTGCAACAATCCTGCAAAGTAGATGTTGTTATGTTTATTTTGTAGATGAAGAAACGGAGATGGAGATTAAGTAGGTTTTACAAGAGTTTACCACGCTCAGAACCAGAAATCACAACCAGGTCTGCCTGATTCCAAAATCTATGCTTATTCATTCCCCTTTCCCAAACTGCTTAGACACAATGGAAACAAGATGATGTGTTGGAAATCTACTCCTAAAACATTTAGGCAGAAATTTCACTCAAGACTATGAAAAGGAACATTTAACCAACTCACTGTTACACGGTGTCCATACAGTTATTTCTGTACTGTATCACTGAAATTGACAAGACAGAAATAAATGCTAAGGGACTTTTACTTCTGTGCCTTTATGCAGTGTATACATTAATTATAGAGTTGAGATGCACTTGTTCATTTTAAGTATATAATAACTCATCAGGCAAAGCTGTAGTAAGATTAAGTAGTTTGCTAAAGGAATTACAAAGTGATTCAGTAAAGACAGCATCAGTAGAAAAGATCTCATAAAAGTCATATTTTACACCTTGATGCTGATTCAAAACCCCACATTTCTGTACGCCTGGCAAACAGAATCTACTCAATGAATAGTGAATGGATTAATTCAAAAGACTTGAGACAGACATGCTTTTATTAAAAGTTGAAAAATAAAAACCCCCTCTTATCTGAATTGTTTGGGAATTGATCTAATCTAAATTTAAAATGGGTAATTCTGAGCTTTTGAAATATCTTTCAGACCTTTTAATAAATGTCCCTATTTGTTAATATACCATTAATATACCATTAATTCACAGCTTATTCTAGATGGCTCTCATTTATAAAGGAAGCCTATGAATTTGTGATTATTGTTTCCAGTAATCACATGGAGCAGTGTTCAATTACCCCTTTGTCTAGATGAGTGAATGAGAGTACCCCCTGAACTACAAAGAGAGTGGTTGGCTAACCCCATCCTGAGTTCTTTATCACTGGAAGAGTAGGTTGCTTGTGGTTAAAATTCCCATTTTGCTGTTACGCATTTTTGATTATAAAACATTCATTCTATAACAGAGTGCAAGTTAATAAATATTAATGCTTTGTTGAAAAAGGCTTAGCAGAAAGACTTTCTCCTATTCTTAAAGTACCTCTGCACTGTACTTTTGGATAAAAGAAAAAGCTTTAGGTTACTGTTTTCTCTTTCCTAACAGCAGTTCCCCAAGGCTCCATGCCAAGAAGAAGGGAACCCCAAAGCAGTTCTCTGAGGGACATGGGACAGTGGATTTTCTAGAGGTTAAACTATTTGTGATGGAGAACTCCAGACACTTGTTCTAGATGAGATACGGGGCACGTTTTCGAATTCTTGGGAGCTTAATTAAAGACCACCAGTGAAAGTGATGTTTTCAAACAAATAAAGGAGTGAAAATGATTCTGGGTCAACCTGACTTAATCACCACAATCTGAGAATAAAAGAACATAATTAAATCATCTGACTATATTCTATATATCTGTTTCCCCCACCACAGGATTCTAAGGACATTGGTGCTTCAGCCTTCTGAGTTTTGACCTTCGTTTCTTGTGAAACACAGTGCACCAGCTCTTTGGGAATACGGTACATTTGAATTAATCATGATAAGAGGATCAAGTTTACAGTGTCACTCATGAATTTTAATTTCTTCATCTTACTGCTCCCCATTTCTTTGGATCTTATGTTAAAGTAAGTTAAAGGTAGTTATATTTTGCCAGGGATTTTTTCTGCCGAATAATGGAGGATATAAATCCAAAAAATAAGTTAAATGTCCTAAATTATTTTCCAGTCATCATTGGAGGAAGGTATGTTGAATCCTGGGACAATCATGAACGTTTGAGGCATGGAAATCTCTTTGAATCCCAGTTCTGTCAATGGCTGTGTGAATCTGAGTCTCACATTTTTAATCTGTAAAAGAGAAATGATAAAACCACTTACCTCATGGGGGTTAGATGAGATTATATGTGCAAAGTACCTGGCACCATGCCTGGCTCCTAGTGGGCAATCTACAAATGTGAATTTCTTCTCAAGTCCTGCTTTATCTTAACAACTATAAACTGATTTTCCAGTTGCAAACTAGTGGCCAAAATGAAACGATGGGAGACAATTCAGTCACTTTTGTTTTTACACAGGGATTTAAATCAATCAATATGAGTAAAGAAAACAAATTTATCAGTTGCCAAAATATGCAAAGTGGTTTTTTTTGCATGTCCTCCTAGGTCATTTAAGACGGTGATATTCTGGAAATATTTGTTGATTAACTGCAAAATAACTTCCCAAATACTTCAGAGGAATGCATTTTGGTCTAACTTGTCTACAAAATACACTTAATATTCTTCATAACAAACATACCAGCAGTCTATTTTTGTTCAAGTTACAATTTGCATTTCTACAAAAGATTTGCTGATCTTCCTGTTAAGTTTTTCAAATAGAAAAAAATAATGCCTTTGTATCACATGAATACAAATGAATTTTTCCTTCTGACAAAATTTTAGAGGTAATGTAAAACTTTTATTGTTAAGAGCAAACATAAAAAGGACTTTTTTGGAAATGTGTGTGTGTGTGTGTGTGTGTGTGTGTGTGTGTGTGTGCATGTTTGCATAGCAAAAACAATTGTGACCTGTAGGTATACAGATTACTCTAGCACGTTTCTCAGCCAGTGTTTCCTGGGAGAATCAAGCCCTAATGCTCTGCAGTATTCATTGTATGTAATGGATCACCTTCTCTCCTAAGAATATAGGATGGTCCACGTTATGTACCATCCTTGAGAGAACTGAGAAGAGAGTCATTCAAATAATTTTCTGTGTTTTGTAGCTCAAATGAGGAATCTGGGTCGGAAAAGACTGAATTGTGTCTGAAAGGACTACATATCAAGTGATCTTTCATGATTGGTAACTACATTGGTATCTATACCTAGAAGGGAAATCTGCTTAGAAATGGATTTTAGATACTTAGTATTTCACTCATTAATCTATTGTACACGCTTTGTATTGGCTGACTGGTAAAGCTCTGGTTCTAAGGCCTCTGTGTACCTTGACTTTGCAACAAAGAGGGAATGTAATAGAAGCTGTTCAAGAAGTTAATGAGGTGGAGGGCCTTTATATAAGATATTTGTAGGGCCATTATCATTGCCAGGAGAGAACCGATCTAGAGACACTGTGGAGAAACTGAACATCATTCGTGTGTTGGTGCAGCGTGCTGCGTTTATTTTACTTGGATGGGCTGAAATCGATCATTTGGGTGCTGATCTAGGACATCTGCTGGAGTTTTCCTAGCTATTTTCATGCATGTTCTGGTCTCACCCAGGAGTACTTAGTAGGCAGTCAGGAGATGGGACTTCAAGTTCTAGTTCCCCTAGTTACTTTTGTGAACTTGGGCAAGTCTTCAAATTTATTCATTCATTCGTTCACACACCCATTCAGAATTTCTCTAGGAAATGTACGTGATAAGTATTGGACTGGCTTGAGGAGACATATAATCTTGCATCTCAGTAATATCTCAAATAAATATTCAAAATATATTAATCAAAAGAAACTTTTTGGAGGGTGGTTTTCTCATCTGTAAGGTAGAGGATTTGACTATAAATTCTGAAGGCTTTCTACCTCTAAAATTGAGTCTGTACAGTCTGTATTAAAAAATACATTTGCCTTTTCCAAGTTAGCACAGAACAATGACCTTCTGTGTGTGCTGGCCACAAAAAAATTAGTTCGCTCATATCTTGGGGTCTCCTCCATTTTGTGGTGCTTTCCACGACGCAAGGGCAGTTTGGGTATCTGTGACTTCTTTCCTGAACAGAATTGAATTGAGTTAAATCAGGTTTCTGAGTCATCAATCACAGGCCTTCTGCAATCCCAGACATTATTACCTGGTGAGGTGTATGTCAACCTGCTCCAGGCAATACCAGGATAGGGGATGTGTAGCCCACTGAGTCATTCTTTCCCTCCTGATAGCACCATGATTATAATTTAGGCAGGAAGAAAAAGCATTCTTTGACTACTTACTGTATGCCAGGCACTGTGATAGACACTTTTACATGGATTAATCCATTTCTTGCTTATTTTAAAGACAAAACTATAGAGGCTCAGAGAAGTAAAGCGTCTTGACAAGATCTGCCCCACTAACCTCACTGTTTCCTATAAATTGCATGTAGACCTTAAATTCCTTTACAGGGCAGGGGACATTTAGAGGAAAGACAGAGGATCCAGCCTGATTTTAAATTTATAAAGGATATTATGGTTGGTTTTGCTGCTGGACATTTTTGTCAGTGACTCAGCCGGGCATTAACATCCTGCTGACAGCTGATCAGATTATTTCCAGATGAGTTCTCCAGAACTGTATAGTAGACAGAGGTCAGGAAAGGCACCAGCAGGCAGCAAAATGGGGTTTGTGCTTTGGAGAGAGACACACAAAAGGAGTAGCAAGGTACTCTTCAGATCAGGCATGTGTTTCTGGGAGGGATGAGGGTATACTGCAGAGAAGTGGGAAACAACCTGTGTCTGAGGTAAAGAAACAAGGGGACTGAGAGAATGAAATAAAAAAAAGAAAGGCACTGTGTATCCTCAAAATCATAGCAAGGCCTGAGCTAGAGAGAACACTGGCTTGTTGTTTCCTATTCAGGCAGCTCAGCTGCAAGTCTAGGTATGAGGCAGGGTCATATTGAAACCCAGATGCTGACTCTCAGCTCAGCAATCCAAACAAGAAACCAGCAAACCCAGGGATCCATCTCTAAAGAATGCCCAGATACTTTAGCTGCATGACTCCCACTCAAATCCACAGGAAAACAACTGCATCTTTTTGCAGCACTTTGAAAATGTGTTCTTCACCTCACGGGCTGTAGAGCTGCCCCGTCCACATTTCAGGCTTTCTGCTCGAATAGGCTCGCCTCCCTCTGCCCTGTCCTGAGGTGAACTGTGTACCATTCAGATACAGGGCCTACTGTATTCTGAAAGGGGTTCTGAAAGGCCTTGAGTTCTGAAAGGGGTTACTTGCTTTAGAAATCACCATGTATCAGTGGGGTGATTTTAAAATTTGTTCAGAAATTCTTTGAAAACCTTCCTTTAGTCTGGCTGGATTCAGTGACACATTTCTAAGCAGAATAAAACAGAAGTGATGGTGTGTGGCTTCCAAAACTAGGTCATAAGAGGGTTCCTCTTCACTCTCTCTTGGATCACCTACTCTGGGGGGAGCCAGTTGCCATGTTAATAAGGCAGCCTCCTGGAGAGATCCACATGGTGAAAACTCCTCCCAATAGCCACGTGAGTGAGTCATCTTGGAAGAAGGTACTGTAACCCCATTCAATCCTTCAGATGATGCAGCCCCAACTGACATCCTGACTGTGACCTTATGAGAGACCCCAAGCCAGAACTACCCAGCTAAGCCACTCACAAATTCCTGATCCGCAGAAACGGTGATATAATGAATGTTTAAAGTCGTTAAGTTTTGGGGTAATCTGTTATATGGTGATAGATAACTAATATAATACTGCATTATTATTATCTTCTTGGAGACTTCAAAACATATTCTCTTCCCTCTACTCTGGATTCACTGATGCATCATAATTTCATGACCTCCATTCTGCCCCATTCTGGTCCTCTAAGCTGCCTGGCATTCCATCCCTAGGCTCTGATCAGGTCTGCTTCCTATTCTACACTGGGGCTATGACTACCATCCTCCACGTTCCTCATACGTCTGACCCCAAACACCATCTCTCCTCATTTGGCAGATGATCTGACTCCTGTGTTTACACATTTGCCAGCTGGATGACCCAAGGCAGGTTATTTACCTTCTGGTCTCAGTGTCTCCATTTGTAAATGGAGATTAATAATGATTATAACTACCTCACTGAGTCATTTTTAGGATTCAATGAGATATAAAACTCATGAAATGATCCACATATGAACTTAAAAAAATGACAGTTGCTCTTATATGGAGAAGTAATATTGCATAATAGGTAAGAATGATCTGGGGAACTGGATGGCCTAGGTTTACATCCCAGCTACATAATTTATTAGTTATATAACATTGGGCAAGTTACTTAATCTCATTGTGTTTAGTTTCACCATCAGTAAAATGGGAAGGATGAAAAAAAAAAAAAATGGGAAGGATGATAGTGATACTAAAAATAGCAACTTCTGAGTGCCATTATGAGGATTAAATGACTATCTGTGTAAAGTGCTTAGATGGATGCCGATACTTATTAAACTCTACAATTGTGTTGATATTATCATTGTTATTATTATTTCAGTGATAAATGATAAACCTCCAGCTAAACTTCAAAATCCTGCCATCAACTCTGCCTACATATTCTTTCGTCGTCTCCTTCGGTTACAAGGGTACAGGTGGTTAATCTCCCCTTTAGCTCTGGACCCCATCACCTCAGGGCCACTCTAGGACTTATTTCATTAATTATCTCCTCTCCAACCCTAACTCCATTTCTACCATAAACTTATAAACAAACTCAGGTCTCTCCAATCTTGAAGAAAAAAATCCCTCAAATTATGGCTCCCTTTGGCTACTCATGTCCCTTCTCTGCATCCCAGACAAACCTCTAAAAGGTAGTTTCTACTTGCCATCTCTACTTCTTTTTTTTCCTCCTCAACCCATTGAAATATGGCTTGATCCTCCATCATGCTTCTGAAACAGCTTTGACCAGTGATACCAATGATGTCTGTCTTGATCAACTCGATGAACACTTCTAAGTCCTTCTCTCCCTTAGACTCTCAGTTGTACTTGGCATTGCCCTTCACTCAGTCCTTCTAAAACACAGTCTTCCCTTGGCTTCTAAAACACTCCCTGGTTTTGCTCCTCCCTCTTAGCCCTTCCTCTGGTCTCCTTCGCAGGCTGCTTTTCCTCTGCTCAACCGTTAAATATTGGCTATCACCAGGATCCGGGATACCATCAGGCCCTCCTTTTCATCACTCTACATACTCTGCTGTATGTAGTGATCCATCCACTGCAGTGGCTTTAATTATCATCTATATGCAGACATCTTCTGAATCTAAGCGGGTAACCAGATCTTTCTCACTATGCTGCTGGACATTTTCACATAGATATTTCAAAGGAACTTTGAAATCAACATGTCCAAATCCAAACTCAACACTGTGTTTACTGAAACTGTATTACCCATGCAACTGAATGTAGCCCTGAACCTGAGTGTGGTCCAGGTTTAGCTAGCATTGGCTCCTTCATGACTGTAAAGACTTGGGTGGGTCTCCCTGTCTCAACTTCTCCTCTCACATCCTCTGAATATATCGTATCTAACCTAGTCATAGAAGTCTAATAAACTCCATGTAATAACACTCCTGGGAGGTTTTCTGAGCTTACAGTATGAAGTCACATTTGGCTTGCATCTGAAGTAAATGAAAAATGTACTGAGTTGAAAATGACACTAGAATTATCAATTGCATTATTAAACTTGATTTTTCTTGGCTTAAAATATAAAAATGACATCAAAAGAACATTTGCCAATTAAATGTAACAACTCTTAAAGGTTATAAAATTCTGAGAATATATCTATACCTTAGGGAAGACAGAAGATATTGAACGTCAAGGTAATTTAATAACCACATAAGATGATGCTTTGGAAATCTACCTTGTGTTTTCATCCCCAGGCTAAAATGAAAAGTGCTTTTTCTTGTGATCATGCCTAGATTTTTCATTTGCCATGTGTTTTGTTAATCTAAATTTGGGAAAAGACAAATCATAAAGGCTTCAGAAACTGTTCAATTACTTGAAACAATTCTGGTCAGATTGTTTTCTAAAGCAAGAATCTAAGTCTGAAATGAGTCATATAAAAATCACAGTTCATTGGAATTTCTTTCTTGACTTAACACTGGTGACACTTTCATAATCATCATTCCAGATTGAGAGTATTTAGGGACAAAGAAAAGGGCTCAGGTCACTCTCATTGAGTCTACTTTTGAGTTTAATTTACAGGCATAAGATATCTGCCAGTATCTCAACTAACAATAAAAACATAATATCATTAAATATTTTCTTATATATCACTTGGCATACTATTGGGTTGGCCAAAAAGTTCATTCGGGGTTTCCCATAAAATCTTATGGGAAACCCCGAATGAACTTTTTGGCCAACCCAATACTAGTTAAGAGTACGGGCTTTGGAGACAGTGGATCTTGGCTTAGTTTTTTGTGTTTTTTTTTATGGAATAAAACATATCTCAGCAGGCTAATATATACAATCACAGAGAGCTTCCTCAAATACGAGCTCAATAAATTACAATTCCTATTATGATTATGCTCATCGAAGTTGTATAAAATAGAGCAAATGTTTTTCAACTTAGAGATGAAGAAATCAAATCTTATAGAGTTTAAGTGACATGTCAAGGCCTTATGTTCATGCAAAGTATTATGTTAGTGGTTACCATCAAACAAAGAAAACAATTTAATCCCTATTTTTGAGGAGTTTTTAATTAAGTTGGGGAAAAAGACAGTTGTGGGAGAACTACCATCAGGCATACGATATTGTGGGTGAAGTCAGGGAAGCTGTCTTGGTGGAAGGGAGCCTTGAGCTTAGTTTGATGGAAGTACAGGATTATGGGTTGCCATAGAAGAGAACAGCAGTAGGAATAATATGGAGACATCACAGAGGTAGAGTTAACCTTAAGAGCTGAACAATATTCGTTTTCAGGTCTAATGGCAGGGCAAAAGATTGTTACTATCTCAGTACTCATAGCATTATTCTTCACCAAAGTCTGTTGTTTTTAACTATTAATTGAAAGATTTGGTTAAACAGAGTTGAAGGTATTTAAATTTAAAGAATCAAGGCTAGTTCTATCACTGAGTTGGGAGGATCATGCATCTTTCAAAGGGGTTACAGAAGAGCCTCTTCTCATTCCACATTTCTTTGTCTCCATCCCCAATGTGTAGAGGCTTCACCATCCACCTCCCAACTTGAGCTGCTACGTAAGAAAATAGTTTTATATTCAGATACTTGGTTAAAAAATCCCTCGACTATAGTTACTATAGTATGATCAAGCTCTGTAATACGAGTAGAGGTTAAGTTGTGGTAAGTTGTGAACCAGATATAATTTATCATTATATTTTTTCCATAATGTTTATTTTCCCTGAAGCCTGAATTTCATCATGGTCAATCCATCTCCTCAATATTTATTGAGTACCTACTATGTGTGTGGCTCTAAGTTGAACTCAGAATCCAAAGATACATGCCTTATATCTTTAAAGTCTAGTTAAGAGATCAGATTTGAAGGGAAGTACATTTTTCAGAATATCTAGAAGCACACCCTAGGACAAATTAATCTTTCTTCTTTATTTTTAGGGCTAGTATTTGCCTTTATGGTGTCATTCCAAAGGTATATTCAAATTCTAAGATGAATAGCAACTGTGATGTCTACTACTTCTATCAATAAAATAACTCTAGTAGTACTTGAATTTTCAGCTTCTAAAAGTGCTCATCTGAGAGCCAGCCCCACAGAAATAAAATGATCTATATTTTCTATTGGTTTGGATATAAATCTACTGTAATAAAATATCTGGCATAAGATATAGAGCCTTTCTTTTATCCTTATTTTTTTATTTATTTCAAGTAAATTTCCTGGATTTCCCTTGACATTTACTTTGTGCCACTTCAATCTTATTCTGGAACATAGACACAGACTTGACCAAAAATGCAACAATCCTATTTTTTCAAATGATTGCATTTTGATAGAATTCTGAAGTGGTCAGGATTTTTAATAATATGTTGGTTGTTTTTCTCTGCTACCTGATGTCTGATCCTGTAAGGTTTCCTTTTTGATGTTTATTACATGTGTGTTTGTTTATATAAAATGGAAGAAAAAGGATAGAAGGTATTAAACCAAGCTAGCTATGGAAATTATTGTAACTACTTAAGAAGCTTACCAGACAACACTTCTGTTTTAATGAATTTTAGGGAGATTTTTACCAGTGACTACATATTTCATTCAAATATTTCTTTTTATGACAGCCTAACATCATATTCCTTTTAAATTATCATTTAAATTATACATTAGAATAATAAACACATATTTAAATGTCCCTCAAACTATGTCATAAATCCTGTATATCAAAAACAGCACTTTTGGGAATTCCCTGGCAGTCCAGTGGTTAGGACTCTTTGCTTTCACTGCCGAGGGCCTGGGTTCAATCCCTGGACAGAGAACTGAGATCCCACAAGCCACGTGGTGCAGCTAAATAAATAAATAAATAGAAAAGAGGAAAGAATCTATAGGAAAGAGAAAATCACGATTGGAAAGTGAATCACCTAAATAGGTCAGTACACAGATTAAAAAAAAAAATTAAATTAAAAAAAACTCACAAAAAACAGCACTTTTGCTCCAAATAATTTACAACTTGAAAAACAAACTCTTATTATATAAGAGTCTGAGAAGTCCTATGTGTATTGTGGTTTCCCAATTTTGGGGGAAAAGCATGCCAGAGTGGTTGAAATTCAATAGATCTTGGTCAAAGATTTACTAAAAAATGAAAATACAATTGTTTTTCCTGTGCTCTCTACAACCTGCCAATTTTACTTCCTCTTCTCGGTCTCTCCACAAGTTCACTTGGATCTTTGTGAGCCATGGCTTGCCTTTATTAGACCCCTGTGAGCAGGGACAATGAATGTGCACATTTTATTGAACTTATAAGTGGCTTTTTCTGCTCCCTGAACTTGGATCAAGACTAGTTTTGAAATCAGACAATGTAAGTAAGTCCCGTTGGCAAAGGCATATGTAAGTTCCTATTGGCATAGAACAGGTAAGAAATACAGGGAGAAAGAAAAGAAGAATGAAAAAGAGGAGCACATGAGGAGGTGAAAGCAGAGAAAAAAAGCTAGAATTGGAGGAAAATGAATTAGGGGTGATTCACCCAACCCAGCAAGGCAAGTAAATACAATATAAGTATTGTCTTTCCACAATCATACAGAAATACAAGACAAACAAAATGACACAGAAAGGCAGTAGGCCAGCATTCTCTGCAAATGATTAGGCAACTGAGGTAATTATATGGTTACTCTATCTTGAATAAAGAAATAATCAGCCTTCATTTATTCATAGTTCATCTGCATGAGAAAGTTCCAGAACGGTTTTCCCCCCACAAAATTGAATAATAACAACTCAGGTTTACAAGAGAGATGCTGAAACTATGAACATTTAAAAATGACTTCTGAATCATCACGACATTTTAAATAGTTAATTCATTTGTTAATAAAATGAACTATTAGATGCTCTTGGTATTAGGGGGCATTTTAGCATATTCTAATTCTTTAAGAACTGTATTTGTTCTAGTTCGCAACTGATATATACTTAAAAGCCAACTTGGAATCTAAGGCAAATATTAACCCAAATACATTCCATCAAAGACTAGTCCCAGATACTTTGAAAAAATTAGTATTACTTTTCCAGTCGGTTCTGCCAACATAACACTTTGGGAATTGCTGCTTGAGATATTCAATTTTTGTATGATACAAAACAGCAAGTACATTTTAGTTAAGAGAATATTACACTGATAAAACTATCTCATTCCTTATTCTACATATTCTGGATAAATTCGTGTTTCTACATGTAATTTGGTAGCATAGATATGGACATTTCTTATCACTTAAAATAAAGTTATTTATCACTTAAATAAAGTTCTGAAGGATTCAAAGAGTGTTTATTTACTGCTTCCATTTCATGATCTTTGATTTTTAAATTCAAAGTATTTTGCATTGCATTTTTAAAAATTGCACTTACTGTGTTGCACTGAAATAAGATGGTTTCATTATACTGCAACACAATAGAAGAAGCAGTTTAGGACCAGTTTGATTAAAAAAAAAAAATTTTTTTTTTTTTTTTTTTTTTTGACTCAGACAGACTTCATGTTACTTAGAGAGAACTGCGAAGCACATTTATTACTCTATGGCAGGCCTTGATTGGGAATGGAGGATTGTATTGATCTGATATAGAGAAGCATTGATAAATAATTAATTGCTAAAATTACTGGGGACAAAAGAAATAAATAATGCATGGCAATCTGTGTACACAGTCTAACTCATACCAGTGGAATTTTGGAAAGTATTACATAGGGGAAAAAGTCTGGTTGTTAGTAGGAGAGAAAAACCCTAGAAGGTAGGTGGGGAATGACCTGTTTGTGGTTTTAAACAAACGAAAAAGAGACCCTGGAAATAAGACAGTGACTCAGAAAAAATAGGACCAAATTCTCTCTGGCAAAACTGTTGATTGATTGGTCAGTGTGTGGCTCCTGACATCAGAACAGGAAAGAGAGGTTAACAACCTGCTGAGTTTGGTCAAGGGCTTCTGAGTAGCTCCAGAGCAGGAAATAAAGATCCCAACTGTGCCACTCCTCACCCAAGCATTTAGCAAAAGAAAGGCCAACCAGGGAAGCCACAAGTTTGAATGGAAAGAATCTCCCTCTGTAGCCTCCTGTCCTAGGTGAAGGGCACTCAAATAAAGAAGTTGGAGACCTGGGATGAGGAAAGTCCTCATTTTATGTATCAGTCAATGAATTCATGCTGTTAATTAATCTTCACATAACTGTGCCAAGAGCACTTACAAAATTTGATGGGTGATAAAAGACCATTGCTTGATTCAAACCAAGAGGGTAGTTGATAAGTCTTACTTAGGACCTTTCCTAATCCTAAGAACTGACACGGACTTCACATAGATAGATTCTGGAAAATAAATAGTCTCCCATAACTATTCCTAACATCAGTTTCATTTTGGGAGGTGGGGACTGCCAGAGTAATCCAGTATGCAAAGTTTGAATTCTAATTTTATTTTACTCTTTTGATATCACCTCTATGAGAAGTCACATACAGGGAGCTCCCAGGACTTACATCTCTTCCAATCAGGTCCTCCTGGTTTTCCACAATTCCCCAAGGGGCGATACCTATGGTACATATCTTCCCTCGAGACTTAGATGCATGATCCTTCAAGGCATCTCCAACATGACGAATAACACCTAAGAGGAAAAAGAGAAGTATTACTCTTGCCTTTTAAAGCAATTACTTTCCATTGATCTAAAGGAAATTGTGGTAGCTGTTTTTCCTAAGATTAAATGCACTGAATATAAAGTTTTGACACATTTCTACACGAACTACACGTGTTCAGGAGAGAACATAAACTTGCAGCTCTAATGCCAGATACATTTGCTGGACTTGTATATGAACTCTAGTAATACATTCCTTATTCTATCTCATATGGAAAAAAAGATGTATACAATATCTATAAAAAGAATAAATACAGGACTTCCCTGGTGGTCCAGTGGTTAGGGCTCTGCACTTCCACTGCAAGGGCCATGGGTTCGATCCCTGGTCAGGGAACTAAGATCCTGCAAGCCACGTGGCCAAAATAATAATAAAACTTCATTTATAAAAAAAGAATAAATACGATACTTTAAACTTAGAGAATCTTTTCTTGTATTATAAGTATAATGACATGTTACTATGACTAAGTACTAATACCGTGACAATATCCTATAAAAAGCATCATAAATAATATTATATTAAATCTATACCACAGTTTGTGTATGAGTTAGAGTCAGCAAATATTGTAATTACTTAGCTCAGATTTTGTTAATCTTGATTTCAACTTCTTATTTATGGACACATAATGTGGAGACCCTGCTTGTAAAGAAAATGTTGACATATTCTGTGGAAAATTTATGTTAAAAATACATAAATACACCTTTTTAGACATCATTCTAATTATTTTCCTCTTCTGTCATGATGGCCTTCCCATCACCACGCCTTTCCTCACCATAGTTAAGAGTGAGAAAATTCAGTTTACAAGATGGTAGGGAACTACCTTTTATCTTTTAATAAACCATTTAAATAAGATATAACTTCTAATCTTTTAACTTCTCTCTCAAGTGATCATTTTTATAGAAGATATAAAATACATTCTCTAAGAAAAGATGCTTCCATTTATACTTTAAGGAAAATTCCACCCATTCTTCAAGGAAAAACTCACACCTAGTTCCATCTCCTATATGAAAGCTGAGTTGAATTTGATTTCTTCTCCATTTGAACAGGGTTGCAGTTTGTATATTTTGAATAGTTCAGTATGTCACTGAACATATTCTTCTTTGGTTCATAATCACATGTGAGGATGTCTCTGCTCAGAGTAAACTCATTTAGGGGAAGGTTGGAGATCAGCGTCTTACTCTCTTCAGGTGCCAGCACAGAGCGAGGGCTCAGGAACTGGGCACCACTGAACTAACTAAGCACACAAAACACACCAGGCAATTTAATCACAGGAGACAACAGACATGTGTGAACAACTCAATTCTGAAATATTCATAAGATCAAACAGAAAGAGCCTCCTTTAAAAAAAATCAAACAACAGAGTAGTGTAAATAGCCACTAATCCATGCGGAGCTGTGCTGGGAGCATTGGGAAGCATATCAATTTCACTTACTATCTCATCTATGGATCTTCTAAGAGAAAGTACTGATAAAGAAAACCAAATACAAGAGTAAAGGTGTGAATATTAGTGTTAAGTTTTTTCCTATTTATATGCAAAACTCATTTGGGGTCCAGTCCTGGACAAGAAGGTTAACTTCATGGTAGCCCCTCCCTCCATCTGCCACAATTCCACCTTCACCTTTTACCCAAGCTGAGTGTTCAATCGAACACACTTTGAGTGTTGGATTGAACGCTATGCCTGGAGAGAGGCAGAGGTGAACTCTTTGGTTTACAACATTTACGCTGTTAATTCTTCCTTTGATATTGGATGCATTTCACAAAAGAAGAAAAACAATAAACAATGTTCCAAGTTCCCCCAAACAGAAGATTGGTAAGCATTTCTTTTAGAAACCTTTGAGTTGATCTCCACAGGAGATGCAGGTTATGCCAGGAAAGCAAAAGACTGAATAATTATAGGCGAATGATGCCTGTTAAACTGTGAGTTAAAGTTGGAGCTTAAAGCCTGAACAGCCACGAAAGAAAACTGCTCTGTAGATATTTGATCATCACAAAGTAAACAGTAAAGAGCCGGCTGAGCAGGTCATTCTAAGATCATGTCACTATACAGACTGAGTCAGGGTTTCACATGACAACGATGGGCACGGCCAATATGCAGATTTCGCTGTGTAAATGAACCTATATTGTTGTGAGCTGAATGTTCACAACTTCTAGGTATGGAGGAGAATTCTGAGTGCAGGTCTCACTCAGACATCATCTAAACTACAAACAAATGAATAAACAACATTGAGATACATTTTATTTAAAACTAGTTGGTCCAGGGTTATGTTCAGCATGTCCCACTAACTTCAAATGTGTCCACATGCGCAGACTTTGAGTCTTGAAACAAGTCTGAATTAATTTACTGCAGCATTACCTGTCTCTTCCAATTGGCTCTTCTGACTCAGGCTGGGGAAATACATCAAAACATTTACGGCATCCATTCCATTATCTGCTGCACATTCCTAATGCTCTGCAGATAAGCACTTAACTCTAAGTGGGTTTGTAAGAATTGATTTGACAGCCTGCCTGGATCACAATATAGAAACTCATTTGGCAGGTAGAAAAAACTGCTCGGAGTTCAGAGTGGGGTGTGTCTTCTGTTGGTGCAGAGTTGATTCAATGAAATACTTTAAATAGTAAACACGTGTTACTCCAGACTTTGCTGTCACCCCAGATGGAAAGGGCATTCTGCAAACTCTAAAGCTATTTGCATCAAACTTAAAATCACTTAAAGAACAGAGTCTCCAATTTACAGCAAAAGTTATTCCTTAAAAAATTACTGGATGCCTATTTGGCAAATTGAGGTATTGAAAATATCCTGTGAAATTCCACTAGTGGTGTTTATAAATTCTGTAGTCGAGTATTAAATATCCCAATCTGTTTCTTAAGTGTAAATAATTCTTCTTGGTTGAGAAATGACAGTACAGTTATCATTTAGGTAGAGGAAGGAGAGAGACTCAGTGAAAGGAGCAATAACCAGCAGGTGTGGACACACAGGTGTAGGGGCTGAGGTGGGGGAATGTAAATATATTTAACCTCAGGAGAAAATGACCTTAGTCACAACATTCTCGTGGCCTTATGTTGTCCTTCTCTGTCCCACTTCCAATTACCTGTGTTAACACCTCCAGTGAATATCCATGCTCCAGTTGTCATGGCTGCTTTGATGAGACCTTTCCCAAAGACTTGCTTGAGTTTTGGCTGGAGTTCAAAGTTCTGTAGGCCCCCATGAACTGAGATGAGAAGCTTGGGAAGCTCCAACTGCCATTCCTTGGTCATCAGGTGTAGGAGGAGATCAGGTTTTGTATCGAAAGATACTCGTACGTACTAGAAGAAGGACGACCATTGATTAGGGAGACAGGGCAGGGCTGACTGTGGCTGCTTATCTTTACTGATTGCAATGATATGTATAGTTACTTGAAGAAAACGTGTTATAAAAACTAGATTTTTTAAAAGGGGCAAATCAATTGCTTTACCAAAAGAGCCTTCTAGACAAAGGGATTCACCATTTTAAAAGGTTTACTTGAAATTCTGAATGACTACAAATTTTTAAATTATTTAACTTTCTAAAATGCAGTGTAAACGCAACTTTCCCTGGGATGGGTTCTTTGCTCAAAGGAAATCGTATTTATATTTTACCAACCTTAAAATCTGTGCAACAGTTCAAATGTTGCTAACATTTTCAATATAAATAATCCCTCTATACCAACTGGACCTAGATATGACTGTTTCTGTGACCCTATTATTTTGAGAGGTTTTGAAAAATTCTACAGTTCTACATAATGTAACAAGAATTTTAAAATATGGTAACAGCTGATTATATTTATTTAAATCTAAAAATAACTGCATACCAAATGTTTTCTTTATCTTTCAAAGAAAAGTGACAGAAGTCATTCCAATTATTTTTGTAGAATAGTTGAAAAAAATTGAAGTGCATAGCAGATACCAAGGTATTACCAGATGCAACTGGAAATAAAGTTATGATAAGTATATATAAATAAAATGCTATAAATACATATAATGATAAACATCTATATAACTATATATATATATATATATATATATATACACACACATACTCATTTAGGTCTTTAATTATATAAATATTCCATTTCTAGCTGGAAACAACTAGAATATTGGGCAAATGCACCTGAAAGCCTTTTGAAATGTATTGCTGAGCTGGCATGAAAAGAGAGAATATTCAGATACCTAAACAAAGTAGAAGCTGGAATCTCAGGAGCTAAGGAAATACCAAAGCAAGCTTTGGCCTTGAGGCTTTCTCCTGAATCCTGGAGGACCATGAGCATCTGCTTTGGTAGCTTAATGCAGTATGGGGGTGCCTAAGGAGAGACCCCACATAAAGCTGGGATACTTCAAAGCGCTCCACTCTCAAGTGTAAGGAAGAAAAATAAATAAGGCTGATGGTCAGAAGAATAGAGCAAGGAAACTTGCCTGCCTCAACCTTGATTCTCAGCAGATGGGAAAAAAAAATTCTCCTCTGGTTATTTATAAACAAAAGTGGGTCCTCATACAGGTTCTGGTCCACATTCACACTCTCAGTGTGGTTTGAGAAACATCAGAGTATTTAATATAAGATGGTGCTGGTGGGGTAATGGCTCCAGATAACTCTCAGAAGTAAATGCAAATTCTCTGTGGAGGAATACATCATCAATCCAGGTCTCAAATAATTCCCATGGGAAAATAAGCATTTCATTGTAAAAAAATAAAATTACAAAAGGAAGTAAAGCAACATGAATGAGAACCAAAAGACAACGGATAGCAGAAGAAGATCCTCAAAGATACTGAAATGTTCAGAGAGAGAATATGAAATAGTTACATTTAATATGTTAAAAAACATAAATGAGAAAATTGAACATATGAATAAAGAACAAGTGATTATAAAAAATGATCACATACATTTGAAAAAGAGTAAAAAAGAACTTCTAGAAGTTAAAATATAACAATTTAAATGAAAAATACAGGGGATAAATGAAACTACAGATCAGACATGTTAACTATAGATCCAGAGAAATAAGCCAGATGCAGCCTAGAAAAATAGAGGAATTGAAAACATAGAAGAAAATTTGAGAATTTTAGAAGACGTAATCAGAATTCTAGATAGAAATAAAAGAGATAATGTGGAAGAGGCAATACTTGAAGAAATATTGGTTGGGAATATCTCAGAATTACTAATTCTCAGATTCAAGAAGCTCACTGAATCCCAAGCAAGATAAATAAAAAGAAACCCCACGCACAGATACCTTATAGAGAACACCAAAGGGTAGGGGGAAAAGCCTTCAAAAGGAGCTAGAAAAAAAGACAGATTACCTACAAAGAAACAGTCATTAGACTGATGGCTTACTTTCAGCAGCAACAATGGATGCCAGAACAGTGTCTTCAATTTGCAAAGAGAAATTATCTGTCAGTGTAGAATTCAGCAAAAATGTCTTTCCAAAATGAGAGCACATTATAGACATTTTTAGACTACCAAAACTGAGAATTTACTTCTAGCAGACTTCACTGAAGGAAATTTTAAGATATATGTAGCAGGCAGAAGTTACATGATCCCAGATGGATGATCTGAGATACAAGAAAGAACGGTAAACAAAGATATTAGCACATACAGGGTAAATCTTAAAAAGCACTGGTTGTAAAATATAAAATGATAATAGTGTCTAATATATGGTGGAAAGGGATAGAACTAAAGCACTGGATAATATAGCATATAAATTAGGGAGTAGTAATTAGAGTCAAAGCATTCTAAAGTTTATATATTATGTGGGAGAGAAAAGTTTTAATTTTTGGAATTTGTGAAGTATTAATGTTGAAGTTACATAACCACAAAAAGAACAGACTTGCATGTAATCATACAAACATATGCTTTTGGATGTATAAATAAAAAAGGTTATGCAGGAGATGACAATTTATTGTAATATTTTTTGGATCGGGGAGACCCCACTGTTGCAAAAACCTTAAAAATTATATGTCAATTCTTTTGTTAAAGTATATTTTAAATATATTTAGCAGAAATGTGAGGCACAGACATACAAAATATCAAAGTAGCTTGATAAATTAAGCTGCATAATCAAGAAATACAAAAGAGCTAACGTTTCTCATATATATATACTAGAAATCCAAAGAAGTGTTAGAATCTAACAAGCTGGTTCTATATTGATTTAATCTACTCGGCAAAAATCAATTCCAGAATGGAAAGAGTAAAGGTTGGCAATTTTAGCTAAGTACATTATATCAAAAGAATTATATCACTTATTTTACATTTGGTAGTGTATAAAATAAGTGATATAATAGCTAGTGGGAAGCAGTTGCATAGCACAGGGAGATCAGCTCGGTGCTTTGTGACCACCTAGAGGGGTAGGATAGGGAGGGTGGGAGGGAGGTGCAAGAGGGAGGGGATATGGGGATATCTGTATACATACAGCTGATTCACTCTGTTATACAGCAGAAACTAAGACACCATTGCAAAGCAATTATACTCCAATAAAGATGTTAAAAAAAAGAATTATATTACTTATATCAATAGAATTTAACTAGAGTTTACAATGTGGGGAACCACATATTTTGTACACAAACTCTCATGTAGAGGGCAAGAACTTTCAGATATCAGCAGAAATCTTCAACAACAACATGTGCTTTTTTTGGAATTTGTGAAGTATTAATGTTGAAGTTGCATAACCACAAAAAGAATAGACTTGCATGTAATCATACAAACATATGCTTTCGGATGTATAAATAAAAAAGGTTATGCAGGAGATGACAATTTATCGTCCAGCCTTGGGGCTGGAGAAAGGGTACTGCAGTGGTAGAAGCAAACACAAGGGTTTCTTAAATAAAAGCTTTAAAAATTATCTATTGTTATATTTATTATCCATTGAGTGACTGTTTATAAGAAAGCTATCTGTATAATGAACGCTATAAAATAAAAGAATAAAGTGTTTTCTGTGCCCCTACACTGAACTTATGCTACTTAAGTAATTAAAATTTGGTAGCTTTACTAGATTAAATTTATACCATTTTGAATAATTCTAGAAAGGGATATTTAGTAAAATAAACTAGAACTGAGACTCACAAGGCTTCCAAACTATACAAACCAAGAATGTTCATTGTGGAAGATGCTAAGAAACTGCTTCTCAAATTATTCAGTAACTTTATTTCAGTATCACTTTCTTATTCCTTCAAAAAACCCCAACTAAATAAGAATCCATATTCTTCTAAGGTGAGATATAAATTACACTTCTAAATATAGAAAAACATCTAAAGTATAAAAATCCTCCTAAAATTAAAAAATCCTTCTAAAATCCCCTTGCAAGCCTAGATAGTGGTTCCTAAAATTTCTGAAGAACTGTAAAGCTGTAGTCCCAATGATTAGAGAAGGCTTACATGAGAACAGTAAAATGTTTTGAAAAACAAGAAAAGTAGTGTGATTATGGCTTTTGGAACTTCAAGATGCCTCACTGAGCAATCCTACCTGCACGTTTCATTTAGCCAGGTAAATAATGTGAGATTCTGAGCCACAGGTAGTGTCTGGGAACAGACACACATACATTACTAATTAACTCAATGTGAAGAGATATGGCAATCATACTAAATCACTACAGAGATTGTGTAATAATTTTAGTATGCGTAACCTAGCTAAATAACATATCATGGGGACTTCCCTGTGATCTAGTGGGTAAGACTCCACACTCCCAATGCAGGGGGTCTGGGTTTGATCCCTGGTCGGGGAACTAGATCCCACATGCATGCTGCAACTAAGAGTTCACATGCCACAACTAAGAAGCCCGCATGCCACAACTAAAGATTCCACATGCTAGCAATGAAGATATTGCACACATCGCAACTAAGACCTGGCACAGCCAAAATAAAATTAAAGAAAGAAAAAAAGAATATTAAAAAATAACATATTATGGAGTTCAATTATTTATGGTAATTAGTAATAATAATCTTAATGCATTTTTAGGAATAAGTCTCACTTGGTAAATAATTCCCTTTGGGGCTTTTAAAGTTACAACTTACCAATAAGGAACCCAATTTACTGATCATGTAAGCAGTTCACTGGAAAGTGACCAACGAATCTAGTGAATATGTTAAAATTCCTTTTGAACTAGCTTCATCTTTTTCCTAGCTAGAAAACGAAGAAAAGCTTGCTGGTGATCACGAAACACTTGTTACTCAGTTAATAAGTGCTCCAGTGGGGGAATGAATGAATGACCTTAGATCACCTTGTCCCTGGTTCTCTGTCTTACAGATGAACAAACAGAGGTATTCAGGGTCTGGCCTGTGTAAGGTCATGTTGCTCATAGGCTCTCTGTGCATATTTCTCTCTACTCTCAATTTCTTAACTACTGAGAAAAAACCCCAAACCTACAATCAAATCCCTTGTGTTCCAGGTACATACATACTGTGTGCTTTACATGCATCATTTCATGGACTCCTCCCAATTACGAGGTTGGTGGCATCCACATTTACGGGGGACAGGAAAGAACAGTAAGTTCAACAGCTGTTAAGTGGTGATGACAGGATTCACACCCCAGGTCTGTCTGACTCCAGGTCCTTGCTCTTGACCTCAAAAACATAAATGCCTCCTCTCTCCTTACTTCTCCTTTTCCTTCACTTACAACCAAGCAGTCTGCGAGTCCTAACGATCCATTTCTCAAATGGTGCTCTCATCCAGGCCTTTCCTTCTATTGCTTCAGTTGTTATTTTAAGAATAAATAAGAATGCTCTTTATTAGGATGTCATTTGGGGTTGTGGAAACAGTCCTACTGGTTCCTCTAACCCTGTGTTCTCAATGAGACACCAACAGGCAGATTTCTTTCCCCAATTCCTTTTTGATCATATTATTTCTCAATTCAAATAGTTACATCATACATAAACTCCCATTCTGCCTGTCACGGTCCCCACAATTTGGCCTTACCCTACTTATTTAAGAGGTGTTCCCCCGCTTCTCTCTGTATTTGGCTAATGTTATTCCCCAAGTCCTAGAAAACCCAGTCCCTCCCCTTTCATCTACATAAACCATTCTTGTCTTTCAAAGGCTCTTATTGACTGCTCCTTGGAATGCAAGCTCATGTTGACTCAATATAACTCTCAGTCAAACTCAGTCTAATATATATTTTTTTCCTGTTGTTTCTTGTTTGTGTCAGTTTTATCTCCCATTTGCAAGATCTTTGAGTGGAGGGATCATGTTTGGTCTGACCTACGATTTTGGATAAGCCTTTCAGTACTGGCTATGATGTAGTTACAATCTTAGAAATAAAAGGGAGTTTAGAAATATCTTAGCAATCATGGGAACTAGAAATACTCTATTTCAGTTCTTCTGCTTTACAGATGACACTGAGACCCAGGGAAGGTGAGTGACTGGGAGTCAGAATTAGTTATCTAGTAATTAACCACTCACCTAACCCATTATTAATGCTACTGTTACACTGAAAACTCTAGGTTGAGCTGTGCTTCTCAAACTTTAACATGCAAAACTCACCCAGGGGACCTCAAAAATGCAGGTTCTGATTCAGTAGGTATGAGGTGGGACTTGAGGTTTTGCATTTCTAACTAGCTCCCCAGGGACCACAGGAGTAGCAAGGATTACAATTCTTCCCCAGACCAAAGATTCTAAGTGGTGTGTCTAGCGTTTATCACTGGGTCCAAGGGAAGAAAGAACACTCAATATTTTACACAAAAATCAAAGAGAAGAATGGAGGAAATAATGGAAAATTACTCAGGCCATGAGAAGTAGGAAAGTGCAGCCACTGATAAGCTACTCAATTTCAACTACCTAATTTTTTTTCACCAGGACTAATTCTTATACAAAGGAACACATGATTAATGACAGCCCACCCCTGATACCCAGAAACTGATAAATAACATAAATACTGGGTGTCCCTGTTCCTTTAATGTCGGCCATTATTTTAGATTTATTTTTTCCTTCCCTTGGGGAATAAAAGATTTTTTAAAAAAGGAAGCATTTAAATGAATCAATTTGTTACTTTTTGTATGTTATTGTTTAGCAGCTCAAGGAAACAGTTTAGGGATAAGAGGATAATTAAAACTACAGGATAAAATGACACTTTATGATTACCTGGAGATTTCAGTTTTTAAATTATATTCTTATACCCATAAGAATCAGGTTATTCAGTAATTCTCCCAGTGCTTGTAATATAACAGTTAACTCAGGTGCTGAATCAGCAGCTTCAAGGTCATAAATGGTTGTACCCAGAGCAATTAATCAATTCCTGCTCAAAGGTCAATGTGATTTGAAATTAGGAGCTATTCTGGTTGTCAAGATAAGCAATTTTGACTGTCCACTTGTGAGCTCATTAATTGCCAAGGGATCACCTTACAAATAACAAGAAATCTTCCTAATGTGTATATTAAATTTTGTTACCTGGGCAGTACTCTGATGTGGTGATGTGTGCTCCAATTTACAGGTTTCCCAATCACGTGTGGCATCACACTCTAGCAACAGTTACAGTACTGGCACTGTAAGTCATTTGATCAGTTTGAGACCCTCTCTTGTAAAATAAGGGTGATCCTGACCACCACACAGAACACTAAAGATTAAATTCTGGGAAATGCCTGGAACGGCAGAAAAATCAGTATATGTAAATTGGATAAGAGTTGCAAGCACTCACATTATAAATGACTTCTGCATACAACAGGATCCAGATAACTTGCCGTTAGCTCTTTAATGTCCCCTTCAAAGTAGCCCTTTGTTTCTCAACTCTGAGCTATCTGACGAATGACTGGTGCAAGTTATAAAAAGTACCTGTCCAGAGGGGAAATGTTACCTCTGTCTGGCTACCTATCCTATCCTTCTCCCTCATGCCCTTAGCTCCTTAATTTTAATTTCTAGAAATAAATTGAGCTCAAATGAGTTACCCATGCCTGCACTGCCACCATTAGTGCCCCTG
This sequence comes from Phocoena sinus, assembly GCF_008692025.1. Classification (NCBI taxonomy): domain Eukaryota; kingdom Metazoa; phylum Chordata; class Mammalia; order Artiodactyla; family Phocoenidae; genus Phocoena; species Phocoena sinus. The sequence goes on along the minus strand of NC_045768.1, from coordinate 49,050,850 downwards.
GCTGGCAGCAGAAAGCCTGTGTGATGAGCTAATGAGATTCAGAGGAGCATCTAAAGAATGTACTGTATAAAACAGAAGTTAGCTCTACTTGAAATAGTACTATTTGATCTATTCTTAGGTGCTTTGGAGGCCAATGCATACAAGCATGATTTTCACAAAAACACGTACTTTGAATTCCAAACCACAAACTTACAAATGAAATTTTGCAAGTGAGACTGTAAGAGCAAACTAGAGCTTTTCTTTTGTTCGAATGGCAGAGGGCTTTGGTAGCTAAAACTCTTGAGTTTTTGCTTTTTCCAGTTGCTAAATTTACTTTTGTTTAGCAGGTGATTTCACTGCAGTTTTTTCTAAAGCCACTCTAACCTGCATCATCATTAGAAATGTTACTATTCACTTGTCAAAGTAGAACTCAACTTTACTATGGCCTCACTGCATTAAAATTAAACTGGTAGAGAGGTGTCACAAACCAGACAGTATCCTTCCCTTTACAACATCCAGGGCGGGTGAAGGCTGGAAAGTGGAGAAGCAGCCATCACTACTTAGAATAGGCTGGGGTTGTTTAATTTAAAATAATAATAATCTTCCTTTGGTATTCTGATCTTGACTTGCTGTGGAGCAATTTGTCTCTGATAATTACTCTCACATTTTCAGCCCTAAATTTTTACTCACATCATTTTGCCGAGCTTTTTAAATGAAAAGGGAAGATATTTACAGAACAATAAATCTGGTTGCACTCTAGGAAATGGTAAATGACAAATCTTTCTAACTCTCACTGTGAAGCCATCTTTAATTTGGGGAAATAACCAATTGGTATATTTCAGTAGTACTTTTTCTGAGTAACGGAACTACTATAGCTAAATTTATTTTAACAGTATTTTCAATGCCTTTCTTCCAAGCCTGTAGTGGGAATTTGTCCCATTTTCCTTTCTGTTGAGATCTGTGACAAGCATCATTTCATTTTCTAATTCTCTGTAGCCCCATTTTAAATGAGTATTTTAAATTAAAGTTGTGGCCAAGGAGAATATGTTGCATCAGACTGCTGAGACCATTTTGCTGATATCAGCTTTCCAAGACCATGGAGCCGTTGGTTTTGCACCAAATGTTTAAATGTTATGGTGGTTTAATGTATGCAAAATTTCCCTAGAAAGAAAATATGTGGGATGCAAATGTAAGGTGTCTCTGTTATTGGATTCCTAGTTTGATGACCTACAAAACTTTGGGAGTGAAAATGCCATTGTAATTTATTCTATATTGTTTTTGTGGTTCTTCAATGTTAGATAACAGGTGGTTCCAGGTGATGGATGCTGATAAGCCAAAGCTAAAGGTTTAGAAATAATATAAAACTTCACTGCGCATATGACCTAGTTGCAGGGGTACTCTGTGAATTTTCTGCCAGAATTGCTTTTGTATAAAATTTTCTAGAACAAGATGAGTTTCTTGAGGAATGTCGGTTCTTCCTTCCCTATAGGTCTGTGACTGAGATCAGAAGTTTAAGTGATATTGATACATTCTAGTTTTATTCCCAGCTTCAGAAAGGCTTTCCAAAGGTACTGCCAGTCTAATGGTCTAGAGATTTCAAGGTGGCAACTGGAAAGCAACAGAGCAATTACAAAACCCCTCAAAAACCATACCATGCTATATAAAGCTTCTTAGTTAGCTATAGTCCAGTGATTAGCTATTTTGTTTTGTGAACTGGGATTTATTTAATGTATTTTGTGCATGTCAGTCAGTGATTCCCAGATCAAATCTGCATAATGCAAAGAAAGATAATTTTTAAAAAATCAGATTTAATCCTAAAGCATTTTAAGAGTTATAAGGTTGTAGATGTCATGCAGCTGACAGTCTCCCCACCCGCCTGAGTATCTCCTCAGTTTTACCTACTCTCTCTCACACACTCTCTGGTAATGCTCAGAAAAGAAGGCTTACATCCCGGCTGACTCAACAGTTACAGCTCTAAGTGTGAAAATGAAGCACAGGGATAATTCTCTAAATTATACAAAAACTGTAATAAGGGGCTTAACCTGATCTAATAAGCTGAGTAAACAGCAAGGGAAAACCCAAAGAGAATTATGTGGGTGACTTGAGAAGTTTAAATACAAGTCCTTAATTAGGTTATACTTACCTGGTCTCTAAGTCAGCTCAGCATTAACTGGAAGAGATGATTAGTAAGCAAATAAGAGTCTGTCTAATTAAGTCCAGCACTGCTTACTTTTCTAAATAATTTAATAGACTCAGCCCCAGATAAAGAAGAGTCTTTGAGAAAGGACCCAACAATGTCTGCGGTTGGGCCATTTTGGTATTGCTCTCTCAGTCAGTTTTAAAAGTTACCTGGAACCCAGTCTAGTAAGAAAATGCCTAAACCAGAGCTTTAGTGTCTTAGTACCTTCTTCCTTGGTCCTCACGTTCTGGTTTTTATGAGGCATCTGCATGAACTGCCAGCTTGTTTAACAGCCCAGGAATGGATTTGGGGGGGCATGAATTTTTTGGTAAGATGTGGCTTGGTATAGAGAAGAGAGAGGAAAGAGAATCCTTCACTTACTGTCAGCTCTGAATGTCTCTGTTCTGTCACAACTTCTTTCTCTGTTAAGTGTGAGAGACGCTGGTTTCACTGCTATCTCACTGGGGTTTGTCAAGTCTGAGAACTGAGGACAGAATACCACAGAGTCCTGGGAAGGGCTCAGAAAATGGCTCCATTAACCTAGGATATAATTTTACAGAGAGCTCTTCCTGCTCACAGTTTTTGAGTGTAATTAACCTCATCAAATACTACTGATTTTATATTTCTATTAGAAAGTTTTCAAAACCCTTATAAAGAGTTAGAAACATAATAGTAATTAGCTTCCTTTCAAAACATCTATTATAAGCTGCACCAGGAATACATGACAGAGAAGAAACAGAACTGATGGAGAGTGCTAAGGATCCTGAGTTTGAGAACTATCTTTGTCAAATAATTGGGTGACTCTCAGAAAATAATTTAACGTCTCTGGGCTCGAGTTGCCTCATCTATAAAATAGGTAGAGAGATTGGGATTATTCAGTATTTTTTAAGCCTGGCTGAACAGTAGATTAACCGGGCTAACTTTTCAAACACTTTGGGGACTTCCCTGGTGGTGCAGTGCTTAAGCATCTGCCTGCCAATGCAGGGGACACAGGTTCCAGCCCTGGTCTGGGAAGATCCCACGTGCCGCGGAGCAACTAAGCCTGTGCACCACAACTACTGAGCCTGTGCTCTAGAGCCTGTGAGCTACAACTACTGAGGCCGCAGGCCACAACTACTGAAGCCTGTGCACCTAGAGCCTGTGCTCTGCAACAAGAGAAGCCACCGCAATGAGAAGCCCACGCACCGTAAAGAACAGTAGCCCCTGCTCACCGCAACTAGAGAAAACCTGCGCACAACAACAAACACCCAATGCAGCCAAAAATAAATAAATAAAATAAATAAATAAAAACACTTTGGATGTCCAGGTTCTATATCAGACCAATGAAGGAGACTCTCTGGGAATGACTCTTGGGCATGGGCATTGGCAGTAGCCCCACAGGTTACTGTGAGCCTCCAAGTAGAGAACCACTGCATTGATCCCTCAAGGGTCTTTGGTGATCAAAGTCCTGTGACATCATGCTGTACTGTCTATGTGGTAACAGAGATACATATGTGAGATATGGTTCTCACATAGCCCACCACATTTTAATAATGAGTCCCTTTTCTCCAACTGTATCTTCTACCAAACTATGGCAGATTCTGCCTCAAACTGTGTCCAGATCACATTGGCATTTTGAAGACCTAAGTGCTTTATTTTGGGCTGTCTTGAGGGGAAAAGTTAATGTTATATCTTATTTTTTAAAAAATTAATGAAGGTCAAAGTTAATCTGCCCTCTAGAATTTTTTGACCACTTTGTTAAAAATCATTTCAACTTTCAAATATTCTTGTCAGGAGAAGGGGACCAAAGACATATTAAGTTAGTTGACCTGTTTCACTTCAGTCTTGGTGAATATTTAACCATGGCTTCCCCATCTAGACACTGGCACTCTTTAACAGACAGTAGTTGCTGATTTTTCCCTTTGATGAACTGCATGTCGGTTTGTTGGAGAGAACAAGAGGTAAAGAAGGCACAGGTTGGCACAAAATGACTGTCCTGCCTGATAAAACAAGTCATCTGTCCTATGGATAACTCCACCCCTTTGTCTAGACAGGAGAATCGGAATAATTCAAGGCCAAGTATCCAAAGTGGACCAAATGCTCATTGTGCCTAGATGAACAGTGGGGACTCCCACTTGTTAAATATTGGGTTGTAATAAAAAAGAAAAAGTGGTCCTCATTTGGCAGGTTAGACTCAGAAACAAAGGTTTCCCCTTGAAGTGACTGCTCTGAGACCACCCAGGGCAGGCGAGACCTAGCCTCAGTGCCAGCTTCATGGTCGTGCCACCAGCCCAGTCACACTGCTCAGAAGGGCAGTGTTCAGGGTTTAATGTTCTGCACTTGCTGTCTTGAAATTCTTGACAAATTTACCCTTGAATCCGTGTTTTGTTAAGTGAAGGCTGATGGGACAGTGGGGCATGTGCAGAGGGCCTGGAGCCTCGGCTCACACGTCATTCACAGTCGCACGTCCTACCTCCTGCTGCCTCGCCAGAATGGGATTTCATTCATACCTGCTCCTGCCTTTAGTGTCCCTGCCAGCCTAGCCTCCCCTCCCCAGCCCTGCCTGGGGCAGCTGACAGGGCTGTGTTCCATCATTACCCTCCATCTCTGGCTGGGACCTGGGTACAGGCAAGGGCAGGGGCAGGGTCGGGCATGTGGCCTGTAGCACTGGAGGGCAGGGTAAGGATGTCCTTGCCTTGGCCTGGCGGTGCCACAGTGGGTGTTGTGGGCAACTTTGTGGGGAGCCTCCCCCACTGGATACTGAGCACTTCCCAGTGTGGAGATGGCAATCCATTGACGGGCTGGGGCTGTAGTCATGGGAAAGGAGCATGGATTTCCCTACTCCTGCTGAGGGCCTACATTTTCATTTTATACTGGGCTCCACAAATCATGTAGTTGACCTTGCCTAACCTGACTGCCAACAGACAGCTCTGGGCTGGACAGAACTATGTGGGGCCTGGGGAGGGCTGTCAAGGTTCAATGTCCTAATGTGTTCACTCTTCTGGAACAGAGTGAAAGATCTAGCTGTCTCTTCAAGTTTTTCCTCTACCATTAGATACCATAATATACACATATCATATAGTAGCTGTGTGACGTAGGGAAAATTACTTAACTTTTCTGTGCCTTAGTATGTTATTCTGTCATGCAGGAATAATAATGCTAGTGTCATAAACATGAAATATACAAACACAGATAAGTACTTGGTACAGTGCTGGGCACACAGTAGATGTTTAATAAGTTTTAGTTGCCATTATTATTGCGACTGTCATTATTATTTGCTACAGACCCTGAAAACAGTTGCAAAAGTATCTTGATTGATACTCTGAAGGACACATGTTCTAGTAAATTTATTTGGAGATTCAATCTCCAGGGCTCTTAAAAATTTCAAATTCACTAGAAATTTTTAGGAGGGGAAAAATTTCAGGTAGAAGAAAATTGTATAATGAGAAGGAATCTTGGCTTTGTCCATCATAAAAGGCACAAATGCCACACCCACAGTAGCTGTCTAATTTTTGAAGTCTACAGTGAGTAAAGTAGAGAGGATACCAGGTAACAGCTCATTTTCCATTTTGCTAGAATAAGTGGATACAGGAGGTTGACTCAATGCAGAAGTCAAAGTGTATAATGTGGTGGTTTACAAGTCACATGTCTCCAGTCACTGATGAGCTGGTGTCCACAGTGGTAGCCTCCAATTAGTGACTGTCACTAACACCAGTGTATGCAGCCTGGTACTCCTGTGGAAATATGTTAACATATCTTCGGATTCCTAGGAAGTAAACAAAGCTGCTTCACTGTGCCGTTACTATGATTTTCATAAATATATTGAGCACTAGCTGTATACCGGTGATTTTATATTCTCTCTAATCCTTGTAACCATCTCATAAGGAAAACATGCCCACTTTATAAATAAGAAATCTTGAGGCTCAGCTAAGTTAATTGGTTTAGCCAAGACTTTTTTTTTGCGGTACACGGGCCTATCACTGTTGTGGCCTCTCCCGTTGCGGAGCACAGGTTCCGGACACGCAGGCTCAGCGGCCATGGCTCACGGGCCCAGCTGCTCCGTGGCATGTGGGATCTTCCTAGACCAGGGCACGAACCCATGTCCCCTGCATTGGCAGGCGGACTCTCAACCACTGCGCCACTAGGGAAGCCCTAACCAAGACTTTTTAACTGGCAGAGAGAGTGAGTGTTTAGACACAGTTCTATATGACTTCAAGATTATACATTTTATTTTAATTGATTGCAAAGCCTCTCCTGTAACTACAGTAAGTGAACACTTAGTGGAAGTGATAACATAGCAAACATTAACTTAGCTTTAACACCAGGTACTCTTCTAAGCACTTAATATATATTGACTCACTTAATCCCTGCTACAGCCCTATAAAGCAGGAATTACTATCCTCATTTTGCAGATGAGTAAACTGAGGCACTGGGAAGTTAAATAAACTGGGCCAGATTTTAAACCAGTAAGTGACAGGCCAGACTATAAACAAAGCAATGTGGCTTCAGATTTGGGGCTTAAGAACTAGGTGAAGAAATCAGAACTTCTTGAATTATTATTATTATTTTTTAAATTTTTTTAAGGAATTCCTTTATTTTTATTATTTATTTTTGGCTGTGTTGGGTCTTTGTTTCCGTGAGAGGGCTTTCTCTAGTTGCGGCAAGCGGGGGCCACTCTTCATCGCGGTGCGCGGGCCTCTCACTATCGTGGCCTCCCTTGTTGTGGAGCACAGGCTCCAGACGCGCAGGCTCAGTAGTTGTGGCTCACGGGCCTAGCTGCTCCGTGGCATGTGGGATCTTCCCAGACCAGGGCTCGAACCCGTGTCCCCTGCATTGGCAGGCAGATTCTCAACCACTGCGCCACCAGGGAAGCCCCTCTTGAATTATTTCAAAGGGTTAACTGAAAAATTATGACTTGACTTTCTAAAATAATATACCAAGATATGCACCCAAATGTATGTCCTTCAGAGTATTAATCAAAATATTTAAAAAAATTTTCAAAGCCTGAAGCAAACAATAATGATGACAGTAGTACAAATAGCAGTTAAAATTAATTTTACATCTATTATGTGTCCTGGCACTGTGTCAGATGACTTACATATGCCATCTATTTAACATTTATAATGGTAGTATTATTATTCCTAGATAACAGAATAAATTATTGAGGCCCAGAGAATTTAATTGATGTTTCTCATGTCACACAGCAAATATATGATGGTTCTGGGATAAACTTAGACTCTCCGCATCCAAAACCCACATTCTTCACTTCCAAACTAGTACTCCATTCTTTCAGAATTTTTAGTGGTGGAAAACTTTATCTTCTGAGAACAGACCTGATTTTTAAAAACTAGCAGAAGCTGTTTGTGACAAAGCCCTAAGTTTTTTGAATTTTAGGTACTCAGGATTAACTTCTGATCAAAAACATCATTTGAAGAAAATACAGAGTGCTTTTCTCTTGTGATCTATAAATTGTCTGAAAGCAGTCCCCAAAACTCGTTCTGTGCACTCGTGCATCACGGTAATTAGAATCTCCCTAGGTGATGACTTTGGAGGAATGTTCTACTTAAGACCAAATTTATGCTCTATATTTGACAGACACTGCATAGTAATGAAGGAAATAATGGCTAAAAGTTCACCATATGCCTCTGGGCTTGTGGCACCATGCTTACAGGCATCATTTAAGCACCCTATGAAGTCACTGGGTATACTACTCTATAATGATTATTGACCGCTAAACCACTTCTTCATCTGCAGCACTTTTCTTATAGGGAGAACTTTCGTGACTTTTAATTAATGCACGGTTCCAGAGGATCCACACTGCATATGGTTCAGTCTCATACTGTGAATGGGGACTGTATTGAATTGGGAACCCTTAAGGATCTTGTGTGGGCATATCCAACTCTTAAGTGGATGAGGTAGTTACCAAATCTTCATTTCCCTTGGTTCTGTCCAGGTCAAGACTACCTAACCCTTTCTTTGTTTTCCCCAGGCCTTTCTGGGGGTTGCACATAGCATCCTCCTTTTCAGTATATTGCTCAGAATTAATTTTCTTAGGGAAGAACTGTGAGAATAGCTTGGTCAGCTATTCTTGGTGAAGAAAATACTGCAGTGGGAAGGGGGGGATGGGGGAAAGGGGAGAGAAGAGGAAAGAGACAAGAGAGGTGGCTTTATTGCACATTTTTAGACTGTAACTGGTGTGAAATGACTTCCCCTGCATTTTGCAGTATGCTTCTCTAAGAAAAATGTCCTCTCCAAACTCAGAGAACTCCATGGCATGCCTGAGAACAGTCACCTCCAACTGCTCCACCCTCAACTAACTAACTCTCTCTCAAAAGTTAGAAGCAAGCTTGTTGGAATACAGCATTTCTAGAATTTCCAAAAACACATGGTAGACTTTTCTCCTGGCAAAATCTGTCAGCCAAGTAGGGAGAGGTCCATGATGAAAGCTAAAATTTAGAAGCAACAGGGCTTCCCTGGTGGCACAGTGGTTGAGAGTCCGCCTGCCAATGCAGGGGACACAGGTTTGTGTCCCGGTCCAGGAAGATCCCACATGCCACGGAGCGGCTGGGCCTGTGAGCCATGGCTGCTAAGCCTGCGCGTCCGGAGCCTGTGCTCCGCAGTGGGAGAGGCCACAGCAGTGAGAGGCCTGCGTACTGCAAAAAAAAAAAAAATTTAGAAGCAACAACTCTTAGAAGTAAAATTTGTATACTTCCTAATGCCTCCTTTCCAAAAAAAAAAAAAAATGCTTTTCATATGGAGCTGTTCTATTGAGAACATTATTGAACGCAGCTGCTTGAAGAAAAAGCACTCAATTTGGATGACAAGATCTCTGTTAGAACAGGGAAGGAAATAGTCTGGGATGATAATTTCTACCTTGAATTGAGAGAAATGCTAGTTACCAACAGAATGAAACAGAGACCTAAAGTTAAGATATTTTTTACCAAAGGAGTTAGAAAAACATGTCTCAATGGATGAGACCCAGAAAATAAAATAATGAACAGTGGATAACTGTAGAAAAACAAGAGTCACTGTGTCTGATCTCATACTAATCATTTCAAAACTCCTGAGAGGAAGGTTTGCCCCATTTGACAGAGGAAAAGCAGAGAGGCACAGGAGCAACACAGTTAGAGCAGGTCACCCAGCCAGGAACTGGCAAAGCTGGGATTCGGCCCAAAGACTAAATCTCCAGCTCTTCACCATTCCTTTGCAGGACTTGAGATAGAATCTGAGAAGTGACTGAATGGTTTCTGATTACCATGGCTTTGTTGGAATGGCCGCCTCCTTGGAACTCAATGGTCCCAAAAGCATCTGTGGGGCTGAGTTGAGTGTGCTTGCTGATGGACCACTTCTCAGACTGGATGTCATTTCGGGAGAGGCGACTTTCATTTTTCTCATTCTGAAGAACTGAGATACCGGGAGTGAGGCCGACATGCTGGCCTATTAAACGCCCGCAGCAACACCTATAACATAAGAGGTCAAAGTGAACCCCTTGTATTAGTGACAACTGTAATACACATTGAAGGCAACCTGCTGGAGAAACCTACAAACCGTAGCAAGCCAGCGAGTCAGTTTTCAGGTGGAAACCATAATGTGTCCATACCTGGCAAATGGTGAACTCGGGATTTACTTGACATACATTTTTCTTTTCTGGCCCCTCCACATTTTCCTCTAGCTGTATAGGCTGTAACATGCCTCCCATCCTTCTGCACCTACCACCTTTCACACCTGCCACACTGTTCAGGATTGGAACGAAAAGAACGAATGCCATGTAGATTTTTCTACTTCTCATTCCTCCCATCTATCAAATCTTGCACGAAGGACATTGAACAGCTTTGAGGGAAGAATTTTAACAGGTACATTTAAATAAGGACTCTCAATCATATGTGAGTCACAACCTAACTTGTCTTTTCCCAATTGACACTCTCTGTCATATATCCAATTCTGAGAATGAAGATCTGCAGCTGAAGTGTTGTTGAAGAAACAATAAAAAAAGTATTCACAAGGTATTTGAAAACAAAATTCGCCCCTCATATCATGAAAATGTCCTTCATACTTTACTACTAGCACTGTTATGACTATTAGCAATAATACTGATACAGAGCTATCATTTATTAAATACTAACAATGTGACATTCATTTTATGGGTAAAATATTATAGTTTTGAAGGGTAGGTAATTTGTTCAAGGTTATACAGCTGGTCTATATGATTCCAGAGTTTATATTTTAAACTACTCCATTATACTGCCTTTTCATAAGGGCATTTCCAGACATTCATATGTTACTTTATCCCAAATGCTTCCCACTTTATATACTGTTGTTCTTCAGGAAGGTAAGTAGAATATTGGATAGAAATCTATCCAGTGATTGGATAGAAATCTGAAGGTCTGCAGTCTAATTAGTAATCTGCTAGGAGTATTTCCTTTAAAAGTCTCTTTTTCACTGTAGCAGAACATTTTGGTAAAAAGTAAGCATTTTGATGAAATGCTGGAAAGGGAAAACCGGTAACCACACTAAATATATATATATATATATATATATATATATATATATATATATATATATGTATGTATATGTGTATATATATATATCCCATTCATATATTTTATATATATATATATATCCCATTCCTATAGACAGTGATGAATTCCCTTCCCTATGGTGTAGCTTTTATTTTGTACAGGCTCTCAGAAAATTAACTGCAGGCGTGGCATATTACATGGTGTGTATGTATGAGATTGCTTCAAAGATGTCCAGCAACAATTAAAAAATGATCTTTTAACATTTGTTCTCTTGCAATGGATAGTGACTGCTATCATATTTTTGTTCCCATAATTGCTACTTCAAGTTCTTGCTACATTACAGAGACAGCAAGATTACCTATGGGGGTCTTTGGTGCTGGGTATGATGTGAACACATTCTCTTTTATAAAATGCTCTTTCTATCCAGGACTTCTGAGCCTGAAAAAAAACAACAAAAAAAGAAGAAAGGTGAACATAACATTTAACCATTTTTGACTAGAAAGCAAAATTTCATAATCACTTAAGAGACTAGTGTCTCATAAACTGAATTGAAATTGTGGTTACTTCACACATAAACACTGCATATAACAAAATCAATTATTACCAGAATCTGCTGGTTAGGTTATTTAACATTATAATATGAGAGTTAAAGGAAATGACCATAATAAAAAATGTTAGTAATGAAACTATATACAAGTTCATAGTGACTTTTGAAGAACAGAAAAATAATGCTATTTACAGAGAAAATGAAAGCCATGGAGCAGGCTGTATAACCCTTTAGTTAACAAGTATTCAGTGGTAGGAAGAAATATATCTAAATAAGCATACGGTTTTCATGGCTGACACTTCCATTATATTTTCCTTATAGAAAGAGAGAAAAACGGAGAGGAAATTACATAATTCGAGCCCTAATCCATCACCATGCTTTTACTAAAATCCAAATTAGCAGTGCTTGAATATGGAGGGGAAGAAAGGAAATGGAAACATAGGAAGATAAATGTCTTCATCACAGTCCAAAATTTCACAGGTAATGCCTTTGGAAGGAAGATACCACATATTTTGGCAACCGACATGCCTTTCAGCATAGCAAACATGGCTTCTTAGAATGAACACTGTTGGGACTGTCCACCCATAAGCCTGGCCACTGAGATTGGGCTCCCAGAAGGATAAAGGAAGTTTCAACAAACTATACCATCTTTGTTCCAAAGCAGTGTCCATCCTTCATCCCTTAACCCCTTTTTTTAGCAGGATTTGAAACAGTAGAGGAGCCTCCTACGAAATCCAGTAAGCTACTCAGAAGATTCCTTCTCTAAGCGCGTGTTTAAGACAGAAGTTGCTAGAGTAACGTGTAATGTTATATCTACAAGGTATCGTCTTCTCTCTAACCCAGCATCAGGACCAAATTCCTACTTTTAAAATATACAGGACCAAAGCACAACTAAGCTGTTTACCTGGCCTGTCCCAGTGACCAGTTAACTGTTACAAGCCCCTGCTTGTTGGCTGTAATTGATATTGACTCTGCCAGGGACCCAAATGTCTGTATAAGTTGTGCTAAGGTCTGGTTTGCCCTCAACACCTTAATATTGCACCTGCCTCCTCTCTCACAGTGGAGTCTATGCAAGCATGTAGCACAGAAGGAAGAAGTTGTCTTATATTCATGACAAAGCACATTTTAAAAGTAGCAACGCGGGGGATGCTTGAGGGATACAAAGGACCTACATCCTGTTTCAGTCATGGTTACAATCAGGTTGCATAATTTCTGAGTGTATAAACATTGTCCACGTGAAAAGGAGCACCCACCCTGCCAGAGAGACCCCTGGGTCCAGGTAGCACTCTGCACCCTCACACCACAAAACTAACATTTGCAGTCATTTGTCATCTAGGCGTGGAAAAAGCCCCAGTGTCTATTCTTAAAGATTTTTCTTCTCAAATACATAGGAAAAACTAGTGGGTTCATCTTTGCAGCAGAAATGAGCTTAGCAGCATAGATAACCAGTCTTTATCTTCGTAAAAAGCCTGTAAGTTAAACTATTCATAGGCTGTGATTTTTCCTAGAAACTGAATACTTTCTTTGATAACATCTCTTGGCAGATAGATGGTAAAAATATTCCTCACTGGACATCTGAAACCAACTTTTCCTTCACCTTGGGGAGCAGAAAAGGGAGAGCATACTTTCCCTTTTTTTGTGGCCCACGATCTGGGAATTTCAGGGAGTGCTGATCAATACTCATTGAGAGAAAGCAGGAGTGGCAGTATCATGTGTAGACAATGACGTTTGCAGTTAGAAAATGTTGTCGTGAATGGGATTCTGCAGCTTGGACAAAGTCATACAATTTCTCTGATCCTTGGTTTTCCTCATCTATAAAATGGGCACAAACATAATGCCTGACACAGAGTTGTTATCATTATTTAGGTACCAAGTTTTCACCTCAAGAACAGGGACCAGTCCTAGGTTGGTCTGGTACTACAAGTTCAGATAAAGGGTTAGATGATATTACTATGAAACTGCTGTAGCAGATCTGACCTACATTGATTTCACTTTGCACTGCAGATGATATGCTCCCAGAAGGCCTGGCTGGCCACAAACAAGGTATACAGAAAAGTTATTTAACTTTCCTAAGCTTTTTCTATAACATGAGGGTACCACAGCTACTTTGGAGAGTTGTTGTATTAATCAAAGCAAATGATTCAGAGAAAGCACCTGGCACATAGTAGGCACTCAGTAGGTAATAACAATGCTTAACCTTTATTACAGGTTCATCACGTACCTGGAATTGCGCTGTATACGTATTATCTCCATGGAGCCACACAAGAAGCCCATGAGGGAAGTACTACTATTATGTCCATTTTACCAATGAAAAAATTGAGTCAGAGATGCAGCAGATTAGAAGACAGAGTTTGAACGTGAGCAGTCTGACTCCAGAGTTCACACTCTTACCCACTCTACTCAACTGCCTCTCCAAATTAGGTGTTATTGGTATTAAATACCCTAGATCTGGGCAGTGCCATCTGGGCTTGCCTGGGAGTGCCTTCTAGAGGCATGTCTGGGAACCAGTTCATACCTGCACCTTTCCCCTCCTTATTTCCCCCTTCCAGTCCCCACAAGTGGGGTAATGAACACTCTGCTCTCTGTTCCTCTCTCCTTGGGGTCAAGGATAGAGGTGGGACATTAGGCAGACATCAGAATATAAGAAAGACGTAAAAGAAGGGGGGGATCATTATAACGGCTACCCCAAAGAAGTGTAATCACACAGGACTCCCAACTTGAGAATCTGGGGGCCACAACAAATAGATTAGACTTTCCAAGGGCACCTCCATTATTTCTCTCACTCATGGATCCTGGTTTCAACTTGGAAGGCCCTGGAAGGTGTGTAATAAGAATGACTGCATATGGATTGCCAACTTGTTTGTTAGCCTTTAAGTAATCTGACTTATGTGCAGTTTAGCAACTTAATTACCTTCTCAAAGGTGAAAAGCTACCTCACTGTCAGCAAAGGGATTGAGGGTCGGTTTTTATTTCTTATTATTAGCAAACTAACAGTTTCTCTTGCAAAGGCATAGAAGATTGGAGGGGGGAAAATGTAAAAAAATCTTTCCATCATTCATAATTGAGTTGGATTCTCTTTTTGAGAAGAAAAGCATAATATATAATAGGAAGAGTGCACGTATAGCACATGAATTAGGAATTCTACCAAATATCATGCACAATTTACTAGGATTTATTGTGGGCTTTGCTTTATTGTGCTTTTATTCAGTCTTCAGTGTGGATGGATATTAGATTTTTAAAATCATTTTCTTGGAGAAGGCATATTCGATGTATAATCATGATTTAACTTGTTCCCTAAACTAATTCCCTTTTCTTTTGTTCAAAGGCTTTGAACTACTCTGTGTGAAGCTTTATACTTGGTTGCAACATCCAGCTAAGTTAGCACAGAATGGCTATCCTTATTGTTAGAAAGAATGAAACAGTTTTGACATGCCATATTTCTAGCTGACCCTTTAATTCTCTTCTAACGCAAAACTTCAGCAGCATGCCTTAAAATCTCTTCTTTCTAAACATGCTTTGGAGGGCTCATGTACTCTTAGAAAAGGTGGCTTCTATCAGCTCCTAGAAAATCTTTTCTAAAGGTAGAACAGTCACATCACCATGACTGAGTTTGCGAAGGGCTATTTTCTTTCTTGTCTTTCTGCATTATCAGTCATGTGTGATGTGTAATAGGGAACTGTTTTTCAAAGGCTAATAATTAAAGGACATCTTATTCAAAACAAAAATGAGAACATTCACATTTCAAGAAAAGTATAATAATAACTCTCAAAGAATAAAGTACGTATGAATTTTGAAAGTCAAATGTACAGTCAATAAAGCATCAAAATAATTGGAACTGAAAAAAATATTGTTTCATTTAACCAGGTTTCAACTCTTTTTCACAAAGACTCTGCTACAAACATTAGTCTCTCAAACTTCTTTGACTCTTCTTACCACCCACTCCCCATTAGCTACAGAATTAAGACCTTCTCCGGGCAACAACGACAAGTACTTACATAGAGTATGTATTAAATCTGTCTACAGAAAGTCTCAGAAACTGCTACTGCAATCTACCTTTAGCAGGGCAACTTAACAGGACACCAATCCAGTCCGGTAATTGCAACATTAGAAAAAAAGAGTCCACTAACTTTATAGGAACAAATTACAAGCAAAACTTTACTACATCCCTCATTTTGAGACTCTCAGGTTTAAAAGGTACACTCTGCCCTAATCAGAACAAAACACCAAAGACCCCAAGGTACTGAACGCCTGTGTTCATTTTTACCTTTTGCTTTCCCTCAACATCTCCCTGGCATTCCCTGGGTCTTCCTCTAGATCCCAGATCCAGTATTGGGAAGTTGAACAAGAAGAAAATGAGCTGAAATCATTTTACCTGAGCATTGACTCTGAGTGGTGGCAAAGGCAGTCCCACGAGCGGCTCTTGTTGCTTTCATTTTGCTGTGTCTGGGGCTGGTCAGCCCGTTAATAATGCTCTTATGACCGCCCACTGGAAAAAAAGTCACTTGCCCGGCTCTTCCCCCAAGAGACGTTTCAAGTAAGCAATGAATTTGGGCAGATTAGCCCCTTGGAATGTGCTGCTTTGGGATTAGCCTCACTAAGAATCCCATGGACATTCCCTCGCAGCCCTCAAACACTGCTTGATTTGAACATCTAATCTGACGCCAGAAGAAAAACAAATCCCCGGAGAGATCGGATTTAACTGGCACAAGTCCTGACAGGCTCTCCCCCCTTTTCTTTTTCCATTTTCAGAGAGAAGGCTTGTGAAAGTGTGATAAGGTGTTCTGAGTTCTGAAAAGTTCAACTTTGGAAAGCAAATCCTTCTAAAGAAACAGTATATTAATGCTCCGAGTGGTTTGAACACACAAGCGGCATTGTTCATTCCTTCCCAAAGGATGGAATGATAGCATTTCTTTAAAGAGGAACTGCTAAAAACTCTGAATGTTTCAAAAGGATAGCTGGGTCCCTGAATGTGAGCCCAAGGAGAATAAAGCTGGGGTCTGTCAGTAACCTTCCACAACTTCTGAGATGTCAATAAATAATAATAATAAAACTGATCACACTTCTTATCCTGCAGCCCCTCCCCCACTACTGTAAATGTGTGACTAGAAACCTACACTCCCCTGTTCCCCTATTAAAAAAAGATGAGCTGGGACTATTACAGCACATGGATGCAGGCTGAAAGCAGTGGCATTGTGATGTGTTTATCTGGGGCGGGTGGAGGGCAACT
The DNA here is from genome assembly GCF_008692025.1 of Phocoena sinus. Taxonomy (NCBI): domain Eukaryota; kingdom Metazoa; phylum Chordata; class Mammalia; order Artiodactyla; family Phocoenidae; genus Phocoena; species Phocoena sinus. The sequence continues at coordinate 49,034,420 of NC_045768.1, read as the reverse complement.
TAGAGGTTTTGGCTCACACAACACAAAAGGGCTCTTTCAAATATCTTCCAAGAATAAGTTTTTTAGATAATAGTAGTTCTTAGCTAGATAAGTGAACGAACTGGGGAAGAAGAGAGCTCAACTTTCAACAAGGCAAAAATACTTTTAAAGAAGTGACTATGTGAACACTTCATCTCCAAAAGACTTTTCTTGCAGATGGAAGTCAGAGCTGAGAGGTGTGTTCATCATCAACTCTGAGGGCTGTGAACCTCTGAGGGCAGTGTCGTTTTGAGCTTCATTTTCCCACAATCTCCTGTCAAAGCACCTAGTATGTGTTATGTGGGCACTCCCTGAGAGTCACAGTGGGAACTGGGTGACTTATTTCTAGCTTGGATCAGATCCATAGCCTTCTCCCTGCCTCTCTGCTGTTTCCAGGATGGATCTCTTTCAAACTCTCCCATCTTCTGGCCTCTCACTTACCAAGGTTTCCCCGGAGACAAGGGGCAACAAACTACTTAGTGACTTTCAAGTGAGGAAACATTGCAATAAGCAAAATGCAAATGAATCATCATCAGACTGAGCATTAGCATTAAACATGAGATGGAGAAGTCCCTTTGACGGTCTTCAGGAGCTGGCTGCAGAATAATACGTAGTGACGGCCTTAGTAATGAGGATACCCATCCTTCTATGCAGCTGTAACACTCCTATGCATTTATTCTTAGGGAATCAACAGAGATGTGAACACACAAAGATGTTCACTGCAGCATTATTTATAATTCAGAAAAACTGGAAAAAAATGAAAATTAATGGGAGGCTAATTAAACTATGGTTCATGCTGTTTGATGACCACAATCAGGTTTCAGAAGACTATTTAATTACAAAGAGAAATATACATTTTCACATTGTTATGTGAGAAAAGCAGGACAAAATTGTAAGTAGAGAACAATTACAAATTTTAAATAGATACAGAGATAACTGGGAATATACTAAAGTGGAAACTGTAGCTAATTTTTATTTTCTTCCTCTTGCTTTTTTATATTTTCCAAAGTTTTTCTTCTGTAACCATATACTTATAGTCATGAAACTATATTCTATGTGGTCAGAAGATTTCCAGATTTTTTTTTCCAGCTGTTAAGCTCGACCTTATGATAATGGGAAGTCACTAGGAAAGAGTAGTTCAGGAAGTGACTTAGGAAGACCTCAGTTAAAAGAGAGGGCTCAGTGGGTAATATTTGGAAAGGGACGTTCTGTAATGTACAGGGTGAGTTTCCTAGGGTATAAAGGCAGGAGAGAGCGAGCGAGCAGAGCAGGCAACGGAACAGAGAAGAGGAGGAGGAGATGGAAGAAGACCGGGGTGGGGGGGCGGGGCTGGCTGACAGGAAGGCATCTGAGAGATACTGACCTAGTAGTTTAAGAAATATTTGAAAAATCCAGCTTTCTCATCTTCCTTCTTCACTAGATACTACTTCAGTTCCTCATCTGACTTACTTTAAATCTTGAGTTCAAATCAGATCCATACTGAGTCTTTTAAATATTGACCATGTATATTTTTTTAGCCTTATTCTTGCTAGTCTTACTCATTTTTTGTTGCTGTTTTCCTTTTTGCTTATTTTTCCTTCCCAGAGAGAAATATCTGATAGGGAAAAGAATATGAGGCACCTTCTATGAACTTTACACCAAAGACAAAAATACTGTCACCAGAACCACGAGCATTCTATGTCTATGTGAACAAGGAAGCCTGAGGTAAAATCAGCACAGCATTTCTTTCATATGAGGTCACAGATGATCTTCAGGACTCTTTGATTTAAGAAGGTAATTAGTTCCAAAGAGACTTGTAGCTCTGGGCCACACTGTCCACACAGATCTTTTAAACTCCTATGCATTACCCAACAATGCAACTCCAACTCCTGACAGGATATATCACCATCTTGTTTCAGATGTAGTTTAGAAAGAATATATTTTGAATACTAACAAGAGGAAACCACAGTGTAATGCGAACTGTGGTTATTCTTCACTCCTATCTTCATGTAATGGCAGATTACCTTATTCTTCCAATTCATCGTTAAGAAAAAAAGATCACACTTGAATAGAATATACTAAAAAGTTCCCACTAGTACACAACTCAATTTTAAAAAATAAAATCAGATTTTCTACAAGTAGAAACTAGACTTTGACATGGATGATTTGTATTCATTTTTTTTTTTTTTTTTTTTTTTTTTTTTTTTGTGGTACGCGGGCCTCTCACTGCTGTGGCCTCTTCCCGTTGCGGAGCACAGGCTCCGGACGCGCAGGCTCAGCGGCCATGGCTCATGGGCCCAGCCGCTCCGCGCATGTGGGATCTTCCCGGACCAGGGCACGAACCCGCGTCCCCTGCATCGGCAGGCGGACTCTCAACCACTGCGCCACCAGGGAAGCCCTGTATTCATTTTTATAAAGATGTCCAAAGCATTCCTTTCTGTGATGTCCACATTTAATAACAACAATGACAACAAGAGCATGATATAGAGGAGGGGTCAGTGAACATTTTCTGTAAAGTGCCAGATGGTAAATAGTTTAGGCTCTCTGTGGGTCACATGGTCTCCATCACAACATTCAACTCTGCTGTTGCAGCACAAAAGCGCTCATAGGCCAGATATAAACAAATGAGCATTGCTGCATTCCAATAAAACAGGCAGTGGGCTGGAACTGGTGTGTACTGGTCAGCCCTTGCTGTAGAGAAAGGGGGTATGATGGGGCAGCAGTGGCGGGGGGTGATGGTCCTAAAAACCAGGCTTCCATGGCACCACCACTAGCTTGTCTTGGCTCTTCCTTAATCATGTCAGGCAAGTTCTCAGGTACTTTTACTTCTGTTGTTCCTTCTACCTGGACAGCTCCATCCTCAGATTGCCCACAACTTGCTCCATCAGCACATTAGGAACACTGACAGGCCCAGACACCCCATCTGAAGGCACACCTGTGTCATCATTCTCTACTCTGTAACTTCCCTCTCTTTTCCTCACAGCTCTTCACATTACCTAGCACTATGCCATGTGTTCATGTATTTATTTTTTGTCTATTTCCTCCACTAGAATGTAAGCTCCTGAGGGCAGCGATTTTATTTTGTTACTGCTGTCACCCCAGCACCTAGAACTGTGTTTGGGATGTGGTCAGCATACATAGGTGACTTAGGGACAACATTTGATTTACTTGTACATCAATTCCTCACCTGTAAGATGATGACATCAGATGGACCTGTGTTTCCTAAAAGTGGTACCCAGATGCATTTTTCTTTTAACAGTCGGATTTATAATAATATATAATATTTAAGCAATGGCTAAACCTGTAATTTAATAAATATTACTGCTTGGTGACATACATTTTCTTTGTGGAATTATGAAAAAATGAATCCATCAAAAAATTTAATAAATTAGATTAAAAATGATTTGCAGATAATGATGGTACCACGTAAGCAAATGAAGTTTGGGAAACACAGGACCAATTCCTCTTAAATGTCCCTTTGGCTCCTTGTTTTTATTCTAATGCATGAAAGTAGATGTATTGTGTTCTCTAATATTCAGAATTGCCCTTGACATATAAAGTAAACAATGCCAGTGGAACATGACAAAGCCAGCTGCCTCTGGAGCATAATACCACCAACATGGTTTTCCTAAAACAGTCAATCAGGACACCCCCTGGTCAATACCCTTCTTTGGCTCCCCAACCCCAACAAGATCAGATCAGTTCAGTATTTAAAACCTTTCAGGATCTGCCTCTGAAACTATCTGTTCAAATCTCTCAATCTCCCTCTAAATCTTTAAATACATTATGCTCCAGTACACTAGATTATTGATTCTTTCCCTAATGCACCATGCTGTGCCATACTCCTCAACCTTTGAATATGCTGTCCCATTTGCCTGGAATGCTAGGTTCCTCCTTCTGTACTTAGTAAACACCTGTTTGTTCTTCCTAACTCTGCACAAAATATTGTATTCTTTGACAAGCTCGGTTGGCCACTGCCAGACAAAATGAATCACCACAACTACTGATCTACTTCCATACCTAGCTCACACTTCCATTAGGAGAAAAATCATATAATTTTATAATTATTTGTTTTCATTTCAAGATTTATAATCACCCACTGCCAATTTCTGCTGCAAACACACAGTACTCTGGGTCTATCATGGCGTAACTAGAGTTTCATAGCCTTGCCTAGGACACTCTCCTTCTTTTTCTATTTTTAACATTGTTTCTGCAGAAATATCAATTTCTCATTCCTAGTTAGTCATCTTTGGGGAATAATTCTTGTGGGTTATTTATACTAAATTATTTAATTACTATAATTAGTATATAAATTATTATACAAATTATTGTACTAAAATCCTCCTTATAGCCCCTATAACTTAAATCATATACACCTTAACATAAAGTTAAATTAGATTATATTTTTATCACTAGACTTGCAAAAAATTCAATAAACTATGCTTTATAATTATAACTGAAACATCTTTTTTCAGTAGGTCATGCTGTGTAAATTACACTTAAATACAGGCAGAATTTTATACAGATGTACTATGAATATATACAAATGTTAACCTCATAGAATATTTGTAAACAATTTTAAAATATATTTCATGTTTCTTTGGAAAATTGTTTCTTCATTATGAATCAGTTAATTATTGCTTGGCAATAATATGTTACATTTATAAAGTATTCTACAGTTCACAAATGCTTCCAAACATAGTATTTTATGTAATACTCACAATAACTCTGTAAGGTAGGTATTATAAAATTCCATTATGCAAATTAAAAACTGGGGTCTACAGAGGTTTAGTCTCATTCCTAAGTTGTACATCAGCTATTGGCTTAGCCTGATAGAGCCAAAGCCCTTGTACTTCCATAGGGTACAGTGGGTACAGAGAACCCTGCATCCTCTATATTCTATGACTAACCTTATGAATGCTGAGTCATCTTTTTCTTCTTTGTGGTGGGATAGGTGCATTTTAATCATTATGATCTTAATAGAAATATACACACTTCATCAAGCCTAAAAGACTACTGAAAAATTGAAATGAGGACATAGGCTTCTATTTCAAAAGTATCCTAATTATGATCAAGGATTAGACATCTGTTTGAATATAATAGCTATTTCCATACATGGTGACATAAAAACTTAAAAGCTCCACACATACTTTTAGCGACTTCACTGCCTTCATTGACCAAAAAACATACCTACATTGGAGCCAGCTCTATAAAACCGGTGTACATCTTAAGAAGATAATAATAGGATAAACTTCACCCAGAGAAGGAGGAAATGAAAGACAAAATTATGACTAACAAAATTATAAGACTGAGATTTGACATGTTCAAGAGCTAGGAAGTTTAAAATGATGGATCATTTGTTAGAAAGCAGCAACAGTGTGACAATGCCAGCAAAGAGCAAGTCACCAGGAGGGCTTTTTATATTCCTGGAGGCCACATACATGGGAAATACAGCCTTCTTTTCTGTCAAATAAATGTGGAGCTGGGGCAATGTAATGTCATCCTTTAAGTCCTTAATTCTGTTTAGCTTTCACAATTCATTCCCGCATCATTCTGATTTTGTCAGGAACCAAAGAAATGTGCTGAGTCATGAAATTGGAACATTCTATGTTATGTTGAAACGTGGAGTTTATGTGACAAATGATATCATAGATTCAGAGGCTGATTTTTATTTTGTTTGCCTCTTTTGCCCTGGAAGGATGAAGATGCTAAGAAGAAGGGGACAATGGATAAGTAGCTGTACTTTTATTTGTAATAGAGTTCTCATATGAGGATTAACTACTTAGGAATCAATGTCTCTCTCTCTCTCTCCTCTCTCTCTCTCTCTCTGTCATTTTTATTATTTTTAGTTTCTTTATCATCAGTCTTAATTACCTTAAAGTATTTTGGGTACAGAAACAGACTCATCTTAATCAATGAGTGATTAGTTCAGTTCAAACTCTTTATCCTCACAAAGTATAGACTTAAATTTGGTGCAGGATTTTATTTCTGAAATCCTGATTTTCTTTAACCATTCAAAGGCAGAGCCTAGTGGAAGCATGACTGATTAGGGGGTCCCAAAATATGCATCCTAGCCATGTCTTGTTGACACCTAGTCGTGTAAACTTGGGGGAGGACTTAATCTTGGTGATCTCATGGTCAACCCCAGCTCTCAGAGCTGAGGATTCTGGGAATCAGAACCTGACAGCTTTGTCATTAGCTCCTCATTAATGTGTACAAAATAGATGTAGAGGTTTTTTTTTTTTTAAAATAAGAGGGAGGGGCTTCCCTGGTGGCACAGTGGTTGAGAATCTGCCTGCTAATGCAGGGGACACGGGTTCGAGCCCTGGTCTGGGAGGATCCCACATGCCGCAAAGCAACTAAGCCCGTGAGCCACAACTACTGAGCCTGTGCGTCTGGAGCCTGTGCTCTGCAACGAGAGGCCGCAATAGTGAGAGGCCTGCGCACCGTGATGAAGAGTGGCCCCCGCTTGCCACAACTGGAGAAAGCCCTCGCACAGAAACGAAGACCCAGCACAGCCAAAATAAATTTTTAAAAGAATAATAATTTTTTTAAAAAATTTTAAAATATATTAAAAAATAATAAAAAAAGAGGGTATTTTAATTTTTCCAAATTCATGAAACCACTATTCTTTTGACAACAAATGAAAATGTAGCAGAGCACACAGTTTTGTGCTTACTGAGCACAAAGCACATAAGGAGATTTGAATTAATAAGTAATCCCTGAAAGAATTCTCCCCAGACTCCAACCATTCTTTTTTTTTTTTTTTTTTTTTTTTGCAGTACACGGGCCTCTCACTGCTGTGGCCTCTCCCGCTGCAGAGCACAGGCTCTGGACGCGCAGGCCCAGCGGCCACGGCTCACGGGCCCAGCCGCTCTGCGGCATGTGGGATCCTCCTGGACCGGGGCACAAACCCATATCCCCTGCATCGGCAGGCGGACTCCCAACCAGTGCGCCACCAGGGAAGCCCCCAACCATTCTTAAGAATGCCCCTGGTTTAGCAATCTGGCACACGTGTCAAGTCCTAATTCTGTTTCAATAAGACTTCAAGTATTATTAAGACATTACTGCAATTAATTAATAACTTGACATTTCTATTTCTGCTATTGAGAGAGTTTTCAAGACCAGAACTTGGTGTTCTCTTGCCCTGATTCCCAACCAAACGATAAATCAAATCTTGATGGTCATTCCGGTCAGAATATGCAGAGTCTGCCCATGATTTGTAATTTTTTTTTAACCTAACAATCAAGAATTACTGAACTGGAGAAACTGAGGCCAAATCAATACCATTTTTATCATCAGAAGTAAGTTATAAGCAGATAGGTCCAGCGATGTAACTGTAAAGCTATTCCTCTTTCTCTCTGGAAATGAAAAATTATTAGGTATTAAGGTAATGCAGCATAAATGTATTTCTGTCTGATAGTCATCTTTCTCTGTCAAATTACTAGATTGTTAGGTAGAAAATAAAGCCATCCACATAAATTCAGCCTCTGGTTATGTTGTACTAATATGACAGTTTTAAAGTGGTTCAAGGTTATTAGCTTCCATATATTGTCTATGCCTTTCCTTACATACTCCCTACCAAAGCCTATATCTTTTTGATTTATTCTTACCTTAGTATGTTAATACAAAAAATTTCTCTGAAAGATTTCAGGTCCCGGAAGATACTAATACATTTATTAGCTTTCTTTAAATGTATTAATTTAAATTTGATGCACATAGAAATGAACAAAAATTCAGAAGTAGGTATAAAAAATGTTAGTAGGTAGTGCAAAAATATAGATTTAGTTTCCAAGTTGTATTCCATTGGATGGCAACATGATATTTTCCTCCTGTTTTCTTACCACCTCACCCTTACTCTGATGTAAAGAATTCCATTCTTTGGATATTTGATGCTAAAATGAAATTCTGATAGCAAAATTCTTCTGAAGGAAGCTATATTAGTAAAGCTATTTTTAAAAATGGACTGTGCTGGCTTTCTAATTGGTCCCTTTAATTCATTCTCCACCCAGCAACAAGAGTGTTCATTTTTTTTCTTAATTAATAGACTTTATTTCTTAGAGAAGTTTTAGGTTTAAAGAAAAATTGACCAGAAGTATAAAGAGTTCTCAAATATCCCCTCCCTCTACTTATCCCCATGGTTTCCCATATTATTTAACTCCTTGCACTGCTGTGCTACATCTATTCCAAATGACGACCCGATACTGATATATTTCCATTAACTAAAATCCACAGTTTATGTTAGGGTTCACTCTCTGTGTTGTACAGTTCTATGGTTTTGCCAAATGCATAATATCATGTATCCATCATAGCAGTATAATATAGAATAGTTTTACTGATGATCATTTAAAATGATGTATTAGCTCGTGGCATTCCATCTCCCTTACTCCAAATCACTCAGTGACTCCCAGAATAAAATCGAGATTCCTTAGCAGGCCTCAGAGGCCTTGCACAGTCACATCCCAACTCACTACCTCCAGACATACCAGCCTTCTTTCAGATCTGCAACTTCTCCACATAAAAGAGATGGAAGAGTAAAAATGTCATGATAGAATTTACTCTTTAATTTGAATACTACTTTTTGAGGGGATACAAATAACATTCATGATGTGGGTGGAGGGGGTTGTGGATCATCTGATGTCTGCATTTCGAATGTAAATTTTCGTAACACAGATTTGTTTAATTTGATAATGTAGTTTATTTTAAGATTCCTGTTTGGCACATGAGAGATAAGTAGATAATGATTTTGGAAGTCATTAGTAAAGACGTTAATCACTGGAAAATCATGGAGCAGAGATCAAGTATCCTGATTCATCTATTAACTTAAACTTCAAACCCTAAGTTTGCAAGAGATCTTAGGTCCTTTCTCCAATATTTAGTAGAAAACTAAGTAAGTTCTTCTGGTGAATGACACCTTGTTTCTAGCTGGTGAGATAACTGCAAAGGAAAATCATAAATACACACACTCACATGAAATTCCTGACTCTGGGATGCGATCCCTTTCATTAGAATACTGTCTATGACCAGTCATTAAAACTGCCCACTACAGGTAAAGTCATAAAATATACTGTAATACTGACTTTCACTCACCACACACACAAAATAATAATATATTTTTTGTTCAAACAGGTATTTCTTTTCCCTTTTACTTTTTTCTTTGACATACTAATATGTATACTACTGTTAAATACTGCTCTACCTGAGGCCATTGTAGATGAAGAAAAAGGACGAAATATGAGACTCACATTAACATACGTGTGTATGTGTTCTGTCTCTCTTCAGATCCTAATGTTATTTAAAAGTCAGTTAGTATGAACGTGGGCATGTATTTCTACAAATGTACAAATCTAATATTTCACAGGAGAGAACCAAGTAGAGAAAACACCTTCCTGTGCTTACAGTTCTAACACAGAAGTCTTTAAACCAATCATTAAGCATAAGATGTAAACAGAAGCTTAGTCATACAACCTGCTAACTGTACTTCATTAAAGTTGATGCTACCTGGAGCTCTGACTCCAGCCATTACATGGACAATTTGAAAATGGGCAATCAGAGTTGTAGTCCCTTATTTTTAAATGAATTCTCACAAGCATTCAAGAATATCTGTTGAACACGAACCTTGTACAAAGTTCTTTTAGTTGATGAGGTGGTACAAAACTTTACAAAGACCTCTTATCTGTTTTTAAGTTTATGCTGTGTTCTAGAGCAAAGCTTCTCAAATGATTTGTGGTGAAGGACCATTTTAAAATCTTTTTTCGATCTGTTACAAACTCATAGTTTTGTAAAATGCCATGAATCGATTATGCACTTGGATTTTGTGGCAGTGGCAAGTTGCTCTAAAAGTTTCCAGATGTTTACTCTCAATTTCGCTCCTCTCATCATTCACAAACAGCTCGTGGGCAAGCATCAGTTTGTGTACCATAAGGCACTACTCAATGAGTTGTCCATGGACCAGCAGCATCAGGGAACCTGTCAGAAATGCAGATTCTTAGGCCCCACCCCAGACCTACCGAATCTGCATCTGCATTTTAATAAGACCCACAGGGGAAAAGCACTGTTCTGCAGGGAAATCAATCAGACGAATGAAAGATTACAATAACATTTATAATAGCAATAACAGCAAACAGGTTTATAGCCCTTACCCTAAGTATGCATACACTGGTCTAATTATTATCATATATCATCAACTAATCTGATCCTCATAACAAACTGTGAATGTTAAGTGCTTTTATTATGCTCATTTTGCAGGTAAGGACACCAGATAGAGTTTAACCATCTAGTTCAATGTCACACAGCTAGGAAGCAGAATGTAGGGATGAGAATAGCTTCAGGGACATGAGAGAAGTTGAGACTGACTGACAGGTGCTCAGATGTGGGAAGGATCAACTTTGGACAGGACAGGTATCTGAGCTGGGTCCGGCACATATCTGGCATTCCTAGCATACAGTAGGCACTTAAATGATTTTGGTTGCATTTCACTGAGTTACATAACTTTGTCCTTCCCTATTTCCATAGTTTCAGGAGGTGGTTTCAATTTAATTACCTGTTCGCATAACTCTACACTTTTTAAGATTCAGCTCAAATTTTTCTTCTTCTCCTATTTCCCCCTGTATCCAACTCTACAGTTGAAAGTGTTTGTTTCCTTCCCTTGAGCTTCCCTATACTTTGTTCCTTCCTGGCCCTTAACACCAGTCTGTCCTGATTAACGATGTGCAGCTAGCCTATGTCCTCAGGCTCATGTAGGGAAGGGACCACATCTATTTACATTTTACCTTCCTTCTTTCTTTCCTTTCTTTCTTTCTTTCTTTCTTTCTTTCTTTCTTCCTTCCTTTCTCCCTTCCTTCCTTCCTTCCTTTCAACATCTTTATTGGAGTATAATTGCTTTACAATGGTGTTAATTTCTGCTTTATAACAAAGTGAATCAGTTATACATATACATATGTTCCCATATCTCTTCCCTCTTGAGTCTCCCTCCCTCCCACCCCTCTAGGTGGTCACAAAGCACCGAGCTGATCTCCCTGTGCTATGCGGCTGCTTCCCACTAGCTAGCTATTTTACATTTGGCAGTGTATATATGTCCATGCCACTCTCTCACTTTGTCACAGCTTACCCTTCTTCCTCCCCATATCCTCAAGTCCATTCTCTAGTAGGTCTGTGTCTTTATTCCTGTCTTACCCCTAGGTTCTTCATGACCTTTTTTTTTTTTTTTCCTTAGATTCCATATATATGTGTTAGCATACGGTATTTGTTTTTCTCTTTCTGACCTACTTTACTCTGTATGACAGACTCTAGGTCCATCCACCTCAGTACAAATAACTCAATTTCATTTCTTTTTATGGCTGAGTAATATTCCATTGTATATATATGGGCCACATCTTCTTTATCCATTCATCTGTCGATGGACACTTAGGTTGCTTCCATGTCCTGGCTATTGTAAATAGAGCTGCAATGAACATTGTGGTACATGACTCTTTTTGAATTATGCTTTTCTCAGGGTATATGCCCAGTAGTGGGATTCCTGGGTCGTATGGTAGTTCTATCTGTAGTTTTTTGAGGAACCTCCATACTGTTCTCTCCATAGTGGCTGTATCAATTTACATTCCCACCAACAGTGCAAGAGTGTTCCCTTTTCTCCACACCCTCTCCAGCATTTATTGTTTCTAGATTTTTTGATGATGGCCATTCTGACTGGTGTGAGATGATATCTCATTGTAGTTTTGATTTGCATCTCTCTTCTTCTTGAATCCCAAGTGCCTGGTACCTCAATAAACCTTTGTTAAAATAATATAAAGTTACCAAGAAAATAGATCGTTCAGCTGCAGGTGGAACATTCTTTTAGATATTCATTGCTCTCTATTTTCCTAACACGTTCTGCACCGGAACCTTAACATGAACTGTCAAACCTTAAAATACTAGCAAAATATAACTGTCAGACGTAAAGCATTGCCACTGAGTTGACTGATTACACTGATCACATGCCCATACACATGGTGTTTGTGCACAGAAACACACACACACACTTTTTTTCTGTTGGAATCTGGTAGGCACGCACCAAGTTCTACTTTTACCAGTTCTATATTACAGAAACATGCTGGAAAGCACTGAAAAGGGAGAAATATATAAAAATGTAAGTCATCTCCACCCTTCCTTTTGTTGGCATTATAGCTTGTTAGTGCATTTTAAGGACAATGGGTTCATAGATCATTCTTGAATGCTTGGACCTTCAAATTAATATTCTGTAGTCTAAGGATAAAAATCTTAGAAAAGTTCTGGATTGTCAAATGCTATTTTGGGGTTGCGTAGTCTTTTCTTAATGTCAGTAGATGTCATTATTTAAATTCAGCCATTTGTTAAACAGTATAATTGCCCATCAATTATATTTTACCACTGAATTTAGACATGTTATACCTCCCCTCTGCTCAAAAATTTTCAAGTCTTAGAAACTACAGGCTGATGAAGATGATCTGAAAAATAATTTTAGTCAGCATAATTCAAAATAATAGAGAGGATCAGAACTTTTACTACCTAGGTAGCTTTTAAATGATAGTCCTTTCTAGATTCTGTTTTACCCAGATAGAAAATTCTGCATTTTATACCTTAAAAAAATAAAACCGTGCCAGCAGAATCCTAAATGGATAGATTTTAGTTGGCATTTGCGTGTGTGTGCCCTGGACAGGCTTAAATGATTAATTAGTCCATAAAATTGAGGACAAAATCCTGAAATGCTTTGTTCAGTTTATTTTATGGCTCCCTTTCCTTGTTCTTAGGTGCACAAATCCTACCCTCATCTGTACTGCACTGCTCATTATTTAACATTTAAGAATTAACTGATGAGTTCCTCATGGCATTGTTACTATCAACTTGAGCTTCTGTGCCAGATATCAATACAAATCACTTGGAGAATATCTATGTGAATCCTAAACCACTCAATTAGTGATTCTGTTCTAACAGTCCTCCTTTACCTGGACTGCTTAGAAAAAGAAAGAGGAATGAAATGGTAGCCTGCTGGTGTTCCCTTCTATGACTGGGGACAAAGCATTCCATTGCCTCCGTTTCTCCTTTTGCAAACCTAAAGAATACTTCTCTTATTACCTCGCAAGGGACTGTGGTCTGGATTGATAACATGATGACAACCTTGGATTCTTTAAGTGTCATATGAAGACTTGTTACACAGAATGCTGGCTTGCTGTATGCAGGATAGAACTTTCTTTTTAAGCTTTCTTTTTATGGTAATAGGTGGTTGAATTTAAGCAGTTCTAAATTACATTCTTGCTTGACTTATACCTAAATGTCAATTTTCTCTGGATTAAAAAAAGCACTATATGAATTCATGTGACAAAACACACAGACACAACACACACAACCAACTATTAGGAATTTTCTAAGATTTAAGTAACATGGAATTTGATTACACAGTGCATTCTGGGGCTCAGCCACAGCAGGCTACAGACACCAGGCAGGCTGATTACGACTTAAGCATTGTTTCAATGTGATTTTGCAAAGGATTTCATTTAATGCAGATTAGTAAGTTTATTAAGCTGTTGATAATTGAAGCCTCTTAGGTTCAGTAGGTACCATCCAGCGAGGCATATTAGTGGGGTTTAATTTGATGCTCTCAAATAGCAAACAAAGACTTAGCAGAATAATTACATCTCCTCTGTGGACTAATAAAAGGCGACATCACATTGGTGCTTTTGGCCATTTCTGCATTTTTGCAGTCTCTTTTAGAGCACTGCCTTTGGAGTTTCCTGCATCTCTCTCAAGTGACACCAAAACCCATCACCTGTGAATTATGTTACTTAGAAATTAAGATTAGTTACATGAAATGTAAGCCATGAATGGAAAGATTCACGTTAGAGCAAGTTGTGCTCTCTCTACCTTACGTCAGAACTTTTCCACTATTTCCTAAAATTTTCTGTCTATTCCCTTGTCCAGATTGTAAGTACCTCAAGGGTGGGGGCCGTGTCTCTCATCTGATTCCTTAGCAATTAGTACCATATCTGGCATATCGAGGCACTCAGTCTGTTTGCCTAAAAAACAATGAATTATCTTAAATAATCCAAAGTATGCTCTAAAAATAACATTATCACCAAGTTTTCGAGTTCTAGGAAGTTAGTCTTAGCCAGAGTATAAAGTTGCTGTGTTAGCCAAAAGACTAAGAGTCAACATATGAAAGAGATTGTACGAAAGAGTAAAATGATGATTTATTACCCAATAGATTCTTGGACACACAGAGCATTCAGCCTGTTAGTCGACTAAATAAATTAACTTAGTGTCTTGACATGACCCAGTCCTCACTTTACTTGATTTGGTTACACGCGTTTGGTGTCATCACAACATGAAGAGACAGAGGCCTCATTCCTCTGGGACTCCTAGGTCTGCCATATTTCTAACAGAGTCACAAACCAGACAGTGAAAAATGCTACACTGGGAGAAGGTGATATAAATAACATTTCTTAACAGGAAATGCCAAAGCTGTTTGGAATGGTTAGAAATAAGTTTCTAGAAATAATTTTGGTATTCTTTCTCTTCCATTCCTGGCTATCAGATTATTAGCAAGACTGCAGGTGTGGAGACTCAGGCCTTAGGAATCACTGCTGGTTTCTGTTTTCTCCATTGGCTTTATAGCTACTTTATTTTTTCAGAATGATACCTGAACTTCAAAGTTAGTGAGACATTTTGAGTATTCTGGAACATAGCACCTTCCTCAAAATTAGTTTTAAACTTAATCCCATTCCTATGTCTCCCACTTCATACGACTGATCATGTGAGGTCTACCTTGACTTACTGGTAAGGTTCTCCCTTGCAAGTGACTTTGCAAGGATGTTTGGCTGCAGGTCATGGCGACTGTTCCCAATGACTTCACAACATCATAAAGGGCAGAGAAGAATGAAACCTGATTCTGGTCCTTCATTTGAGTGAGCGGTGATTTTGTTTTAGACTGGGTACCGTTTAAACCATGGACCCATTCCTCAAGACAACATCCCTAGACATATATGTTCCCTATAACACTTAATATGATAGTAACAAACCTCAAAAGGATAGATATATAAGAGTGCTAAAGCATGGATTATAAAGAAGTGCTCAAACCAGTGTGCTTCCTAGAGATCTCAGTTAGTGCCTGCCTGTCCATATGTAGCCATTTTTATCATGATACCATATCCTCACCTACCCCCCCACCCACCATGGTCATAACTAAATAGACCAGTGGTGGTGCCTGACATCACAGCAAAAAAGTCATAGGCTGGCCACTACCTTTGACTTATGAAGGACCTCAAAGGGAAGCTGATCAATCATAGTCCTTTTCTTAGAAATCTGAACTTAGAAACTCAGAGAAAATGAAGCCAGGAACCATAGGGAACTAATGCAGAAAAGTCTTGAGGCAGAGAAAGCTCCAACTAGGTAACAACACTTAGGTATAAGTAGAAATTCAGAGAGGGAAACACGTGCATTATCAGAGTACTCCACAGTGCCTGTGCAGTTAGAAGTAGAAACGCTGTGTATGAGAGAGAAACAAGGTAGCCTAGGAAAGACAGAGAGATGGGGAGAGTAGTCCTGCTTCCTGAAGATTTTCCCATTCCAATTCTAGTCAATTTCTAGGCTCACAATAATTTCTTCTTCCCTAACATGACTTGAGTGATTCTCATTAGAACAGCTAGGAGAGGTAACAATAAAATCTTATGAGCCAAAAGATACCAAAAAACCTTATTTTTTCATAGTTCACAGATCCAGCTCTCAAGTGCTGTATCTCATTTGCTCTACCTGAGCTCCATGGTGGGAGAAACTGACATTCAGAGAGGGAGATATGACTTGCTCAAGGTCACACCACTAGCAACTAGCAAAGGCAGAACTAAAGCCAGTTCTTCTGATCCAGACACCTGTGCAATCCAGTCCCATCACACTACCCCCTCCACATGGAAGGCAGAGTCAGCTGGCATCTAAAACAGAGTATTTTCATCTCTGAAAAGGGGCTGATTTGTAGGACAAGTAGAGAGAGGCTGACACATTCTGCTTGTATCAAGGACAAAATTCTAGTTGTTATTTTGCTTTTGGAAACAGTTACAGTGTTAGCTCTGACAACCATGAGTCTTGGATGTCCCAACATTTCCCTTAATGGGATTCAGCTAAAGGAACTTAATGGGTGGGCCAAAATGTGCCTTCGGTATTTTAAATAAAAAGAAAAGACACATTTCTCATTTTCACCAAGAACTTTATTGAACAACGTATTCACCCTTTTGTTCCACTACCTTCTGCCATTTTTCAGGCAACTTCATAATTCCATCTTCCCAAAACTTTTTATCTTTTTGAGCAAAGAACTGTTCCAGGTGCCTTTTACAGTCTTCCTGGGAATTGAAATTTTTTCCATTAAGATAATTTTGTAAAGACCGAAATAAATGGAAATCCGAAGGTGCAATGTCTGGTGAATACAGCGGATGAATCAGAACTTCTCAGCCAAGCTGTAACAGTTTTTGCCTGGTCATCAAAGAAACATGCAGTCTTGCGTTATCCTGATGGAAGATTATGCATTTTCTATTGACTAATTCTGGACATTTTTCGTTGAGTGCTGCTTTCAGTTGGTCTAATTGGGAGCAGTACTTGTTCAAATTAATTGTCTGGTTTTCTGGAAGGAGCTCATAATATAGGACTCCCTTCCAATCCCACCATATACAAAACATCACCTTCTTTGGATGAAGACCGGCCTTTGGTGTGGTTGGTGGTGCTTCATTTCACTTGCCCACAATCTCTTCCGTTCCACATTATTGTACAGTATCCACTTCTCATTGCCTGTCACAATTTGTTTTAAAAATGGAACATTTTCATTACATGTAAGTAGAGAATTGCATGTGGAAATACAGTCAAGAGGGTTTTTTTTTTGCTTATATGGAACCCAAACATCAAAGCGATTCACATAACCAAGCTGGGGCAAATGATTTTCAACACTTGATTTGGACATTTTGAGTATGTCGTCTATCTCCCGCGTAGTATAATGTTGACTGAGCTCAATTAATGTCTTAATTTGATCACTGTCAACTTCAACTGATCTACCCAACTGTGGCGGTTCATCCAGCGAGAAATTTCCAGCACGAAACTTCGCAAACCACTTTTGACGTGTTTGATCAGTCACAGCACCTTCTCCATATACTGCACAAATCTTTTTTTTGCGTTTCAGCTGCGTTTTTGCCTTTCTTGAAATAATAGAGAATAGGCCAAAAATGTTGTTTTTCTTTCATCTTCAATATTAAAATGGTTACATAAAAATTCACCAATTTTGATGTCTTTTTTAAAATGCACGCTGATATGACAGCTGTCACATACAACCTAACAAAATTGCTTCGAATGAAGTTAAAGATAACTAAGTGCTACTAAAGCCATCTTATGGGAAAAAACCAACGAACCTTTTGGCCAACCCAATAATTTTCGGCATTTGGGTAGTTGTTTTCTTGGCTATATTGAAAAACATATTTTGGGGATCTTAAGAAATCTAGGGACATGTATTTACAGTGAGATTCATCCCCTTTCAGTCTCCATCCTTTGCTGTTGTTCATAATGAAGAGCTTCCTAGGGTGTTTTCCTGTATTAGGGGTTGTTTACAGTGATCACTTGCAGGGACAATGCCCACATGCAAACTCTTTAATTTGCTTTTTTACAACTTATTTTATACATTCTTTCTGTCTTACAAAAGTTGTGCTAATTCACTGAGGGTCCTTTGGAAAACAGTTACACAAAGAGAAGAAAATATACTGTTACCTCTAATCTTGACTCCCACCCACAGAGAACTCTGATAACATGTTGGCATATGTTCTTGGTGGAAAAGTATAGGATACCCCAGAAGCCTACAAGGCAAATGTCTGATTTCTCCCTGGGATACAGTGACCTGGTGAAAGCATGCAGAACTGAATTAAGCATTCATCTGAGAATGTGCTGACCAGGCATGTGAGGGCAGAACTAGTGATGGCCCCAGTATGGGGCAGAGTGTGCAAGTGGCATGCAGCAAAGGTGCCCCTTATTACAGGAAAGATGTGGCATTTTATACAAATAGTTCCTGTATACAGAGGACATAGCTATGCCTTTGTTTTTGCAATATCCTAAATATGCCTGATTTATGCCCCTGCTTCACAGAGCTGGGGGACACGTATTTTGCTAATTTAAGTGATGAAAAAAACTAGGATAATCTTGGAGATAATTATAAGCATTCTGATGTATTAGAAAACAAGTTTAAGAATCAATGAAGTGGGGGCTTCCCTGGTGGCGCAGTGGTTGAGAGTCCGCCTCCCGATGCAGGGGACGCGGGTTCGTGCCCCGGTCCGGGAAGATCCCACATGCCACGGAGCGGCTGGGCCCGTGAGCCATGGCCGCTGAGCCTGCGCATCCGGAGCCTGTGCTCCTCAACGGGAGAGGCCACGACAGAGAGAGGCCCGTGTACAGCAAAAAAAAAAAAAAAAAAGAATCAATGAAGTGGAACTCCTGCTAAAAATTATTCCAGGAGTTTGTGAAAAATGTACATTATGGTCCCTTGTTCATAGATTATGCATCTGTAGGTGACAGTGGGTCTCCAGCATCCCAATTTTAAAATAATAACCACAGTTAATTCCGTGAACTACTGTCTGAGCAACACTAAGATTTCCTCTCGGCCACTGGTTGGAATCTGAGTTTCTCGAAGTCGGCTATTTATGTTTATTTGCAAGATGCCAAACCCACTGCCACTGCCTTGGTTAAGTCCTCTCTCTCACTCCAACACCATTACTCTAGGTTTCCTAACAGGCCTCTCTGTTCCCCACTCCCTCACCCTCTTCCATCCTTCACAGTGCCATAAGAAATATCTTCTTAAACCAGAATTCTTTAACCTCAGTAGTGTTGACACATGGGGCTTAATAATTCTTTGCTGGGTGTGGGTACTGTCCTGTCCTTGTAGGATGTTTAGCAACATCTATGGGCTGTACTCACTAGAAACCAGTAACATCCCCATCCCTGGTTGTAACAACCAAAATTGTCTCCAGTCATTGCCAAATATCCCTTTGGGGAAAAGCAGACCGTGGTTGAAAACCAATGCTCTTAAACCTTAGGTCTCTTCTTCTATTGTCTAAATGTTTTACCATGGCATTCAAATACCTACGTGATCTGCCTCCAAAACATGTTTCCAGCCGTGCCTACTGCTAAACTAGTCAATGATCCTTGCTCTCCACCAAACTAGGCCATTCTAGTTTACCCGATATCAAGAACCATTGATATTCACAACTCTGTACATTAGCTTCTGCTTTTTCTCAAGCCTTAAGCATCCTTTTCTTTTTTTGCTTGCTTTCCCAGGAAAACCTGACATCTTCAAAGCTTAGCTCAAAATCCACCTTCTCCAAAGTTTTCTTGATTTTCCTAATTATCTCTACTCCTTTCTTGTGTGTACTAGTTTTTTTTTTTCTTTTTGCCTCTATCTAGAGCTTATTTATTCAGACTTGTCCCACAGCCAATTTTTTGCCCTTCTCTTCCCCTCCCAATTGCAAAGACCAGAATGTATTTCTTCCCAAGTCATAAGCACTGAGCATAGGGAAAGCACAAGTTGGCCCTTAATAACTGCACAAATGAATAAAAGTGACATTTAAAGCACACCACAGAGAATAAAAGTTTTTTAATCTATACGTTATAACTGACTCACCAAGAATGATGGAAACGAAATTAAATGTGTGTGCTATAGACCTACAGCATTACATTTTTAGTCAGGATATTATCCATCAACATTTTAGAATATTTAATTTGCAGTAAGCCCTTAACTAAAGTTAAAATCAGTAAGAAAAAGTAACCAAACTACTCATAAGCAGCCCAAAATTAAACAAAACCAGTCCCAGACAAACCCATGAGCAATGCTCACTTTAGTGTTTTCCTGCTTTTAATAGATATAAATTATACCTGAAATCACCTTTGAAAAGCACTGATTCAGTAGGTGCTACGTTAGCATCTTTGGTAGAATTATTACAAAGGGAACACCCAAGAAGTTCTAGGTTTTAGGAATTACTCTATTAATGGATTAACAATCACAGTAATTTACAACAATTAGCTTGTCTCCATTCTCCCCTCATTGCCCTGTGTCCTTACTTTATGTTGTATAACAAATACATCTAGTTGATCCTAAACACCCAATCTCAGCCCAGATCTAAAGTGCCTATTTTGACCACCTTAGCTACCCTGAACTCAGAAGGAGGAGATGGGGACAACAGCTCAAGGGTGAAATGAGGACTACTGAGGAAGATGGTGGTGGTGGAGGTCCTTTGAGAGTTTTTCTTTTTACCTGTAAGGTGTCTTTATTTATCACTAATAACTGGGAGAAGACAAAACCAAAACAAAGTTTTAAAGGAGAGTCATTCTTCTAAATGGAAATCTGTAACTGCATTCTGCCTAAGTTTACCAATATATACTACCTAACTCCTAAGCCATTTGGAGTTCTTTCATATCACCTATGCCCAACTGATCGGGCTCCTGCTTAGAAAGAAAGGGGTCTGAGGATATGAATTCAGGTGACTTAGTTTACATTGTTCCAGGTCTTATTAAGTCCAAATTGTGTCACATCTATACACAGTCTTCCTCCTAATTTCAATGTTGAAGTTACAAAAGGAAAACTGAAGATTATTTAAGTGTTGGGAAGATCTTCAAAGAGCTAATTATTCACTGTCTACACTGTTACTCATCTAAAGTGCTAATAAAACTTAGTGGGAATCAATATAAGGAATATAAACATAAAAATGCTTTCTCTTCCATTTTTAGAGCATTTTAGAATATACAGTGATACAAATCTAACAGGTATAATTTTATACTATAATATTCATGTCAGTATAAATGCCTTCTTTTTATGAATTATTACAGAAGAGAGTTTCCCTGAATATCTGAAATGACAAGAATAAACTTCTGGCAGGAAACTATAAGTTTCCCATTTCAGTAGTTATAATTCTTCTCATTTACGTTACATGTGGGTGAGTGAGGCAGCTCATACAAATCTCATATTTTATTGATATCTGGTTTTCTGTGTGTTTCAACATCTGTTTTTCAACTATCAATCCATTTATTCCTTACCACCAGACACTGGTTTCCTCCATTATATCTATGTACATAAACACAACATATTTAACTCTCATATGCAAGAAGACTTACATTTGGGCAGAAGCACAGATATTGTAAAGGTCTATAAAGTACCGTGTTCCTTTCCCATAACCATTATATGATGAAAAATAATGTCAACAACTGTGCAACTGCAGTATGGGAAGTGTGAATGCCCTAACTGGTCAACTGGACCAGAATGATGAGTTGTTATTTTTTTTTTAAACCAATGTCACTTCTAATCTATTACAATGGTAATGAACAGCCAAGCAGCCTATTTCCCACGGATATCTTCAAAGCTCTACAGATTGCCATTTGAACCATTCTTTAATTGCATCTGGCACAGATTGTAGCATGCTCCATAGAACCAAGAAGGCATATTATTAAGATTTGCCTTTCCCCAAATCACTATAATGATGAGGCTTTATATCACTAAAGGAAGCTTAGCTTCAATCTTTACTATGAACTATTATAACCACTTAGCACATAGTAGTTGCCTGAAAACTTGAATTTTTATAACAATATTTTCATTTTTAAAAATTTCTTATTGGGCTAATAGGAGTTGAGAGAGTACGTTTTGCTTTTGTGTGTGTGTGTGTGTGTGTGTGTGCGGTTTATCCAATCTTAGATGTAAAATTTTCTGGATAATTAAGATAAAACTAGAAATAACCAGATAGTATATATTCTCCAAAATTTTGCTCAGAAAATTTCTCTCTGATTAGGAGATTTTATTTTTGAATTTATTTTGCCATTGACAAATACATGTTTTGCTTTCAACTTTTGCTTGTCTTACCTCCACTGTTAATGTACATTACATACCATTTTAAACAATTTCTGTGATAATTGGAAGGGCTGGATGTACCTTACCCTCCCCTTCTGAGGTTGTGACAATCCACTAATATTTTTGTCTAGCTACTTTGGCTCAGCAGAGACACTGACTTGACTCCTGGGCCTAGGATGAGAAGAGGAAGGAGATATGGTTCCCTTGTGCTGACCTTTGCTTAAGTTAAGGAGTGATGATGTCTGTTCTGGAATGGGAAGAGACTGATCAAACATGGAAGATTGAATATATGCAGTTTTCCTGGTTCTTCTTAAATATTCTCCTACAATGACAGTAAAGGAACAACAACAAAGGCATAGTCTATGAGGACAGGAGCATGGAGAAGGAACTGGGAACACATGAAGGATGTCAACAACATTTTTGGAAGCTTCAAAGTAGATGAGTGATAACTGATTTAGCTGACGAGGGACTCTTCCAAGCTAAGGGACTGGAAAGCGTGGCATAAGCCAACAACAAAGAAGCTGATTCACCCTGCTGAACCTCAAACAGGCTTAGAAATAGAGACATTGGGGTATTTTTGAAGGCTGGGATGTGGGTGGGGTTGTGAAGCCAAGCCCACAGGGATAATTGGTTGAAAATATTTAAAAGAAGGAGCCAAATTTCCTCCTCCACTCCACAGAGCCAGGAAACTGCCCCTGTCCCACCCAGGCAGAAGACCAGAGGTATATCTTTTGAGAAGTTGAACCTCAGAGGATTGGGTTCTGGGGCACAGCTGAAACAAGGCATGAGGCACCAGACTGAAAACAAAAATATTGAGTGAAAGTCTACAGACAGACCAGTGAGATCCCAGAAGTTCCTTACCTCTCTCAGCTACACATGGGCAGACTGGCTGAATATCCTCACCACCCTCCCTGATCACTCTTACTCCATTCTGTACCCACTTTTAGGCAGGACATTGGAGGACTTTCCTTTGGAAATACTAAAGAGCACCAAACAGAGACCTAACGATCTTGATTTTGGGGGGTCTCTCCCAACAAAATATTGGGTACCCACTGAAAAGGCCATCAGTCAAAAAAATCCCACCTCAGTACAAATAATTTCCAATTTGCATTTTAGTGCCTCAGTGTTAAATATAATAACAGCCAGGGGTTACCAGGACTTGAAGAAAGCCTCTAATATGAAAGACAGAGACCATCAAAATCAACAAAGGAAACAGTGCTGAGAACAAGGGGAATGGGTATAAACAATAGTCTCAGAGAGATAAAGAAGCCCCATGCATGAAAGGAGAGAGATGATAACAAAGGGCATTTCAAAAACATCAAGGGATTATTAGAAGCTAAAGATATGACAAAAAACCTTAAAAAAAAACCTAAATAGAAGTGCTGGAAGATAAAGGTAAGGTTATTTCTTAGTAAACAGAACAAGAGGAAACAGGAGAAAAAAATAAGAAGATCAGAGAATCAGTAGTGAAGGTTTGCAGAAAAAATAGAGAACACTAAAGGAGAAAATTATCAAAAATCAATATAAGAAAAGCTTCCAGAATTGCAGAACATAAATTTCCAAACTGAAGGAGCCACTGTGAATGAAGATGGACCTACACCACAGTATAACACTGTAGAATTTCCAAAGACTGAGAAAAAGAGAAGGTTCTATAAGCCTCCTGACAGGGGAAAGTGGGTTTCATAAATAAGATCAAGAGTCTGAAATCTAGAAAGTGGTGGGAGTTACCTCAAAATTGTGAGTGAAAGTAATTCTTAATCAAGTGTAAGAATAGAATAAAGGAATTTTAGGATCTAAACTATCTCAAAATTTAACCTGCTATGTACCCTTTCTTAGAAAGCTACTGGAAAATATGCTCCATAAATATGAGGAAACATGGTATGAAAGAAACAGGGGACCAAACATGGGATAGGAGCAGAGTGAAGTGAGAGGAGGATGGAAAAATCAAGGGCCAGGTTGAAAAGACAGCTACACAGCACATACAGGACCAACCATTCCAGACTAGGGCAGAAGGACAGATGGGGAAAACTGGATCCAGACATTTTACAAAGCTGCTGAGGGTACTGGAAAACCTGGCTAGAAGTACAAAGAAACTCATGCATATGAAAACAACAACAACAAAAACAAACAAACACATATAACCTTAAATACTGTTCAGGAAACAAGGTTTCATAATCTTGCTTGTCTCGGCAGTGAACAAAGTTTGCATATTCATAAAAAACACTGAATATGGATTGTAAAAAAATTTATCAGTGGTCTTTTGGGAGTAAGGGGGAAGAGGAAGTGTATGTTGGGGAAGGAGAGTAAAATAGCTAAATCCTATCTTTCAGGGTAAAAATATCTACTATGAAAAATAAAAAATGTAGACATATAAGCATGTTATTTACAAACAAAGATAAATATCAGGAAAAGACGCTAAAAGAGTGGAAAGTGAATGGGAAGCACAAATGTGGAGTGGGAAAGGGACTCAGTTTTGGGGTTAAAGATCTTGTAGTTCTATTTTATTTTTTAAGCTATGTAATAAAATTATGTAATAAGAATTAAATGAACAACTACAACAAAACTTGAGTAGGAGGTTGGATTGTTAGTTATCCTTCCAGCTCCCCCAGGGTCATTATTAAAACAAA
The DNA here is from genome assembly GCF_008692025.1 of Phocoena sinus. Lineage (NCBI taxonomy): Eukaryota > Metazoa > Chordata > Mammalia > Artiodactyla > Phocoenidae > Phocoena > Phocoena sinus. The sequence continues at coordinate 49,009,934 of NC_045768.1, read as the reverse complement.
CCGGTATTATCTATTACAAGCCCCTGTGTTAGGCAGTCTCTTAGGCACTATTTCATTCAATGCTAATGACAATTCCATGAGGCAGGCATTTTTGTCCCCACATCCCAGATAAGAGAACTCAGGCTGAGTTCCAAAGGCTTGTCCAAGGTCAGAGGGCTAGCAAAGTCACACCCTACCATAAGCCTTTTTCACCCTGAGTTCCATGCTCTCATCATATTCTGAAGTTACATTTAATTATATATGGAAGCTTGATTCTAAGAAATTGTTATGGACTGCATGTTTCTTCTAGCCTTCATAGCGTTTCATAATAAAGTGGACATCTAGATGATAACTTTAATCCTTCTTTGGGGGAATTTCTTTATAAAGGAAGAGGGAAAAAAAAAGCAAGATGTGAGAGGATTCTTTATTTTCAGAATGTATTATCCACACTATTTTAACATCTTGTGCCTTAAACTTTTGAAAGACTATATTTAGAAATTAATTTTTCATGGGAGTAGAGAATTTACTTTTTTAGCCAACAGGGTAGTATACACTATAAAAAGTAAAATGAATTAATAATACTTAATAACTTAAGTTATAGAAGCCACTATTATTGTCAGACATTAAGCTAAGCATCTATAAATTGGTGGAAATACCTACAAATAGGGTAATTTGCTTTCCTTCCTTTACATTAATGGGGTCAAACCTTGAATTCTGAGATTAAAGATAAAGCCAATTTCTGATATTTGATTAATTTCTGGGCAATAGTCTTAGCTATTACTGAGATTGTGTCACTTTTTATTTTTTAAATAATTTTAAATAATTTTAATTTATTTTTTAAATAATTACCTTCAAAGAAATTCTATGGTTCAATTCAATTCTGGTTACTTCAATCCTTTATGCTTTTGAAATGAAAAAAAAAATCCCAAATTAATCCACTGTTCCTTCTTCTTTAGATTCAAGCTTTGTATTGGCCTATTTGGCCTCAAAAAAAGGGATCAAAAAATTAGCCTATCTGTAAACATTTATGAAAAACTATCATGTTCATGGATGGGAATCTATTCAAGAGATCTATTAAACTTAGAGAATCTATTTCTGCATGTAGGTCAAGGGTTTCCAATTAAAGAGATTCTTCTAACTCTTAGTCAATACCAAGATATAAGTGGTTAAAACTGGTAATTGTCATTCCAACCATAGTGTGTGGTGGAACAGAAAAAGGAGACAAGGGAACCCTCCTACACTGTTAGTGGGAATGTGAATTTGTGCAGCCACTATGGAAAAGAGTATGGAGGTTCCTCAAAAAACTAAAAATAGAGTTGCCATTGGATCCAGCAATCCCACTCCTGGCATATATCCAGAAAAAAACTATAATTCAAAAAAGATACACCCCTATGTTCACAGCAGCACTATTTACAATAGCCAAGACATGGAAACAACCTAAATGTCCATTGACAGATGAATGAATAAAGAAGATGAGGTATGTATATACAATGGACTATTACTAAGCCATTAAAAGAATTAAATAATGCCATTTACAGCAACACAGGTGAACCTAGAGATTATCATAATAAGTGAAGTAAGTCAGAAAGAGAAAGACAAATATCATATGATATCACTTATATGTGGAATCTAAAATACAATACAAATGAACATATTTATGAAACAGAAACAGACTCACAGATATAGAGAACAGACTTGCGGTTGCCAAGGGGGAGAGGGGTGGGGGAGGGAAGGATTGGCAGTTTGGAATTAGCAGATGCAAACTATTATATATAGGATGGCTAAACAACAAGGTCCTACTTTATAGCATAGGGAACTATATTCAATGTTCCATGATAAACCACAATGGAAAAGAATATGAAAACGAATATATACATGTATAACTGAATCACTTTGCTGTACAGAAGAAATTAAAACATTGTAAATCAACTATACTTCAATAAAATTTGAAAAAAAGAAAATAACTCAAACGACAAAAAAGAATACTATAGTTTTCTTGTTCTGATGTTACCTTCACATACCTAGAAAAGTCACTTAATTACATGACCATATATGTCAATAAATAAAATTGAGAAAATACCACCCACTGCAACTACTTACAAGGTTATTAATATGCTGCAACATGAGATGGCATTTTAAACAAACACAGGGCACCATCTCTGCACAACCTATTCTGAAAAAGAGGCAACACTGATGATCTATTTCCCCAAAGGACAGTTTCCTGTACCAGATCGCTATTACAATATATTGATGCAGATATTGCCTGGGATAGCAGTAACACATTGGCTGATGAAACTACTCCCCATAGGTCCTCCAAATTGGAAGGGCTGCATAACCATACTGTCGATATTTGCTTGGTGAAGTCACTTAGACCATACCAGCGGCTTGGGTCAAAGAGCTGGCTTTGTGACAAGCAACCTTGGTCAACTTTCCTAGCCCAAATTTTCTCATCCATAAAAAGAGATCCCTGTTTGCATCACAAGGTTTTTGTTAGGGTCAAATTAATAAAGAATATGAATGTGTCCTGTACAGGAAGCTCTTTTATAAATGGTAAGGTACCAGAGAAATATAAGTTATAATGATATGACTAATACAAATAATAATAGCACAGCATAAATATCAAGATGCCCCATGGTGACCACCAGCAGCTTATGGATATTTTCATACCCATATGAAATAACTTTGACATTAAAAGTACACCTCTTAGACATGGAACAGTTTTGATAACTTTGGGATTAAAAGTACACCTCTTAGACGTGGAACAGTTAGGGCCCTATAAACTTATTTACTGAAAAGGGAAAAGTAATTCATGCAGCTGGAGTCACATTACTGTGCTAGCAAAGCCACCAGCACCACCCCAAATCCCACACGTGGTCAGATTAAAGGGCTAATGGTAATTAAAGACTGACACACAGTGAATAAGATTAATATTAGAAAAGGATTACATCAAAAAAGATTTACATCAAAGGATTCTTTCTTTTTTCTCCCAGAAAGGCCTGGGATATGAAAGAAGTCTTACGCAAAGCATTCTAAGCCTCTCAGTTATTTTAAAAGAAGCTGAAAAATATGACAAGGTAAGCACAATTTTTCTTCTACTGGAAAATACCAGAAGTTATAATGTGTGTAAGGCTTTATCTCACATATAGGAAATAGCACTATATTGGAGGGAAAATTGGGTCATGGCTACGAACTTGGGAATCTTGTTTCGAACAGGTAGAGGACAACACATACAGCAGACAGAATGAAAAAGTGTTCATAAGCCATCCCACCAAATTTCAACACTGATATGTACTCCTTGTTGAGCTACAAAGATGTAAGTTTTCTTGTATGGTATCATGTGCAAATGAAGTGGATGCATGTCTATGTATGCACGTTAACAGTCATCCAACTATGATGTATAGCTTTAGAATACACACACACGTCAATCAGGAATATCCAAAACCAAAATAAAAAAGATATGCAGAAAATTACCATAGAAAAAGTCTACTTTGCTTTACAGTAGCTTAAAAGTTGGGAAGTAACTTCATGATAGATAAGCACAGGTCTCTAATTTAAAAGTGAGGAAAGAGTGGTTCTTAAGAATCACAGCACCAGAATGGGAAAGGAGTTTACAGACCAAGGAGCTTGGTAAGCTGCAGGGGCCCAGGATTTTCCTTCCAGAGTTGTTTTGAGGCTCAGACGCCATGTATGTGAAGACGCTTTGGTAACTGTTACACAAACAAACAAAAGGGAACATTTTCAGTGGCGCTGTCCAGTGACACTGTCAGCTAGGAGCAGTCAAGCTTAGGACCCAGCTGAGTTTTGCCCTGAGCTATGGGGTGAATGGATACCTGGGCAAGGGGGACCACGGGACACCAACTGGGCTTCCTGGGACTGAACCACTTTGGTTTGCTATATTCAGTGTTTGCAACTCATGGAATATCTCTCTATAAATCAAGGTCTGTGCCTTTGGTACAAGAGCCAGGGATACTGTCATCACTTTTCATCCATTTATTTATTCAACAAATGTTCCTTGTGCATCTACCATGTACCACACACCATTTCAGGAACTTGGTTATATAGTATTGACCAAGAAAACGTTGAACATGAGAATAAAATACAAGGTTAGGTGCACTTGAGAATTCTGTAAAGAATAGAAAATGTGGTATTAGGCCTCTCCAGGGCCCTGACCTATTATCTGTTTGGGCCATCATATAGAATTGTGATAACATTACTAACATTTAAATAAGAGTACTTGACATTTTGCTACATAAATGTTAGAAACATCATGTCAATACTACTTCCTAAAATAGACCTTCTTGAGGGTCTATATCTTCAAGAAGCTTACATCTCAGGGCTACACTGGTTTAACAGGACCCATGAGAATCCTAAATGAGAAAAAGAGCACAAATTTTAGAGTCGCAGACAACATCGGCTTGAGTGCTGCCTCTACTGGGTGCTAGGGCCGGGCCTCGGGGAAAGCCTTATTTTTTCAGAGCATCTCCTCCTGAGTCCAGGGAAGATGATAAGAGTCCCCAGCTCTAAGGTGAACTGAACATCAGATGAGATATTAAAGTGTCAGGTGCTATATAAACATTAGTAGTACTATGACAATTCTGTATGCCAGTCCAAACACAGGCAGATCTGAGCTTTGCAGAGATCCAGGGCTGCATTTTCTTCTTTATGGAATTCTGAAGTGTACACCACCTTGAATTGTGTTCCTATGTTTTGTTTTTGTTTTTGTTTCTGTTTTTGTTTTTTGCGGTATGCGGGCCTCTCATTGTTGTGGCCTCTCCTGCTGCGGAGCACAGCCTCTGGATGCGCAGGCTCCGCGGCATGTGGGATCCTCCCAGACCGGGGCATGAACCCATGTCCCCTGCATCGGCAGGTGGACTCTCAACCACTGTGCCACCAGGGAAGCCCTGTTCCTATGTTTAATGCTTATTAACTCTGCAAAAGCTTTTTAAAATCCATAATATTTTCTACAACTGGGCAGGACCAACCACCTGGCCCACTCTGAATAGGCCCCTCTATCTACTAAATAGCTTATGTGCCACGGAAAATCTAGAGGAACATATTAACTGCCCAAGCTACTTGAAATGAAACTACATAATTAATATCTGGATGGAATTCTAATTTTTCTTCTCCTTCACATCTGATATTTTAATTAGAATGATCTAATACTACAAACATATCAGTTAGAGATGACTTATGATAACTCCCAGTGTTTATATAAACAAATGGATTACAGAAAATTCCCTGAATTTTTTAGGCAATTTTCTACTGAATATTATATATGTATTATATACATGTTGTATATATCATACATATGACATGTGCTATATATTCTAATATGTATTTTTATATAATATATGTGTTATATATATTCTAATATGTATTTTAAAAACACTATTTGTGGATAAAATATGTCTAGGATAGTTTCAAAATAATATTAGGAAGGGAGAAAGTGGGTGGTGGAGTCACTGAAGCAAGATTGGCCATGAATTGGTAAGACTGAAGCTGGGTGATGGATAAATAGGGGCTTATTGAATATAGTATAATCCTTTCTATACTTCTGTGTATGTTTAAATTGTGCTAACCTCTACATTTTTAGGAAAAACTCACCATTTTCAATGAATTTACCACACTACAAGCTATTTTGGGGGAATCTGCACTGAGGATATATTTTAAAGATAGAGAAGAAACTTAGAAAGTTAAATAATATTTATACCTTACAAAAAGAGACAGACCATAGACTAGCCCTCAAAATGCCCCAGAAACTAAAAGGGATAATCTTATAAGAAACACATCTGGAAGTGATAGCAAATTTGAGTAGAGACAGCAAAAGTATTAGATAACCCTAAATTAAGAATGAGGGGATTATCCGGAGAGTGGCTCTGGTGAAATTTCATCACATAGGGAAAACATCCCCTCTTATAAAATGCATTACTGGTCAAATGGGTCAGACAGCAGGTGGCCTAAATGATCAAAAAGAAACTAAAACAATTATAATTGATGAGTCACAAGAAAGATAATTAGAAATTAAGAATACTTTTGGAGAGAAAGATGAGATGAAGGTCAATACCTATAAAAAGAGATAAAGATTAGAACAGCAGCATTTCATAAAAAGGTTTAGGGTTCAAAAAGTACAAACTTCCAGTTATAAGACAGTTAAATACTATGGATGTAATATACAACAAGATGACTATAGCTAACTCACCTCTATGATACATAAGAAAGTTTTTATCCTGAATTCTAAGAGTTCTCATCCCAGAGAAAAGTTTTTTCCTTTCTTCCTTTTCTTTTCTTTTTATTGTAGCTTTATCAGAAGATGGATGCTAGCTGAACCTACTGTGGTTATCATTTCATAATATATGTAAATCAAACCATTATGCTGTATGCCTTAAATTTATACTGTGATGTATGTCAATCGGTTATTTCTCAATAAAACTGGAAAAAAAGATATAGTTAAGAAAAAAGGTTTAGGGTGTTATCTTTTGTTTTGTGCTAACCTCTATACTTTTGGGAAAAACTCCCCATTTTCAATGAATTTACCACACTACAGTGTTTTTGCCGTGTAAGGTGTCTGCACAGTGGCAAATTTTAGGGATGTGTACTTCTATCTGCTTGTCATGCCTTGCTGGAGTAGGCTACACAGGATAGTTCTATAGCCTAGTGGAAAGTGGTGATTTAATCTTACAAATTTATTTAGCTAAATTGATCACTCAAAGGCTAAAACCCTTCACAATATACCAGGGTCTGGATGAATTTCCTACTTCAGCTACACATACTGATTACATTAATTAGATAGCTGCCGTAGCTTCAATTTCTTTTATAAGATACAGACAGTCACAGAAAATAAAGAACCAGATGCTAGAAGACAAAAGGACTCAAAAGTGAATGTACATGAATTATTACACAAAAGTACTAATCGATTTGTGAATGGATAGAGACAATGAGTACTTTCAATAATAAAAAACAAGAAAACCCCACAGAGCTGTTTAATCACTACTGATGTTCATTGTGCAGTAAGATATTTGAACATTTATTAATAAAAGCCTAACATGTTCATTGTATGTCATTCTTGGATTGAATTAGGCAGATTTTAATTAAAAGATTACCACTAACAAACAACAATGATGAGATTTGTAGGGACTAATGCCTAAATCACAAGATTTATGTTTTATTAAAACCAATTCCTCTAGCTTACAATAGTGCTCTACGTGCCAGAGCAGTGTAAAGAACTTCCTAACACCAAAGAGCATTTTAGAGCTAAGCAGACCTTCTAATTTTTTTTGACAGGTGAGAAAACTGAGGTGCACAAGGGAGAGGGTCTAGTTCCAAACCTGATATCCATTGAATTTTTTTTTAACAATTCCTTATGAAGGTCTTTGATTATATTGGACAGTTGCTCCAGAAAGCTCCAGCAAGTCTTGGGGTTAAAAGCTCCAAAAAGTCTAGGCTGAGTTTTGAAGAGGAAATTATTTTCCCAGAGGTAAATTCCTAGAAAAGTTAGATAATCTGTAGGTAAATGTCTCCAAATAGGAGAAAGAACTGATTATATTTAGTGAAGGGAAGACTCAGAGTATGTTAATGGTTTGTAAAATTAAACAATGGTTTCTAAAGACAATTCTCTTTATTACTGTGCACCAGCTCACTGGCCATTAATAGCATCTCTTATGAAGGTCAAGGAGAGTCAGATCAATTACAGCAAGGCTGAAGCTGTCTAGGTAGTTGTCATTAAACCAGAGATAATTCAAGACAAAATAAAGCACCACTCCAATTTCTGGAGCTTTTCTAGCTCTGGGGATACCCCTCTTGAATAAGATCCCTGACAAGTGCTACGAATTGAGCAACTCATTAGAACAGTCTTTATTTTGGTATTGAAGGAACCCGAATTCTCACTCAACAGCTCCCAATAAGTTTAAAAGTAAATGTTTTTGAAAGATTTACTTGTTTTTTCCTCTACTTCTACCAATTTGAAAGCAGCCTGAGGAGAACAGAAGCTTCTGAGAATTTGGACTGACTTACTAGGAATGAAGGTGGTCCAAATGTCTTTGGGAAATGTGTGCCTAACTGGCAAGCTTGTTACCAATATGCAGCTTGGACAATAGAAATAAATGCACTATCCCTCTGTAGGAAACAGTCAGAGAAAGGAACAGAGCCAAGGCCAGTGCCTGTGTAAAGTGTTCAGAGAACCTGAAATTTGATGCTTCCAGAGAAAGGAGCAGGGCAGGGAAGACAAGAGCAAAGACAGAGACATCAGTGGTACTGGAACGGAAAGCAATAGGGCAACCAAAATTGAAAGAGGGAAAGAAAGAGGGAAAGAAAGATTTAATTTTAAAGCATAATGCAAACTACCATCACTGAGTGTAAACCTGTTACCACATTTTGTTGTAGCCTTAAAAGATGACTTGTCATTCCTGGAGGTAATCTTACAGTTACTGTTTATTTATTAAAACAGGGTCTCTCAGGCGATCTGATCAGATTCTTCAACAGATCCTCATTGCCTACGGATTTGTGTCCAAACTTCTTATCATTTGAGCTCTCTTCCATCTCTTTCTTTCCTCACCTTCCACTCAGTCTCCACTTCACACCTCACACTTGAGCCACAGAACCACTTCCAAAACCCTAAACTGCTTATATTGGTTCATGTTCCTTGGTTTTTCTTGTATTGTTTGCTGTGCCCAAACTGCTTTTTGTCCCTTCCCCTGCCCCCTTATGAAACTACCGTCTTGCAAAACTCAATATGCTATACAGTAGGTCCTTGTTGCTAACAACCTAGTTGGGAAAAAAATTTGTAAAAGAATAGATACATGTATATATGTAACTGAATCACTTTGTTGTACACCTGAAACTAATACAACATTGTTAATCAACTATACTCCAATATAAAATAAAAAGTTTAAAAAAACTCAGCTAAATCATTATCTCATCTATGAAGATTTTCCTTACCTATACCTCAGGGAGAACTGATCACACACTCTTTTGTGCCCCAATGCACCCTATAGATGCTTAGACCATAGTAATGATTCCACTTTATGGCATTTGCTTAATTGTGTGTTTATATCTACAAGACTGTGAACTTCTCTGGGTTAGGAACCCTCTTTGCTTTATCACTGTAGAAATAGTTCTTAGCATCCTGTTTGCATATAGATAAGTCACTTAATGTTTGAAGAATATATGAATGAATGGATCAATCAACCAATCACTGGATAAATGTATACTTGAAGAGGCTGGTTTTAATTATACTACTGCAGCATGAAAATTGCTTTAAAATGTCTGCAAAGAATATAAAAACTAGCGCTGAATAAACTCTCATTATCCTTTTTTCCTGGACAGAAGAAATATTTCAGAGAATCTCAGGGGTGGAAGGACCCTTAATAAATTCATCAAAAAAGAAAAAATCCAGTTCCAATATGGAAATCATAACTTTAATGATATAGATAAAATCAAACTTATTGGAGGTCAAGAAATAAATTTCTAGAAAATCAAATGATATAAGGTACAAGCATGGGTCATGGTTCAAAGATTTCTTGCAGAGATTAAGAAAGTAAAAGGAAAAAACAACAGAGTAGCGAAATTTGGAATTCAAGGGCACAAACAAGGAATAACAGAAGAAAATGGACACAAGCATTATAAAAATAGGTTATTAAAATTAAAAAGAGAAGCAAATTAAATACTTTACCTCAAAAAGCACATTCTATATGTTATACCAAAAAATTGGGGAAGTATCCACAAATATCTTTTAGCAAGAATTTCTAGTCTTTTCCCACTATAAGTCGATCATTCACTTGGATCAACCTTTATGCAAACACTCTTCTCATTTTTCTCCAAGTCAAAGTTACTATACAATCTGACAGGGATTCTGATTCTGCTCTAAATTGTGGTCATGGTCATAGGCCTGATAATGAGTGAGAAGGGTCAATCTAGAGGAAGAATCTGTGTCTGGCCTCACAGGCAGGCAACCACACTACTTTCATAAGGGAGGTTTCCCTTCTGGGCCAGAGACTCTATGAATACTTATGTCTTTGAAGTTTATAAAGAGCTTTTAAAATTATTTTCTATGATATTCTCAGGGAGAAGTAGAGGACAACTTTTCCCGCATCTGTGTTCAACAGAAATCACTGATTGGTTTGCCTTAACTGTCCTTTGTTTCAGTACTATATACATACTTCCTTGTTCCACAAGGAACAGGATAGACTAAAATGAAAGTGGCATGAAAAAAGAAAGAAAAATAAGGGTGGAGACCTAAAATGTAACCAGGAATTAGGCAAAAATGCATAGTATAATGACCTACACAATTGTTATGAGTGTGGATATGGTAACACAAATTAAAACCAAAGGAAACACCCTTGATCATTGAGCTCAAAGGGCACATTCATTAATGACCCCATAAGCATTTCCAGATACTACAGAGTCAGTCCTTAGAGAGAAAATCCCCTTGAGGCAGCTCCAAACACCATCAAATAATATGAAGAGGAGGCATGTTTACTTTGTATGAATAAAATTATCAAGATGTAACATTCAGCTTTTTTTTTTTCCTTAACAAGGTAGGTTAAAAAATTTGACTTCGGTTAACAACATGGTAGATGTTGTGTCCATGGTGGTAAAACATTTTATGGAATTTGAAATATACCGTGAAAAGAACATACTTAGGAATTTTATTATATATCCAGAAATATATTCAACAAATAAATTGAAAATAAAATTTAAGCATTAAAAATTTTAAAAATTAGTTGTTTATAATAGGAGAGGAGCAGCAATATGTGGAGCTGTGAATAATTATTAGACTTTGACAAGTTAAAACATTTGAAGCATCAAAGGTTTAATGTTACTTAATGGCACAGAAGAACAAAAAGAAGGCGAGTTTTGTTTCTAAGTTATTAACTTCCAAGTTACTATTAATTAATGAATGACCCCAGAGAACAATTTATAAGCAAGTTCATGAGAGCATATATTTGTAAATTTTAAACCAGCTGAGGATGTTCATCATCATAATTATGTTTCTATTAAATGTCATTTATTGTGCTTGTGGTAGAATTAGGAAAGATGACATGGGCAGACACCCGTAGCCACACAAAGCAGTCTTTATGTTCTGACATTCTTTTTTTTTGGTCGGGGGGTACGCGGGCCTCTCACTGCTGTGGCCTCTCCTGTTGCGGAGCACAGGCTACGGACGCGCAGGCTCAGCAGCCATGGCTTACGGGCCCAGCCGCTCCGCGGCATGTGGGATCTTCCCGGACCGGGGCACGAACCCGTGTCCCCTGCATCGGCAGGTAGACTCTCAACCACTGCGCCATCAGGGAAGCCCTGTTCTGACATTCTTGTTCTTCGGTGGTTAGGGGAGGAGTCACATAGAATGTGAGAGTCCACATTGAATATCTAGCCAGCAACACACAGCAATTTTTACGTAATTCTCCTTTACAAGGCCTGCTTCTCTCCAATATGTCTAGCTAATAAGAAACAAAATTCACCCCACTGGTGAGCAAATAACACATAGCAAAGGCAGGATGAGAGAAGTTCCAGAAGCAAATAAGCAGATTCTTGCAAGGCTGGTCATGGCTCCAGCTCCAGTTCAGGCATGCCCCTTCATCTCAACATCCCTCACACTCTGCGAAGCTGTGGTTATGCTTGACCTCACTGCACTCAAGATCTGGGATGCCTCATTTCTTTTGTGCCTGATACTGTACATATTCAATAAATGCTGACGACTGAATAGGAACTGGTTACAATCTATTTTGTTACTCTGTGGGCCACTTATTTTAATCTCGGGGAGCATAAGGGAGGGACACAGATTTCAAATTCTGCACAAGACACAAATTCATTGCATCTGCATGAGACAAGTTAGGGTTATAGCTCAGTTCTTCTTCCAATCTTTCACCTATTATTTGAATAAGAATCATGTCAGCTGCTTTCTTCCTTCTTCCAGAGAAGTTACAATAAGCAAAACGCAGGCCATTCACTCGTTGATTCAGTTTTTGAGGACATTTTCAGCCCCAGGCATTATACTAGGTGCTGGGAGTTCTAGATGAATGAATGAACAAGTGAATAAATATGTACCTGTGACTTGCACTAGTGATCTTTCAGGGGAAGAGAAAGTTGTTGGCTTGACTGTTATTAGAATAAGTCACAGAACCTTTTGAAAGAGCTCACGGTGTCATGGACAAATAGCAGAGTGACATAACCTTGTTCCAGCCTCCAGTTTACAGTCTGGGCAGAGGTTGCCCAAGCACATAAGATGGTTGTAATACAAGCATAGTGTGTCCTGCTGTAAATGTAAAAGAGGAAACGAAGTGGAGGGGGATGTGAAGATGTTATCCATGTAGCTGGCCAGGGGAAAATTACAGCCGGAACTCCTTCCCAGGAAGGAATTCAGAAACCAAATCCACTACAAAGGAAAGATGACTCCGTGTTGGTTTGTACCTTACTGTCCTTTCCTGTGTTGAAACGTTAACATTTTCAGATATAATGGGTCCTTTTTCCAGGTCATGAAGCACAGACAATGTGCCGGAGGCCTGAACAAAGTTGGCGCATCAGCAGGGTTTTGCGCTTAAAACAAAGATCTGAGCTTTCCTGGTTGTTTAAATGAGAGCTGGGGCATTAATACGCAGTGAAATGACTGACACATTTTGTGTGGGGATTAGCTCCATTATATGGAAATGCCACGTTGGCACTCCTACACTAACATCCTGGACCTCGTAAAGTGTGAATGGAGGCTTCATCCACCTCCCCCAAAAGATAATTTCCCTTAAAGTACTCTGTTAAACGTGTTCCTATTAAAAGGGTACTATTTAAAAAAAAAAAGGGAATTTGGCAAAAAGAAAGAGATCACAATGAGGAATCAACATACTTTTTTTCCTTAACAAGGGAACTGAAAGACATTTACTTTTTTTTGTTGTTTATTTATCATGAAGAAAATGAAAAAGCAAAATGGTGCATATAAAATACTAAAGAGTGATTTAAGGTAAACTCTACCTACAGAATATTGTTTATTAGCTAAAACTACTAGACAGAGGGAAGGATCTATTAAAGTTTGCCACGGTTTTGGTTGTATTGCTTGCAAACAGCAGGGTTCTTCATATATAAGAGGTACATGATAAATGAGTTTGTTTAAATATTGTTCAATTAAAAGTCCATTGTGTATACTCAAGAATAGAAAGAACATGTTTTCTCTGAGATACAGAATTATGTAGGATTTGAAGTTATCATATATTTTCTTTTTTGCTTATTTTTGAAATTAATTAATAAAAATATAAAGATTCTTTACTTTTCTGGCAAACCTGACCATCCAAAACACAGTCCCAAGCCATAATAATATTTGTTGGCTGAATGAATACATGTTTGATAAAAAATAAACTAAGAAAGTTTTCTGAAAAGTTACTTCTTTCTGATCAACAAAGTGCAAATTAGGTGCTCAAGGGCCCACCTTCTCTAATTTACTACTTAAACCAACAAGTGTAATACATATTGTGGTTTCCAAAAGCCCAGCAGATTAGAAACAGCCCAGGGAAGAATGTGAAGGAGGAAGAGGGGTAAGAAGGACGGAACTCAGAGGCAGATAAGAAGTAATCTCAGAAAGCGGAGCAACCTGGGCCCATCTAGGGATGGGGTAAACGGCCAGCATATATTAATGGGCCTGGAGCAGCAATGCCTTTCAACACAAAATGTCACAAAATGACACAGCCCTCAAGGAAGGGCTAAATTGGGTTTCACATACTCAGTTTGAAAACACATATTCACAGGGTAATCGAATAGACTATCTTCTCTTCAAAGGTGTTGAAATGAAGTTTTGCTAATTTAAAGACATTTTAAAAGAAGACTTAGAGAGCTTTTAATTGACAATTGGCTTTTTTTGAGATTAACAAAATTTGAAAGTAGCTTTTCTAAAATTTTTGCTTATATTCCAGAGTTTAAATTTTTCTTATGGCTGGGGAACCTTTCCTTGTAATGAATGATCCCTGAATCTCATAATATCTGCTTCATTCACAGTGTGGTTTAATGAAGTAGGTAAGCAAAAACTCAATTGTTTTGGTAGGTTTCAGGATATCCTGGGGAGGTGCTAATAATCCTGAAAAGCCATCTCGAGAGCATCGATAACAAACAGACATGGTTCCTGCCAATCACTAATTATCCATTTTCCTCCACTAGAATTCTAAGTCTACAAAATAATGTAGGTCATATTCTAGAGTAGTATTTTCAAATTTATGACTTTTATAGCATTATTCCCACAAGTTGTTTCTTAAATGGTTCTGAAGTTAAGTATGTTCAAGATTGCAGTACACTGTAATCTCCTTCTGGAGATGCCCAATACACGTGGACATATTAAAGAGCATAAGTGCTTGCAGTAAAACAAGCTGTTTACTTTGTTTAAATCAACATTTCCGAAACAAATTAAAGTCCCTCTCCTCTTTGTTTACAGACCAGTAGCAACTCTTAATATCTTGCAGAAGGTACCAAAATGCCTGTGTTGGAATTTTCACTAAGTGTCATTAAAACCAGCTGAAGGGAATGGCCTCTATTTAACTGTAACTATACTATTTCTCATAATAAAGTATATTTAATTACTAGGAAGAGTAACATACCACTGTGCAAATAGACCAACAAGATTTATAGCCATAAATAGAAGCTACAACATTTTATAAATACCTGGACATTAAAAATGCAATGAATAAGCATTTGTCATCTTTGTGATTAATAAATATACCCAAGGGATGATCAATACCAAGACAAAGCATCCTCTACTTCCTGGACCTAGCTTCTGATAAAGGAATCATTTTTTGTTGGAGAATCCTCTGACTTCTCTCATCACAAACAAACTAACAATAACAGCTCACAGGAAGACAGAATACAATTGTGACTTTGTTCTTCCTTCATAACGTAAAGAATCTTTTTTTCTGAATATTTATTTCTGTAATAATATTTAGGGGGAAAGGTCTTGTGAATCAGCAGCTCTTTCCTATTGTATAAAAAGAATCCCAGGTAGTAGCCAGGGATTTTGGAGTTTACATCTATCACAGAAAAGAGATGAAGAGGTACAAAAGAAAAGAAAATCGTAAAATGGGAATGACACATAGTTTCATTTTCTGCCATGAGCCTGTGAGGGGGCCAGCTGCATGATTCTTCACTTGGCCTGGGCTCTGAGGAGAGGGTGGAAATCAAAGGTGAAGAGGGCTGGTGACCTCTGGCAGGTGAAGCTAGTGCCATCCCTTTGTTAAATTTCAGGGAAGTAAATGCCAGAAGTGTTTGGGGGAGTTTCTGGAAGTTTGGGGAAGAATCCTCCAGGTTGAGAAATGGTTAGATGGGGATTTTATATATTCAGTTACAGTGGATAAGAATGATGCTTTAAAAAAGTTCAGATACAAGACAGGAAAGGTAGGGTAACTCTGGGATAAATAATGAATTCAATTGGACTAAAACATACCCAAATGTATGAGTTCTGTATACATTTACTATTTACTTTTGAAATTTATATTTCTTTAATTATAGCAGAGCTTTTGAAAACAATAAAATTTTACTCAGATAAATACAGTTGATTCTTGTTAGTCATGGATTCTGTATTTTTTAATTAGCCTACCTATGATAATTTATTTGTAACTCCAAATCAGTACCCATGGCATGTGTTCACAGTCATTCCTGTGCAGAGGGGCAAACACTTTGACTTGCCTGACATGTGTGTTCCCAGCTGAGGTTGAACAAGATGACTCTTGGCTTCCTGTTCAGCTCTCATACTGTATACTTTTCACGGTCTATTTAGACACTTTTTTTACATTTTTGTGCTTTTTGCTGGTGATTTCTTTATTTAAAATATTCCTCTAACATTATTCCTAAGTGTCTTCTAGTGTTCTTGAGTATGCAAAGGCTGTGATTTGCCTTACAGAGAAACTGTGTATTAGATAAGCTTCATTCAGATATAAGTTATAGTGCTTTGGCTGTGAATTCAATGTTAATGAATAAGCAATATATATTAAATAAGATGTCTTTAAACAGAAACACACATAAATCAAGGTTATGTACTGATCAGTTGATGAAAATGTTATGAGCAGAGGCTCACAGGAAACTAACACTGTATTTCCCCTAGGAGCAATGATCCCATATTTGCTAATTCAGTGT
This sequence comes from Phocoena sinus, assembly GCF_008692025.1. Classification (NCBI taxonomy): domain Eukaryota; kingdom Metazoa; phylum Chordata; class Mammalia; order Artiodactyla; family Phocoenidae; genus Phocoena; species Phocoena sinus. The sequence goes on along the minus strand of NC_045768.1, from coordinate 48,993,863 downwards.
TCCTGGTGACTTTACAGAAAATAATTACAGATAATGAGAATCAACTGATTAAATAATATTTAATTATTTAATACAGATAGGGAGAGTTTCACTTCAGGCAACACTCCCACCAAGAACAACTATATGAACTGGACAAAATATACATCAAGTTTTGAAGACACTGGAAAGCTGTGAAGGTAACAAGGACTTGTGGCGCCAAGGTCCAGGACAAAAGAGAAGTCCATAGAAGCAAGCACAACAATACTGAAAGAAACTAAAGACCTAAACAAATGGAGGGATACTCCATGTTCACAGACTGGATGATACAAACTTGTGGAAATGTTGAGTCTCCCCAAGCTGATTTGTATTCAATGTGATTTCAATTAAAATCCCAGGGCTCCAAATAGTCAAAACAAGCTTGAAGAAGAACAAATTTGGAGTATCCACACTAGCATATATGAACACTCATTATAAAGTTACAGTAATTAAGGCAATGTGGTACTGGCTCAAGCATAGACAAATAGACCAATGGAATAGAACAGAGGTCCAGACACAGACCCTCACATATGTTGACACTTAATATATGACCAACATGACACCTCAGAGAAGTAGATAAAGGACAAATGATGCTGTGTTAACCACATATCAATATGGGAAAAAAAATACCCTGATCTCACATCATCAAATGACAATCTCAGCTGGATTGTAGATAAAAATGTGAAATGTGAAATAAAGCTTTGAGAAGACAGTCAAGTACCTTTATATCTTTGGAGTAAGCAAAGATTTCTTCGAACACAGATCATAAACCACAAGCAAGACTGATTCATTAAAATACATTGAAAATATGAACTTCTGTTAATCAAAAAACTCCATTATAAGAAGTCACGTAATGAAGAAGATATCTGTAATACACATAACCAATTAAGTTTACATATATAAACTCTTTTAAATCAATAATCCAGTTTCCCTAAAATCAACCCTGAGGGAAAAACAAGATAATGCTTTATTGGGGGGTTATAAGTCCAGGGCAGCAAGAGTAAAGGAAAATAGGGAAGAGAGGCAGGGAAAAAGGGAAAGCAAATACCTAGCTACCCCACAGCCTCATAAGAAAACCTAGCTGATTGCTCAGTTTCCAGAGAGGACATAAATACCTAGAGTATGGAAAGGAGGGAAGGAGAAGAATTTGCATGCTGGTTTCCTTCTAGCTCATGTCTTTCACTGTCAAATTTTTATATTTCCAGATTAATTCACTTGGCCTTTCTAGGGAACCCCTAGGGAGGTGGTGGGAGAAGCCAGATCCTCCATAGTTTGGTAGGGTTGGGATTGGGAACCAGAATTGCTGTAGCCCCAGGCAAGGTGGGCATGAGGGAGGCCATGCTGAAGCCCAGCCCTCATTCTGGGGAAGCCCTAGGCAGTCTGTGGTGTTAAGAAAAAAAAGCAACAGCATTGGCAGCTTGGGCTGTCCACTGATCAAGTAGCTAAGGGCCCAAAAAGTTGGGGTTAGAAGGAGTGAACTGAGTGGAGGGCAGATAAATTGGGTTCAATATACAATCTAATAGGAAAGGTGGCAAAGGACTTGATGAGGTCCTGTGAAGATATCCAAATGGCCAATAAATATTAAAATATATTCAACCTCATTTGTCATTAGGAAAATGAAAATTAAAACCACAATGAAATACCAGTATATTCCCACCCTATGGCTAAAAGTAAAAAGATGGACAATATAGAGTGATGATGATGATATGAGAATGAAACCCTTGTATGCTGGGTAGAGTATAAATTGCTACAATTTTGAGTGTAAATTGATATAACTACTTGGAATTCTACTAATTTTGAATATATGTATTCCCTATGACCCAGCTATTCCATTTCTAGGCTAATAGCAACAGAAATGCATACACATGGTCACCAAGGTATGTATAAATCAATGTGTACAGTATCATTATTCATAATAGCCCTAAACTGGAAACAACTCCAATTTCTATTAATTATAGAACAGATAAATTAATTGTGGCATGCTGGCACAACAAAATACTATACAGCAGTGAAAAAGAATAAACTACTACATGCAGTATGGTTGACTCTCACCAATATAATGTTAAACAAAATAAGTCTTATGGAAAAGAATACACGATTCCACTTATACAAAGTTAGAAGACAAGCAAAACTAATCACGGTATTCGAAGTCAGGATATGGTTATCTTCAGGAAAACGGGTATGGATAGTAACTGGGAAGAGGCAAAAATAGAACTTTTAGTGTGCTGTCTGCACCTGGTTGGTAGTTACTTGGGTGTGTTCACTTTGTGTCAATTTATTGAGATAATATACTTTTAGTTTATGTGCTTTTCTACTTGTTATACTTTAATTTTAAAAATTTCTAAAAATAGGGCTTCCCTGGTGGCGCAGTGGTTGAGAGTCCGCCTGCCGATGCAGGGGACGCGGGTTCGTGCCCCGGTCCGGGAAGATCCCACATGCCGCGGAGCGGCTGGACCCGTGAGCCATGGCCGCTGAGCCTGCGCGTCCGGAGCCTGTGCTCCGCAACGGGAGAGGCCACAACAGTGAGAGGCCCGCGTACCGCAAAAAAAAAAAAAAAAAAAAAAAAAAAAAAAAAATTTCTAAAAATAAAACTTGGTAAAATTATAATTGGAAAAATACACCTTAGAAGCTGAATCTTTATCACTTTTATCACTTTCTACTCACTTTTTAACTTCTAGAAATAAAGATTCTGCCATAAAATGCAACCAAAATTGCCAAGCTAAGAATAAGAGTTACCAAATAATAGCTGCTCTCAGCAGTTTGCATACACTTTCTATTTCTATCTTTAAGAAAGTTCTACAAAGTAATTAATAGTATTGTCTGAGCTCTTAACCACTGCAGTCACTGCCAAATGCAATAGATGGCTCTCAGCCCTAACCTGTCCTTGATTTTGTTGCAGCAATGGGAACAGATGACATCCCCCTCCTTGGTGTTCTCATATGTAGACTTCTATTACACTACCTCTGAAGTGTGTTTCAGGAATGGTAGTAGTTGTATTGAATGTTAATGAGATGTACTGTGTCTGAAAAGTGCTCTGTGGCCCAACACGTTAAGAAATTCCTAGATTATATAACTTGAACAATTTTCCTTACGAGAAGACTCCTTAGATGGGGACTCTTCCAGGAAAGAATATATCCTGCAGCATTTGCAAACTTATTTGACAAATGAACCCCATTTGACATCAAATCATAGGAGTACTGTCCAGCAGCAATACTTTGGGGAGCATTTTATTAGATCAGTTACTCTTGGTTTTTCTGGCCATTCTTTATTGGTTTCCTTTGCAAGGTCCTGTTTTTCTGACCACCTTTGAAACACTGGTGTTCCCTAAGGCTCCCCTGGATGCCAATAGTCTCCCCTCTGTTGTTTACTTTTTCCACTCACCACCTAAAAGTCACCTAGTCCTACTGATTCTAGTTTTAATTAATTAATTAATTTAAATTTTATTCTTTCTTTTTTTTTTTTTGGCTGTGTTGGGTCTTCATTGCCGCGCACGGGCTTTCTCTAGTTGCAGCAAGCGGGGGCTACTCTTCGCCGCGGTGCGCAGGCTTCTCATTGCAGTGGCTTCTCTTGTTGTGGAGCATGGGCTCTAGGTGTGCAGGCTTCAGTAGTTGTGGCAGGTGGGCTTAGTAGTTGTGGCACACAGGCTTAGTTGCTCTGCAACATGTGGGATCCTCCTGGACCATGGCTTGAACCCATGTCCCCTGCACTGGCAGGCGGATTCTTAACCACTGCACCACCAGGGAAGTCCTGATTCTAGTTTTTCAATTTGTCATGAATCTGTCCTCTCCTTTTGGTTCCCATTGCCAATGCAACTGTTTTAGTTCATACCTTCATCTCTTCTTCCTGCAGAACAGCAACAGCCTCCTAGCAAGCCTCATCAAGTCCCATCATCCCATCTCCTCATTTGCTTCCCTATGACTAACAGGTATCTCCTGAATACCCCTCACCACCCTCACCATCCCTTTTATCCCTTCTGGCCATGGCTAGACCTAGCTTGGAGGGACAAGGGCTGAGTAGCCATGAATGAGGATTGAGATACAAAAATAAAGGAGTTGGCTTGGACTTGAGGAAACAGAATGATGTCTAAACAAAGAGAAGAGTTAGAATAGAGTCAGAATAGTCAAAGTGGATTCCTCCATGACTGTCTCAATCAGAAGTTGACGTCAGGACAATCTTTATGGACAATATAGGCAGGAAAAGTCAAAGAGAGGAAGAGGAGGCAAATAAATATTTAAAAGGATTAATGCAATCTTCCCTGAGAATCATTATATTAATTTTTAGTTTTCCAGGAACTTTTAAATTCTCACTTAGTATTTTTTATCCCAAAGGTTAAAAGTTAAGAATGTTTTCTAGAGGTTAAACAGTTTCTCAAAGTTAAAACCACAAAACAAAACAACTCTTTCATGGGTAAAATATTATGTTTGGAAAAAACATTGGTACCTGTTAAAGAATTAAAAACAGCAATTCTAAGGTGTTCTACGAAATTCTAAATAGTTGCCTCGACAGGCTTGATAAAGCAAAGTAACCTCAAACAGCTAAAACAAATTGGAATTTCTTAGTCTAATTCCTTAGATAGAATAGATAGTGGGTGAAGAGAGTGAGGAGAGACCAGGGCAGCCCAGCAGAGTAAATGTAAAAACATGTTTGGGCTGCTTATCTGAAAATCAACAGAAGTATTCAGAAAATACTGCTCAGTGAAAGGAGCAGCTGATGGGAAGCCAAAACAAATGTGGACATTGCCCCCTAACAAGTGTTTGAGATCGCAAACTTGGAATGAAAGCCTGGAAAAAACAATAAATAATGGGAAGGAAAAACAAGCTGAAATGCAATGGGCACCAACTCTGCGGCAGTCACCCATTATGCAAGGTATTTTAGGTTTGCCTCTCTGTCTCTCTTTCTGTCTGTTTCTTTCTCCCTCTCTCTCTCTCAATCTACTTTTCAGGTTTACAAAGTAATTGCAATAGCACACCACAGCTAGAGAGAAGCCCACGCACCACAACAAAGAGCACGCGTGCCGCAACGAAAGATCCTGCATGCCTCAACAAACATCCCATTACCGCAGCTAAGACCAGAAGCAGCCAAAAATAAATAAATAAAATAAATAAATAAAAAATAAATAAATCTTTGAAAAAAACCCAAAGTAATTGCAATACAATTGACATTGAATAAACTACACATATATGAAATGGGTTTTGACATATATATACAAGCATGACACCATTACCATAATTATGATAACATACACTTAACCATTCTCCAAAGTTTCCTTCTCTTCCTTTATAATCCATCCCTTCCCAGGCAACCACTTGTATACATGGGTATCCTACTTATGAGAAGGCATCCTGTAAAATAAAATCTGGGTGGGCAACCTATAAATGTAGAGTAGATATATGTTTACCCTCCCAATGGTGAAATTGTCAAACCCAAAACAAAATGGTAGAAACAGCCATTTTTTCCCCTTTTCAAAATTTGTGAATGAGTCACTTCCATGTATTTGGTTTTTTTCTCCAGGCCTCTGTTTCTTAGACATGTTTCAGAGGTATGAACTATAAACTTCACCTGTACACAGAGGTGTCCCAATAGTCTTATTTGGTTTACGTAGAAATGATTTACTGTATTCTCTGAGGTTAAAAGTCTTTGAGGGTCAAAAGTCAGTGCTAGAACTAGTACAGAGTATAGTGACCTCCTTTTCCCTGGATTGGTGAAGATCACCCCTGGATTTCACATTTTTCACATCACCACCACTAAGAGTGGGTTAGAGGGAGATATTAAGTAGGAAAAAAGGTCATCAAGTTCATGTACATTTATTTACAATATTCAAATTCAAAGGAAAAGAGGAAAATAGCCACTGCTAAAATTTCCATGATTTTCTATAGCAGAAAAAGACACAAATAACTAATAATCAATGATTTAAAAAAATGAATAGCTTAGTGTTATCGAGTATTAACTATTCTAAAGCAGGAGGCATAACTCTCCCAGACTTCAGACAATACTACAAAGCTACAGTAATCAAAACAGCATGGTACTGGCACAAAAAAAAGACATATGGATCAATGGAACAGAATAGAGAGCCTGGAAATAAACCCACACACCTATGGTCAATTAATCTTCAACAAAGGAGGCAAGAATATACAATGGGAAAAAGACAGTCTCTTCAGCAAGTGGTGCTGGGAAAGTTGGACAGCCACATGTAAATCAATTTAATTATAATACACACTCTCACCATATAAAAAAAATAAACTCAAAATGGCTTAAAGACTTAAACATAAGACATGACACCATAAAATTCCTAGAACACAGCTTAGGCAAAACATTCTCTGACATAAATCGTACCAATGTTTTCTTATGTCAGTCTCCCAAGGCAATAGAAATAAAAAGAAAAATAAACAAATGGGACCTAATAAAACTAACAAGCTTTTGCACAGCCAAGGAAACCATAAACAAAATGAAAAGACAACCTACAGAATGGGAGAAAATATTTGCAAATGATACAACCGACAAGGGCTTAATTTCCAAAATATACAAAGAGCTCATACAACTCAATAACAAAAAAACAACCCAATCGAAAAATGGGCAGCAGATCTAAATAGATATTTATCCAAACAAGAAATACAAGTGGCCAATAAGCACATGAAAAGATGTTCAACATCTCTAATTATTAGAGAAATGTGAATCAAAACGACAATGAGGTACCACCTCACACCGGTCAGAATGGCCATCATTAAAAACTCTACAAATAATAAATGCTGGAAAGGATGTGGAGAAAAGGGAACCCTCCTACACTGTTGGTGGGAATGCAAGTTGGTACAGCCACTATGTAAAACAGTATGGAGGCTCCTCAGAAAACTAAAAATAGAGCTAACATATGACTCAGCAATCTCACTCCTGGGCATATATCCAGACAAAACTCTAATGCAAAAAGATACATGCACCCCTATGTTCATAGCAGCACTATTTACAATAACCAAGACATGGAAACAACCTAAATGTCCATCAACAGATGAATTGATAAAGAACATGTGGTACATATATACAATGGAATATTCAGCCACAAAAAGAACGAAATAATGCCATTTGCAGCAATATGGATGCGACCAGAAATTATCATACTAAGTAAAGTAAGCCAGACAGGGAAAGACAAATACCATATGATATCACTTACATGTGCAATCTAACATATGACACAAAGGAACCTAGCTATGAAACAGAAACAGACTCACGGAGACAGAGAACAGGCTTGTGGTTGCCAAGAGGCAGAAGGTTGGGGGAGGGATGAAGTGGGAGGTTGGGGTTAGCAGATGTAACCTATTATATATAGAATGGATAAACAACAAGGTCCTACTGTATAGTACAGGGAACTATATTCAATATCCTATGATAAACCATAATGGAAAACAATATTTAAAAAAGAATGTATACATATGTATAACTGAATCACTTTGCTGTACAGCAAAAATTAACACTTTGTAAATCAACTATACTTCAATAAACAAAGTATTAACTGTTCTAGAGTAGAATGTGTGGTGTCCAGTAGCACCAGCATAAAGACAATAGGCTGTTACTAGACCAATGGATGAATCAGGCTCTTTTAGGTTTAAATCTGATTTCCTAAGTCTCTGTGGTATTCTAAGTATCTAATTGTCTCTCCCAAATTTCCCAGGAGTAAAATATTGACTTGTCTATCAGTCTTAAAAACATAAAACATGTCAAGCTTACAAGTTCTTGCTTTCCTCTATGTGATGGCCAGCGACCACATCTAGACCCCAGTGCACCAACATGTTCTATTGCGCCTGAGAAAGACCAGGTCAAAGAATAGAGAAATAAAGTTACAGATTTCTCACCATGTTCCCTGGGTAAAATAACTTAGATCACAGTCTTTAATGATGGCTGCTAAACACCATAATCTGTATCTCTTAGTCACTGGAGGTATAATGAGAAAAAAGCGGTGTCAAAATAAACTTCCTATAGAGACAGATGCTGAAGCAGAATAGACATGTGCAGTGTGATGATGAAAGGGCAGGGATCAAGCTGCGGTTACAACTAAATAATGACTATGCTTTTAAAAGTGTGTAAGAATGACTTTACATATTTCTTTGTAATTTTCAAAACATTTAGACCCTCAAGAAAGGAAATGCCATTAGAATATATTTTAACGATTTCTAGTCTTGAAGAAAGTGGTACATCTACAAAAACACCTCTGTTTCAAGTTAAATGGGGCTTGCGTTTGTTTTGAAATCTTCATTCCATTTTGTTGGAACTGACCACCACTACTCAAGCATTTAAGTGACTGTCACTTGCTTTGTTCTAGGACTTGGATATGGATGAGCCTGTGATTCTTCCTTCTTGTATATGTTTTCATCCATCCCTCATCCCCAGAATAAAATAGAAACCCTTTATTTTAAAGGCAGATCAGTGCAGTAAAACCCTTAGTCTTGAGCTAATGAAGGAGCACATTGGCTTGGGCATTGTACAAACATAAAATGATGCCATTTGGGGGATGCTCAGAGAGGAGCACCTACTGGATAAAGAGAAAATCAAATATTTCGAGAGAAAAATCAGCTTTGGGTGTACAGATTATTCATTTGGGCAGTTTTGAGTTTAAAGAATAAATTTCCTAGGTCCCCACTTAAAAATTATGGTGACACATGCCGCGGAGCGGCTGCGCCCGTGAGCCATGGCCGCTGAGCCTGCGCATCCGGAGCCTGTGCTCCGCAACGGGAGAAGCCACACAGTGAGAGGCCCACGTACCGCAAAAAAAAAAAAAAAAAATTATGGTGACAAATATGTAATAATTGTTGTATAGTAAGATGATGCTCATGTTTTTCATATGAAGCAGATTTATATTGTTCTACCCAAATTAATGTAGCATTTTCTATAGAAAACCTAAAAACTGTATTATAGATTCAATCCACAATTCATTCAGTTTCTTTGTTCCTTTCCACTTCCATTGCTATTCATTAAATATGAGCCTTCATTGCCTCTTTCTTGGGTGGTTACAATAGTCTCTCAATGGAGCTGACAATAGTTTCTCAAGGGAGCTGTCTGTCTGTCTCTCCACTGCCTTCCCCTTTCCAATTCATCCTACAAACTATCCTTCCCAAAGAGTAACTTTCCTAAAGCACCAGGTTATCACACTCTCAGTGAAAAATCCCTTAATAGCTACTCGAGTATCTGCTAAGAAATAAGTCCGAACTGCTCAGCATGGCAACCAAGGCTCTCCATCATCAGGTTGGAATCTGCTCTCCCAGCCTGACCAGTCACTTTTCTTCAGGAACCTGATGCCACAGTCAAACTGAGCCCTGCTCTAGAAACATGCCCGGCCTCGGCAAGTGACTTCATCATGGGACAAACCCTGTCCTGGCCTGGAAGGTCTCTTACCCTCCACCCAAACCTCATTATGTATGTTTGTTAGCTTCTTGAAGGCTAGCTCAAGTAGAATTATTTTCATCACTTTCCTCAGCCAGAATTAATCTTACACCTGCCTGCATTCCTGTGCTATTTTGTTCATTTCCCTATTATAGTACTTATATTCTACCTAATCTTTTATTTATGTATGTCCATGACTGATATTTAGTTGTAAAGGTCTAACTTGATGTTCATTTGTCCATCAACTAACGCAGATATTTTTGTGTATATGGGGTCAAAAGTACAGAACGGGCTCTCCCCAGGTTTGACTAAATTGACTTCAAGAATACAGTTTGCTTTCTCTAATCTGTCACATCAAGTCCAAGGTTAAAAAAACCTGATATAATAGACAAAGATATTTACTGTGGATAATAAATTATCCCATGTTCATCATTTGGTGATTACTCAAGAAGGGTAAGGAGCATGTCTTTTTTATTACTTCGTTCCTAGTACCTGTTATAAGAGAATTCAATTCTTGTTAGTGAGAAATCAATAAACTTGGGATAAAAGCTTTTCTTCCCCATTGACTACAAGCTTCTTGAAGGCAAAAATTGTGCCCTGTTCTTATTTGTAGCCCTCGCAATGCCTATGTGCCTTGCACATAGTAGGTGGTTACTAAAATTTTGTTTCATCATTTAGTGAGTGGGGTCAAGGCTTTGAAAAGTCTATTAGTTTTATGCAGTGGTAATGAAATAGGAATAATGGAAATAATGAAATGTGGTAATAGAATAGAAACAAAAAATAATGGAAAATGACAGACCATTTTAAAATGTCAATAATTTTGGAATTTTAAGTCTCCTCTATCAAACTTCTGGCCAGAACTCTAACAAGGAGCTAAAACAGCTGATTTTGGCTTCTCTATATTTTCCTAAAACTACATATTTGTTAATATCAAAAGAGTGATGAAATACACCATCAAAAAAAAATCTCTGAAGGTTAAGAGTAAAACACATGAAACCTCCAATCTAAATAATCAGACATCTACCCTCAACAGTTTCATAAATAAGAGGAAATATTTATATTCCCAAATATAAAAAATGCCAGAGTATATTTATTTATACTGAATAAATATGAAATGCTTACTATAACATCTTTACTTCTTATTCCATCCTGAACTGATGAAAATTTTGCTGTAGACCAATACTAGGGATTCATTTTTAGCAGACCCCTTAAATACAGGTTGCACACTCTTAGTTCAATATTCCTATTCTCTGTGGACAGAGAAGTGTTGCTGTTAAGAGAAAAATAGGCATCAAACACAGATCCAAATCACCTTTTCTTAGTTCTTCCAAATGTTTGATTGCCTTCCCTACTGATTTTCTATTAACAAGTAGATTCATTTCTCTTACATCTGTGTCCTCATCATTCTTTGCCTATTTTATTATTAATTGAAAGAATGATTATACTCTTCTATACAAGATATTCTAGTCTCTCTCTTCCAGTTTTATCACAGTTCTCATTTTAAATTATGTTTTCCACAATGCACTTAAATAAAATTTTATAATCTGCTTCTCTATTCTATGCTACCTCTAGATTAAAAGGTAGCAGGATATTAAAAGTGAGTACTTCCTGCCTCAGTTTTGCTGAGCTCTAAATGCTGAATTATAAATAACTGCCAACTTCCTTCACATTGTATAGCAAAATGCTAGCTCATCAGTACAGCATTTGCAAAGAAGCAAGCTCCAGATTGGTACTGTCAGCAATTATCCAGGCCTCCCACTCTCACAATCTACGTAGATCAATATTAAACAGTCCAAGAAACAAAATATTTGTGGGGAGGGTGTTGAGGTGCTTTGACAATTCTCCACTGGGAAAAGAAGGTTGCTTTTTCCTTAGCCAAGTGATAGATCCAAGTGGGTCAATGAGCAGCCCCCTAGGAGAGTTTGGTAAGTGTCTCTTGGAAGGAAGGCTGGACAGAGAGGGACTGTTTCAAACACTAGCAGAGCCAAGGTCTTCTTGCTCTGTCTTTCTCTCTCTGGTTCTTCTCTCTTGCTTTCTCTGATGAAGCAAGCTGCCATGTTGTGAGTAGCCATGAGGCAAGACCCATATGGCAAGGAACTGAGAGCGGCCTTTGTGCAACAGTCAGCATGAAACTGAATCTTGCCAACAACTACTTGAAAGAGCTTGGATGAGGTTCCCTTCCCAATAAGGCTTTAAGATGAGACAGCAGCCCCAGCCAACACCTTGACTGTGGTTTTGTGGGAGACTCTGAGCCAGAGAAATCAGCAAAGTCATACCTGGAGTCTGGAACCACAGAAACTGTGAGATAATAAGTGATATTGTTTTAAACAACTAAGTTCCAAGATAATTTGTTACATAGCTGTAGATAACAAATACACTTGGGAACCAACTCTGGACCCCATGAATGGGATCTGGTCTGAGAGTGTCTTAAAAAGGGATCTCCTTGCAGAAGAGCATCTGGATTGATGAGTGAAACCCCCCAGGAGAGGGATGAACAGTGGAAGAACAAGATACTAGCAGGGAATCTTAAGTAGGCAGCCAGAGGAGGAAAGACACTGCCTGAAGCAAAGGAGTTGGAGAAGACCTTGGTAAGTTGGGGTGGAGAGTATGCTGTAAAGAAACAGCAAAAGTATCCCATGAATGAAAAAGTCTGTATTGTCCAAGCATTATACCAGAGAGCACTGATGCCAAATTGCAACTGTACCAGTCACGTAATTCCCTGGCCACCTGGGCTTGACTGTAACGGGCGTAGAAACAGCAGCTCAGGGACCAGAAAGCTAGGCAAGATAGGAGGGAAGAATCCTCTAACCATGCCCCTTTCCTGCTGCAGGTTTCCAGCAGGCCTGAGCTACTACATGGGAAAAATGTTCACTCCAAATAAGCTTTTAAGTTTTGATACTTGACCAGATGAAACTGGAATTATCTGATAATTTGCTTAGGGTGAATCCTTAAGTGCTTGAAAATGACCACAGGACTTTTTATTACCATAAAATGACTGATGAGAAGGTATGTATCCTGCCTGACACTTTGTCCATGGTGGGGACCAGCAGATGCATGAACTGAGTTTACAGTCTTGGCACTGTTGATGGTTTGGGCAGAATAAGTCTTTGTTGCGTGTATGGGGGGCTGGGGAAAATATCCTGTGCAACGTGAGATGTTTAGTAGCATCCCTAACCTCCACCTACTAGATGTCAATAGCATCCCCCCTGTTGCGATAGCCAATAATGATTGGAGACACTGTTAAATGTTCCCTAAGATGGGGTGCAGGATCATCCTTAGCTGAGCACCACTGGTTTAAAAGAAAGGAGCAAAAAAAATAATTTCTGTACTTCTACCTTGCCAAGCCCAGTTTGATCAATAAGCTGGTTATGGGAATCAGATGGAGAAAGTAGAGGGTAACTCACTGGCTCTACAGGACCTTGCCTCAAGGAAGTTCTTAAGAAGTGGATTTGCCATCTGGCAATAAGAACTCATAGAAGATACATGTCTATGCATGGATTGAAAAAATGTTTTCTGACATATAACTCTTAAAAGCTAAGCAACCTTTCCCCTTTGCATTAACTACATTCCTTTATAGTCAGTTCTTGGCAAAAGAGACTCAATTCTGAATACATACCATCTCTCCAAATCCTGGCCTCAATCACACACATGTGTGATGCATCATGTTATTAAGGTTTGACTTGGACAATAAAATATTAGGTCTCAAAAAGAAGTTCACTTGGTGTGCTGACTGCACAGTTCTGCACATTTCCTAAAAATTATTGAACAGCCACTTAAAATGAATTAATTTAATGTTAGGTAAATTATACTTTGATAAAGCTGTTAAGGGGTTTAAATAGCAGGAAGTCAGCCCTTATATTTTTGCATCTCTGCAGGTCTTCTAGGTATTTATTCGTTCTACTGTATTTGACGATACGTAATACTTTGCCTTGATTACCATTTTTTCCACTAAATCATTGCTTTCAGAATTTATTACAACTCCTTGAACTTAGCTTGTGGCTAAACCCTCACACACTGATACTGCACTGCTGAGAAAATTTCATTTTGAAGAATTGGAAAGGGAACCGGTCTGCTCATTTTTATTTGATTTCAGTTATTGCTGGGCTGCTAGGTGGTCTCAGGCTCGTTTTTTCTCCACATATTGAGCTTAGATCTCCAAAAGGTTATTTTTCAAAGGGAGATTTTGCAGGTAACCAGCATGTTATATAGAATGTAATATTTGGGGCCTGAGGAAAGAGCATCGACTCTGTAAACACATTCCACAAAAGCTCACCTTCTACGAGCTCAGCTGAAACAGTGCAAATGATCTGCTTGGCAAAGATCATGTCCACCAAGAATAAAAGTGATTGGTCTTTCTGACTTTGGCTTTCTAAATGGATTAGACAATTCAGCCTATGATAATCTATGTTACCTATCCAGGAACAATTAACTGGAGCCTAAAAATTTCTTATTAATTTGACAATTTGAGTAAACTAATTAATGAAAAAGAAGTCAGGAAAACCTGAAGGTAAGTGTTATTAAGATAACGACGTGTTTTCATTTTCATGGCATTTTAAACTTTTCAGTACATGTTCATATTTACTATGGCAATTATGCAGGTTTTGTCCGATTTTAAGATGATGGAAGGGACACAAAAAGCAGATGAATTCATCAGGATTACATCAGGAAAACACTAGCCAGGATTCAAGCATTTGCTTCCTGGTCTGCTCCAAGGGTTTCTTAAAACACATTTACTTTTTCTGATAACAAATTAATTCATGTTAATTGTAGAAAAATATGTAAAATATAGAAAGTGCAAAGAAAAAAAAGTTACTCATCATCACCTGTCAGTGATGAGAACTCAGTCTCTTATGCCAAGAAATGACCATAAAGTAATGTAGCTAGTACAAAGGGAAAAGGCCTAAGTTCCTAAAGGTCATATGTCAGAAAATCTTTGTTTTCAATCTGTGCATAGATATGTATCTCCTATGAGTTTTTCTTGCCAGATGTCCAATCCACTTCCCAAGAACTTCCTTTAGGCAAAATCCTGGAGAGCCAGTGAGTTACTCTCCACTTCCTCCATTTGATTCCTATAACCAGTTTAATGATCAAACTGGGCTTAGTGTATGTACAAGCACAGAAATAACTTTGTAATGTTTTTACTACTTGTCGTTAAACCAATGGTTCTCAACCAAGGGTGATTTTTGGCTCTCAAAGGACATTTGGCAATGTCTGAAGACATTTTTGGTTACATCTGGGGGAAGTTCTACTATCGTATCCAGTGGATAGAGGTCAGGGATGCTGCTAAATATCCTCCAACATAGAGGACAGTCTCCCAAAATCCACAACAAAGAATTATATAGTCAACAATGTCAACAGTGTTGATGGTGTTAACAGAGATAACTGCTGTTGACATCTCACTGAGTGTCCATCAATATCTTTTTTCCTCTCTTGATCCCTTCTTTTCTTTTTCCTTCCAAAAATTATAATCACGCTGGTCATTCACATTCAAATCCCGTATTTTTTTACTTATAATTAAATTATAAATATTTCCTCATATCATTATTCTTCAAAATGGGATGTTTAATGCTGCACACTATTCTATCATGGGACTTACTCCTTACTGATATTCATCAGTTTGCATTTGCAGTATTTCAACATCATAAATAATGTTAGTACGAATGTTCTTGACCATAAATCTATTTCCACGTCTCTAATGATCTTCTTTGGATGGATTCCTAGAAGCACAATTACTGAGTCAAACTAGATGAATGTTTTTAAAGCTCTTCCTCTTCTTGCCAAATTGCTTTCCCAATTAACAGTCTCTCCAGCAGTGTATCAGAATACTCAACAGGCCTGCTCTGCTTCTACTGCATCTTGCTGAATTAAAATTTGATATGCTAACACTAACACTTATATCTTATACTCTAATGTGACTTAGAGGGTACAAAGCACTTTAACAACTATTCTTTCAGCTGACTAATGTAAGGTAGGAAGCTTAGGTACTACTACTCACACACCTCAAGACCCATATAAGGAGCTCTTATTTTAAAGAAGTGATCTCAAGGTTACATGGATTAAACAAAAACAAAACCACCAAAAAAACAAAAACAAAAAAAAGATGAAGAAGGCTGAACCAGAACCAAAATCCTATTTTCACTCTGTGCTCTTTCCACTGAACCATAAAACGTCATTATCATTGAAATACCACAATTGCCAGTTCAAAAGATGAATTATTTGAACATGGATATGCATACACTTGAGCCAGTCAGGGATTTTGGTCTTCAGATTCTCCAACACTTGGCTAACATGTGTTTCCCTACCTGCCCCCTTCCAGCAGATGGTGCTGTCTTTCCAACATTTAAATTTGCTACACAGCAAATTTATAACTTGACTGATTTGAGCAGGCCTGCGTAAGGCTGTTCAATGAAGTCTACTTTGCGCACTGATATTATTGAAATTGCTCACAGGTCCAAAACTGAACCTGAAAATAAGACAGCAGACTTCAAATACAAAACCAGTCTTTGCTCAGTGTTTAAAGAAATGTGTTTTCGGGGGTACTGAGGGCAAATAAACGATGACTCACCACCTCATAGCAATGATGTATTAAACCAAACCTTTTTCCTAAAGACACATAGGTAAATGTTTTTGGGGAGGCAGTGGGAGTCAGAGGTGGGTCTTAAACAGGGTAGTTATAAAAAGATTATGAGTCATTATACAGACTGTATTTTTCTTATGATAGCTTCACAGAAATGTTGGTGGAATATGGACTGGATGGCTGGGATATTAGCAGTGACTCATTTTCCAAAATAATTTAATGTTAAGATGGAAGAAGCAGCACAATATGTCCTTTTAGGCAGCACAATGGAGATAAATTTCTTACTGTCAATACAGGTTAGAAGTTCTCTTCAACACAGTTAGGATTTGGAGGAGAACAGCACCTTTCCTGTTTAGTGTGGAACCAAGGCCAGTCTCATTTCTCTGAAAACAGCGTCAGTTTAGGTGAGGGATCAGTTTCAGTTAGGCATTTTATGATCCTCTCATAACTAGAAAAGAAAAAGGCTTTGAAAAAAATGAAACAGCTTAAAGCTCCCCCCACCTTTAAAAATCAATCTATAAACAGCATATCTCAAACAACTATTATTAATACACACAGAAAAGTCATCCTTCTTTCAAGGAGACCAAAAATGGTCCATAGGCTGCTGGTATACAGACTGCCGACCAATAATATTGACAAGAGATCACCTATAATGGTTTCCTTCTCAAATCTGTAACTTGACAAGAAATGGAAATAAATTACAAATGTGGGTTTGGGGGCTTGTGTGATCTTCAGAGTGAGGTGTCCCCAAGACCAAAGTGAGACAAAGCATTTGTAAAATATTTCAAGTCTAGCCCAAACTAATGTATTTGTTCATGAAGTTATCTGTATTTATTTGTAAAGGCTTGTGGTTATATAATTCAGAGATACTACTGTATGTACCATATTCTTTTGCAAAATCACATGACTACATGTGATTCCATAGAGAGACTCACCAGAAGATGAAAGGTAGGCTCTCCCAAAAGGCAGCATTTGAAAAACAGGCAGGTAGACAGCAAAGGCAGAGCTACGTTTTAGATCTTAAAACACCCTGGAAAAAAAGCTACAACTTTTTCTTCATGTAGTACTGCTTCAAAGAAACATAGAGGCACTTTTTAACTCACCTCACATCCTGGTCTGGGACTTCAATAATAGAAGTTAACAACCAGAACCATTTTTCTATGACCTATTATTTTTAAGCAGCTTTTGAAATTTTTGTCATAATTTACTTAGTCTTCTGCACATCCATCTGATGCTGTGTTGCTCCTAAACACACTATAACTGGTGGGAAATATCAGTCCCAAGTGTGCTTAGGGAAGGCATTTTAAGGACTAGATTTTCAAAGTTGTCAGCATCCTTGCAGATTTGAGATCGCAAATACGCACACTGCAAGAACATGTCAACAAAATCTTCCAACCAGAGGAGACCTGTGTTGACAGCTCTCCCTACTGCAGGCAGTGGATTTAATTGGAAAATTTCCAGCTTAAAGGTTAAGTGCTAACCTGAAAATGCACCACATCTAAGGAAATTACATTTCAGGTAACATGAAAATTTATTCTAGTAGTCTCCCCGACTGTCATAGTTGAAGGGCTCAGCCTTACTTATCAGGGTTTTATACTATAAGTTATTACTGACATACTGAAACATTTTCCTGTTCATCATCACTTTGTATCTGAATTTATTGTACTCTAGTTCTTTTCAAGGGATGTTGAGGGGGCCAAAGAAAAGTTCTCTTATTTGGAAGCTTGAGAAAGAATGTCTCCTTACATTTTATGGAAATTCAGATGTACTTTCATGCTATTATGCTCTGCACATAAGAGGTGAAAATACATTACGCTGCACATAAGACATTACTGAATGCTCCCTGAATGATACTGGTAAATGCCATCCACAAAGTAACTGTCGGACACACAGACAACATTTAATGAAATTCATAGCATGAGAAAAGGTAAAGGAATCTCAATGAAACTAGGAAAAGCTTAAAGGCATCCAAATCTTCAGTTTTAATTTTGTAACTTAGAAAAGTACATTAAGGTTTTCTCATGGAGATAAAAGAAAATATGTTTATTATATACTTTCTTGGGCTGCCAGCTTCCAATGGTTGGTTTAATGATCTCTGCTATTCGCAAGGACTTTCTGAATACTTTCCTCCTGTATTCTTCCTTTCAGTGTTTCTCCAAGGCTTGGGCACAGAGTCTGAGGTGCCCCATTTTATACATAAAAGGGAGATCTGGCAATGTCACAGCACCTGATAGGACCTGCCAGCCAGAGGGCTTTAGGGCAAAACCCTGAAAGCAGGCACAATCAAGTGGGTCTCTTGTCTCCTTTTGGGTATCGTCCATTCCCCCCTAATTTACACTATTTTGTCTATTTTTAGCTTGGGAGCAGCTTTCTCACCTCCCACTAATTAACAGTTTCTAATAGCATTTAAATGCAGTATTTTTCTTTTTATGAGGAGCTTTCCTGAGACATCTCTTAATTCCAAGATAATGAATACACTGCTTGGAAGTGTAGGAACTATTTTGGAGCCTTTAATTCTTTCTGAGTTCTTATGACTTCAAACAAATTGCTCCCATTTTTGTGGGTTATCTGGATATTTAGCTGTTAAGGCAAAATTGGAAGAACGTGAGCTTCGGGGTCAGAGAGATACAACTGGGATGAAATGCCTTTTTTTTTTTTTTTTTTGTAACTTACTAGGTATGTGACATTAGGAAGGAGCTTTAATATCTTGGAGCCTCCGTTTCTTCACCTGTGAACTGCAGATAATGCTATCTGCAGGATTGCAGGCTGAAGCTCTATTAGAGATATTCGGACTTGTCTGAATAAACCAGGTCTCCTCACCCCTTTTAAAAAATCACCTTCTCTCTTCAATTCTTACTAAAAGGGTGATCCTAGGAACAGCTGGATTTCATACAGGTGATCTCGACCCTCTGGCCAAAGTGAGTGGAAACCTGACACCAAGAGAATGCACCTAGGGATTAAGTACGGCCTATTACAGAGTCTTTCTTGAAAATTCAATCTAAAACACACATGCCAAATATAGTTGAGACAATATGGAGCACTGGAACTCTGTGACACTGACTATCAAGTGGGGTTGCCTCTCTATTTACTTCACTGGGTCTGGCAGCTGGATCCAAAGGAAACAAGGCAAACCTGAGCCACGGATGACAGGAGGCTCTGAAAAACATGATCTCAGAGAGATGTGGGAGAACAAAGCAGGTACGTGGCAAGATGATGAAGCGAGGATCATGCACCCTCATGAGAGACCTGGCTGACCTTTGCTCCTTGCTCTTGGGTATCTGAGAGGTTGCCCTGACACTTAACCATCCCCACAGGATCTAGCTTGAATGTGTTTCAGTAGCTTGCAACCAAGCTGTCCCTAAGAAAAGCCCTCAGTTCCTGTTCTGGCACAGCACAATATATGATAAAAATTACTATGATTCCTAGTTGTCCAGCCAACAATGGCTTCCTCCACATTCCAGGAAAGACCCAGCACATGTACAGGAAAGAAAGGATTCTACATCCTTGTGGTTTTTCTAGCCATATTCACAAATGGTAGAAAGTAGCCTCTTGGTTTACTTAGTTGATATCTGATAAGTTCCAAGAGTCTTCAAGCATTGCCTTCTTTTTTGCATCATCTCTTAAATATAATTCTTCCTCATACTTTTTCATATCTTTGGAGGCTAAGTTATACGATAATAGTGTTTTACAAAATCACAGGTTCTGGATGGCCCTTGAAGACAGTTCTATCCAAAAGCGTATGTTCCACTGGGTCCTGGCTGAGTTGCTATGGCTGGCAATGATAACTGGAAAGTCTATTGTTAATACGGTCAGGGAAAAATTGCTTCCTCCCACGGTTTTCTGGCACAGAACCCATATCTTACCAAGAGCTTCTCCAAGGGCTTGAACATGCTTAAAGAATTTTTTGTGTTTTTTTTTCCTTAGGACGCGCTTTTGCTGTCCTCCTCCCCAGCCCCTCGGTCTAGCCTTTCTTCCCTGTATACAATCAGAATTAGCCCTCAATATTTCAGCTCTTCAGTCTGTCTGGTACAAGAGAAATTGTGGAAACTTAAGTATCAACCAGTGGGTGTACATATGATTTGCTCTTCACAACAATTTTTTGAGGTAGATATTTTTATTCTCATTTCACCTGTGCAGCAACTGAGGCTTAGACAACGTAAAAAGAGAAAGTACAGATTCTGAACATAGTAAACGGTGGAGTTGGGATGCAGTATCCTTGGTTTTCCACAGTTTCTCTTTCTACATTTGTTTAAGGGTTGTGGGAGAAATGAAGAGATCCACAGGAGACAATGCAGGACAGGGGTGGGGTGAGAAAGAACAAATTAATAGATAGAAATATAGTCACATTTGTAAAGTACCTAGCATAATGCCTTACACTGAAAGCATACAGAAAATGGTAGCTATTTAGTATTATCTTTTTCAAAACTGTAGTTCAAGAATTTGTCCATGTTGTCACTTAATGCAGATTATGTAAGTTCCTATGTGAGGATTCAGCAATGCCATGGAAATTGTTTCTCTGAGTGAATTTTTATACTTTCCTTTATCATCATTATGTTTTTCTTACAATTGTTTTTTGATTATTAAAAAATAACATGTATATGATTGACTTATTTCATTTATTTAAATCTTAACATTTAAGCCACAGTGTGTTAATATTTGAATCCACAATAAACAAAAAGTTAAGGATAGAGCAGAGCAGCACACATTCTTATTAACATTACATTAGGAGGTGTTAAGGAATGAAATGCAGGATTATCAAGGAGCGATGAGGTCCTGTGACATAACTGCGTGGCTGTTTTCTTGTAATGAAATATGATTTCAACTCAATTAACTTAACTATTGAAAGTGGTTTCCATAAATACTTTGGCAAAAGCAAGAAAACTGTTCATTTTAAACAGTCACTAAAACCAAGACAAAATCTTGCCAATGTGTTTGGTTGAGATGTGGGAGTTGGGAGCAGGAAAAGCAGAATAAAGGAAACTAGCTGCAGGAAAAATACAACACACACATTTATATGTATCATATGCAATAGTCAAAGCAGAAAAAATGTAGATAACTTTGAATATTGGGGCTCCAATAACCATATTTTCCAAGCTCTGGATTGGATAAAGAAGCATAATATTCACTTTGCCCCAAAAGTAATTTTTTTAATGTAAAGAATTGTTTTCTGCCTTTTATGAGTTTTATAAGGATAATAATAAGCAAGGCAGCTTTGGGAAGACAATGTTCAGTCTCTGAAGAAACTTATACTCAATAGGGTTTCTGGTGTAATGATAATTATAGTAAATGCATTTAAATGCATGTATAAGTTATACATTTTAAGAATAATTAGAAATGCATTTGAAAAAACTGTAAGAGTAAATTTTAAAAACTCCTATTTTGTGATTGCACTCAAGAAATATAAAAATGCAAAGGTTATGTAATTTTAAGACAGTGTATTCAGAATCCATTAAGAAAATGCACAAAGAAAACAAGTCCATAATTAAGAAATAAGAATGGCTTCATAAATGTGAGCTCTTGATGACTAAAACTGATTGGAGACAGAACCCAGAATATAGAGCTATAACAACAATAAGAGCAATAACAACAATAAAATGAAGTCTGAAGAAAACATTTCATTTAAAGACGTGAAAGGCAGGATTGATCACTATTTCACTCTTTTTGTTTTCTGTGCTATAGTTTTTTTTTTTTTGCAGCATAGAGAATGATCAGAAAGAAATGGAAAAATGAGCTCTCTAAAGAAATGTGTATTTTCTCCAAATGACAAACCTTTTAATATTTTCACCAATGCTTTTTAGATTTGTAAAAAAACTTTAAAATCAAATTTTTGTAATAAACCTTGAAGCTTGTCTATCCCATATATTTGGGAGTTTCTAGGATAACGAGCATTAAATTGAACATTCTAGTTGATGCATAAACCTTTTTTTTTTAAAGCTTTTTAAAAATATTTATTTATTTTTGGCTGCATTGGGTCTTTGTTGCTGTGCACAGGCTCTCTCTAGTTGTGGCGAGTAGGGGCCACTCTTTGTTGCGGTGCACAGGCTTCTCATTGCAGCGGGCTTTCCTGTTGCAGAGCATGGGCTCTAGGCGCACGGGCTTCAGTAGTTGTGGCTTGCAGGCTCAGAAGTTGCGGCTCTCGGGCTCTAGAGCGCAGGTTTGGTAGCCGGGCGCACGGGCTTAGTTGCTCCGCCACAGGTGGGATCTTCCTGGACCAGGACTTGAACCCATGTGCCCTGCATGGCAGGCAGATTCTTAACCACTGTGCCACCAGGGAAGCCCGCATAAACTCTTTTACTAAATTTAATTCCTAAAGTTACGGAAGCTACAAAACTGCATTCGCCGGCTTCCACTGCTGTACCAACATGCTGGGTAATAAAAAAACTTCCCCTGGCTGTCCAAAACATGTATTTGTCAAAATCTTTTTAAAAGTGTACCAAAATCCTTGGAATACACAAAGCAGTATCAAGATGTGCTGAGTCCCAGGTAGACTCAGGAATAAAAAAGAAGGCACAGTTGAAAAATCTACAATATGGAAGGATAATGAGAGGATTTGTCAAGAAAACATAACATTTGATGATTCTAGGATTATGCCTGGGAAAATCAAAGAGCATTTCTGGTTTGCTTTATAAGCATAAGTGACAATATTAGGGAAAAAAATAGGTGTTGGAATCAGCTAGACTTGGGTTCAAACCCCAGTTCTATCATAAGCAATTTATTTAGTCTTTCTTAGCTTCAGTTTCCTCATCACTAAATAGGAATAAAGTATGATCTCAGGGCTTCCCTGGTGGCGCAGTGGTTGAGAGTCCGCCTGCCGATGCAGGGGACACGGGTTCATGCCCCGGTCCGGGAAGATCCCACATGCCGCGGAGCGGCTGGGCCCATGAGCCATGGCCACTGAGCCTGCGCGTCCGGAGCCTGTGCTCCGCAACGGGAGAGGCCACAACAGTAAGAGGCCCGCGTACCGCAAAAAAAAAAAAAAAAAAGCTCTCATATGGTTGTGAAGATTAAAATAAACAATACATGAAATATATATGATGTATGCATTAAATGTACTTGCAATACACTTGTAATATGTTAAGTGTAACTTGCAAAGTTATTATGATGGTAAATTTGGGCTATTTAACTACTCTGAGTATCAGTTTTCTCAACTTCTTCATCCTAAAAATGAGGTATTAATAATACCTACCACCATAGACTTGGAAGAATCAAACAGGATAATGTAGGTAAAATGACTACTACAATAAAATTCCTCTTTCCCTCAGAATAAATGTCAAATATCTTTGTTTCTTTTGCCTGTGTGTGTCTGTAATGAGGAGGTGTGCCGCTGAAGTACATGGGAAATGTAATTTACATGTAACTAGTGGGAAATTTAACCTGAGCTTTTATGAATTGTGGCATACAATGAATGACCAGAGAAAACAACTGGGTAATCATGGGCTTATATAAATTTTGTAGGAGAGACACTGGCAGTCTAGAAGACCTTTCCCAAGGTATCAAGTTCTCGGAAAATGAAATGCAAATCCTTACAAAATCCTTCATAGTTGGACCCCAATGTACTTCATCACCTCATCTTCCATCACTTTCCTATGCCCTACTTTGCAACTACACCACAGTCCCCATCCCATCCCTTTCCACCCACTGCTTCTCTTATCTACCTCATTAACTCCCACCCACTCAATGGAAATATGCTTTCCTATGAAGATTTCTCCAGGCAGATATCTTTTCTAGGCTTATAGAACACTGACATTTTGAACATACCTCCATTTTAATACTTACTGGGTTGTATTTAATTAGTCTGTTAATTGATTTGCCTTCCCCACCAGACTTTGAGCATCTCAGGGGTAAAGGATTCAATCCATTTTTGGAACCACGTTAGTGCTTACTCCAGGCTAGGTACCATGGTGCTCAATAAATGTTAGATGAAGTAAAGAATGAATCCTGGGGATAGTTTTAATGGCAAGGCTGACTTGCACAATTATCTAACACATATATATATATATATATATATATATGAAAAAAATACCATCTAAACAGAAAGTTGTTTACACTTTACAGGTTGCCTGTAAATATACCTAAACTTTGGCCTGTGCATACTGAAAATGCATGATATTATCCATTACCATTTTGCTGCACCTACTTTGCATCTTTCCCTCACCAATGTGTGTCCTACATATTTGTCTGGGTCACTGGCCACTAGGAACTCTGACAGACTAATTATATCTCATAGTCTGATTCCAAGAGTGGGTAGACACTTAAATGTTTTCTGGATGAGACTCAAACATAATCTTGTTTATATTTGTGAACTTTTTAAAAAGAAAAATATTTTCCCCCCAAGCATGATAAACGCTCCACATCCTAGTATCTTTAGGTATGCTGCTCATTCAAATCAGTAACCCATTTCCAAATTTCCTCCAGCGTGCTTCAAAGCTACAAAGATTAGGAAAAGGAGTATTAGCGGTCCAGTTATTGACAGAACAAAAGGCCTGCAAATACTTGTGCATTTATGCACTTCCCTTCCTTCAAAAGCTTTCTGATAATGCCAAAGACACCTGGCATTGCTTTAGCAATAGGATTAACTTTGGCTGCAAAGACATAGGAGAGAGAGCTTTCTTGGGGCGACTGCGCCATGGAAGTAACTTTATAATTTCCAGTCTTCAGCCTCCAAGGGTTTAAAACTTGATTGTATGGCATAAATGTACTGTAAGTTCAATAAATGCAGTAAAAGAGTAAGTAAATAAATGCCTAACTGTACCAACCTTCAAACGTGAACAACAGTATTGCTTTGCTTTGATTCGATATTTAGGAACTTCTAAAACAAAGCAAAACAAAAACTTCACTCAACCCCATTCACTAAAATCTGTATGAAGACCTCCAGCCACAGAATTTTCCATTGAGGGAGAGAATTATGTCCATCCTCTGTGAAATTTGGCAAAGAATGAAATTCTGTACCCTATAGCTCTTGACAGAATGTTTAATTAATCCTTTGGGATCAGACAAGGAAATTCAGGTTGAACTGGTAGAAATGGGACACCTCAGCGGGAAAGCAACTGATATATTCAGAGACCACTAATGGGTTAGCGGAGGAGTGGAAATCAGAACTGATAATAGTGTGATCACTATTAGGCTGCTGGGTGATTTGCCTAATGGTTCAGATGAACTGAAAGCTACAACCTTTACCCCTCAAAAGTATTCGTGAGACTTCTGTATCACACAAGTCTCCTCCTATGCTTAGAGTTCTGTTGACTCAGTAAACAGATTTTCATTATGACTCAATGAGATACACAGTCCACCCTCATTATCCGAGAGTTTCATGTCTGCGGATTCAACCAACTGCAAACTGGGTAGGTTGAATATGTGGATGCAGAACAGGGGGATATAGGACCAGCAGACACAGAGGGCCAACTGTATTCATAGTACTACGTAAGCCGTTTTATATAGAAGACTTGAGCATCCACAGATTTTGGTACCAATCTGTGGGGGATTGGCTTCTGGAACCCATCCCCCACGGATACCGAGGGATGACTATGCTCTTTGCTCAGGACGAGAGTTGTTCTTATAGGTGAAGTAAACTAAGACCAACCTCATTTGTACTCAGCTCAGCTAACTCCAGACTTTAGCATCTAAGAGGAAATTTAAGTAGGATTTCTGTGCCATAACTCATATGTCAAGATCTTCCAGCCTTTAGCTTCCCAGACCATACAAAAGATACATGTCTTATCACCAGTTTTTAATCTCTACTATCTCAAAAGCCTTCGGAAACAAATCAGCCTGTGGCATCAATTACCATACTTTTGTTCAATATTAACACAATGAGGAAATATGTCATGAGCTGAAAATAGTTTTAAAAGAATTAATGAACTTGTTTTATTATACATTTTGATGAAACTTCACCACATGGCATGAGTTGATGAGATAACTTCATAATTATACATTTCAAAATGAAAAAGTTTTAAAAGTGGTTAGTTAAAAGTGGATAGATAGGCATAGAAACAGGCACTAAGCTTGGAATCAGACTTAGGTTTCATGTTATTCTCTCGTTTCTCTTCTCAGCTTGGCCACAAACTATCATCTTTGGGCAAATCTGTTAGGTACCTCTCCCTCAGCGTAGCCATCTCTAAATGACAAGATTTATTTATGACTTTAAAATCAATCTTTTGAGGATCTAAATTGTAGGAACTATACTGGAATCAGTAAACATGGTAATTTTTTATATTCTGTTTTTCCATGACATCTTATGGAAAAACCCGAATGAACCTTTTGGCCAACACAATATTTAATTTCATTCTTGCTAAAATAACTTTGCAACATATTACAGACAGAAATGTCCAAAGTTACTGGGACATTACAAATTTTCCTGCGAACAAAGAAACCAAACCAACCAAACAAAAAACCCTTAAAAAAATTCACTAACAACATTCTTGAGTTAAAAGAAACTGAATACATAGCATAGTCCATTGACTCTTTTGTACAGAAACTTCACCAGAAAAGAAGCCTCAAAGTGTGACTGACTGAAAATGTGGCCATCTCTAAACAGAAATTTGAATGTTTACCAGGTGGACTGTGAAATCCTCTTTCAAAGTTCCTGGGGCAGGAGGGCTCCAGCAATTGTATCCGTGAGTCCTTGTCACTCTCGCAGGTCCTGCAGAAATCAGCTGAGAACCTAACTAGACTCTCAGACTAAAAGCTATCAATGTTTTGGGAGGGGGTTGCTTCTAAAGAACTCCCTTTACAATTTAATAAAGTTCAGAAATTTGACCTCTTAGTTGATTTCTGAGGATTTGTTCTCGAATATGCTACTTTCCTATGAGAAACCTCTTCTATGATAATTTCTCAGTATATTCTGTCCAGTAAGTAAGCAGAAATTGGAGACCACTTTCTGGACTTCTAAATGTTCTGGGGTGGGGAAGAGGACCTGGGGCTGCATCACTATAATGGTGTAAGGGAGGGCTGGGCAGAGGGGCTAAAGTGCTCTGTGATTTTTGTTGTGAGTTTTGAATTGATGGGTGAGGGTGCATCAAAAAATAGAGATCTGGACAGATTCTAAAACAGCAATTCAAACATGTAGTAACCATGTCATCCCCACTTCCTCAGGTTCTGCTCCCTTCTCAGTTTACTGAGCCCTGAGCCCACTCTACTCAAGGCACCTATGACTCTCTGTTGCTAACTCCTGCATGCTTTATGGGAGTTACCTTCTATGAGCCCTCCTCACATCTGCCCCTGCTAACCGCAACTTCCTCCTGGGTGCTCTCTCTACCTTTGGTAAATATGTCTCCATTTAATCATGCTTTTCCTTCTATCTCTCTGCTGATTCTTTCTCATTCTTTGCAGATTACCTGGCCTCTGAACATTCTTTAAATAGTGATGCTGCCCATTTTCAGCCCCCTTCATATCATGAAATGTTGCCAATTATCAGTAATATTACTCCTTTCTCCCTCTACCAAGGTGTCTCAGCAGCTGAAATTCCACCATTAGGCATTTGTTTCTTTATGGTTTACCTTGTGTAATGCAATAACTTATGCAAGAGATACCTTATTAAACTACTAATGGGTTAAAGTACACCTGCTTTTCAGAGCCATTCTCCTCTGTGAAAGGTGGAGGCATCACAAATAATGGCTATTTCAAAGCAACTAAGTAAGAAGGGGAAGTGAAGAGTGAAAGGGTGGCACAGAACACTAAAATGAGTTTTGTTTCCTTTACAGTTTTGTTACCAAAATTCTCACCAAAGTTATTGTCTTGATGATAGAACTTTTCAAAGTGAGCAAGAGTTTCCACCTCCTCCTGCTTTGCTAATTACCCGAGTCCCTGAAACTTCTCTCAGAACTTGATAGTACTTCCCCCCCTTTTCTCACATACGTTAATTATTCAGCAAGAGTAATGAGTTATCACTTGATTTCAGCAGCAGAGCAAATATTAGTCAGCCCAATTGCTTAAAGAAATACAGGATCTGAAAAGCTGCAGAGAGATTTACTTTAATGATTCAAGGAACAGTTTCTTAAGATAAATCAACAAATCCCTAATTGGGTTATAGTGATCAGACACACCCACAAGGGTTGATTTTGCCAGTGAAAGACTGGAAATAAGCTCAAAATGGATTAAAGACCTAAATGTAAGGCCAGAAACGATCAAACTCTCAGAGGAAAACATAGGCAGAACACTCTATGACATAAATCACAGCAAGATCCTTTTTGACCCACCTCCTAGAGAAATGGAAATAAAAACAAAAATAAACAAATGGGACCTAATGAAACTTCAAAGCTTTTGCACAGCAAAGGAAACCATAAACAAGACCAAAAGACAACCCTCAGAATGGGAGAAAATATTTGCAAATGAAGCAATTGACAAAGGATTAATCTCCAAAATTTATAAGCAGCTCATGCAGCTCAACAGCAAAAAAAAAAACAACCCAATCCAAAAATGGGCAGAAGACCTAAATAGACATTTCTCCAAAGAAGATATACAGACTGCCAACAAACACATGAAAGAATGCTCAACTTCATTAATCATTAGAGAAATGCAAATCAAAACTACAATGAGATATCATCTCACATCAGTCAGAATGGCCATCAGGGCTTCCCTGGTGGCGCAGTGGTTGAGAGTCCGCCTGCCGATGCAGGGGACACGGGTTCGTGCCCCGGTCTGGGAGGATCCCGCATGCCGCGGAGCGGCTGGGCCCGTGAGCCATGGCCGCTGGGCCTGCGCGTCCGGAGCCTGTCCTCCGCGGCGGGAGAGGCCACAACAGTGAGAGGCCCGCGTAACGCATAAAAAAAAAAAAAAAAAAAAAAAAAAGAATGGCCATCATCAAAAAATCTAGAAACAATAAATGCTGGAGAGGGTGTGAAGAAAAGGGAACACTCCCACTGCTGGTGGGAATGTGAATTGGTACAGCCACTATGGAGAACAGTATGGTGCTTCCTTAAAAAACTACAAATAGAGCTACCATATGATCCAGCAATCCCACTACTGGGCATATACCCTGAGAAAACCATAATTCAAAAGAGTCATGTACCAAAATGTTCATTGCAGCTCTATTTACAATACTCCGGAGATGGAAACAACCTAAGTGCCCATCATCGGATGAATGGATAAAGAAGATGTGGCACATATATACAATGGAATATTACTCAGCCATAAAAAGAAACGAAATTGAGCTATTTGTAATGAGGTGGATAGACCTAGAGTCTGTCATACAGAGTGAAGTCAGTCAGAAAGAGAAAGACAAATACCGTATGCTAACACATATATATGGAATTTAAGAAAAAAAAATGTCATGAAGAACCTAGGGGTAAGACAGGAATAAAGACACAGACCTACTAGAGAATGGACTTGAGGATATGGGGAGGGGGAAGGGTAAGCTGTGACAAAGCGAGAGAGAGGCATGGACATATATACACTACCAAACGTAAGGTAGATAGCTAGTGGGAAGCAGCCGCATAGCACAGGGAGATCAGCTTGGTGCTTTGTGACCACCTAGAGAGGTGAGATAGGGAGGGTGGGAGGGAGGGAGACGCAAGAGAGAAGAGATATGGGAACATATGTATATGTATAACTGATTCACTTTGTTATAAAGCAGAAACTAACACACCATTGTAAAGCAATTATACTCCAATAAAGATGTTAAAAAAAAAAAGAGAAAGAAAGATTGGAAAGAGAAATTTCCTAAGATAAATCCAACTAAAATTTATATTGAGAGAGAGAACAGGAAATCTAAATGAGGGACAGCTCAATCATTTGAATTGAGTGGTGAATTATGAAACAGAGCTGCTATAACCTTTTCCAAGCACCTTTATTATTCACTCTTTCTATGGCCCTGGGGAGTCTCTTCTCCTCAATGTACCCATCTATTAAGTAAAATTAATTAATACTGCTAATGACGTAAGATGTTGTTATGTCCTTTAGAATTCAGCTTGATGAGGCAGATTCTCCATTATAATTACAGTCAGCTGCTCCAGCTAAAGTTAAGAAGCTAAAGTGAGGAATCCAGATGATATCTCAGTATTTAAAACACACAACACAGGTTCTCAGTTGGGTGGTTTCAACCTTCCTATCATCAATTCAGAATTCCTGCAGGTGCTGGAACCCCGCCCTGTATGGAGCTTTTGAAACTATTCTGGCCAGAATTTATCTGCCAGCTACTATTTTAAAAAGCATATAACGTGTCAACTTGTGTAAGACTCATTACAACCTTCTGAATTAGATACAAGTATTATCTTCAGTATATAGAGAGGAAACTTAGACACAAAAAGGTAAAATATTTTGCCTAAGTTCACCAACCTATAAAGTGACAAAGCTGGCATTTAAGCTTGTGTTTTTCATCAGCAAGTTACATTATCTAAGTTTCTTTGAAACTCTGTTAGGATTCCATTGGAATATAAAAACAGCATGATTAGAGAATACTCGGTAGGGAATGGAGACAAGAAAGTGGCTCAATCTCAATCTCTTAGTTTTGGTGGTACATCAATTCAAAATTTCTTGAACTATGTGCGAAGTGTGATGCTAGGCGGGGGGTGTTCCTTGCCCTTATGGGGTTTATGGTATGGTGGGGAAACAAAGACATATATAACAAAGGCGGTAAACAAAAATATATAAGAGTATACAATATAAATGGTGTGAAGGAAACAACTGTGAAGCAAATAGAAGACCAAGGCACAGACAGACCTGTTTTTATAAGGTGGCCAGGAAAGGCTTCTCGGAGGAGGTGGCCGAGGAGCTAAGGCTGAAGGATGAGTTAGCAATGAGAAGTTTGGGGACGGAGATGGAGAGTGGAGGGAAGGGAGTGTTTCATGCTGAAGGAGCATGTGTGCAAGGGCTTGAGGAGAGAAGTAGTTTGTATTTGAAAAAATGGAGTACAACCAGCATTGCTGTGTCTTAGTGAGGGACAAAATTAACTCTCTATTTAGAAATCATTGCAGCTTAAGTATTAATTAAGATTCTTCTTTAAAATAATAAATATTTTATGATTTTTAACAGTTTGCATATAAGAAGGCAAGAATGGAATTTGAAAACCATTGTGTAGGGTGGGGCAAAATGTGAAGAGGGTATCAGTGTGGTATCTGCCCTGGGTGGATTTTGTCGATGCACAGGCTGATTCAGCAAGGCAAGGGGCACTTCATTAAAGGTGGCAAACTGTCAGCTTTCTATTTACACTGCAAAAGACCCAGAGGGAGTGAATTGTACCAAATGAGCATTTGGATAAGATTTTGTTCCCTTGAATCTCAGGCACCTTCTGAGAACTCATTGGACTCTTTGGAAAATAGATCTGATTACTGTTTATCTTGACTCCACAATTCAGCAAGTACTTTCTATCCCCAAATCTGTTACGTGAAAAAAAATAATAACCAGTCTCTATCGGTTCCAAAAACAATCAGTAGAGGCCCTTATATTTTGTTCTAAACCTGTAAGTTTTTTCCTCTTAAATCTTACCACATACTGTTTCCAACTTCTCTTTGGATGCCATTTGATTTTTATCTGAGAGACAAATAAATCATGCAGCTCAGTTTGGCAGGCACTAGCAGGAGCAACTGGCCAACCTTTAACTGAGATAGTTTCCAGCAACAGACTTTTGAAAGAGGAGAGACAATCTTCCTTCTTAAAAATCTACCCCAGGACCATTTTTTGACATTCTTTTTAGAGTTAAACTTGGGAATCTCACACAGGCTGTTATGTAGGTTTGTACACACACACACATACATACACAGACAAATGAATTAACCATTCAGGTTAGAGAGTCTCAGGCGAAGTAGAGATTGGCAAACACATTTAGGCCAAAAAATGTACAGAAGTCCAATAGGAGAGGCAAAAGAAAAGGATGGCAAGATTCAGGAAGAAGAGGTGAGCATCTCGACCTTCAACAACCATATTGGCACAATGCACAGATTATTTACAAATCAACTTTGGCTCTTGGAGATCAAAACCTTGTTGGAAAATTCACTGGGCAGGGATTTTCTTCTTTATCATTGATATCATTTTTTCCACCTTCTTCAGAAATAAAGACTGGTTCTAGGTAGCATATGCCTTCCTTGCCTTCTATCTCCACTGGCATCCCACTGCAATTTCAGAAGCAATGATTTGGGATCAGACTGGGGTTGAGTCCTGGCTCCCATCTGGAGCTCCACCAATGGCTCCAGCATTGCCTTTGGGCAAATTATTGTACTAACCTCTGTAGATCATCTCTAATATGGATGGCTTTGACCAGTGTTTCTCAAATTTCAGTGGAGCTAATGAAGAACACAGAGGTCAAACTAATTAAAGGAGAACAAAGCCTGGGCATTTGTAGTTTCATCAAGTTCTCAGGTGATCCTCATAGTCACCAAAGTTTGAGAACCACTGATTTTGGAGATTAAAGAGGAGCTAATGTAACAAGTACCTGGCCCACTATAAATGTTTTTTAACTAGGATCATGTGGTAAAATGGAAAGGAGTTTTTTGTCTTTGTGGAGCCCAAGATCTGAGTCCCTATGTGGGTTCTACTGCCTACTAACTGTGGGAATTTTCCTGAGTCACTTAACTTATGTGACCCATAGTGTCCTCATTTGTTAAACAGGGATGATAATGCCCACATCAAGGGGTCATGAGTTGGATGAGACAAGGTGGCTCATAGGAGGTGACTGACAGATATTGGCTGAAGAAGAAATCTCTTACCACATTTGGATTTCTTTACATATTTAGAAACTTCTAGACACAAAACTTACATGGCTTAACTCCACGAAAACTTTCTCAAGACTTAGATCACAAATACCATGAATGTAGAAATTGAAAATATGACTGCCACTGCATTTACCCATGACACTCAGTAAAACTTCTGACACAAAATGCTTTGATTACATAACACATAGTTCCTGTATGGTTGGTTTTTTACACCCATTCAATAACCTGAGTTAACTTTCCCTAAAAGACTGAGGGAATATTTGTTTTACTGGGTTAGGAGTTATTTTTATTGACTGTGTGCAAATCCTCTTAACTTACGACCAAAATCCTAGCTAATGGCAAACAACGGTCATCGTTACTAACCTATGCTTCCAAGTTAAGCCATTTTTTCATTCTATTAAACTCAAAAAAAAACCCCTTACCATTTGGTTAAAAGATTTTGTATAGGCCTCAAAGTCTCTAAAAATGTCTGATACTGAATAATAATGTTATTGTGCATGAGTAATTACAATGGTGATGATGATTTCAAAGTAATTTTTTTCGTAAAAAAATTGACTCCACAGAGTTATACAAGTACCAGAGAAGAAAGCTCAATCTGGCCTCTGCTCTAGTTGGCAGTACAGAAAAGGAAGTAGTTGGAGGGCTAGAGGTGGATGAATGAAAAGCAGAGAAGAGAAAACATGGAGCAGCATCATGAATGACCACCCTGCTTGAACAATCCTGCCTTCATTAAGAAAAAAGAAAGCCACAAGCCTAAGTGAAAAGCAGCCTTGGAGCAAGGCGTGTGTTTCTCTAACGTACCTTTATTTTGTCTTCTGACTTCTGAGTCGGCTCCATCACTTTAGACCACAGAGTCCCCATCCCTCCTTCATTTCCACACTCTCACTTTCCTTATTTTCTCATTCCTTTCCTTCCTTTTTCTCCTTCTCTTTTTCTCTTATCTCTTTTTTTCTTCAAGGAATGAGATCATAAAGGAAGGGTTATTCTAGATTCTCCCTGTAAAGACTTGCCCTTTTCATTCTCCACAAACACCCCTCATACCTTAATGGGTAAAGGTGGATGATAATGTCTTTTGACACCAATTCAAATTCCTCCATATGGACAGCTTATACCAGCAGTAGATTAAGAGACACTTAGTAGAAAAATTATAACATAACTTCATATTTCCCTTCAGTCTTTTCAAAGATTTCTTGATTAAAATGTTCAGGAAGATGACATTAAGCCCTTGAACTTTAAACTTTTAACAATAATCTTTTGTGGTTTGCAAGGAAATGTTTATGCTCATTTATGTTTGGAAGGTTTTATCTTCTTCCATTGCATAGAGACAGATTACTCTGCTCATGGGGGAAAAACCAACAGAAAAGCCTCAATAAAAACGAGGTGAGGGATCAGAAATCAATGTAGGCATGTTCATGTTTTGTATTAAATTGAAAGCATCAACAGAAGCAAGTGCTGTCACTCTTTGGGCCTCATTCGTTTTTTGCTTTAAAAGGTATTACGCCTAATTAAAAAGTCTTTCTGCAGGTGAAGCACGGACAGAGGTACTTTTTTAAAAGCTCGTAGTGTATTCTAACGTTCAGCCAAAGTGGAGAAACACTGTTTACAAGAAAGTGAGAAGGCCCAGGAGACTCTGCCTTTGAATTTCTCAGGACAAAATAGAGTTCCTGCCCCAGCCTTGCTGGTCTCTTTCTATCTTACATTCTGTTTTATTCCTTTTTCATAGCATTAACTTACCATTTAAATTATCTTTATATACTTGTCTTGTGTGTTATTTGTGTACGATCACTCTCCTCTCTCAGGAATGTAAGATCTTGTGGACCCAGAACAATATTTGGTACAGGGTAGTTACTCTCTATATATTTGTCAAATAAATACATTTAAATACATTAAACATCAGCTTTCTCATCTTACGATGAGCAAAATACTACCTACCCAGCTAGACTGCTGTGATGATTCAGTGAAATCATAGCCACATAAACTAATGTGGATAACGTAAAATGCCAAGAAACGTTATTCTTATTACTACAAAACACTACCCAACCCCAAATGTTTTCCTGTATAGCTCCTGGCTTGAAATTTTCAACATTAGGTTCCTTTATTTGGCTGTGACTGACTATTGTTAAAATGTAAATTCCTTGTTTGGTGGAATAATATTACTTAGATGAGTTATTATCACTTGGCAACCATTAGCAACCCTAAAATATAGAACAAGGTAATTCTGAATTAAATTTAAAATTGAGGGAGGTTCTGTACTATTCAGGCAGGGCAGCCCTAGTTGGTAAGAACTGCCTGGAGGGGTACAGAGGAAGAGAGAAATGGAGCAGAGTGTTGAGGACACGGGGTCCAATGGGACCAGAAAAGGGAGAGGGAAGTATGTGAATAATAAACTTTGTTGACCCAGAACTAGGAAGATCTTGGGTCAACTCTGGTCAGGAAGGTGGAGCAGACATGCTTTTAGTTAACGTTAGTTAAACACCTTGTGAGCTAGACAAATGTCATATACATTTGGCCCTCTTCAGAGGGTTCTGTGGCCACAGACTCAACCAATCATGGATTTGATCCTTGGCTGGTTGAATCCACGGATGCGGAGGCCAACCGTAAGGGACTTGGGCATCCATATATTTTGGTATCTGCAGGGGGTCACCCGCAAATACCGAGGAATGACTATATTACATCAAATGATAAGTTACTTAATCCTTAGTGCAACTTTTGATGTATTATTATGCTGACATTATAAAAGGGAAAATGGTAGTTCATAGATATTAAGCGCCTCCGGAAGCAGAGCAGTGTAGTGGTAAGAACACTGAATTTGTAGAGAGGCAGGCAGAATTGGAAACCCAGCTCCAACATGGACCAGCCACGGGGTCTCTGGCAGGTTACATACATTTCCATGCATCAGTTTCCTCTTCTGTAAAACCGGGGTGATAATAATCATAATTATCTTCCAGGGTGATGATTAAATGCATCACTATTTATAAAGCTCTCAGAATACTGGCACAAGGGTGGGTACTAATCATATACAAGGATGCATAGCTAGTTATTGGGGGCACTAGAATTTCTAAAAGCTATTAAAATTTATGTATAGCTTGATAGATTTCCCCACACTGAAAACACTCATGTAACCAGCATCCGAACCACGGAACAGATGACCAGCACCCGAATGCTCCCTTCCAGTCATATCCCCAAACCCTTCACTACTGACTGTCTGACTTCTAACACACAGAAGAGTCTTTCTTGTTTTTGTAATTTATATAAAAGGAATCATACAATGTATAACCTTTTGTATCTGGCCTCTTCTACTAAACTTTGTATTTGTTGTTGTATGTGGATAAAAATCCTTTATTCTTATGGTTGTATGTTATTTTATCTGTAAATTTACCCCAACTAATATATCCAATCTACTGCTGATCCACATTTGAGTAGTTCCTAAATTTAAGCTATTACTAATAGTACTGCTATAAACCTTTCAACAATGCTTTTTGGTGAACATGTATACACATTTTTATTTGGTATATATCTACAAGTGGAATTTCTGGCTCATAAGGTATTAATATAGTCAGCTTTAGAATACAGCGTAAAACAGAGATTAGTTGTAAATAAGTACTCCCCATGAGTAGAATATGGAAAGTCTACTTTGTCTTCTTCATTGCAGCCATTCTCGAGGGGTAGAGTGGTATCTCATCGTGGATTTACTTTGCATTTCCTTGATGACTAATGAAATTAAACACCTATTTATTGGGTATTTGGATATCTTGTATAAAGCAACACCAAGATTTAAACCGAGGTTTTTCTAAGTCAAAAGCCTGTGCTCTCTCTTTTCTATTTTATAAATAACTATCCCCACCCTTCATTTTCCAAATAACTGCCTCTCTCTAAAGCTTTTCAAAGAATTATAAGTTCCAATTTAGAAATCAAGCGCATTCACTATTTTTATTCTGTATTCACTTTTTTTTTCTTTTGTAATTTAGAGAACTATCCTCTGGTAATGGAGGGGAGGAAGGGGGTCTTTTATAAAAGACTGTCTTGCACTTCCTTTTGTTTCCACTCAAAGTGGAATTAGAAAATTATCTTGGCTCTGCAGGCCTGCTCAGCGTTTGGAGGGGGGGAGGGGAAGACAGTAAGGAAGGATGACCTACTTCTGGAGGCTCCATGACATCGTTTTTAGTGACTGCAAGGTGTTTTCATGACATTTATGTTTGAAACTGAGCCAGGGGTGCGTGGGGGACAGGAAGATTGGGTGTATGTCTGAGAATAATGACAGTACAGCATGTCTGTGAGTATTTTGCAGGAGAATGCATGATTGTAGCTTGGGTTTTAAGTTTTACTTTTACTGTTAGCACATACAGGTATACCTAAGTCTCCCATACTTCCTCCAAAGCCTTTTGTAGGGACAGTAAATAGGGAAAAATTACTATTATAAGATATATCTCTTGTAAACACTTAAGTTGTTCCTGCTTTTCTTTATGAGAATGCACAGAAACACCACCAAACTCCTTAACATAACTTGATTTTATAAATAACAGTATTAGAGCTTCCCCGGTGGCGCAGTGGTTGAGAGTCCACCTGCCGATGCACGGAACATGGGTTCGTGCCCCGGTCCGGGCAGATCCCACATGCCACGGAGCGGCTGGGCCCGTGAGCCATGGCCACTGAGCCTGCGCGTCTGGAGCCTTTGCTCCGCAACGGGAGAGGCCACAACAGGGAGAGGCCCGCGTACCGCAAAAATAAATAAATAAATAACAGTATTAGTATTATCCAGGATACAGCTCCTACATATTTATTCTCAGCCTCAAAAGCCTTTCTTGCCTTCAGATAGAACACTAAACTGTTCTTCATTGTCATAAAAGGGTTCCAGCTAATGAATATACCTTCTTGGCTTACGTTCAAATCACAAACAGTTTTTCCTCTCCTGGATTTGAAAGAATATTCTTCCTTTAGAATCCTTCTCAAATATAAATTATTTAAAAGAATTTTTTTATCTTGGTAAACACTAGAGAGGTACATTTTTGAATCATTTGTGCCAATGTGAACACTGCAGAAAATAAAATATACTTTAACAGTTCCAACTGTATGCATTCCTTGTCTTTTTCTCTAATGAAACACTAAGCTTGAAAAATAAAGAGGCTTTTGACGACTGAAGTAGGTTTTTTTAACATGCTTTCTGGTTTGGTTATGTCGATAAAAAATTGAAACTGTGACCAGTGGGCTGGGTTGCAGGTTAAAGATGAATGAATCTATTAACAATTGAAGAGACTGTCTTCAAAAACATGGCTTGGGTAGTTGAGAGACTATTAAACAAACATGACCCTGTTAGGAATTTACAAGCAGCAAAGAGTATTTCTGCTGCTCTCAGCAGGTGGTATTCTAGCCACTACTCACGGTAAGTGGCCAGCCCAAAAGATAATCCCTGCTTCCAGTGAATTCACAACATGACATTGGACCTGGAGCCACTTTTGACACAGATTTCCCTGAACTACTTAAACCATCTGCCCTATTGCCAAGAGTGGTAACTAATGCAGGAAGATGCTGAC
The DNA here is from genome assembly GCF_008692025.1 of Phocoena sinus. Classification (NCBI taxonomy): domain Eukaryota; kingdom Metazoa; phylum Chordata; class Mammalia; order Artiodactyla; family Phocoenidae; genus Phocoena; species Phocoena sinus. Next base: position 48,955,731 of record NC_045768.1, on the reverse strand, counting down.
TTTTTTGCTTCAAAGGTATGATCATATTATATCCTTACTACAGACTGATCTACTGTTTTGCTGATTCTGGAATTTTTCTCTATGTTGTGGTTTTAGGGAAAGAAACTGTAATGCTCTTAGCTTAAACTTTCATGACATCTACCTGACTCAGCAATTATACTCAAAGTTATTTGTTCTTCAATTAGTATTTAAATATCTACCATAGGCTGAGCATGGAATCAAACCCTGCGCAAGCAGTGTTCTATAAAATAGACATGACCTATGGATTCATGGAGCTCATAGGCCACTGGGGGTGAAGGAGGCAGTAATAAATATGTAGACCATCAGATGTATATTTTATAAGAACTTTGGTGCTTTGAACGAAATGCACTGCAAGCAATGATAATAAATAACAGAGGTAGGGATTAAGTTAGATACAGTAGTCAGGGAAGGACTTTCTGAGTCTGTAGAATTAACAAGAAGCACATGTAGCAGGAGTACAGTGTCCAAAGAGAAAAGAACAACTTGAAGATGGGTATTTATCATAAGGCAATAAATAGATAATTGTACAAAAACAATTGCACAAAGCTATTTATTGTGGCATTGTTTATCATACTGAATGCTAGAAAAATAGCTTCCATGTCCAACAATAAGGGAACTGTTAAATAAAGTTCATGCTTACAATTTTAAATTGTGCATCCATAAAAATAAGATTGAAGATGGATGATAGTGTTGTCCAGTGGTTCTAGACATAAGTTTAGAGCAAAACTGTCTAGGCTCAAACTGAGGTTCAGCTACTTAGTAGCTATGTGACCTTGGGCAAGTTACATAATTTCTCTGTATTTTAGTTACCCATAAAATGAAGATAATGACAATCTACAATAGGGCTGTTTTGAAATTTACATGAGTTGATATATGTAAAAGACTTAGAAAAGTATCTTTTCACATTAAGGACTATTTTCATCATCATCTACATTTATTGACTGAGAAAGTAGGCCATAATGAAGTCTAAAATGAAGGTTACACAACTACACAAATAGCATATCTAATATATTCTCTAAAAATACCTTTGCATTAAAAAGGACAGAGAATATAATAGAGAATATTAATGGTGGCTATATCTGGATAATTTTTATTTTTTTATTTTCAGTATTATTTGTATTACATTTCTACAACTAGCCTGTATTACTTTTATAATCAAATAAACTAAAAAACTCAATTCACCTTTATAAAAATACATTTTTGTATTTCTATTTTCAAAATCTTCCACTGAAGTGTGATCTTATTTTTTATATGTGGAATTAAAAGAAACAGAACAATGACAGCAAAAAACCAACCTCGTAGATACAGAGAACAGACTTGTGGTTGTCAGAGATGGGGGTGGGGCATTTGGAAGGTGGGTAAAATGAGGGGGTCAAAAGGTACACACTTCCAGTTATAAAATAAACAAACTGTGGGGACTGAAATTTGCCAAGAGAATAGAACTTAAATGTTCTCACCAAAAAAAAAAAAAAAAAAAAAAAAAAAGATAAATATGTGAGGTAATGGATAGGTTAATTAACTAGATGGGGGGAGTTCTTTCAAAATGTGTTTTTAGAAAGAAGTGTTTTTCTAATGTGCTGTGCTGAACATGATGCTGAACACTGAGAATACAGTGATAAATATGATGACATTTCTTCCCATAAATAGCTTACAATCTAGTTGAATTAAACAGAAAAGTAATAGTTATATTACTTTAGTCCTGTAGGTGCCAAAAGTGGTCCAATATGTCTGAAAGGCTTCATGGAGGAGGTAACTCATGAGGTGAGTCTGGATAAATAGGTAGGGACAAATGGAATGGTTTAGGTAGGGTGGCAGGCACAGTGTTCTAAGAAGATATAGCCACATTTGGAGAGCGTGGTGAGTGTGGACACACACAAGATTCATATGGCTGCAGCTTCAGGGAGAGGGAGTGAGCTAGACTACAGAGGTTGGGGGTGGGAGATGCCATCCTGGAAGGACTTGGACTTCACCATGACAGGGAGTTTGAACTTAACCCTAAAGACAATGAAGGGGAGCCAATGAAGGATTTTAAGGAAATATATTATGAAGATGATATGATGGATGTTCATAAATAAAAAACAAAAACAGACTCACAGACATAGAAAACGAACTTATGGATATTAAAGGAGAAAGTGGTGGGGGGATAAACTGGGAGTCTGGGAGTAACAGATACACATGACTATATATAAAACAGATAGCCATTCTGACTGGTGTGAGATGATAGCTCATTGTAGTTTTGATTTGCATTTCCCTAATGCTTAATGATGTTGAGCATTCTTTCATGTGTTTGTTGGCAGTCTGTATATCTTCTTTGGGGAAATGTCTATTTAGGTCTTCTGCCCATTTTTGGATTGGCTTGTTTGTTTTTTTGTTATTGAGCTGCTTGTAAATTTTGGAAATTAATCCTTTGTCAGTTGCTTCATTTGCAAATATTGTCTCCCATTCTGAGGGTTGTCTTTTGGTCTTGTTTATGGTTTCCTTTGCTGTGCAGAAGCTTTGAAGTTTCATCATCAAAAAATCTAGAAACAATAAATGCTGGAGAGGGTGTGGAGAAAAGGGAACACTCTTGCACTGCTGGTGGGAATGTGAATTGGTTCAGCCACTATGGAGAACAGTACGGAGGTTCCTTAAAAAACTACAAATAGAACTACCATATGACCCAGCAATCCCACTACTGGGCATATACCCTGAGTAAACCATAATTCAAAAAGACTCATGTACCATAATGTTCATTGCAGCTCTATTTACAATAGCCAGGAGATGGAAACAACCTAAGTGCCCACCATCGGATGAATGGATAAAGAAGATGTGGCACGTATATACAATGGAATATTACTCAGCCATAAAAAGAAACGAAATTGAGCTATTTGTAATGAGGTGGATAGACCTAGAGTCTGTCATACAGAGTGAAGTCAGTCAGAAAGAGAAAGGCAAGTACCGTATGCTAACACATATATATGGAATTTAAGAAAAAAATGTCATGAAGAACCTAGGGGTAAGACAGGAATAAAGACACAGACCTACTGGAGAACGGACTTGAGGATATGGGGAGCGGGAAGGGTGAGCTGTGACAAAGCGAGAGAGAGGCATGGACATACATACACTACCAAACGTACGGTAGATAGCTAGTGGGAAGCAGCCGCATAGCACAGGGAGATCAGCTTGGTGCTTTGTGACCGCCTGGAGGGGTGGGATAGGGAGGGTGGGAGGGAGGGAGCCACAAGAGGGAAGAGATATGGGAACATATGTATATGTATAACTGATTCACTTTGTTATAAAGCAGAAACTAACACACCATTGTAAAGCAATTATACCCCAATAAAGATGTTAAAAAAAAAACAAAACAGATAAACAACAAGGACCTACTGTAGAGCACAGGGAACTGTATTCAATAGCTTGTAATAAGCCTATAATGGAAAAGAATGTGAAAAAGAATATATAAATACATATATAAAACTGAATCACTTTGCTATACATCTGGAACTAACATAACATTGTAAATCAATGACAATTCAATTTTTTTTAAAAAAAAGTGAAAAAAAGAGCATGATGCACGTTTCCAGAAGTTCAACATTCTCTTATTTCTAGTAATGGGACTCATCTCCTTCATTTGTGACATGGGAGTCACTACCTTGGCCAAGCGAGGTCTGCTTTTCTTTCCCGTGCCTAAGCTATAGGACAAACTGACTCCTGTTACGGAGTCCATGTGACACGTGGAAGCTCCCCAAAGGCTAACTTGGCACTGCAGTTGGGAAGGATACTAATGCAATTCACTTTGGCCTGACTGATGAGTTGTTCATATGTTGTTTACTAAGATTTGGAAAAAAAAAAATCTGAAATGCTCCCTGTGCAGTCATTGTCTTTCTCTTAAATAGAGATGGCAAAGTCTATGTGGTATCGCAATTTCTATCAAAACCTTCTTAAAGCTGCCTTATTTAAACAATTTAGAAAGCATTTAACTAGCAAAACGGCTTTCCTTTTAAGTAATGCCACAGTACAGATGTATTTAAATTCACACCAGAACATGATTTGTAGCTTCAAAAAACCTTTCAAAGAACTCTATTTGCTCTTAATAAAGCGTTGTCACACACTCGTGGTGTTATTTTTCAAGTGGCTGTGGTAACATTTTTAACTTGGTCCATCAAAAATTGATGGTCAAACCTCCTCAATATTTTCATGGATTTGGGTGATATATTAATTGTAGGCTCCTGACAGTATCACAGAAGGAAAAATAAGCTGGTTGAGAACAAAGAGAACTGAGACCACCTGTTATTACATGGGAATCCTTTGGAAAAGGCATCCTTTTCAGGGAACAGGATTCTTTGAGTTGAAGCACTGAGAATGGGGGTTCCTCCACAGTTACCAGACAGACACGTTCTAAAGCAAATGGAATTAACCAAGATGAAGAGAGGAGGAGAAAGCCAACAGCATGACCCATGAATTGACTGAAATTAAAAATCTGAAAAGGCCTATTAAATCTTATGCAGCCTCTCCAGACTGCACTGAAGTTTGTTCTCATAGCACATATACCTTGTGGTTTATTTAATTTATTTTTCAATTATTCAGCCTTCAAGTTCTCCTGATCTCTTATAAGAACATATTTTGGAGGTTCCCTGGTGGCGCAGTGGTTGAGAGTCCGCCTGCCGACGCAGGGGACACGGGTTCGTGCCCCGGTCTGGGAAGATCCCACATGCCGCGGAGCGGCTGGGCCCGTGAGCCATGGCCGCTGAGCCTGCGCACCCAGAGCCTGTGCTCCGCAATGGGAGAGGCCACAACAGTGAGAGGCCCACGTACCGCAAAAAAAAAAAAAAACAAACATATTATGATTTAACCAACTTAGCTTGTGGAAACAATGACTAGATATTGCATCTCAGGATTCATCCTTAGTAGATGCTTAATGAAGAATTATGTTTGAATAGGTGGAAAGAGAGAATGTCAACAAATAATGATGATAAACTTCTTGAGTAATTTTCAGTTGAATATAAGTAACTCTCTAAATTGGTGAACCATATGACCAAGGTAATCAAAAAAAAAAGTACACTTGACAACATTCTATTATGCTGTAAATAATCAAATTATGGATTAGAGGAGTTTGGCATGAAATATATATTATGTATGTAAAAGATCAAAGAAAATATAGGTACAACATTAAGAGGTAAACTAAATCTTTTGAAATATAACATATTCTATTTTATTTTATTACATTACTAGCTTCTCCTCACTAAACACACTCTGTAAATCAGGCATATTAAACCATTATGATCCTTCTAGAATTTGAGAAATAGGACAGAATGTGAGTACTGTTGCTTACATACTGAAGGGCAGTGAAGCTCATTGATAATATTTCCATTATACAGTCTGTTCTTGAGTCTCTGCAGTAACTTCCAGGGATATACAGATTTTGCAGAGCTAAAGGAATGTCTTCTGGAAGGGCTGCTTGTTCTTTTCTGTTTCCTAATAGCACTCAACATGACAAATGTTTTGGTAATGAGGATGGAATTCTATTTAAACAAGCAAAACAACTAATACACATTCAAAGAAGCTGTGACTTGTTTCACTGCACTTCAGCCTTCTAGAATTACTGATCAGTTGAACAAAGCTTTCCCCTAAACCTATGGGCTGACTCTGTACTAAAAATGGCTGCTCTAGGGCAGACCAGACCAAAATGCTCAAGGTCAGGAGGCTCCCTGGGATCCACAACCCAAGAAGCCTTGATTCTACCTCCAGAAAACAAATGCAATGCCCTGAAAAGAAAAGCATCATCTCCTAACCATCAATGAGCCCAGATTGCTTCCTTAAAAGATTTGCTCACAGTCTTTCAACTAAGATTCTAATATTTGATGGAACTTGTGGCACTAATGAAAGCACACTTTTCTTTAGCAGCAAAGTTCTATTGCTCATCTTATAGCCTGAACCCATAGACAGGGGATGGTCTCACTCCTACAACTACAATTTGTTGAATTCTTAAATGGTGTGTTAGGACACATTTTTTTTTTTTTTTTGCGGTACGTGGGCCTCTCACTGTTGTGGCCTCTCCCGCCGCGGAGCACAGGCTCCGGATGCACAGGCTCAGCGGCCATGGCTCACGGGCCTAGCCGCTCCGCGGCACGTGGGATCCTCCCGGACCGGGGCACGAACCCGTGTCCCCTGCATCGGCAGGCGGACTCTCAACCACTGCGCCACCAGGGAAGCCCAGGACACATTTTTATATGTGGAATTCATAATACAGCTCTTAATAGGGACTTTGGTAATGAAGAGATTCTTGCTAGTGAGATGTCACGGAAATTAAATGAGCAATTTCTAGTAATTGTTCACATTACCTAAGCAGAAGACTCTTGAAAATGTACAATCATAAAGTTCATTTCAGATACACTGATTGTTTTTGAGCACCTCTGATGTACCTATTTTCTGATAGGCACCAGGAATTTGGAGATGAATAGGACATGGCCAATTTATGGAGGCACTTAAAGTCTGCTCTCCTGAAGGTTAAGTAGCAATTCATCTGAAAGATGAAGGGAGGGAGGGGATTAGGGGAGATAGGAAGCTAGACAGAGGGGTTAGCAGGTGACCATGAGTGTCGGAGGAAATGACAATAGCTTCGTCAGGCTGTAGTGGAGCTGCAGCCTGTGGGAGGTCACTGGAAGATGAATCTGGATAGGCAAGGAGGAACCAGTTACTGAAAGTCCTAGTCAAGTCATGTGAAAAAATCTGAACTTTATCCAGAAAATAAGGGAGAGCCACTGAAGGAATTTTAAAGCAAAGAAGTGACAAAGTTGAACTAAACTCAGCAAAGAACTGATAAAGGATTCAAACCATTTTTCCTGCAACCATGCCAAGTAGTAAAAAAAATGGTTTCTCTACTGACCCAAATAACAGAAATAACCTCAAAAATGGGTGCTTCTTTTCTGGTTAAAAGGATATATTGGCTAAAATTGAATACTGGTCCATAGCTCTGGGACCCCAAATGTTTCATGCTTCATTGCTGCTCAACAGAACTTCTATGGCACAAATGAAAGAGAAGGTCTATGACAGACCCCCAAATATTCTCTTTTCTTTTCCCATGGTGGGGAGTTTGCCTGACAATGTTTCATGCAATGGTCACCCAGTTTCAAAGTGCTTTGCTTCTCAAGGTCACCTAACCAGCTTAGGCTCTGATGAGAAGGCTGTCATGTTAGCATTTATGATTGGGGCAGGGTGTCCATAGATATTCTTCCAAAGTGAAACCTAGTTCAGAGTGAACCAATCAGCCCTTGAGAAGATTATTGCAGGTAATAATCTTCTTCTGGTCTCAAAAAAAAAAAAAAATCAAAGTAGGACACAATACCATTTCCAGAAAAATCTGTGACATTATCAAGCATTTTAAAATGTTTCATCATGAGTACATATATACTCTTTTCAGAAATCAGGAAATACATTTTTTGAAAATCCTGATTGTTAGGAAAATAGTTCTATATATGTAGTTTTTTTCAACCCTGTTAGCTGCACAGGGTAGGCCTTGGGCCTAGAATACATTCTTACTGAAAATTAAAAAATCCTCAAAGCCTGTGCTGGACTTAAGAAAGAAGAGCATCTTTCTCTGTTTCAGACTCAGTGTGAACTCCTTTGTTCTGCTTAAGTGTATGTGTTATATGGCACCTGGTCAGCTCCACAGCTCTACCTGTCCCTTACAGGGAGGGGACGGGGTTTCTGTTCTGTGTCACAACTGGGATGCATGCAGGCACCATGGGTGATGGATGCCCAACTACTGAAGCTGGTATTGCTCTGTCTCTTCTTTATTAAGTAAAACACTATTCCATCCAGTACTTGACATCATTGTGTTTTCCCTGGCAACTCTAATATCAAAATGCAGTAGGCAGAAGTGTTTGGACTTCTACTTCTGCTAACAGGCAACATATGCCAGGTGCTCAACACTGATTATATGCTAAAATACTTAAAATTACTTTCTAGGCAATAAACATGGCATTATTCAATGCAAAGTGAGATCACCACAGAATCTGGCTGAGAGTCCAAGAATCTAGGTCATAAATTGGCCATCGCTCTTTACCAGGTTCCAAAGGAAATTTATATACATATAACCACTAAACTCCAATGCAGAACTCTCCAGTGAGGTGGAAGAGGCCCTGGGTAGAACCACTATGGCCTAAACAAGGTGGATTGAAAAGACCACAAGCCAGAGTAGAGGGCGCCACTGGGCCCAAGTGCAAATCTCAGCCACACCACTGCAAAGGCTCTCATCCAGGGCCAGTCCAAGAGCTCAAAGAGGAAGATGGAGGAAACATTTTCTGAAACGCCTATAGTAGATTTAGTTTAGAGAAACTTCAGTAGGTCTTCTGAGGCTGGGGCATCAGGAACATCCCTGAAAAAATAGCATCCTAAAAAGAAATACACAGAGAAGACCAGGCTTCTTCCAGGAGGAAATGGGCCACCTCTACCCTGGTCACATGGGGACAAAGGTCAGAAGAGAGCAGAAGGAAACCAGAGAGAAAGAGACAACTAGCTACTTCTCCCTAGCATAATGTAAGGAAGTCCATGTACGGAGAGACTGTGACACTCCCCGGTCCCCCTTCCTTCTCTGCCCAGGACAGTGACATTCTCTCCATTACCCCTATAGCTCAATAACCAATGATATATCCTTGAGCATGTCCACCAGGCCTCTTTAGTGGAAGAAGAAAATGCCTTGATCCTGACCCAATTTGATTAAAGGATCAGTTGTCAGTGTGTAGAAGGATGTGAGAAGGATAAGGGATTTCCAACTTCCTCCCACTAGAACCGCCCCCCCCAATATCACAGTAACATCCTATTTCCTTATCTCTGAGACTAATCTCTGTACTATGAACAACAGTGACTTGGGAGGGGGCAAGTCTTCCATTGGATGTGTACTTTTTATGTTGCTTTTTTTTGTTTTTGAAAAGCTTTTATTAAATTAATGGTGCAACTCCTAATTGTTGGAAACTTAGAACTGTGGCAATAGTATAACATATGAGAGAGTACAGAAATAGTCTAGTTTCTCACTCTCAAATAATTCTGATTTAACATTTGAGATCCTTGCTTTCTAACTCTAGTCTTTTCATGCAAGTGTTATTAAAGAAATGGCTTTGAAGAGCAGGAGTGTGTCAGCTTGTGTTGTCAACTGCACATCACTCCCATCCTTGGGGAGAAGCCTGGTACCCACACTTCCTGGGATCCCTCGCCCTTTAGGTTCCAATTTGAATTATGCCAGTGGGAATCCTTGCAGGAAAGCTGGAGCACAGAAGAGGAGAAGCCTGCATTCTCCAGCAGCAGCAGCCAGGCGAACACTGACAGATGCCTAGAGCAGATTTTGCCTGGGGCTTATTACGTGAGCAGTGGCAAGTCACTCGGGAATTGCCGGCAATTAAAGATCATCAGCAACAGCTTCTCTGTGTTTCCTGCACTTCTGGAGTTCCTGAAAACCAGCGGCATTCTCCCCCTGACCTTTGCTTCTGCAGCCCTTCCAATTCAGCCTCTAATTCCCTATATTACATTCTTTTTTGCTTGGAGTGATTGAAAACAAGTGACAATCACATTCTTCTTTTTCCCATGTAACACCCCTCTGCCTTTAGCTATCAAAATTTTTTTAAAGTTAGGGAGTAGTCTTTTTTTGGAGGCTGTTTCTGCACTGCAGAAGACATTACAGGAAGAATGAGGAATATTCTTTGGCTTATTTAGTTCCCTTACCTCATCTAATTATCTTTATTTATATTTATACTTCATACTCCTGTCTTTAGATATCTTCATTATTCCACATGGCTACATAATTATAGTAGCAGTAGCAGTTAACATCTCTCTTGTTCTTAACACTTTTAAATTCATATTCATATATTTTATTTCACTTGATCTTCATGGTACTTTTATACCTACAATGGAATGGCATTATATCTTCCTAGTTAACAGGTGGGAAACTTGAAACCCAGAGAAGTGATTTATTTAAGGTCACACAGAAAATCAGGGATTATGCTAGAACCAGAATCCATGATTTCTGACCACTACTATTCCAGGGTGTCTGATAGTACTCTACTAGCTCACTAAGATGGTGACTCTGCATATATCTTTCATGACTGGTGAAAATTTCCTATAGAATGAGGCCCGTGGATTCTGATTTACCATGTTTCTTTTCTGTGAATAGTCTTTGTCAATTCTTCGAGTCTCATTTTTCAAATTAATATAACAAGCTCAATGGGTAACTGCAAGATCATTGGGAGGCAGCTCCATGATTATTAATTGGCATCTAATATATTTGGTATACTGGAAAAGTATAACAATAGTGAGAGTAACAGTATATCATTATCTCTGACAACCTTTCAGTGGCCAATGCCAATTAGTCACTAGTCTAATATCTACTGAATGAGTTTTCATATCAGAGGCACTCCCAGGATTCTAATTGTACTAATTGGCAGCATTACTTGAAGGGCATCCAACTGAGAATCAGAAAGATATACATATTTGCTTACTCCAAGATAAGCTTTTCAGAATAAAAAGATAAAGAAATTGGGCAATATTGAGAATAGCATAGCACATAATATACTTAATATATAAATAAATGCAGAATTTGGACAGCTTTTAGGATTTAATCTTATTTTTTAGTTACATGAATAAATATAGCCAAGACTCTACTTAGAGAAACACACATTTTTCACCTCAGAAAGGTTTGTTAATTAATTCAACATTTCTACCTAAGGATAGTAAATTTTAAATAGAAAAAAATAAGAAAAAATAAATTTGCGGGCTTCCCTAGTGGCGCAGTGGTTAAGAATCCGCCTGCCAATGCAGGGGACAACGGTTTGAGCCCTGGTCTGGGAAGATCCCACATGCTGAGCAGCAACTAAGCCCGTGTGCCACAACTACTGCGCCTGCACTCTAGAGCCACAAGCCACAACTACTGAGCCCGCATGCTGCAACTACTAAAGCCCGTGCGCCTGGAGCCCGTGCTCCACAAGAGAAGCCACCGCAATGAGAAGCCCGCGCACCGCAAGGAAGAGTAGCCCCCATTCCCCACAACTAGAGAAAAGCCCGTGCGCAGCAACAGAGACCCAAAAAATAAGCAACATATTAGCAAGGCAAATGGAATAGTTGTAGCAAGCTTTTAATGCAAAGATAAAGATGTTGAAAATCTCTAAGAACTTAGCACTGACTAAAGATAGGGATGTATTGATATGTATATGCATTTATATGTATATCATATCTAAATGAATGAAAGTTTTAATGGTTTACTTCTTACATTAAAAATGCTTCTAACTTTTGAAGTTTTATTTTTAAACTGCACTTGTGTATAACTGCAATGACATCAATTTAAGAGCAGAACACCTGGCCTGTTTAGACCAGTAAGCACTTAGGAAGTACAGGAACACCTGGCTTCACAGATACTGTGTGTTTTACAAATTGAAGGCTTGTGGCAATGCTGCATTGAGTAAGTTTATCTGCACCATTTTTCCAACAGCATTGGTTCACTTTGTGTCTCTGTGTCACATTTGTTAATTCTTGCAATATTTCAGACTTTTTCATTATTATTATATTTGTTATGATGATCTGTGATCAGTGACTTTGATGTTACTGTTGTAACTGTTTTGGGGCGTGGAAACCGCGCAAATACGGCAGCAACTTTAATCCATAAATGTTGAGTGTGTTCTGACTGCTCCACCAACTGGCTGTTTCCCCCATCTATCCCCCACTCCTTGGGTCTCTACTTCCTGAGATACTACTATTTTGAAATTAGGCCAATTAGTAATCCTACAATGGCCTCTATGTGTACAAGTGAAAGGAAGAGTCACATGTCTCTCACTTTAAATCAAAAGCTAGAAATGATTAAGCTTAGTGATCAAAAGCTGAGAGGCTGAAAGCTAGGTCTCTTGCGCCAAACACTTAGCCAAGTTGTGAAGGCAAAGGAAAAGTTCTTGGAGGAAATTATAAGTATTACCCCAGTAAACACACAGATGATAAGAAAGTGAAACAGCCTTATTGCTGATATGGAGAAAGTTCTGATGATCTGGGTAGAAGAGCAAACCAGCCACAGCCACATCATTCCCTGAAGCCAAAGCCTAATCCAGAGCAAGGCCCTAATCCTCTTCGATTCTATGAAGGCTGAGAGAGGTAAGGAAGCTACAGAAGAACAGTTTGGAGCTGCTAGAGGTTGGTTCCTGAGATTTAAGGAAAGAAGCTACTTCCACAACACAAAAGTGCAACATGAAGCAGCAAGTACTGATGTAGAAGCTGAAAGTTATCCACAAGATCTGGCTAAGATCATTAATGAAGGTGGTTACACTAAACAAGATTGTTAATGTAGATGAAACAACCTTCTATTGGAAAAAAGATGCCATCTAGGACTTTCATAGCTAAAGAGGCGAAGTCAATGCCTGGCTTCAACGCTTCAAAGGACAGGCTGACTCTCTTGTTAGAGGCTAATGTAGCTGGTGACTTTAAGTTGAAATCAATGCTCATTTACTATTCTGAAAATCCTCATGGGCGCTTAAGAATTATGATCATTCTACTCTGCCTGTGCTCTACAAATGGAACAACAAAACCTGAATGACAGCACATCTGTTTACAACATGGTTTGCTGAACATTTTAAGCTTGCTGTTGATATATACTGCTCAAAAAAAACAGATTCCTGTCAAAATATTCCTGCCTGTTGACAATGCACCTACTCACCCAAGAGCTCTGATGGAGATGTACAGTGAGATTAATGTTGTTTTCATGCCTGCTAACATCATGGAGTCATTTCAACTTTCAAGTCTTTTTATTTAACAAATACTTTTTGTAAGGCTATAGCTGCCATAGATAGTGATTCCTCTGACGGATCTGGGCAAAGTCTATTGGAAACCTCCTGGGATGGATTTACCATCCTAGAACATTTACGATTCATGGAAGAGATCAAAATATCAACATCAACAAGAGTCTGGAAGAACTTGATTCCAACCCTTATGGATGCCTTGGAGGGGTTCAAGACTTCAGTGGAGAAAATAACTGCAGATGTGGTGGAAATAGCAAGAGAACTAGAATTAGAAGTGGAGCCTGAAGATGTGACTGAATTGCTGCAATCTCATGGTAAAACTTTTAACAGATGAGTAGATGCTTCTTGGATGAGCAAAGAAAGTGGTTTCCTGAGATGGAATCTACTCCTGGCGAAGATGCTGTGAAGATTGTTGAAATGACAACAAAGTATTTAGAACAGTACATAAACTTCATTGATAAAACAGTGGCACGGTTTGAGAGGACCGATCCCAATTTTGAAAGAAGTTCTACTGTGGCTAAAAAGCTCTGTAGTATTTCAGGCTACAGAGGAAATCATTTGCGAAAGGAATGGTCCATCAATGCGGCAGACTTCACTGTTGTCTTATTTTAAGAAATTTCCACAGTCACTCCAGCCTTCGGTAACCACCACACCCTGATCGTTGAGGAGCCGTCAACTTCACGGCAAGCCCCTCTATCAGCGAAAAAGATTACAACTTCCTGAAGGCTCAGATGATGGGTAGCATTTTTTAGGAATAAAATATTATTTTTAAATTAAGGTATATACATTGTTTTTTTTTTTAGATATAATACTATTGCACACAGTAAAGCATAGTGTAAGCATAACTTTAACATGCCCTGGGAAACCAAAAAATTCATGTGACTTGCTTTATTGCAGTCATCTGGAACTGAACACACATCTCAGAGGTAGGCCTGAGTGTATTACCACTACTCAAGGTGTTTACACTGTTGAGGTGGAAAGCCCTCTGGCAGGACCAAATTTAAACTCCAGCTTTGTCACTCAGTGGTTGTGGAACAATAATGTATTTGGGTAATTTCTTGCAAATCCTTAGTTTCCATATCTGTAAACCTCATATTTTGTTTTAAGATTAAATGAAATGAATATTTAAATTATTTAGCAGAGGCTCACAGTTCATCAATAAATACTCCTCTCAGTTTCTCTAAATCCCACAATAATTCAAATACTTGGCCCAAAGTCTTCAAGCCTAGCAGCTACCCTGCTCCCCCTTCCTCCAACTTCCCCAAACATCAACTGGTCCATGGTGTCCACATAAATATAATCAGTAAGAAGAGGCAGAACTTTTTCCATTTAGGAAACAGACTTTCCTCTACTACGATATAAAAGTTCCCCCCTAGTTCTTCAGCGCTCTTGCCAAGCTTTAGTCTCTGTAAAGGGATGTTACGTAAAAAAGATGGTGGTTTGCTTTCTGAACCCATTTCCGTGGAGATATTCTGAGTGCACAGGGAAGAGGATTTAACAACCAGAAAATTCGGAATACCATGTATGAGACACCTAACTAGACATGGAGCCTGCAACTTCCCAATGAAGCACAGAAAGGGACATTGGGTGGCAGGAGAGCACCGACTTGAGGTCACCTTCCCCTTGGGGTCTCTCCTGATTACCACAGTGGCTACCACCTAATGTCAGTGACTCCAAGGCCATGGTCCTCTTCTGTCTTTTGCCTCTCTCACTGCGGAGCACAGGCTCCGGACATGCAGGCTCAGCAGCCACGGCTCACGGGCCCAGCCACTCCGTGGCATGTGGGATCCTCCCGAACCGGGGCACAAACCTGTGTCCCCTGCATCGGCAGGCGGACTCTCAACCACTGCGCCACCAGGGAAGCCCTCCTCTTCTGTCTTATACTCCAAGCATGGGAAATGGGTTCAAAAAGGATAGGTTGCTACTGCTTTGTAGTTTGTTTGGTTTTGCTGTATGAGGTGAGGAACTCTTTAAAGGTGGCAAACACGTGCATGAATTCACTAGAGGTCATCGCTCTTGAAAATAATAACACTCCCACACTGAGTTTTTAAGTACAAATGCCTTATTATGTTGTGTAGTCATTAGTTGTTTATGCATATGTTTCTATCAATCTAGTATATGTCTAATACTCCAGACCCTGAGTCTTACAATTTCATGCAATATAACAATAATGATGATAATAATAATAATAAACACATCCCTGGACGTATCCTCCTTGGGACCCCATTCTGAATTCTGAGTACTCTTGATGACTGAAGGGCAAGATGTTCTTGAATGAAGAAAATGGGAAGTATCACTTTTTTCTTTTTTAAAGGAAAAAGAACCAAATAAAAAAAGAGGCATATTCAGTTAGCAGCCAAGGAATACATTCTCCTTAAAAAGCATCCCTCTGCCAAGTTTCTGGCTTCTGTTTGCTGTTGTTTAAAAGGTAAACGCAATTAAGAAAGAAAACAGCAAGTCTTTAAAAGCAATGCTGAATATTTATGTTTTCCCTCGGAGACTTCTGGGCTTATTTCTGAGGATCTTTCTTTGCTATTGAACATCATAATGGTTAAAAGCCACCAAAATAACTCTGCTATACCATTCAGCCTTGGGAAGGGGGAACATGTTCACTTCATAACATCCATCCCTTTCAGATTGTGTTGTAATTCCTCAAAGTCTGAATACCAACAATATAATTTTCTCTCCCGTTGCTGAAAACACCCTTTTGTTCCAAAAATTCCATGTTATCAAGTCTTACTAGGCAGTTGGGTGCAGCTATCTGACACCATCTTAATTGCTTTACCCTAAATAAGCAACTACACTGATGACAGGACCCCCAAATGAGTTAAACCATTTGGGCTTGCTCACTCCTGAATTATCTGAATTTGTTTGGCCAGAGAGGCAACTCCAGCCTTTGCCTGTATGTCAGTGAGAATTCTAAAAATTTCTCGGGCTGCTGCAAGTATGCTAATTCATTTGATGCTTGGGATTTGGGGATTTTTCTGTTTTTGCCTAATTTCAAACCCGTGTAGAGCCATAGTTACAGCTAATTCCAATAAAGCAGTGTCTGAACAAAAACTCACTGTGTGTGACAACTTATTTCAAATTCTGGACAATATAGAGAGGGAAAACAATAGAGAGGCAAGTTAATGAATAGAATCTCAGCTCTGCTCTGAACACCATTCAGACTTCCTGTTCATCAGATCACTTCTCCTGGCTGCCACTATGTGACAGTCCCTGCCACCCCAGGAAACAGTCTCTCTGGGAGATCACTGCAGCTTGTATAATAGCCCATCACAGACTACTTTTTAAAAGATCTTCTTAAAGTAGGGAAACCCCCTTGGGAACACCTGGATGGTTGTCTGGAGAGGTAACTCCCAGCTCTCTGAATGTCCCATATTTTGAAGTATAATTACAATTACTTAGAAACCAAAATCCTTGCATATCACCCATGCTCTAACAGGAATACTGGGAGGCAGGAAGAGGTGCACGTCTCCTCGGGTGGCCGCTTTCCCATGGCTAGGCAAATATCCATTTGGAACAAGCTTAGGCAGTGTTCACAAGTACAAGTGTAGACGGACATGTGGGTGGTCTGTCACACCCACACATGACTGACATACAGACAGGCAAAGATGACACACCACATGCACACTGTCCAGTGACTGACTCAGCACTCTCTGCACTGGTCTCCTTATCTCTAACCACTTTTCTAACCACTGCTCTGCCTTTTATTCTGTGCTTTGCTCATGTCACTTCCCAGATTGAAATGTTCAATGGTTTCACATCGCACCAGGTAAACTTCAAAGCCTATCACTTAAAAACCTCTTCAGCATGGTGCTGAGCGAAATCTACAGAATAATGCCTCCCCCCACCACCACCCACAGATGTCCGGGTTCTACCCCCCAGATCCTGTGATCATGTTATCTCACCCGGCAAAAGAAATCTTGCACATGTGATTCAGTTAGTGTAGAGATGATACACTTAGAGATAAGCCTGGACAGTTCCAGAGGGCCTAACATAATCACAGGGCCCTTATAAAAGGAAGGCAGGAGGGTCAGAGTCAGAGAAGGAGATGTGATGACATAAACAAAAGCTGGAAAACAGAAGTTGGAATAATATGCTCTGAAGACGGAGAAAGGGGCCAGGAGCCAAGGAAAAGCCAAGGAAACAGATTCTACCCTCGAGTCTACAGAAGGAATGCAGCTCTGCTGACACCCTGATTTTAGCCATAGACCTATTTTGGACTTCCGACCTGCAGACTTTTACATAATACATTTGTGTTATCTGAAGCCACCAAGTTTGCGGTCATTTGTTACAGCAGCAATAGGAAACAAATGCACTCAACCTTCTACCCTCTCTCTTCTCGTCTTCCTGAATCCTTGAGTAAAGCCATGTTTATCAGCCAGGGTGTTTTACAGTCATTCTGCAGATCCTGTTCATGTTCTAGGAGCACCTTCAATCCCACTGCTTGACGGACACAATGGACTTGAGGACATGGAGAGGGGGAAGGGTAAACTGGGACGAAATGAGAGAGTGGCATGGAAATATATACACTACCAAATGTAAAATAGATAGCTAGTGGGAAGCAGCCACATAGCACAGGGAGATCAGCTCGGTCCCTTGTGACCACCTAGAGGGGTGGCATAGGGAGGGTGGGAGGGAGATGCAAGAGGGAGGAGATATGGGGATATATGTTTATGTACAGCTGATTCACTTTGTTATAAAAGCAGAAACTAACACGACATTGTAAAGCAATTATACTCCAGTAAAGATGTTAAAAAAAAAAAATCCCACTGCTTTTCTGACCATGTGATTCCTGCTTTCTCTGAACATCTGTGGTAATTATTCTGAGACCACCTTAAATGTCCTCTTACTCATAGGCACTATTGTTAACATTTCTACTACTGCTTTGAACTAACATTTAACTTTCTGTGATTACACCTTTGTCCTCTTCCCCAACTGAATTTCAAGCACTCTGAGGATGGGGCTTATGTCATATAATTTTTTGTTTTTACCCCCCTAGAATAGTATCGTGCACAAAAAAAAATACGAAATAAGTATTGGTTTGACATATTAAATAATGCTGTAAGAAATTTATTACAAAACGTCTTACCAGCAACTTCACAGGATTAAACCTGGCAGTGGGTTTTTACAGGGGCTCTCTAAATTTCTGAAGTAGCATCACGAATGACTCTATAGGGCTGTGATTATTGGTCAATAATGGAAAATAAAGAAATAGGTAAATAGATAAAAAGAAGGAAATGGTAGTAGAACTAGAGAGGGCACTAAAATCCCCAAAAGCACTTTCCTAGATAACATGACATGTTCTAGTGCAGGGGTAACACAATAAACATAGATTTAGGCCTTAAATTTTAGGGCTTTTCATGAGGCATATGTGGCCTGTGTCTTCCAAACTGTTCACTGAGGACATTTCCTAGTAAGGTTAGAGGGGAGAATGTAAAACACTTTCTTATTATTTTTTCAACCAAATCTCTCCAATAAGTTGAAATCTACATGTGATAACTTTTCCCAAAGAAGTACAGTAAAAATGACAGGATCTGTTTGTACTAGGGCCCTGCACATCAGCAGCTAGCCAACATTCTGGAGATGAACTGCCTAGGTTGAAATCCTAACTCCATCTCCTAGAGGCTGGGTAAACTTTCAAGTCTTTCTGGCTTCAGTACCTCATCTCTACAATGGGGATAATAGGAATACCTTCCTCATTTGGCTGTGGTGGGATTAGATGAGATAAAGTATGTGAAGTGATCAGTAGAGGGCCTGGCACATAATGAGTCTTTAGGAAAAACTACTTATAACTATTGTTCTCTCTGAAAACCTGCTTGGGTCACTTCTACAAGCTTCTGGTGCACAAACCAATTGAGCTCATTTGGAGACTAATGGAGAAGGAACAGCTACTCCACAGGAGGAAATGGCATCAGGAAAAGAAGAATTAACTGCCAAGATAAAGGTTCATGTTTTAAGTGTAGATCTCAAGGCAAGGTCAGGTCTATCAGACGCTTCCAAATCCATCCCATCCTTGTCACTAGCATTTCTGCATGTTCACCTTGCTGCTTGTGAACATGGAACTAGGGAGGATAAACCACTCCCCTTTTCTCCCAACTAGTTGGTAGCCATGTACTTTCCATGCTGCAAAATTCCGATATCATTATCGTAACCACAGTATAAGGTACGTATGATTTCCCCCATTTTACAGATACAGAAATGTGCCTCTGTGAAAGAAGCCAGACACCAAACAATACATATGATTTGATCCTATATACACATAAAGTTTTAAAAAAGGAAGTACAACACTAAATTGTAGTGTAAGAAGTTAAAAGACTGGTTACTTTAGAGAGGAGAGAGGGGAAGTGATTGGAGGTGGCCTGAGGGGGGATTCTGATGGGCTGGCAATGGCCCACATCTTGGTTTGCCTGGCTACACAGATTTCTTTTGGAGATAATTCATTGAGCTGTATATTGATATTTTGCACATTTTGTGTGTCAACTAAAAGGCTTATAAAAATGAGGTTCTGAGTGGTTAAATAATCTGTCCACGTCCACATGGAAAACGTGTGGAAGAGTACAGATTCACACACTTGTTTCTCAGTGTGGGCACCAAAATCCACAGTCTTCCCCAAGGTCTGCTGCCCTTAAAGAGAGTGAATAAAATATGAATCTTTTGCATCAATAGTAGGCCATGCTTTGGTCTAGAAAGTTTCTGTCTGGGGTCAGAAAGAAATGTTTTAAAGCAAGATTCTTTTGGTGTTTTTTTAGCTAATGAGGGACAATTATGACATTTAAGATCCTGTTAACTTTATATTCTTTCCTTGGAAAATGTGTTTTCTCTGGCAGTGTCTTTTTTGGGTTAGAGACCTTTCTAATCTTTGTTTTAAATGTCACAAGTGCTTTACTGGCAAATCAGTGAGTACAAATCAATATAATACAGTGATTTCTCAAAGGAAGGTGAAATTTCTGTTCACCTAGACCTGTCATACTGAGGTATTCACAATCATTATTTTTAGTCTTATTATTTATCCCAATTATGATTTTATATATATTTTTTCTTGTTTTTTGGCTCTTCTGCTAGACCACAAACCCTAGGATGGCAGAGTGTATACCTAGTACTTGGAACAAAGAATAGGCTCAAAGAAGAGGTTTTGAGTGAATGAATGAATGCTTTAATTAATGAATGAGCTAACAGAGGGGAGACAGAATAAAGTGAGTTTAAAAACTATGAGGCATTCTGGTAAATGACAGAAGTGTGTTTCTTAAGTCAAGGCAACGATCTCGCTATCATTGTTTTTTCCTTGTGGTTCCTAATTATTTTTTGGTTTTTGTTTTTTAAATTGAAATACAGTTGACATACAATATTATGTTTGTTTCAGGTATACTACATAGTGATTTGACATTTACATACATTATGAAATGATCACCATGATGAGTCTAATTACCATCTGTCCCCATATGAAGTTATTTACATTATTATTGACCATATTCCTTATACATCCCTGTGGGTTATTTATTTTTTAACTAGAAGTTTGTACTTCTTAATCCCCTTCACTTATTTTGCCCAACCTCACTCTCCTCCTCTCTGGCAATCACCTCTTTGTTCTCTGTATGTACGAGTCTGTTTTCATTTTGTTTTCTTTGTCTGTTTTTGTTTTTTAGGTTCCACATATAATACATGAGATCCTGCACTGTCTTTCTCTGACTTATTTCACTTATTCACTTAGTACCCTCTAGATCCATCTATGTTGTTCCAAGTGGCAAGATTTCATTATTTTTTATGGCTGAGTAATATTCCAATATATGTATATGTATATATTTGCACATCTTCTTTATCCATTCATCTATCGATGGGCACTTAAGCTGCTTCCATCTCTCTCATTCTGTTTTATTTACCCACATGACTAATCTGGAGAGCAAGTATTCTGTTCCAGTTACTGTGTAGTTACTACATTCCAGGCTCTGTACGTGCAGTGGGAATAATGTGGTTGAGGAACTCATAGATAAATTTCCAGTTATATTCTGAACTGATCTGTATTATTATAAATAACTACCAGTTTAAGTCAGAGCCACAGGTGTAATTGTTATCCTTGACTAATTTTCGTAAATCATAATTTGAATTTGACTAATGGTATTATGATTAACCACAGGATTTCAAATAAATCACCCTTTGTGTTCCAAAGATTCTACTTAGGTGGCTAGTTCTATTTTAGAGAAGCATGAGAATTTTCAAAATCAAACCTCTTCTCTTTCCTATTATATGAAGGCACAGAAATTTACATCAATCTTTATTTCTCTGCCTAATTTAATTTTCTCTCTGTAGACTGAGCACCACATTTAGCTTGTGGTTGTTCTTAAGTTAGTACAGTAAACTAGTGCCTGACACAATCTTTTTGTACCTACACCCAGGTGTGGCTGATCACTCGTTCATCCTCTCCTACCTAACTCCAGCTTCTCCAAGGACAGCTACAGTGCCACACCCTCAAGCTATCCTTTATTTTTTAAAATTCATAGTAGAAGCAGGTCATGGGCATTTTCCTTTAGCACAGATTACATTTCCATTGGTGCATTAGTCAGAGGGCCAAAGGATGGCTCTCTTGCAAGAGCAGCACTGAGCATATTTAGGACATTTTAAACAGAGTAAACACTGTACTTTAATTTCACAACTTTAATAAAAGGGGTCCCCAATAATAAGTAAGGTGCTAAATTTCAATTAGGAATGTTGCATGCACTTCATCAGTTTTTTTTAAAAAAGTGATTCTGCATAGAGACTCACAAATTTCCATATAGCTGGGAAGTGTTACAAATTAAAATCAATCAAGGACTCACACAGGGAGAAGAGTCATTATTTTTTGCAGGTGTATTTTTAAAAAAAGATATATGAGAAATTTAAATGTAAATCCATGTCCAAGTTCAGAAGACTCAAACTGAATATCTGTTTTTGGTAAATAAAATTTTTGTAACTGTGTACTCAGGATTGGATCACAAAGAAGAAAGCAAGAAAGTTAGTTTCCCCTTGTGAATTTCTTCCCAATGCTAATGAGGAAATGTTGCCTTTTGTTTTAAAACTGTGGCTTTCTCACAAATTTCAATCTATTCCTATTCAGCTCCATCAAATGCAGAACATTTTAATTCCGCATAATTCTAGTTTCTTAGAGACGACTCTGAAGCGCCAGTTCCTTGGGGACAATCAGTGCTGAGACAGGGCAGAGAACAGAGGGATCCCTGTGGGCTAGAGGGGAGGGAGGCTTGGGAAGATTCTGTGAAAGAGAGAAACCTTGACCAGGATTTGAGCGCCTTGAATTTGGATGGCAAGACATAACCCTAAAATTTATTTTTATTTAAAAAATATTCAAGTGGGCAAAGCCCACTTGAATGAGAAGCTAAAGTCAGACACATGTTCTGACCCAAACAAACTCTGTGTTTACTCTGTGAACTTATACTAGTTGTACAAAATAATGTGAGTGATCGTATCACTTCATACCAGTATACAAAGGACTTTCATTTGTATCAGCATCTCTCACACTGTGTCCCATGGAAGTTTAGGATGTTAACAGATAAACTCTGAAAAAAGAGGTTCTGTGGTCAAAATATTGGGGAAACCCCTGAGTTAAACAAGGTTCAACCATTTCTTTTTAACCTTAAGTAGTTCTCAGCATCATTACAATGTGGATGTACATTGAGAACCTATAAAAGAAAAATATAGTCAGGGTTTTTCAAATTTGTTTTAGCATAAAACCACTTCTCTTGGGATATTTCAAGGGTCTAGTAGTTCCTAAAATGCACCGTGGAGAATGCTGATCCACGTTATGTCATGTGAACTACACAGAAAACAAGTTGGTATCTTTATCCCTTAAATATCTACCTACAGCTATATCTATATAAAGTTTCTTAGAATAGTGCTTGATACATAGTGATGGTAACTATTACCACTACTACTATTACTATTCCAAGCTTGAATAGCTAGTATATAATAAGCTTAATTTGAAGCTAGGTCTGCAGGTCTCTACACTATACAGTAAAATCAGTATTCACGTGCTAAACCAGGGTCTCAGTTAAACAGGCATCCTGAACAACAGAAAGAACATAAGCTCTAGCATCAGACAGAACTGTGTCTAATCCCAGTGGAACAGATCTTTCACTGTGTAACTTGGGTTAAGTCAGGTAAACTCTCCAGATCACAATTTCCTCATCCATTATATGGAGATGTTAAGACCTGTATTTTTTCATTGAAAGGCTGTTATGAATATTAGGACTAATTTACGTAAAATGTCCCGATCACAGTGATTTTTACAAAATGGTAATCTTCACTAACGAAAACAAATGATGCTGGTTAGGGTCACATTCAGGAAGAGATTGGTTAAGACCCAGTACCTTGAATCCAAATCCTGAGCATTTTTCATGCATCAAAGCTGCATCAGAATTCCTTTAAGCAAAAGGAAAATTAAGATTAATTCCTCCATTAAGTCCACAAAGGCTGCCGGTCACTCCTTCTATATGCCTGTGCTCATTTATTACCATTCAAGGTGTTCCAAAGACAGCTTTAGTACAGCTGATAGGTTTTTTCCCCTTGAGGGGTGGGTAGCAATTTCCTTATACTGCTTTAGTCTACTTCTTCCCTGCTACTCTCCTCTCTGTAGTGATTTCTTTCTCCTTTTTGAGCTCACATTATTATCCTGAGCAGCATTTGCTCATCATCTTATGTTCCAACTATATTCACTGCGGTAAGACTGAAGCTAAAAAGAAAGCTGGGAGGAAATGAGGCTACAGTGAATGCTTTTAAGCAGCAAAGCTGATCTGCCTGGCAAATCACTTACAAAATATGCACCGGCTAGAAAGAATGTTGGCACATGGGAAGCATCCTCATCTTCATCCTCATCATCACTAGCCTTGCTGAATAGTCTCAGCAAAAGAACACTGGAATAGTGGTTTATCACCTACAGATCTCATATTTCCACAATACGACATTCAGAATAAAAAAAAAAAACAAACCAAAAATAGAAAGTTGTTTTCCTAACGCATTTGACAAGACTAAATAATCGATATAAAGCTATTTAGAGTTTTCTTCCTCCTTCATGTTATATACTTTTTTTTTTTTTTTTTTTTTAATTTATTTTTGGCTGTGTTGGGTCTTCACTGCTGCACGCAGTCTTCCTCTAGTTGCGGCGAGCGGGGGCTACTCTTCGTTGCAGTGCGTGGGCTTCTCGTTGCGGTGGCTTCTTATTGCGGAGCACGGGCTCTAGGCACGCGGGCTTCAGTAGTTGTGGCTGGCAGGCTCTAGAGCACAGGCTCAGTAGTTGTGGCGCACGGGCTCAGTTGCTCCGTGGCATGTGGGATCTTCCCGGACCAGGGCTCGAACCCGTGTCCCCTAGCATTGTCAGGTGGACTCCCAACCACTGAGCCACCAGGGAAACCTCATGTTATATACTTTTGATGCTGTACTTGCTTATGGGATGCTGCCTCACCCTACCCGGGTATTATATTGTATATAATACGTGACACACCTACTGTAATATGTTCTAAAATCGGAAAAATACTTAATTATAAAACGTATCTGCCCCAAAGTATTGTGGATCTGTATAACCAAAACACTGTAACTTTGTATATTTAAAAGAAGGTTTCCTTCCCCCTTCTACTGACCAATCTCTCCACAACCTAATCTCTCCCCCACTGTATTGAGCTGACCTATAAGACCCTTTCTGCTACCTCAACTGTTGTCAACATGTTGGAATAGTTGAAGCTCGTCATCATAGTGTTCTTGGTCTCCCCTTTTGTGCCTTTCTTTTATTCATTTGGTGATTCTTATTTTTTGCTATTCAGGTATGTGGGCTCTCTACTCACTCCTAGGACCACTCTCTATCCATTACTCTACCAAAACTTGCTTAGAATAATGGTATGGAAAATGGTACCAGAATTTCAATTAGGGAGAAACCTTTTTGTGGGGTAGGGGAAAACATTCTTGCAGAAAAGCAAGTGAGAAATCATGAGGAACTCAAGTAAGGAAATGAAGAAGTTAAGCTGTGCTACATGAGAAAATGAGAGACATTTGTGTTTCGGTTCTCAAGAGCCTGGAGAGAAGTACAGGGGAGAGAGAGAGGAACTGAACAAAGAAAAAAACCACTTAGAAACTGCATCATACTGGGACAATTAACAGTGAATATCCCTTGGCCAAAAAACCTCTGGAGGTTAGAGATGTCTAAAATGTGATTTTAGGTTGTTTGTCTGATATATGATGTGACTATTAAAATTTTTGTGAAGTATACTATCCTGGGGATGTTTTATACAAGAGGAGTTTAGGTGTATGTATGTGGATCTGTGTGTGTGTGTGTGTGTGTGTGTGTGTGTGTGTGTGCGTGTGTGTAGAAATCAAGGAAGGGCCTGGTTTTCCTGTGTGTCAATATGAGAACAGAGACACTATGTACAGAAGTAGGAACCTGAGGGTAGAGTTACCATAAAAGCATCAGTGCCATAGCACACAGAAAAATTAACTCAGTTAACTCAAAACTGACCTAAGACCTAAATGTAAGAACTCTTAGAAGAAAACACAGAGGTCAATCTTTGTGACCCTGGATTAAGCAATGCTTTCTCAGATATCTATCTCAGATATTTAGATAACTAAAGCACAGGTGACAAAAGAAAAAATATATAATTTTGGACTTCATCAAATTTAAAAACTTTTGTGCACCAAAGGACACCATCAAGACAGTGAAAAGACACCCACAGAATGATGGAAAATATCTTCAAATCATACATCTGATTAGGAACTCGTATCCACAATATATAAAGAAACTTTACAACTCGGTAATAAAAAGACAAATAATCCAATGAAACATGGTAAAAGGACTTGATAGACACTTCTCTGAAGAAGATTTACAAATGACCAATAAATACATGAAAAGGTGCTCAACATCATTAGTCATTAGAGAAATACCCATCAAAACCACATTAAGATACCACTTCACAGCCACTAGGATGGCTATAATGAAAAAGATGGACAATAACAATTGATGGTGAGGATGTGGAGATATTGAAATCCACATACATTGTTGGTGGGAATGTAAAATAGTCCAGCTGCTTTGGAGGCAGTTCCTCAAAATGCTAAAGAGAGTTAACCATATGGCCCAACAATTCCTTTCCTAGGTATATGCCCAAGAGAATTGAAAATATATGTCACATAAAAAAAGTGTACATGGATGTTCATACCAGTATTATTCATTATACAAAATGGAAACAATCCAAAGGCCCATCAGTTGATGTGGTATACCATACAATGGAATTATTCAGCCATAAAAAGGAATGAAGATGTGATAACATGCTACAATATGGATGAATCTTGAAAACATTATGGTAAAGTGAAAAAGGCCAGACATAAAAAGCCACATATAATTCCATTTATGTTCAGAATAGGCAAATCTACAGAGACATAAAGTAGATTAGTGTTTGTCAGGGGTAGGATGAGGGGAAATGGGAACTGACTGCTAACTGGTACAGGGTTTCTTTTGGAAATGATGAAAATGTTCCGGATTTAAATAGTGGTGATGGATATACAACTCTGTGAATACACTAAAATCTATTTAACTGTACACTTTTAAAAGGTGAACTGGGACTTCCCTGGCAGTCCAGTGGTTAGGATGCCTTGCTTCCACTGGAGTAGGCATGGGATTGATCCTTGGTTGGGGAACTAATATCCTGCATGCCTCACGGTGCGGCCCAAAAAAGGAAAAAAAAAAAAGATGAACTTTTTGGTATGTGAATAATATCTCAACAAAGCTGTTATTTAAAAAGTGCTTTAGGAATTTTTTTAGATTCTTGAAGAGGGCTTTGGACTTGTATCAGTGCAGAATTTTTTTCTACATCCCAAGGGGCAAGAAACCCCAGATAGTATCTGGCTTATAGTAGTTGTAAGGTTTCATCTGGTAAGCATTATTCAGCTGGGGGCCCAGTATGACCCACCACTATTATTATTTTCTGTGGAAGCTATGATATCGAAAGGATTGGGAGCATGGACTGAGGTTACGTATGATCTGCCTTCTCACGTCCTCACTTAAAAATCTAACCCCTACATAAGATGCCTCATCATTCATATAATGCCTTTGGTTTTTAAAGCACCTTGGTATTTATGCTGTCAATAATTATTATTTCCAATATAAAGATGAAACAATTGGGGCCTAAATGAGATTTTAAGTGACATAGATAGAAAGATGTGGACAGATTCCATACATGGAATGTGAGTCTGCTGAATCATAGTCTAGTCCTCTTTACATCTAACTGTGTACAGTTATTTCTTAATTCAAAGGACTGACTTTATCACATCAATGACAGGTTGTGGGTGGTTAATACTAGCAGAGATCTTTTTTCCATAGTCTTCTTATCATACTGACAAGGACACTGCTTACTTTGCTTATTTAAGCTGAGTTAGCCCAAGTGCAAGGAGGTCTCATTCATTTGTGAAAGCATTTAATTTCTAGTAAAAGTGACTCATTCTTATGTAGTTTTCCTACTGGTTTGTGTTTATATAAGATTTCAAACCTTATCAACTATACCTACATGAGAAGGTAGTAACTATCTGGCAACTAATATCCTCCATTTCATGAGACACTTTTTTTTTAAACATTATCTAGGAATTTAGGTCATTCTCACTAAACTCAAATTTATAGCATCTTTAAGATAAGATATAAAAAGACCACACTCACAGGAGCTGCTTGTTAGCATTTCTCCCCAATTCCACATCGTGACACCAAATCAGCCATGGTTTTACACCACAGGAATTGGCCAATGACACAAATTAAGGTCTTAATCCCTTCCCCCAACCTGGTTGTTAAACATCATCCATCTGGTTATTAAACATTTACAGCACACCACTGGGTCAAAACTATCTCCCATTGGAAAAAAATCCAAAATTCAGACTAAAGTCACTGAAAAAAGGACTACCAACGGTAACAAAAACTTCACTGAATACAAATTTTAAGATAAAGTTCTTCAAATTGCATAGCCTAGAATTGGTCAATTTCAAAGCTGTGATAAAGTTCCTCACTAACAGGGAATTTTATAAAGGAGTTGATGCCTAAAAGGACAACATTCTGAATAAGTTAAGCGAGTTACTATTCACAAAATGCCTGGCGCATAGTAAGTGAAGTATAAGTATACTTACACACTTCATAAGTAAAAAGGAATGATACTTACAAAGGCTATTAACTGCCTACCCATCAGAGAAACCAGCAGGCTAATCCTGAAAAGTAATCCAGTCACCATGGTTTGAAAGCAAATTCTTTCTCTTTGTACAGCATGATAAATTTCCTGAAACATTTTCACATGCGTAATTTTTCTGATGCATATAATAATTTCCAGATATAAATGAGAAAGGTTTCCTGTGTTTGTTTTTAATAGGAGAAACGTGAAATTTACAAAGGTTAAGAAATGTACATAAAGACAAAAATTCAAAATTGATTACAGTTCCATGAGAAAGAAAGACCATTAACTTCTTCAGGAAGCTAAAGATAACTTCTGCAAAGGAGTTGCTGAGTAGAGCCATCGTATAGTATCATGTTACTCCTATTTCAAAATGTATTTTAAGAGTAAGAGATAAGAGATGAATAAAGGATTCTTTAAAGGAAAAAGAGCTTGTTACTTGCACCACAGCCATCCCTAGGAAATACCTAGAGGAAAAACCTTTTGTACATCTACAATGTTACGAACACCTCTATGTGCCTTAGAGCACATACATAATACTACCCAGGGCCTTAAGCCAGAATGCATTTTGATTCATATCAGTAAAAAAATAAGTGTTTATATGTACACTTATCTAACATTGAATAGTCACAATTTCTAAAGAAGATTCTCTAATTAGTTGCAGTAGATAAATACCACGTAGACCTTAGGCCCGGAGAACCTCTCAGGTTCAGCTCAAAGGTTAAAGATGTAAGCTGCATGTTAGGATCACCTAGGAGCTTACTTCAGCTAGCCACCTGCATTATCTTGGCCAGCATGGTATCATGGAAGGAACACACTCTCTGGAATCAGATAGGTCAGAATCTTTTAGGTGAACAAACTTGGGCACGTTACCTAACTTCTCTGTGCCAAGGGTCCTCATCTGTAAGAATGTAGATAACAGGTACCTTGAAGATCATAGACCCAAATGATCAAGCACAGTGCCTAGGACACATATTTTAGTGTCCCTTCTTTCCATCCCTGCTCTCTAAAGCCTGATCCCCATTCCCAGCCTTAGAATCCAAGGGGACTCTCATTTCACTGTATTCGACATGCACTTTCATTGCAATCACTTCATGAGAATCAGTCTGCTTCCAGTGTAGAGAAGACTATCCATGGTGAAATTTCCTGGACAATAATAGGAAGGCGAACACAGATACGCTCTTCACTCCTGGTGCAGAACAACTCAGCATGAGGCATTGTCAAGAAGGAGCAAGGTGAACTGAATATTATGTCATGAGCTGAAACCTCAGGAAGTGAAGGGTTTGTTTACCGTGAAAGAAAACACAAAACAGGGAAGCTCAACTTCTCCTGCCTAGGAGGTCACGCAGCTAGTGATTTCTCCACCTGATTCGCCAACATCCACACCCAGGTGAACGTTCTCATGAGGCCAGGTCACTAGGCAGAATACACAAAGTACACACTGAAATCAAGAGCTTCAAAAGCACCCCAGCCCATCTCAGGTACCACTTATCCAGAGAGAGCAGAGGTGTTCTAAAGCATCGGGCCCAGCCACAAGCACCTGAACATAAAAGATTTCTGGGCCCCAGCCCACACCTTCTGAATCAGAGGGTTCCTGGAGATTCTTATGTATACTATAATTTGAGAACATCTTCTAAAAGCTCATTTCTTGGGAATTCCCTGGTGGTCCAGTGGTTAGGGCTCCACGCTTCCACTGCAGGGGTTACAGGTTCAATCTCTGGTAGGGGAACTAAGATACTGCGTGCTATGTGGCATGGCCAAAAATCAATCAATCAATTAAAGCTCATTCCTTTGAAAGTGCTTATGTCTTTAAAAAGGCAGTCTGTGCACTGGTTAAGGGCAAAGAACCTGAGAACCAGATTGCCTGCATTTAACGCTTGGATCCTCACCTTAGTAGCTGTGTGACCTTGGGTAAGTCTCTTAACCACTCTATGCTTCAATTTTCTCTCTGTAAAAAGGTACAAATAATAGTTTTTACCTCACTGGATTATTGCGAGGATTAAATGAGATAATGCATCACTCTACTGGATTCTAGTAAGTCCTTTGTAAATAATAGTTATTAATAATAAAAATTCCTGCCTGAGAATGAAGAAACCTGGGTGCAGCCACAGATGGACAATGGGCAAGTCTCTGAAAGATTCTTCTGAGTCATGATTTTCTTATTTGTGAATCACCATGATGTGATTGTCCTTTAATTCCAGGGACTTTTTTTTTAAGAGAAAGGCACAGCATTACTTTATATGAAGGTCAAAAAAAATTTTTTTTCTTCCCATCTGCTTCTCAGCTACACCTGAGAGTATAACTTCAGAAAGGATGGATAACTGAATTTTATAACATGGAGAAACTTAAACTGTTTCTGGTCAAAAAATATTTAACAAATGCATGTGACTAATGTGCACAGGTGAAATGAAAAATGTCTTGGATGCTTCTCAGGGCAGCTGCCTGCTTGGATATTTATGTCTAGTGACCAAAGCAAATGCAATTCAGCCCACTGAGTGTAAGAAAAACCAGCCCCATGCATACTCCACAATCTGTCAGTATAGTGTATTTTACTCTTTTGCAGTCAGTTGAAATTGCTCAGAAAATCCCTTTACAGGTTTCTCCCTTCCCAAAACTTATGTTTTTTCTCTTTTTCCAGCAACAATCCTATTTATTTCATGCATCTACGAGAGATGCTTTTAATGCTTTAGAGACATCATCAGGATTCAAGTTATTTCCGATGCCATGGCTTGCATCGTAAGTTCCTGAAACACTGCCTCCACGAGGAAATACTGTAGTTCCCATCATGGGGTAAGGCATTTAGCTTAGTGTTAATTTGCCATCAGCATAATTTAAACAACTTCATAAAACATAAATGGCATGAATGGAAACACATTTGTTTTGGTGTCAGACGGCTCTGTTTTATATGAGGAAGTTTGTCTCCTGGCTACATGCTCACTGGGTGCCCTGCCAGTGTCCTCAACATAAAACTTCGAGGTTGGATGCCATCCATATTCCAGGAAAATGAACATAATTGTTCCAAAATGCCACACTCATACCTTTTCCGCAAATGCCAGAGAGAAACAAGTTAAAATGAGACTTTTTCCTCCCTAAGGAAGAAAGAAAATTGGAAGATTGAATGTTATTGCCCTGGTGGATATCTTGAGATGAGTCATCTTAAAGGAATACCTTTCTAGAGCAGAAAAGAATTCCAACTAATACAACTACTGCTAAGATTAGGTGTGTAGTACTTCTTGAAACCAGTGATAGGTCAACATACCAAGTCCCCTTTGGGCCAAATGGCTGTTTTTTCAAGCCCACGCCTTTCACTTGGCTTTCCTTTTCTCCTGTTACACCTCTCCATTTGCCATTCCATTGCTCAGACTTGGGGAGATGTGGGTATGGTAATTTCATTCATCCATTTATCAAATATTTATCATCTGCTTATGTACCATGGATTTTCTACTCATGGTGACTGCAAAGATGAATATGACGTATTGTTAACTTTCTAATTTTAACCCCAGTCATCCTACTGCATTCTGAGGCATCTCTATGAAACATATGATAACCAGTAAAAATCATCATCTTTCGGGCTTCCCTGGTGGCGCAGTGGTTGAGAGTCCGCCTGCCGATGCAGGGGACGCGGGTTTGTGCCCCGGTCCGGGAAGATCCCACATGCCGCGGAGCGGCTGGACCCGTGAGCCATGGCCGCTGAGCCTGCGCGTCCGGAGCCTGTGCTCCGCAGCGGGAGAGGCCACAACAGTGAGAGGCCCGCGTACCGCAAAAAAAAAAAAAAAAAAAAAAAAATCATCATCTTTTGTCAAAAGGATTGTCCCAGGTCTCTCATATCTGCCTGGATTGGTGAAATCAAGGAAGCTAGCCTGTGCTAGCGTGTGGAATTTTCTATTTCCCTTACTTTTGACATCTACTGATAGCACTTCAGTTGAAGCTGCCTTTTGCAAGAGGCTTTCTCTCACATTTCACACTAACTCAGAACTCTTGGTCTGCCCCCCATAACCCTGCTCCCCTCTCAGACTTCCCTACCTCAGTTGATGGCTACTCCACTTTTCTGATTCCTTGAGCAAAAAACCTCGAAGTGGGTCCCTGACTCTTCTTCTCTTTCGCTCACACCTCAGGTCCAATCTGCCAGGAAATCTCACTTGTCTCTGCCTTCCAAATGTATCTAGAATCTGATCTCTGCTTCCAACCTCTCTGTTACCTCCCTGGCCCAAACTATCATCTTGAGCCCAGATTATGACAGTAGCTTCCCATAAGTCTCCCTCCTTCTACCGTTGCCCTCCTACAGTCTATTTTCAACAAGGCAACCAGAGCATCAGTTTAAAATGCAAGTCAGATCACATGAGTCCTCTTCCCAAATGCCTATAATAGGTCACCACCACTGCAGTCAGAGTAAAAGCCAAGTCCTTAGGAAGACTGAGGCCCCTTTCCCTCTCTGACCTTACCTCCTACACCCCGCTACACACACAGCCAAGCCCCTCTCCACTCCATTCTGTCATACCAGCAGCCTCTTTGCTGGCCCTGAACATGCCCGGTGTGCATTTGCTCTGGCATTAGCGGTTCCTTCTGTTCATTTACCCAGAATGCTCTTCCCCCTGGTATCTGCATGGTTGACTCCTTCATCTCTTTTAAGTCTCTGCTGGAAAGTCATCTTCTCCCTTAGGTCTTCCCCGACCACCCTGTCTAAATTGACAACCTTCCTCCCTTTCTCCTCTACCCAGTACATCCCATCCTCCTTATCTGCTCCATGTTTTCTTTCTGCATCACACTCATCCCTTTCTTACATATTATATAACTTATTTCCTATGTCTTTTGTTTAATATATGATACCCCCA
The DNA here is from genome assembly GCF_008692025.1 of Phocoena sinus. NCBI lineage: Eukaryota > Metazoa > Chordata > Mammalia > Artiodactyla > Phocoenidae > Phocoena > Phocoena sinus. The sequence goes on along the minus strand of NC_045768.1, from coordinate 48,922,956 downwards.
TGGTTGTGCCATGTAACTAGTTTTTGACAATGAGCTGTGAGCCGAAATGCAATGTGTCACTTTCAGGTTAGAGCATTTAATTGCCGATGTGAGACACTCTAGAACTCTCTTGCCTCTATATGGAGATCAGCAATGTATGTGGATGGTGACTTTGGTCTTTGAGTTACTCCAATGAGCAGGACCTTCTCACCCCTTCAAACCATGATAAATATAAAGCACGAGCAAGAAATCAGCCTTTGTCGTCTTAAGTCACTGAGATTTTGGGGTTGTTAGCTAGCACAGCATCACCCAAGCTACTTTGACTGATACATGAAAGATGGAGAAATTGCTTGCCTGATGTCACACAGCTAGGAAGTCCAGATATTCCTCTCTGGCACACATAACAAATTTCTGAAAGTGTGTTGGAAACACAATGGTATGAAAGTCAAACAATATATCTGCATGCTTTATATTGAGATCCAGTTCCAAGGAACTAAAGCATTTTACAAAACCCTAGATATGGCCTGTGCAGCTGCAGCCTTCTTCAGAATCCAAAAGCTAGTCAACAGGTGAAGACTTTGATAGACAACTAGGCTTATAAATTATCAGCAGATGCTGGTTAGGTCCACCCAGGCATTTTCCTTTTCCACTGGAAGGGAAACCACTTCAAGCAAATCCCTGATGAACTTCCTTACCAAGCTGCCTTCAGAGATGAACTGATTATCCCAATGTTTCTCAAACTTCAGCATGGCTCAGAATTACCTGGAGGGCTTGTTAAAATACAAGCTGCTGGGCCCCACCCCCAGTGGGTTTGGGGTAGGCCTCAGAATTTGTATTTCTTATACATTTGCAGATGATTCTGATGATACTGGTCCAGAGACTACACTTGAGAACTAGTGGATTTAACAATAAGCAGCCCAACATCAACTCTTTCGAAAAAGAAAAAACAAACTATATTTATATTAGAGAAAGAATTTAGGGGGTAAGAATTTGATATTTCCAAATCAAATTAGTCATCATGGAAAAAGAACTTTCTTATACCTCTTCTATGGTTTTGAGTTGGGGTAATCATACATCCCCATTTGCTCAGGACATTCCTGGCTTGTGTCTGCTGTCCTGACATTTGTCAATAGCTCCTCCTTTCTCACAAGTGTCCAGGTTTGGGTGACAAGGTGTATGGCTATTCCATTTAGACTTATTTACATTTTTGATTTACATATGAGAAGAGGTTCTACAATGGTTCCAGGGTTCAGGGCCTCAGGGGTTTTAATCCCACCCAGGTCGCAGTGCTGTGGCGAGGAGAGGGCATAGGGATGTGAGTTAGGAGGATGTGTGGTCCTGGGGGAGGAAAGAGTTCCAGGTCCTCGTTCCTGACCTTAGGACCCCTTTTGGTTTTCATGGGGGTTGGGGGATATGGGTAGGGATGGAGGTGGGAGGGAGGATGTTGAGCCTGGGCTCTCTTCCTCTCCCCCTAACTGGCCAGCACCCTGCAAGAGTTAGGAATCAGCATTGCTCATTGATATATGTAATACAGAATCTGGTGCAAGAAAGGCTTTTGAGGTGCTGATGTATCATGTAGGAAAAAAAGATGCAAGAAAATGGAAGGTCTTAATAGTCCCCCTCCTCTCGACCCTTGTAATGGGAAAAGAACCAGAATTAGTGTTCCTGCTAAATGGCCAATGCCATTTTACATTCCAGGCTGTCTCTGAATGAAGTCTTATAGAGGGCAAACGTGCTCTTTTGCCAACCTTGCTAATACTCTTTTCTGAGGTCCATGTTGCTAGATTGGAGTATCTAATGATTAAAAAGGGTGAGTTCGCAGGGGCACATTTATTCCTCACATGAGGAGAGCCCCACAGGGACCACCCTCTTTCTGAGTCAGAGGGAAGGATCCCTTGATGTAAATTACCATGTGGGTGTGCTGGCCCAGGGAGGAGAATGAAGCATCCTCCCTCCACCTGCTTTTAACAGCAACTAATTACTTTCAGGCTTCTCCTAGGCAGTTTTTCAGCACAATAATTACGGTAGTAGGCAAAGCGCTTTTTTAGCTAAGCTGCCACCTAATACCTACTTCTTGATAACTGCCAGTGTCCTTACTTGAAATAATTTATCTGTGTTGAGTTCTACAACTAAAAATGCATACAGCTGGCTACAGCTTTAATTTAATAGAAATGCTATAGAGTGTGAAATATCTACATCTAATTGGCAAAGCCTCTCAATTTTCTGGGGTATTAGATAACTTTATTCCAACCTTGTCCTGTAAAATCCAGAGGTTCCAGTACAGGCATACTTTAGAGATATTCCGGGTTTGGTTCCAGACCACAGCAATGAAGTGAACATTGCAATAAAGCAAGTCACATGAGATTTTTAGTTTTCTAGCGAATATAAAAGTTATGTTTATACTTTATATTGTAGTCTACTAAGTGTACAATAGCACTGTCTAAAAAGATAATGTACATACCTTAATTAAAAATACTTTATTGCTAAAAACCACTAACCATCATCTGAGCTTTCATTGAGTCATAGTAATAACATTAAAGATTACTGATCACAGATCACCATAACAAATATAATAATAATGAAAATGTCTGAAATATTGCGGGAATTTACCAAAACGTGACACAAAGACACAAAGTGAGCAAATGCTGTTGGAAAAATGGTGCCAAGAGACTTATTCGACAAGGACTGCCACAAACCTTCAATTTGCAAAAAAAAAAAAAAAAAAAAAAAAAAAGAAGTATCTCTGAAGTGCAGTAAAGCCAAGTGTGATATAACGAAGAATACCTGTATTGCTATATCTGGGTCCTTGGTTTCAGGTAAACAGGAATTTAGGGGAGGGGGGAGCCAAACGGATACATAAAGAAAAATAGGCAGAAGACATTTGTCATTTCTGTATTAAAAGAAACAGCAAAAATTTACTGGTATTTATTAGGTACTGGCGTCACATAAACACTTTGTTATGTGTTAAATTGTACAGTTAAATTGACAATCCTTGCCTTATGAGAGTTTTATTCTAACAATGGATGACCTAAATTCAACTAACAGTCTTCACAACTGCCGCTACCCACACACACTGCCATAGACTGCTTGGGCTGCCATGACAAAATACAGCAGACTGGGTGGTGTAAACAACAGACATTTTTTTTTCACAGTTCTGAAGGACAAAGAGTCCAAGATCAAGGTTCAGGCAGGATTCAGGTTCTAGTGAGGGTTCTCTTCCTGGCTTGCAGACTGCCTCCTTCTTGCCGTGTCTTCATGGGGTAGCAGGGAGTGAGGGGTGCGGGATTGGTTGGGCAGAGGATGGGACGTCTCTCTTCCTCTTCTTTAAGGCCAAAATCCTATCAGATTAGGACCCCACCCACATGACCTCACTAAACCTTAATTATCTCCTAAGGACCCTATCTCTAATACAGTCACATGGGGGCTAGGGCTTCAACATATGAATTGGTGGGGTAGGCAGTCCAGTCCATAGCACTGGCACGTGCTCATGCACACACAGCACACTAAGCCAAGAGCTAATGCTGTGGTGAGGGCACCTGTCATTAAATATTTACACTGAGGGTAACCTTCTTAAATCAGGCCTTGCAGTGTTCTCTGCCGGACTGCTGGAGGGAGGAGAAGTCAGCGTGACCTCTTTTCATTTATCCAGGAAAGGCTTTATGGAGGAACTGGGATTTCTGGACATCTTTGGAGGGCAGAAAGGAAGATTTGAGTGATAACACAGGATAATAAGACCAGAGGGAGCGGTAGCATGAGAGAGATCAGTGTTAGAAGGAAGAAAGATGGGGGCAGTCTGGGAGACTTTTCGTATTTTCCCTTTGCTTTTCTGAAGTGGTTTTAAGGTGGTTTTCCTTCATGTTCCTGAGGAGGGAAGCTAATCAATGTTGGTTCTAAGGCATCTGTTTCATGTTCTTCTTTTGCTCCAGTCTCTATCAAGCTGACTGATTAACTCATCCCTCTACACACACTCATCTTGTTTCCATCTCCTTTACTTCCCACATCCAATTTATTTGTTCGCTAGCATCCTGGCCCCTGCCAACACATACCCCCTTCAACTGCCTTACCTTGAGCTTCTCTCTAAAAAAAAGTGGGCAGAAGTGATTAAAAATCAACTGAACTATTTTTTAAATGTGGGAACTCAATCTTTGGGTACTTTGTGCTGTTTTTGCCTAAACTTCGAACTAGATGTTTCACCAGAGATAGGCACACTGCTGTGGCCTCTTCTCTCCTTTTTCCAGCCTCCCGTATGTTTTAGGACTCAGGAAATGCATTATATTCATTTGTTTTAAGAAATCTATCTCACCAAAAAGAAAAAAAAAAAACCTATAAGAAACAGAAAAGATAAATATATGAGGTGATGGAAAAGGTGTGTTAATAAACTAGATGGGTGGAGGGGTAATCCTTTTAAAATGCCTACATACATCAAATTATCACAATGTACATTTCAAATATCTTACAACTTTATCAATCATACCTCAATAAAGCTGAAATTTTAAAAAACAAAAAATAAATCTAAAGCAATTTCAATACACACATATGTGCGTGTACACACACATGCATGCACACACAAGATGCCTCTTTCCTTGGGTGACTGGAAGCTCAAGAGTCACATCAAATCAGTTGCTTCCTAATTAGCATAAGCTTTGATGAACCTACAATCTGAGTCACCTCTCTGCTCTCCCATCCCCACAGACCTGCTCACTTTTACTGAGAAAGATGACAATGTGATTTGGTCCAGAGCAACAGGAGTCTTGATTTTAGGGCCCTAGTGAATGAAAACAGTAGTTACCTCTTCTGCAGTTTGACAGCAAAGAATGACTTGAAAATGGGAGAGCAAAAGCACCATTAGAGCGATCTCACTGATTTAGGCCAGTGTCTCCAGAAAGTTTCCTAATAAATAATGAATACAATGTCTGGGAGTACATGATTAACCCATTAGCAAAGAATGTTTTATTGCCTTACTTGGAAAAGAGATAGAAGCTGTGTCATCTTGGGGAGGTGGGAGTTGTTAGGCAAGGTCTGAGAAAGTAAAGCTGGAAGAGAACCAGGAATTTCCTGAAGATCACTTTCACTGACATCACAATTTTGCCTGAGAAGGTCCTGGGTTCTGGTCCTGACTTCATCATTTCCCAGTAGGGGGACCTCCGGCAAGTCACCTAGCCTCTATAAACCTTAGTTTCCTTGATTGTAAGATGGAGATAAGAATGCTATCTAAATTACATGGTTGTTGGGAGGATGGAGTGTGGAAATGTAGGCAAATATGTAGCACAGTGTCCGGCTTATTGTAAATACTCAAATCATGCTAATAATTATTATTATGTGAGGATGATAGCATCTCTTTCCCCATTCCATTTGAAGCTCGTGCATCTAAGATGTGTAATACAAATTTCAAAAAAGTAATACAAAAGCACAGAAACATCCTAATCTTAGAAAATATTATCTTTATATTATTTCCAAACAAATTGGACTTCACCCAATAAAGCACTAAAAGTATCCTTAGATTTATAAAACACTAATCACTAATTTATAAAACACAAGAGGACATATGCTAAAGTGCCTTGATATACTGGTGTGACTTGAGCAAACCTTGCAAAGCTTCTTGTTCTTCCTGAAACCTTGGAAGACTGGGGCTATTTCACCATCTAAACCTCACCAATCCTCAGTTCTGGGTTATATACACTCTCCAGACTAATTTCACCTCACCCATCATGAATATTCTCTTTTTCCTCTCAGCCCAGCATGGAATCTTTCTGGTGATTATTTCCTCCAAGTCAGTTATACTGTACAACCTCATATTCTTGGATCAATTTACTGATGTGACAAAAAAATCAAGATTATAAACTTCAAATGGGCCTTCAACTATGCCTAGCATTTTCCCATCATTTCCCTAGTAAACTACCTTGCCTAATTTCCACAGTGACTATTTGAAATATTTCCAATATCATTATATATTTTTCAGAAAATCAAAGATTTCCCAAGGAACTCACTTGAAAATGACAAACCCACTGACCTAGTCAACAGCCCTCATCTTCTTTCCTTTTAGATTAAAGGAGTTCTTCCTTTTTATTGCCTTTGCCTAAGCTTTAATCTCTCTCCAGTCTCCTCAGGAACCTGACATATGACTATTCATTTTCCCCTCGCATATAATCAACCAATACCTTTCAAACAAATCCTTCTTGTCAGCATCTAAACATGCGCAAACCTTATATATTTTCAAGTAACCCTCTCTGATCCTCACATTCTACCTCAGCCCCTAGCACATTTTCATCCCCCCTCTTCACAGCCAAACTTGTTGAAAGTTCTTTAAAGTTTTGGTCTTTCTTTCCTCATCTCTCTTTCTATTCAATCTCCACCAGTCTGGAATCCAGGCTATCACAGTAGCATTTCTGCTAGGAGCACACTGACCTCCATGGTGCTAAATCCACTCAACTCTCATCAGCATTAGATGCTGTTGATCAACTCCTGAAAGCTCTCTTCCCTTGACATCCACGACCTCATGGCCCTTGTTTATCTCCTATTCCCTTCTCATCCTTTCATACTCTTCTGCAGGCTGATACTGCTTTTTCCAACCATTAGACGTGGGAGTTCCTCCAGGATCGGTTCTAATACCTCATATCTTCTCACTTTGTATATTTCTCTAGGCAACTTTATCCACCCTTCATAGCTTAGGCCCTGCAGACCAATAAGTCTAAGTGCCTACTTAACACATGTATTTTGATACTTCAAAAGCATCAAACACATCCTATCCAAGATTCATTTTCTTTCATTTCAGCACTTTCTCTCTCATTGAAAGATACCTCTGTGGAAAGAAACAAAAAGACGACTCAAATGAGAGCAAGCAAAGACTATTTATTCACAAAATGGGAGTCAGCCACCATCACCAGTGTTTGGCAGAGACTCAAAGGCAGGGAGAGGAGTGGGGATGCTTTACAGTCAAGAAAAAAGGGCTCCAGGTATGCCCTGATTAGAAGCTGTTGGCATGGGAAAGCTGGACGTGGGCTAACTAGAAGTGGGCCTCCTAATGTGATTGGTTAGAGGTATGTATTTGGATTCCTCCAGTTGAAGAAAATATAAATGGGAGGTTCACTTCCTGGGCTGGTTGCTGCAGATTATGGGTCAGAGTTCTATTTTATATATGGTCTAGCCATTGTCCATTTGTATATTCAGTCTCTCAACTCCCTCAGTCCGGTCTCGTAAACCAGAAACTAAGGAGGCAATATAGCATGATAATAAGAATGTGAGCTCTGGAATCATACTGTGTTTATATTTCATAGGTCTACCACACATGAGCTCTGTAACTCTGGACAAGGTACTTAAATTTTGTTTTAATTTTCATTTACTTAACCTAAAAATCAGTAGAATGGGAGACTTATCTGACATCGACACAGTTATTGCCTACTCAACAGCCATTACCCACACTTTTCTGAAGTGTTAAAAACGTTTAACTACTGGCTATGTTCTTGGTCCAATGATAATCAGGAATGGTGCATTATAAGTAACAGACCCTAAAAATGAGAATTTGATTGAAGGACGAAAGGAGATGGAGGGTGTTGAGAATTCCGCTATACCTAGATTGGAAGTTGATAAGCTTTGCCATTCAAGGTCAAAATGCTTGGTTTAGTTATTGCATTACTGCCTTGTAATGAAGACAATTTTACTAACAAGGCTGATGGTAATATAAGGAAAATTCAGCCTACTCATATGTGTTAGCTACAGCCCCGCAGAATTCAGTATAGTATTTTAAGAGTCAAACTTGCTAAGAGAAGCTCTCTGTGCCAATAGCCTGAAATTAAAATTAACCAAGACTTCTATAATTTGAAGTCTTGCAGTGTTGGAATAATGGAATTCTCAAACCTGAATTAAATAGAGAGAGAGAGGTAGGATATACACTTGAGAAAACAGTGGACCTGGCATCTTAATCATTCTCTGCTTGACAAAGGGGAAAAGACTGATGGCAAAAATAAGCTTAAAGGAGGTGTGTTCCCATATCACTGAAGATGCTATTCCATATTTTAACATTAAAATCAAAGCTCTGGGTTTAGCAGAGGAAATGCGCCAGTGACCAGAAGACAGATATTCTTAAGGATTATGTACAAGGAGATTGTTGGCGCTGGTTTTACAATATGGAGCTGCCTGTGGGGGAAAAAAAAACAGAATGGAAAGCTAGTAATTTTTTATTTCTGAGTACTACACTGCTAAATTTACAACTTGCTTGGCTAAAAATAATCTGTAACAAACCTTACAGTGATTTTGGGGCCCTACAACTCACACTTACAAGAATTATAGTGCTAAAACAATTGGCTCAAAGGAAGGACATTCTACCCAATAAATGTCTCAGATGTCACTCAGAATGACAACAGATAAGAAAGATCCTTCCTTAGGGCAGAACCAGAGATGACCAGAATGACTGACTGATCTCTATCAGAGAGTCCTGACCTTTCCTGTGTAACAGGATATAATATATGCCATATTTCAGTGGGTGTGTTATTTCTCATTTTCCCCCTTTTCTTTGTTTTAATCTTTTAATTTATTTTTTAACATCTTTATTGGAGTATAATTGCTTTACAATGGTGTGTTAGTTTCTGCTGTATAACAAAGTGAATCAGCTATACATAAACATATATCCCTTTATCTCTTCCCTCTTGCGTCTCCCCCCCACCCTCCCAAAGATGAACTAAATAAATGGGGAGATATTCAGGGAGAGGAAGACTCAGTATTTTCAAGATGTCAGTTTTTTCCAACTTGATTTATAAATTTGATGTAATCCCAATAAAAATCTTAGCAAGTTAATATGTGGATCCTAAAGTTTATATGGAGAGGCAGAAGTCCCAGAATAGCCAACACAGTACTGAAGGAGAAATACCAACCTGGTAGACTGAAACTGCTGGACTCCAAGACTTACTACAAAGAGGCAGGAATCAAGACAGTATAGTGTTGGTGAAAGAATAGACAAATAGATCAATGAAACAGAAGAGACAGCTCAGAAAGACCTACATACTGTCAACTGATCTTTGACAAAGGAACAAAGGCAATACAATACAGCAAAGACAGTCTTTTCAGCAAATGGTGCTAGAAAGACTGAACATCCAAATGCAAAAAAAATTGAATCTAGACACAGACCTTACAACTTCCACAAAATTAAATCAAATGGATCAAATACCTAAAGTAAAATGCAAAACTATAAAATGCTTAGGAGATAACACAGGAGAAAACTTAGATAACCTTGGGTATGGTGATGGCTTTTTAGATTCAACACCAAAGGCACAGTTCATGAAAGAAATAACTGATAAGTACACTTAATTAAATACAAAACATATGGGTATGCTCTGAAAAAGACACTATCAAAAGAATGAGAAGACAAGTCACAGACTGGGAGAAAATATCTGCAAAAGACACATCTTATAAAGGACAAAATATTCAAAGAATTCTTAAAACTCAACAATAAGAAAATAAACAACCTGATTAAAAAATGGGCCAAAGACACCTCAACAAAGAAGATATATGGATGACAAATAAGCACATGAAAAGATGCTCTACATGATATATCATCAGGGAAATTCAAATTAAAACAACAATGAAATACCACAACACACCCCAAGTATGGCCAGAATCCAGAACACTGATAACGTCAAATACTGGTGATGGTGTGGAACAACAGGAACTCTCATCCATTGCTGGTCAGAATGCAAAATAGAAGCCACTAAGGAAGACAATCTGGCAGTTTCTCACAAAACTAAATATGTTCTTACCATATGATCCAGCGATCATTCTCCTTGGTACTTACCCAAAGAATTTGAGAACATGTCCACACACAAACCTGCACACAAATGTTTATAGCAACTTTTTTCACAATTGTCAAAACTTGGAAGCAACCAAGATGACCTTTAGTAGGTGAACAGATGAACTGTGGTACATCACGTGATGGAATATTATTTAGTGATAAAGAGAAATAAGCCATGAAAAGAATGGAGGAATCTTAAATATATATAACTAAGTGAAAGAAGCCAATCTGAAAAGGCTATATGCTGTATGATTCCAACTATGTGACATCCTGGAAAAGGCAAAACTATGGAGACAGTAAAAAGATCAGTGGTTGCTGGGGACTGGGGGTGGAGGGGAGTACAGAGGATTTTCAGAGCAGTGAACTACTCCACGTGATACTATAATGGTGGATTCATGTCATTTTACCAAAGCCACAGAATGTACAACACCAAGAGTGAATTGTCATGTAAACTACGACTTTCAGTGATTACAATGTGTCAGTGTAGGTTCATCAATTGTAACAAATGTACCACTTTGGTAGAGAATGTTGATAACGGGGGAGGCTATGCATGAGTTGAGGGCAAGAGATAGATGGGAAATCTCTGTACTTTTCTCTCAATTTTGCTGTGAACCTAAAACTGCTCTAAAGAAAAAAAAAGTCTTTTTTAAAGAATGAAATAATGCCATTTGCAGCAACATGGATGGACCTAGAGATTGTCATACTGAGTAAAGTCAGACAAAGAAAGACAAATATTATATGATATTGCTTATATGTGGAATTTTTAAAAAGGGTACAAATGAACTTATCTACAAAACAGAAATAAGGGGCTTCCCTGGTGGCGCAGTGGTTGAGAATCTGCCTGCCAATGCAGGGGACACGGGTTCGAGCCCTGGTCTGGGAAGATCCCACATGCCGCGGAGCAACTAGGCCCGTGTGCCACAACTACTGAGCCTGTGGTCTAGAGCCCACGAGCCACAACTGCTAAGCTCAAGTGCCACAACTACTGTGCTCTGCAACAAGAGAAGCCACCACAATGAGAAGCCCTGAGAAGCCCGCAAACTGCAACAAAGAGTAGCCCCTGCTCACCACAACTAGAGAAAGCCCGCGTGCAGCAACAAAAACCCAAAGCAGCCAAGAAATAAAATAAATAACTAAAATGCCCAGCTGGATGGTTTAAAAAAACAGAAATAGCGTTACAGATGTAGAAAATAAACTTATGGTTATGAAGGGATAAGGTGGGGGAGGGATAAATTGGGAGATTAGAATTGACATATACACACTACTACATATAAAATAGGTAACTAATAAGTACCTACTGTATAGCACAGAACTCAACTCAATACTCTGTAATGGCCTATATGGGAAAAGAATCTTAAAAAAGAGTGGATATATGTATATATATAACTGATTCACTTTGCTGAACACCTGAAACTAACACAACATTGTAAATCAACTATACTCCAATAAAAATTTTTAAAAATAAAGTCTTTTTAAAAAAAGTATACCTGAGCAAATAGAAAGATATACCATGTTTTTGGAAAGAAAGACTCAATATCAAAAAGATGTCAACTCTCAGAAGTCAGTTTATGTATGTAATAAAATTCTAACAGAAGTACCATTTGATTTTTTTCCTGGAGCCAGATAAGTCAGCTACAAAGTAATTTGAAAGAATTAGCAAGCTAAATTTCCGAGAAAACTTTAAAAAAATCAATGTTGGGAAGGGGGACAGGGGTGGCTAACATATTAAAATATTATATAAGCTTCTACAATTAAAATAGTATGCACTGGTACATGAAGACAGATACAAACCAATAGAACAGGAGAGAAAATTCACAGATAGATCCAAGTACACTCGATAATTTAGAATACTTAAAGACAACTTCTCAAATCAGTGATGTGAAGTGAAATGATGGACTTTTTATCAAGTTGAGACAACTGAGTAGAAGTATGGAAAAAGATAAAATGGGGTGGGTTTCTCACACTGTACACCAAGATAAATTCCACCTAGAGTGTGTCAAAATAGGAAAAACATTTGCAAATTAAATTACAAACAGCTAAATCTGTAATCTATAAAAGCTTCCTCAAAATTTAGAAGAGACCAACAACCCAGTAGAAAAACAAGTAAATGATAGGACCACACTGCTCACAGAACAAATAGTCCTAAACATACTAAAAGATGTTCAGCCATACTTTTAACAAGATAGATGTAAAATTAAATATAATGTGATTCTACTTTTCATCTATCAGATTTTCAAAAACCTAAAGTCTGACAATAATCGTCACTGGCCAGGCCAACACAAAACAAACAGCCTTATATGTTGCTAGTGGGGAGGCAAAGAGGTACAGCATACACTATGGAGGGGATTTTGGTGTTTACTGCTGAAATTACACTGTATTTACCCTTTAACAGAGCAATCCATCTTCTGGGAATCTATTTTGAAGATACACAGGAAGAAATATGAAATGACATGTATGAACAGTTCACTCAATATAATACTACTTGTAATAGCAAAGACTAGAATGTATCTAAATGTCTATCAATGAGGAATTAGCTGAATAAATTCTACTACAGCCATAAATTTAGTGCCATGTACCTCTAAAAATGAGTGAGGAAGATCTTTTTACATTAGTGATCTTTGGGATATACTGTTAAGCAATAAAAATCTATGGGTAGAAGAGTGTGTATAGCATTCTATCCTTTGTAAGAAAAGAGGAAATAAATACATCTACATATTTGTTTTTATTTTCAGAAGGAAACAGTGTGAGAATAACCTCCAAACTAAAACACATGCCTACCTAAAGAGGAAAGAAGGTAACAGAAGGAGACAGGGATGGAAAGTTTTTCCTTTTGGACATAGCTGTATGAATAGTGATGGCTGGAGCTGCTGCAGCCAGCTTGCAACCAGGAGGGGGGCTACCCAAAGCACTATGGTATGCACAGAGATGACAGAATGAACACACAGAATGAACCTGGGTCCCAGATAACATTAGAGCTGATGAATTAATTCAACATCAAAACTGCCCAACCTGCAGGGCTTCCCTGGTGGCGCAGTGGTTGAGAGTCCGCCTGCCGATGCAGGGGACACGGGTTCGTGCCCCGGTCTGGGAGGATCCCACATGCCGCGGAGCGGCTGGGCCCGTGAGCCATGGCCGCTGAACCTGCGCGTCCGGAGCCTGTCCTCCGCAACGGGAGAGGCCACAACAGTGAGAGGCCCGCGTAACGCATAAAAAAAAAAAAAAAAAAAAAAAAAACTGCCCAACCTGCAGACTTTCATTCTACAACATAAGAACATGTTAAGCTGGCATTTCTGTCACCTGAAGCTAAAAGTATACTATGTTACTGTTTAGTTACTGTGAAAAATGAGATAATCCACAAAAAAGTTATTTACCAACACATCTCGCACACAGTATTTAATAAACGTTAGCTAATGTTATTATCCACCTCCTTATTTCCCAACCTATCACCAAAGTCTTCCCATCATCATCTCCTCAGTACCACTGACACCTTTTCTCTTTTCTCCATCCTCACTGCTATCAGTTACCATAGTATCTCCTCTGCACTATGCAGGAAAATACTCACTGCTAATCTTATCATACAGTGAACCTGTCTTTCTGCTTCACCCAACTAAAAACCTTTCCTGGCTTTGTTTTTGGGATGAAGATAGAAATCTTTAGCATGGCCTACAACAGTCTTCCATGGCCTCTGCTTAGCTCTTCTGCCTTATTTTCCATTACATTTTCCCTTGCTCCCCGTACTCCAACCATGCTTACCTTATTTCAGTTCCTGGAATAAACTTTGCTCCTTCTCACCACAGAACCTTTTGCACATACTGTCCCCACCATCTATGTGGAATGCATCCGAACCATCCCTCCTCCTTCTGAGTTCACTCCTACTCATCCTTTAGCTAAAGTATGGTATTGTCAGGGAAGCCTTTCCAAAAACCCCTGTCCAGATCAAGTTTTTTTGTTATGTGCTAGAATAGAAAGTTTCTTCCATCCTTATATTTACTATACATCATTGTAAACAATTATCTCAACAAGACAGAAGTTTTTTGTCTATTCTGACATAGATACATGGCAGATCATTCCTTCTTCCCTACTTCACATTAAAAAAGAAGGGGGTTGTCAGGGGCTTCCCTGGTGGCGCAGTGGTTGAGGGTCCGCCTGCCGATGCAGGAGACACGGGTTCGTGCCCTGGTCCGGGAGGATCCCACATGCCGCGTATCAGCTAGGCCCGTGAGCCATGGCCGCTGAGCCTGTGCTCCACGGCAGGAGAGGCCACAACGGTGAGAGGCCCGTGTACCGCAAAAAAAAAAAAAAAAAAAAAAAAAAAAAACAAGGGGGTTGTCAATGTAGCACTTTATTTCCTAAAAGATTCCTCGCCTCTAAAGGCATAAATGTTTTAGTCCCTGGAGGCTGCATAGCAGAGTAGTATAGGAAACATGGACTTTAAAGTAAGATCTTGATTCGTACCCTGCTCCTGCTGCTGATGAGCTGCATGATCCCGGGGAGTCACCTCTGAGCCTCAGCATTTTTCCTATACAATGGGGACAATGCAGGTTGTAAGGATTTGCCACTATTTGTGTAGAGGGCCTAACAGAGTACCTAGCAGGCGCTATTATGGTTGTTCTTCCTCTCTTCCGTATTATATCCTTCCTTTATTTAAAGTCTATTTCCAGGCAATCCTCAGAAAAATTTCCCCAAATAGCTCCATTCATACTTCAACTCCTTGAATAGCAGGGATTCATGAGACCCCCTCATAGGATTCTTATAACTGCTCCTTCAAAGCACAGTAATGTTCTGCAGCCCCTAGGTGCATGATAAATACTGGTTATGTGGTTAATGGCATCTCTCAAAACAACCTTACCTCATGCTTAAAACTCCCTTGATTCTGAAATTTCCTTTTGAAACTAGAAAAAGACTTCAGAAAGTGGCCTTTTGAAAACTGTTCTCTTATGACGTCATACTTTATCTGTTACTGGTATCCACATTGCCACTTTTTTTTTTTTTGGTATCAAACTGACATCTTAAAAATAAATGAGAATGACAGAGTAAGTAGAAAGGAGACATGATGCAGTGTGAAACAGAAGCTTCCTTTTCTGTTTTTCCTGTTTTGACCTCCTGGATCAACTTTCCCTTAAAACATTACAAATAAAGCTCTTGCGCATATAACATATAATCTGCTTTGGCAGGCATAATAGCATTAATGTACTGGTGCATTTGAGGGGTCATTTTTCTTGCCTGATCCTTCTTATAAATTATGACTCACACACCCGCTTTCTGCCCCAGATTCCAAAACAGTCAATTCAGGTAAGTCATGTCACCTTATTTGTAAAAGAAAAGAGGTTGCTGCTTGGAGATGCAAAACTCCATAAGAACAGCATTTACTTAGTGCCTTATAATTAATAAAGACTTCAGATTAGTTGTGTTCCCTGATCAGACATTTGTTTCCTACTTCCACATATTTTTGATGGTGTACAATTGAACTGCCTATATGTAGTAGGCTGAATAATGTCTCCTCTCCCTGTCCTCCCCCAGAAAAGATGTCCACGTGCTAATCCCTGGAACCTGGAAATCTACTACCTTACATGGCGAAAGGGACTTTATAGTGTTAAGAATCTTAGGATGGTGAGATTATTTTGAATTATTTGGGTAAGCCAACATAAACACAAGGGTTCTTATAAGAGGGAGGCAAAAGGGTCAATGGAACAGAAAGTGATGTGACAACAAAAGCAGAAAATGGAGTGAGGAATCCACGGGGCAAAATATGCCAACCCCCCCTAAAAGCTGGAAGAGGCAGGGAACAACATTCCATGGAGCCTCCAGAAGGAAAAAGCCTTGCCGACTTGTTGATTTTAGCTGCTTAAGACTCCTTTTGGAGTTCTGACTTCCCGAATTGTAAGAGAATATATTGTATTGTTTTAAGCCACTAAATTCGTGGTAATTTGCCGAAGAAACAATAGGAGGCTAATATGTCATCCACTGTCTCATTTACCTACAGATTATTTGGGGTCATGTGGAGCTTCCTGCACCTGTATCCTAGGTTCCAGCTTTCTGCTGTTGGGTTCTTTATCTCAGATTAAATACACTTTAAGATGTAGATGTAAACAATACCCAGCAGATGGCATGGAGTGCCAAAGAACAGATGGGAAAAAAGAAGAAAAAAGTAAAATGAAATGAGATCACGAAGGTCTAATTATGGCATTATTATCTATAGGGCTTAGGGACAGCTTACTGTGGCAGAGGCTGTTGGGGCCAGTACCAGACATTCCTTAAGCTGAAAATGTCATCAGTAACCCTAATATCCAGTGCTGACTAATTTAAGACCTCCGTTGTCCAGTGTCTGGGAAAGAATTTTTTCTTAAAGAGAGATGGATGAAGAGAGGACCTTTCCTTCCCTCCCTTCCTGCTTGGTGTGCCTGATATCCGGACATGTATACTGAATTTCTGCAGCCATTTTGGAACCATGAGGAAGAGGCCAAGAGAATTCTAAAGAGGGTAACCCAGTGCTCTTACAGCACTGAGACTCTGAACCAGCCCTGGGGATGCACATTTCCAAACTTTTTGTACAAGCAATGAAATGTCTGTATTTGTTTTTAGCCAGGAATTTATTCTATTACTTTTGGTCAAAAGTATTATAACTAAAATGCTACTTAAAAAATGAAATTTGGCTTCTAAATCCATCTAAAGTACTTGCTAGTAATCTCAGCTCGAGTCAAGTGTTTTCTGAGAACTGACTTTTTCCAGTATTGGGCTCTGATGGGTATAAAAGTGGGCCAGATATGATCCCTATACTCAAGGAACCTATAATCTAAGAGGGAAAGAGAAACATACTCTATTTGCAATATTATAATTTTATTACTTATATTTTAATAAATACCCAAAACCCAAAACTTAACTACACATTCATCTCAAGAGAAAGTTTGTTATGATTCAGAATTATCTGGTGCTTTGAGATGTTTTCCCCTTGAACTATATAAACCAAGTCAGACAATTTCCATGTGAGGTCAATATTATGATCCTATTTCACAGGTGAGGAAAGAGAGACCTACAGATGTGTGGTGACTGGTTTGTGGTAGGCAGCATTCACAAGTGAATTAACCAGATTTTGAAGCAGCACTATTTTTCTTCTACTATATTACTCTGCCTCTTTCTTTAACATTTGTGATTTCCCAAAAATGTAGGCAAATAGAATACAGGCAAATGTGCAAAAACAGATGTTTAATCTGGTGGAGCCTCTTCAGATCTCTGGTTTTAGAAAACTCTTCAAAAGAGCACAGGTCACATCAGTCTCTTATTATCTGTAGTTAACCTTCTAGGAGCATCATTTATCCAATGATGGGTCACAGTATATTCCAACAGAGATTTCTGGATGATGGAAATGTTCTATATTTCTGCTGCATCTTTCCAATATGGTAGCCTCTAGCCACATGTGGCTCTTGGGCCTGTGAAATGCAACTAGTGTGACTGAGGAACTGGATTTTTAATTTTATTTAATTCTAGTTAATTTACATTTAATTTATTGAACAGTACAGGAACAGATTACAGATCTCATTAATCTTTTTCAGGATGGATGGGTAAAGAAAATGTGGTATATATACAATGGAATCTTATTCAGCCATAAAAAAGAAGGAAATCCTGCCATTTGTGACAACATGGGTGGACCTAGAGGGCATTACGCTAAGAGAAAACAGTCATACAGAGAAAGATATATACTGTACGATCTCACTTGTATGTGGAATAAAAAAAAAAAACCCACAGAGGTGGGTTGGGGGAGGGGAGGAGTGGGCGAAATGGGTGAAGGTGGAAGTTTAATGAGAAAAAGAAAAATGTAAGGGTTTGCAACCTTTGTTAATGTAAACCTAGCAAGAATTCCCAAGCACCCAGTTGCCTTATCAACAAAGCTGAAATATACTATTTCAGCTTCCATAAAGCTGTTTCCCAAAGATGCTTATTTAAAACAGTGATGGGAATACATGTGGACGCTTCCTTTTTATTTTTAAATTCTCAGCTCATCTCTTCTTCCTTCATCTGCCTCCTTTTCCTACTTTTTCAAATTTAGTTGCATTCAGCTTAAACATCACCATGTCTGTGACTCTCTCAGTCAGTCACAGATAGAAATCCAACTCAAAGAGCTTTAAAAAGTCCTACAAGAGAATAGTATCATAATGTCCATTAAACTCCATCAGTGTAATCACATGGACTCAGCAAAATCAACACAACAATGATGACACAACAACAACAAAAGCAAAAAACAAAAACCAACATATGTTTTTAAAACGCAAAATGGGCCCCAAACTTAAGCCAAATACTTGAACTAGTGCTTAACTGAAGAAAGTATGATCTGTTCTATCCCTTTATTTGGTTTCAAAGGTAATTTTGATTTTACGTAATTTTTGCATTTCCTGCTAAATTCTGAACACAGGCTCTGAGTAAGATGCAACTTTCATGTGCTACATTTGATGTAGATGGTAATTGTAATATACTCACTGTTTGGAAAATTCTTCTTAATTCTTCCATTTCTTGTGTCCTTTTCTAAGATCTCTAAAATCTATTATATTCCCCAATATTTTAAGAACCAATATTATTTCTGATGTGAAATGATCAATTTGTTGCCATAGAGATTATGTCCAATGACTAATTCTGGTATTTTTGAAACCTGAAAGCCAGAGACAAGTATATGTGATACAATAACTGTCACTAATAAGTCAGAATATATATTTGCACATATATGGTTATATGTGGGTAAACACCCACATATATTAGTTATGTGTTTTACAAGCAATGAAAATTCTTTGGGAAAAGAACGTATGAAAACAAGATCAGAGAGGCTCTTGCTGTCATACTATCATCCTGAGGCTACAGTCATACATACAGAATAAAATATTGTTAATCTAGTAATCAGCTGGAACTTTCCATTAAGTAGTCCTTCTGCACATCAACCAAACAACAAAGATTAATTCTCTGTTGGTTCCTGAAATGTCTTCGGAGTGTTAAAATTTTTTAACACTATATTAAAATATTCCTATGTTTTAAACTACAGTAAAATTTTATTTCATGGATAATTAATGACTCGTATGTTATGTAAAAAACTAATTTAAAAATACTCCAACTATGGTATAGAACAGTGGTTCCCAAATGCCAGACCGGGGATTAGTAAGTAAATTTCATGACAATTTTGTTATCATTCTATGGAGAAGTGTGAAAAATAAGGACCTAAGAGATTATCTCTTATTCTGTATGTTCTTCTAAATTTTTCAGGGTTAAAATATCTGTTCTTCATGTAGGCAAGCTTGTGTTAGCCACTGAGATTCTTTGGAATCTCTGGGAAACACTGCTATAGAGCAAGATTTCTTGAATAATAACTTCTAGACCATGATCTAGAGAATCAGAATATCTGGGAGGATGATCTAGAAATTAACATGTTTAACCAGTTTTCCTTGACTCAAATACATCCTAATGTTTGAGAACCACTAGTATGGAGTAAAGTGTACAAACGTTGAATCAGAATACTCGAAAGTTTGAAATTTTGCCTTGCCATTTACTAGCTGGGTGCCCTAAGATACTTTTAAAGTCTGGCAGCCTTCATTGTCTCCCCTGTAAAATGATTGGGCTTTTAGGAGAATGAAAACATTAATCAGTATAAAGTTTCCAACAGCACTTGGTCCAGAAAAGAAACCCAAGAAAATCAGTTCTCCACCATACCCTCGTACATGCTAGTTAAGTATTCACCATGCTACTTAAGTGTCCATTATATACCTTGCATATGTATTTTTGGATAGGCAGCATTTTAAGATGGTCCTCTCCAAATTCCCAACCACCAGTTATTCAGTTAAACACAAATCTAGGTATTTCTGTATAGGGATTTTGCTTATGTAATTAAAGTCCCAAATCAGTTGATCTTAAGATGGAAAGATTATTCTGGTGGGTCTGACCTGACTACATGAACCCTTTAAAAACAGAGAGATTTTTCTTGCTGGCTGTCCCACAGGAAGTCAGAGAGATGCACTTAGGCAGCCCTGGAAGAAGACCAACATCCATGTTGTGAACTGCCTATGGGGCCACATGGCAAGGACCTGAGAGTAGTTGCTGAGATCAGTCCCCAACTGTCAACCTCAGTGCTACGACTGCAAGGAAATGAAATCTGAAACAACCTAAAGGAGCAAAGGGGGAGATCCTTCCCTAGAGGAGCCTCCAGAGGAGCATGCAGCTGGCCGACATCCTGATATCATCTTTGCCACACCCTGAACAGAGAACCCAGCCATGCTGTGCCAGACTTCTGACCTATAGAACTGCAAGATAATAAAGTGTTCTTTTAAATCTCTAAGTTTGTGATAATTTGTTAGATGACAATAAATATATATATATATATAACAGAATTGTATTATTGTTTTTAAAAGTTAACATTATTTGAAGAACAAATTCCTCCTCTTGCCTTTTCCACCATACACCTATGCTTGTATCTGTAACAGAAATAAGAAGTGACAGTTCTTATCTTCCAAGGGCCAAATGGAAGGAGAAACAACATATTCACTATTTTGACATAGTACCAAGGACTACATAAATGCACATCTCTTTCACTCCATCTCCTTTAGTTTGTTATAAATGCCCTACAGTGAAATAATGTTCCCATCTTGCCCACAGGCTTAGCTAAGAATCTAGAAGTGACAGGAACTGAACTTTGAACTTGAAGAAACAGCAATTCCCAAAGGTTTACAACTGTGAAGAGCTTCCTTCCTTGTTATTGTTGTTGAATTTTCATTTTCTTAGTCCTTCTATATGGTTGGGGGAAGGGAATTGGTAGTTTTGGCCGTCTGATCTGATCAAGAAGATCAAGATTTTTTTTTGAAAGTCTTGGGACTTCAGTAAGAACACGCAGCTTTATATGTTCTTCAAACTAAATCCCAATTGGTTTGGATTATTTAGACCAGGAACTTAGACATTCAACCAAACTCTACCTTCTAAAGTATTTCAAATAAAAATAAATCATGTCTCCAATCTCAATGAGGTCAGATCTAATAGGAGAATAATGATCTCTTTTCCCCTTTTTATAACCTGAAGCAAGTGTATGTAGGAATTTCTACTTGTGTAGGAAACATGTGTACATTTCCCATGTAGACAATAATACACAACATTTATTAAGCAATTGTATGCCAGATCCTGTGTGGGCACTCTAAGGGTATTAATCTAACTGTCATAACATCTCTTCCAGAAAGGTAGCATAAGTTCTAACATTATGCCTTTTGTACAATGCAGAAACTATATATAGAATATTTAAATAATTTGCCCAAGATCATATAGCTAATAAGCGGAGAAGCTGGAACTCAGAAATTCTGGCTCTTGAGTTGTGTCTATAATGCTTACTCTATTTTGAGATGAGATGTATTACTTCTCTTAGCCGACAAATCTACTGCATGCAAAGTGCAGCCTTCAGCAGAAGACGCAGGACCTTCGGGTCAAAGAATGTTGCCTCTGCTTGGAGAGGCAAAATGCACAGGCGTGAAACAAGGAAACATCTAAAAACTAGTAACTGATTCCAGACCTTTCCCTCTCCTTCACTACTGCTCTTGGCAAGAAAAATGAAGGATACAAAAGCCTACTTTAAAGCTTCTGCCTAGAACCTAAAAAATTCAATAAGGCACCATAAAACAGATAGTATACTTTAGTAGTTTATAACAAGATAGAAGCTTTTAGTTCAAGTTATGAGATGAACAGGTCTTGAAGGTGACTCCCTGGATCCCTGTTCCTTTATAACATGTTCTTGGCCCAAAATACCCTGTGCTTGAAATGCTTGTGTTGAAATGAAGGAAGGCACAATTCACCTCTCTTGGTCCTGGGCTTTTGTTACTGTCACGGAAATCAGGATATTAAGCAGTGTGTGTGTGTGTGTGTGTGTGTGTGTGTGTGTGTGTGTGTGTGTGTGTGTGTGTGTACGTGCACACACACGTTGAAAAACAAAACAAAGGCATAAAATGCACAGAAGGGATCTTTTTGCTGGAATCACAATTTAGAACTACTCAGTTTTCTTCCCACCATGTTAGAAATGAGCTTTGAAAAATAGAACTAGCAGGGACCTTCAAGATGGTGGAGGAATAAGACGTGGAGGTCACCTTCCTCCCCACAAATACATCAGAAATACATCTACATGCAGAACAACTCCTACAGAGCACCTACTGAATGCTGGCAGAAAAACTCAGACTTCCCAAAAGGCAAGAAAATCCTCACGTACCTGGGTAGGGCAAAAGAAAAAAGAGAGACAAAAGAATAGGGACAGGACCTGCCCATTTGGGAGGGAGCTGTGAAGGAGGAAATGTTTCCACACAATAGGGAGTCCCTTCACTGGTGGAGACAGGGGGGTTGGGGTGGGTGGGTGGCGGGGGGGAAGTTTTGGAGCAACGGAGGAGAGCGCAGTTAACAGGGGTGCAGAGGGCAAAGCGGAGAGATTCCCACACAGAGGATCGGTGCCGACCAGCACTCACCAGCCTGAGAGGCTTGTCTGCTCACCCAGCGGTATGGGCGTGGGCTGGGAGCTGAGGCTCAGGCTTCAGAGATTGGTGAAATGGTGAAATACTGAAACCATTTCCTCTAAGACCAGGAGCAAGACAAGGTTGCCCAATCTCACCGCTAGTATTCAACATAGTTTTGGAAGTATTAGCCACAGAAATCAGAGAAGAAAAAGAAATAAAAGGAATCCAAATCGGAAAAGAAGAAGTAAAACTGTCACTGTTTGCAGATGACATGATACTATACGTAGAGAATCCTAAAGATGCTACCAGAAGACCACTAGAGCTGATCGATGAATTTGGTAAAGTAACAGGATACATAAAATCCTGTTCACAAAATGAATGCACAGAAATCTCTTGCATTCCTATACACTAATGATGAAAAATCTGAAAGAGAAATGAAGGAAACACTCCCATTTACCATTGCAACAAAAAGAATAAAATACCCAGGAATAAACCTACCTAGGGAGACAAAAGACCTGTATGCAGAAAACTATAAGACACTGATGAAAGAAATTAAAGATGATACAAACAGATGGAGAGATATACCATGTTCTTGGACTGGAAGAATCAACATTGTGAAAATGACTATATTACCCAAAGCAATCTACAGATTCAATGCAATCCCTATCAAACTACCAACGGCATTTTTCACAGAACTAGAACAAAAAATTTCAAAATTTGTATGGGAACACAAAAGACCCCAAATAGCCAAAGCAATCTTGAGAAAGAAAAACAGAGCTGGAGAAATCACACTCTCTGACTTCAGACTATATGGCAAAGCTACAGTAATCAAGACAGTATGGTACTGGCAAAAAGACAGAAATATAGATCAATGGAACAGGATAGAAGGCCCACAGATAAACCCACGCGCAAATGGTCACCTTATCTTTGATAAAGGAGGCAAGAAAACACAATGGAGAAAAGACAGGCTCTTCAATAAATGGTGCTGGGAAAACTGGACAGCTACATGTAAAAGAATGAAATTAGAACATTTCCTAACACCATATCTAAAAATAAACTCCAAATGGATTAAAGACCTAAATGTAAGGCCAGATACTACAAAACTCTTAGAGGAAAACACAGGTAGAACACTCTATGACATAAATCACAGCAAGATCCTTTTTGACCCACCTCCTAGAGAAAGGGAAATAAAAACAAAAATAAACAAATGGGACCTAATGAAACTTAAAAGCTTTTGCACAACAAAGGAAACCACAAACAAGACAAAAAGACCACTCTCAGAATGGGAGAAAATATTTGCAAATGAAGCAACTGACAAAGGATTATCTCCAAAATACAAGCAGCTCATGCAGCTCAATATCAAAAAACAAACAACTCAATCCAAAAATGGATGGAAGACCTAAATAGACATTTCTCCAAAGAAGACATACAGACTGCCAACAAACACATGAAAGGATGCTCAACATCACTATCATTAGAGAAATGCAAATCAAAACCACAATGAGGTATCACCTCACACCAGTCAGAATTGCCATCATCAAGAAATCTACAAAAATAAGTGCTGCAGAGGGTGTGGAGAAAAGGGAAACCTCTTGCACTGTTGGGGGAATGTAAGTTGATACAGCCACCATGGAGAACAGTATGGAGGTTCCTTTAAAAACTAAAAATAGAATTACCATAAGATCCAGCAATCCCACTACTGGGCATATACCCTGAGCAAACCATAATTCAAAAAGAGTCATGTACCACAATGTTTGTTGCAGTTCTATTTACAATAGCCAGAACATGGAAGCACCTAACTGTCATCAACAGATGAATGGATAAAGAAGATACGGCACACATATACCATGGAATATTACTCAGCCATTAAAAGAAACAAAATTGAGTTATTTGTAGTGAGGTGGATGGACCTAGAGTCTGTCATACAGAGTGAAGTAAGTCAGAAAGAGAAAAACAAATGCCATATGCTAACACATATATATGGAATCTAAAAGAAAAAAAATGGTTCTGATGAACCTAGGGGCAGGGTAGGCATAAAGACACAGATGTAGAGAATGGACTTGAGGACATGGGGAGGGGGAAGGGTAAGCTGGTACAAAGTGAGAGAGTAGCATTGATATATATACACTACCAAATGTAAAATAGCTAGTGGGAAACAGCTGCATAGCACAGGGAAGATCAGCCTGCTGCTTTGTGACCACCTATAGGGGTGGGATAGGGCGGGTGGGAGGGAGATGCAAGAAGGAGGTGATATGGGGATATATGTATTCATATAGGTGATTCACTTTGTTATACAGCAGAAAATAGTACAATGCTGTAAAGCAATTACATTCCAATAAAGATGTTTAAAAAAATAGAAAATAGCACTAGTATAACTTTATCTCTCCAGAAATACTGTGTCTCTGAAATTACATATCTCAAAGTTAATATAAAGTAAATCTTAAATAAGGTAAGGGGGAGCCTATTTATAAGGGACTTGTGATGTATCATTTCTAATAGAAAAATTACCCTTTAAATGATCTATTTTGGAAGTGAATTTGTGCCACATCTGTTTTAAAGGAATTGCTCCCTTCAAGCTTCCTCATCTCTCACTGAACTATGGTAATATCTTTCTAACTGCTTTCCCTGTCTCATCACAAGCCTCACATTGACCCTTATTCTTTCTCACCCCCAAGTTTATTCTCCGTATCACCTATAATAGGGGCTCTATATCTGGACCCATGGATAGAATTCAGTGGTCCATAAACTAGGATAAAGTATCTTTTTTTTTCACTAATCTCAAACCGAAATTTAGCATTTCCTTCTACGATGAAACAAATTTCAGTATTATTTGTAGTAGACGTAAGCTAGTCGCCAAACAAAACCACAGACATTTTCAAATCTCACTACAGTTACAGCAAATATCCCCAATAGCATGTAAGTGCACCACCATTCAAAATTATCTTAGTTATTAGACCTCCTCCTAGATCTTATTATTTAGTGCATTTAATAAAGAAGCACATATATAGCTGTATTACAGATTTGTTTCTTTTTTATATTTTGATCACTGTGTTTCAATGTAATTGGTCTCCTTTGAAATTCTATAGGTCTATTTAAAAACCACTTCTGAGAAGGGATCTCTAGGCTTTCCCAGACAGTTAAAGCAGTCCATGGCACACATACAAGTATTAAGAACCTCTGCTCTGAAAGGATCTTTCTAACATTTTCATAATGTTACTCCCTTAACTTAAACTTCTTCAGTGGCACCAAGCCATCTCCCTAATAGCATCCAAATCCTTTGTGGTTCACAGAAGACCTTCCATGATCTATACGTCTCCTTCCACTGCCTCGCTGCCTGTGTGTTGATCCTTGTACTCTGCTTTCTATCTGTTCCAAACTGTTTCAAGTTTCCAGATGCACTGAACCATCACAGTTCTCTTTTATCTCTGGGCACACTGTTATCTCTGATAAAAAGTCTTTCCCTAATTGACTGCTGGTAAATTCAAGACCCAGCTCAAGGGTGACAAATTAAGAGTTCAGTTTTGGATATGCCAAGTATAAAATACCTATGAGACATCCAAGTGGAAATGTCATGTCTGGAATTCTAATGAAAGGTCAGAACTGTGAATGTGGGTTTGGGAGGCAGCAGCACAGAAATGGTCTTTGAAGCTGAGAGACTTGATGAAATCATCTGTGGCATGAGCCCAGACAGAAAAGAGAAAGTGCTCCAGGAGGGCTGGGTATGCTGACCAGCACCTGCACAGTGGTTATTCTCTTTAGATTAGGATCACTTCTCTTTGGGGCAAAATGTGCAAATTCCAAGGGCCCAACCATCAGTGACCCAAAGTTCACACCACAGAGGTGTACTCTTGAGTTTTGCACTGAGCAAATGGCTACAGTCAGGGAGGGGGAGAACCAACAGTTACTAGCTGTGTCACCCTGGAAGATTAGTAATAGCTCCTCTATTTCACAGAGAATGTAACTGGTATACAAACAGTCATACAGAGCTGAGTTAAAATCCTGACTCCACTCTTTATTGGCTGCATAACCTTGGACAAGATACTTAATGTCTCCCAAATTTCATCAGTAAGTGAAGCTGTAAGGAGAATTAAGTAAAATAATGGATACAAGTCCAATGCCTAACATATAATAAATGCCCAAAATGCATTAGCTGTTGATATGAAATACCTTGGTCAGTGTTACTAATTCCGTTACTGTGCCTAAGAAATTTACCCAGGCGTATGCAACTCCAAAGCTTGTGATCATTCCGCTGTGCCATGCCACAACTTCTGTGCTTGACAACTACCTGATTTTGGCTCTATCCCTTCTTTCTCTGTTTACTTCTCTAATGCTCCCTAAGAATAATTTTTTAATTTAATTCATTTTTTTTTTAATTGTAAAGTGCTGCTTCCAGAAACTGGCTCTGCCTACTGCTCTCTGGCAGGAAGGATGTAATTTCACATGGCCTTTGTAAATGTGTGCCCAGGGAAACCCAATGTTTCCCCTTTTCCTCCTCCCAGCCCACCTTACTCTCCAGGGGAACCTCACCAGCTTACTCAGCATGCAGGGCTTGCCAGCAAGGCATACAAGCACTGCTCTTTTCCCAGACTGCAGTGAAACGTGTGGATTAGCTACATTCCTGCTGACTCTGCTTTTGTTGTGCATTCTATTTAATAAATCTTCAACCACTGTGGATATGAGAAACAAAAAAGATGGGAGACAGTTAATTTATCCCTGAAGATCAATTAGAAACATGGACCCAGTCTAGCATAATCATCTTCAAAACACCTTTTCTTGCTTTCTGCAGAGTGTGCTCTCCAGCCCACTTTGTATTTGTACAGGTGATTCATTGGATCCAGGTGGATGCTCCTAATGAACCACCACCACCGTCAAGGCAGGTACAGAGGACTCTTGCAGAAATCAGAGCATGTAGGTTTCCACAATTCCTGCTTCCTCCTTTGTATGAGTGTAAATGTGTATGCGTGTTTGTGTGTAACCTCATCACATTTTTCTGTCTTACGTTTGGCTGAAAATTGGTCTAGGAGTCTTTATAGTGCAATACATGGGTGCGGACCATTTTTTAAAGTCATTTTCTAAGGTTAAGGAATCTACTTAACTCTCTTTGAACTGTCCTCATCAGGGTTTCCTAAAAGGATCTACTAAAAAAATACATTTAAATCAGCAGTTCAAGCATATTTTCTCTAGATCAGGGCAGATGAAAAGTGGAAGAGAGATGGATCACTTACTGCTTTTAACTCTTATCTTTGCAAAAGTGTACAGGTTAGATTATTCCTTTTTTAAAAAAATCATCAACTTAATCTCCAAGCCCAACACGCTGGTTCCATTTTTCTTTATATCTCCTTTTGTTTTAGCATTTGTCATCCCTGCCCATCAAGTGTCCTTGTAGCAATTAAGAAAGACATCTGCTAGGATTTCTGACATTTTTCTTCCATTAGTGTGGCAGAAACTGCTAACGAACAGTGCGATGTCGTTTGCCTAGCCATTCGTAATGCCACAACAAGAGCCATTTGTTTTAATTAGCTAGGTCAGAGGTTCCTAGCATCTTTCCAGATGTGTGGGCAAGATGATGAATAAATGTAGCATTCCAGGCTCTTAAAAATTAATTGCTCAAAATAAAGCCCTGCAAAACCCAACTGCTGTCTGCTTCTACGCACACTGATTTACACACATGCATACTGTTGGACTCATTTACTTAACTGTTCTATCTTGGTGTCCCAACTTTGGTTCCTAATTGCCATAATTTTATGCCATTTCAGGAAGACACTCTAATCTTGTCCCTTTTTTCTCTGTAATTCTCTGGATCCATTAGCTCTACGCATGTCTTTACCACATCTTTGAAATTGGCTGGGGCTTGTTCACCCCAGTGGACTGAAAACTGCTTAAGGGCAACTACTGTCATATTTACTTTTGTAATCACAGAATCTAGTGTCTTATACGTTGAAGGTACTACAATATATTGTTGGATTAATGAAAGGCCCTTCTTAACTTTGGCAGATGAATGGCCAATGATACATTCTCCTTAGAAAAACTAAACACATATCCATAGAAACGGAACCCTGCCCACCATTTGAAGGGATTAAGAACTTTGATCTATAGACACAAACTCACCTTGCTCAGTCTATCTAGAGAGTGAAGTCCTAGGTGGTGAAACGCATAGATCCAATACTGTTGAAAGTCACGGGGAATCTGATAGAGGAATTCTGTCCTCTTGTTCCCTGCTCCACAATGACACCAAAGAACTTGGGCCATCTATGTCTACTGTAAACAAATCCTGATAGTCCAACCAAGTGAACAAGATACCCAGGAGCATTTGTTATGTTGGCTTATGAACGACTGAGCAAACAGGGATGGTAAATATATGGCTCCACTTACATCTACATTCCATGGCCAGAGCACTCAGATTGTATGCAAGGCTAACAATGAATCACTGGCCAAGTCACAACATTAAATCACACTAATTTCTCACATTTAGGTCAGCCCATTGGGTCATTCCTAGTGTACTGAATACTATCTGCTTTAATAGTTTATTTGGGATTTCCTTTTCTTTTCACCTTAACAGTAGCCTCAAGTTTTCTTTTGTTGGGTCGGGTAAATTATCCAGTTAAACTGCCTCCAAAAGATTTAACATGTAGTACCTAGTATCTCAAAGTAACGAGAAATTTGGATTAAATTTCTTCTCATGTTATTTGGCACCCATGACCAGGTAAATGGGAAGAACACTTTTTAGATCTCGGGAGTTGTGGGAAGGTTTGCCTTTTTTTCATAAATGAGAGTAAACTTATAATCAGTCATAAATATACCTTTAATGGGGGTTTATGACTCCTGTGGGCCATATTAGGGTTTCTTCTGCCTTAATCTCTTTAATGCTCTATTGAGTATGGTTTGTTGTCTACACCTTAAGAAGGGCTAGATGGACAACATATTTTCCAATTACAGAGCTCAAAACTGTTTTATACCTTCAGTAATGTATATACCCTTTTCTTTTCTTTTTTTCTCCCCTGTGTCACATTTTTATACTCATTAACCTGAATGCTTTCTTTGGCTTCCTTCCACCTTTTCAAAATCTGATTCTTGCACAGTCTTTCCCAGACTATCATTTCCAATCTGTTTGGAATCTAGTCAATCAGAGTAGATTTTCACCTTCCCCTTAAGAAGGAAGGCTAGCTTCTTTTGAAGGCCACATCATTGATGTCTAGCTCCAGATGATCTTCAGAACACACACACTGTATAGTTAATCTGACAGAATCTTCAGTGTTCACGGTTCCTGGGTATCAATGTTAATTATAATCCACTGTGGATTTCTACTAGTTCTTTTCTTTTCTTTTCTTTTCTTTTTTTTTTTGCATTTCTTGGATGAACTGTTGTGCCCTTTCTGATATGCTCTGTCTACCTCCTCTGAATTGAGAGTCTTTTATAAGTCTCAACACTGCTCTAATACCGATTTACACAGCACCCAACAAGATCTCCCAAAGACTCACAATAGAATATCCCACACCCCACAGCCCACACAATAACAAGAATACCTTGCCCAGGAATTCAACCAAGATGGCAGAGTAGAAGGACATGCTCTCACTTCCTCTTGCGAGAACACCAGAATCACAACTAGCTGCTGGACAGTCATCAACAGGAAGACACTGAAACTCACCAAAAAAGATAAACCACATCCAAAGACAAATGAGAGGCCACAGTGAGACGGGAGGAGGGGTGAAATCACAGTAAAATCAAATCCCATAACTGCTGGGTGGGTGACTCACAGACTAGAGAACACTTATACCACAGGAGTCTGCCCACTGGAGTGAAGGTCCTGAGCCCCAAATCAGGCTTCCCAACATGGGGGTTGGGCAATGGGAAGAGGAATTCCTAGAGAATCAGACTTTGAAGGCTAGTGGGATTTGTATGCAGGACTTAGACAGGACTGGGGGAAACAGAGACTCCACTCTTGGAGAGCACACACCAAGTAGTGTGTGCATCAGGACCCAGGGGGAGGTAGCAGTGACCCCACAGGAGACTGTATCAGACCTACCTGCTAGTGTTGGAGGGTCTCCTGCAGAGGTGGGGGGCAGCTGTGGCTCACCGTGGGGACAAGGACACTGGCAGCAGAAGTTCTGGGAAGTACTTCTTGGTGTGAACCCTCCCAGAGTCCACCATTAGCCCCACCAAGAGCCAAGGTAGGCTCCAGCGTTGGGTTGCCTCAGGTCAAACAACCAACAGGGAGGGAACCCAGCCCCACCCATCAGCAGTCAAGCGGATCAAAATTTTACTCAGCTCTACCCACCACCAGTCCCTCCCATCAGGAAACTTGCACAAGCCTCTTAGATAGCCTCATCCACCAGAGGGCAGACAGCAGAAGCAAGAAAAACTACAATCCTGCAGCCTGTGGAACAGAAACCACATTCAGAAAGATAGATAAGATGAAAAGGCAGAGGGCTATGTACCAGATGAGGGAACAAGATAAAACCCCAGAAAAACAACTAAATGAAGTGGAGATAGACAACCTTCCAGAAAAAGAATTCAGATTAATGATAGTGAAGATGATCCAGGACGTCGGAAAAAGAAGAAGATGCAAGAAATGTTTAACAAAGACCTAGAAGAATTAAAGAACAAACAAACAGAGATGAACAATACAATTACTGAAATGAAAAATACACTAGAAGGAATCAATAGCAGAATAACTGAGGCAGAAGAACAGATAAGTGACCTGGAAGACAGAATGGTGGAATTCACTGCCACTGAACAGAATAAAGAAAAAAGAATGAAAAGAAATGAAGACAGCCTAAGAGACCTCTGGGACAACATTAAACACAACAACATTCGCTTTATAGGGGTCCCAGAAGGAGAAGAGAGAGAGAAAGGACCAGAGAAAATATGTGAAGAGATTGTAGTCAAAAACTTCCCTAACATGGGAAAGGAAACAGCCACCCAAGTCCAGGAAGTGGAGAGAGTCCCATACAGGATAAACCCAAGGAAAAACACCCCGAGACACAGAGTAATCAAATTGGCAAAAATTAAAGACAAAGAAAAACTATTGAAAGCAGCAAGGGAAAAACAACAAATAACATACAAGGGAACTCCCATAAGGTTAACAGCTGATTTCTCAGCAGAAACTCTACAAGCCAGAAGGGAGTGGCATGATATACTTAAAGTGATGAAAGGGAAGAAACTACAACCAAGATTACTCTACCCGGCAAGTATCTCATTCAGATTCAATGAAGAAATCAAAAGCTTCACAGATAAGAAAAAGTTAAGAGAATTCAGCACCACCAAACCAGCTCTACAACAAATGCTAAAGGAACTTCTCTAAGTGGGAAACACAAAAGAAAAGGACCTACAAAAACAAACCCTAAACAATTAAGAAAATGGTTATAGAAACATACATATCAATAATTACCTTAAACGTGAATGGATTAAATGCTCCAACCAAAAGACACAGGCTTGCTGAATGGATACAAAAACAAAACCCATATATATGCTGTCTACAAGAGACCCACTTCAGACCTAGGGACACAGACAGACTGAAAGTGAGGGGATGGAAAAAGATATTCTATGCAAATGGAAATCAAAAGAAAGGTGGAGTAGCAATACTCATATCAGATAAAATAGACTTTAAAATAAAGAATATGGGCTTCCCTGGTGGCACAGTGGTTGAGAGTCCACCTGCCAATGCAGGGGACACGGGTTCGTGCCCCGGTCCGGGAAGATCCCATGCCATGGAGTGGCTAGGCCTGTGAGCCATGGCCACTGAGCCTGCGCGTCTGGAGCCTGTGCTCTGCAACAGGAGAGGCCACAACAGTGAGAGGCCCGTGTATCGCAAAACAAAATAAAATAAAATAAAATAAAATAAAGAATATTACAAGAGACACGGAAGGACACTACATAATGGTCAAGGGATCAATCCAAGAAGAAGATATAACAATTATAAATATATATGCACCCAACATAGGACCACCTCAATATATAAGGCAATTGCTAACAGCTATAAAAGGGGAAATCAACAGTAACACAATAATAGTGGGGGACATTAAAATCTCACTTACACCAGTGGACAGATCATCCAAAATGAAAATAAATGAGGAAACAGAAGCTTTAAATGAAACAACAGACCAGATATATTTAATTGATATTTATAGGACATTCCATCCAAAAACAGCGGATGGCACTTTCTTCTCAAGTGCACACGGAACGTTCTCCAGGATAGATCACATCTTGGGTCACAAATCAAGCCTCAGTAAAGTTAACAAAATTGAAATCATATCAAGCATCTTTTCTGACAATACTATGTGATTAGAAATGAATTAAGGTAAAAAAAAACGTAAGAAACACAAACACATGGAGGCTAAACAGTACGTTACTAAATAACCAAGAGATAACTGAAGAAATCAAAGAGGAAATCAAAAAATACCTAGAGACAGAAAACACAATGATCCAAAACCTATGGGATGCAGCGAAAGCAGTTCTATGAGGAAAGTTTATCACTATACAAGACTATCTCAAGAAACAAGAAAAATCTCAAATAAACAATCTAACCTTACACCTAAAGGAACTAGAGAAAGAAAAACAAACAAAACCCAAAGTTAGCAGAAGGAAAGAAATAATAACGATCAGAGCAGAGATAAATGAAATAGAAAAAAAGAAAACAAAAGCAAAGATCAATAAAACTAAAAGCTGGTTCTTTGAGAAGATAAACAAAATTGATAAACCATTAGTCACACTCATCAAGAAAAAGAGAGGACTCAAATCAATAAAATGAGAAATGAAAAAGGAGAAGTTACAACATACACCACAGAAATACAAAGCATCCTAAGAGACTACTACAAGCAACTCTATGCCAATAAAATGGACAACCTGGAAGAAATGGACAAATTCTTAGAAAGGTATAAACATCCAAGACTGTACCAGGAAGAAATAGAAAATAGGAACAGACCAATCACAAGTAATGAAGTTGAAACTGTGATTAAAAGTCTTCCAACAAACAAAAGTCCAGGACCAAATGGCTTCACAGGTGAATTCTATCAAACATTTAGAAAAGAGCTAACACCCATCCTTCTCAAACTCTTCCAAAAAATTGCAGAGGAAGGAACACTCCCAAACTCATTCTATGAGGCCACCATTACCCTGGTACCAAAACCAGACAAAGATGCTACAACAAAAGAAAATTACAGACCAATATCACTGATGAATATAGATGCAAAAATCCTCAATAAAATACTAGCAAACAGAATCCAACAACACATTAAAAGGATC
The DNA here is from genome assembly GCF_008692025.1 of Phocoena sinus. NCBI lineage: Eukaryota > Metazoa > Chordata > Mammalia > Artiodactyla > Phocoenidae > Phocoena > Phocoena sinus. Next base: position 48,889,506 of record NC_045768.1, on the reverse strand, counting down.
AGACACCATGATCAAGTGGGATTTATCCCAGGGATGCAAGGATTCTTCAATATATGCAAATCAATCAATGTGATAAACCATATTAACAAATTGAAGAATAAAAAGCATATGATCATCTCAATAGATGCAGAAAAAGCTTTTGACAAAATTCAACACCCATTTATGATAAAAACTCTCCAGAAAGTGGGCATAGAGAGAACCTACCTCAACATAATAAAGGCCATATATGACAAACCCACAGCAAACATCATTCTCAATGGTGAAAAACTGAAAGCATTTCCTCTAAGATCAGGAACAAGATAAGGATGTCCACTCTAACCACTATTATTCAACATAGTTTTGGAAGTCCTAGCCACGGCAATCAGAGAAGAAAAAGAAATAAAAGGAATACAAATTGGAAAAGAAGTAAAACTGTCACTGTTTGTAGATGATATGATACTATACATAGAGTATCCTAAAGATGCCACCAGAAAACTACTAGAGCTAATCAATGAATTTGGTAAAGTTGCAAGATACAAAATTAATGCACAGAAATCTCTTGCATTCCTATACACTAATGATGAAAAATCTGAAAGAGAAATTAAGAAAACACTCCCATTTACCACTGCAACAAAAAGAATAAAATACCTAGGAATAAACCTACCTAGGGAGACAAAAGACCTGTATGCAGAAAACTATAAGACACTGATGAAAGAAATTAACAATGATACCAACAAATGGAGAGATATACCATGTTCTTGGATTGGAAGAATCAATATTGTGAAAATGACTATACTACCCAAAGCAATCTACAGATTCAATCAATCCCTATCAAATGCCCTACCAATGGCATTTTTTACGGAACTGGAACAAAAAGTCTCAAAATTTGTATGGAGACACAAAAGACCCCGAATAACCAAAGCAGTCTTGAGGGAAAAAAACGGAGCTGGAGGAATCAGACTCCCTGACTTCAGGCTATACTACAAAGCTACAGTAGTCAAGACAATATGGTACTGGCATAAAAACAGAAACACAGATCAATGGAACAGGATAGAAAGCCCAGAGATAAACCCACGCACCTATGGTCAACTAATCTATGACAAAGGAGGCAAGGATATATAATGGAGAAAAGACAGTCTCTTCAATAAGTGGTGCTGAGAAAACTGGACAGCTACATGTAAAAGAATGAAATTAGAACACTCCCTAACACCATACACAAAAATAAACTCAAAATGGATTCGAGACGTAAATGTAAGACCGGACACTATAAAACTCTCAGAGGAAAACATAGGCAGAACACTCTTTGACATAAATCACAGAAAGATCTTTTATGATCCACCTCCTAGAGAAATGGAAATAAAAACAAAAATAAACAAATGGGACCTAATGAAACTTCAAAGCTTTTACACAGCAAAGGAAACCATAAACAAGACGAAAAGACAACCCTCAGAATGAGAGAAAATATTTGCAAACGAATCAGTGGACAAAGGATTAATCTCCAAAATATATAAACAGCTCATGCAGCTCAATATTAAAAAAACAAACAACCCAATCCAAAAATGGGCAGAAGACCTAAATAGACATTTCTCCAAAGAAGACATACAGATGGCCAAGAAGCACATGAAAAGCTGCTCAACAACACTAATTATTAGAGAAATGCAAATCAAAACTACAATGAGGTATCACCTCACACCAGTTAGAATGGGCATCATCAGAAAATCTACAAATGACAAATGCTGGAGAGGGTGTGGAGAAAAGGGAACCCTCTTGCACTGTTGGTGGGAATGTAAATTGATACAGCGTCTATGGAGAACAGTATGGAGGTTCCTTAAAAAACTAAAAATAGAATTGCCATATGATCCAGTAATCCCACTACTGGGCATATACCCAAAGAAAACTATAATTCAAAAAGACACATGCACCCCAATGTTCACTGCAGCACTATTTACAATAGCCAGGTCATGGAAGCAACCTAAATGCCCCTGGACAGACGAATGGATAAAGAAGATGTGGTACATATATACAATGGAATATTACTCAGCCATTAAAAGGAACGAAATTGGGTCATATGCTGAGATGTGGATGGATCTAGAGACTGTCATACAGAGTGAAATAAGTCAGAAAGAGAAAAACAAATATTGTATATTAAGACATATATGTGGAATGTAGAAAAATGGTACCGATGAACCAGTTTGCAGGGCAGAAGTTGAGACACAGAAGTAGAGAACAAACATATGGACACCAAGGGGGGAAAGCAGCAGGGGGTGGGGTTGGGGGTGTGATGAATTGGGTGATTGGGATTGACATGTATACACTGATGTGTATAAAATGGATGACTAATAAAAACCTGCTGTATAAAAAAATAAATTAAATAAAATTTTAAAAAAAAGAAATTCCTTTCCCATATGCCTTCAAGCTTGTTTCTATTGTTTTCAGGTTATCGCTGTTGCTAAAAAATTGTTTTTAATTTTATTCTCTATATAATCCATATATTATGCTTCAATTCTACTTCTTAGTTTCAGTTTTTTACTTACCCTGATGTAACCACTTTTACTGAATTTTACTTGTATCAATATCACTATTTTTTAGTTGTTTTCTAGTACGTGTTCTTTCACCACTAGTGACTTCTCCCACGAATAGGATACATTATTTACTCTTAGAACTCAGATTACAACACAAACAGTTTCACTAGCGTGGTTTTAGAAGTCCTGGAACTGCATTTCCATTTATTTTGCAATGATGGTCTTCACATCTTCTTTAAACTCTTACTTTCTACCCCTTTGTCCCCTGCAGTACTACACAGTGCACTCCTTATTTTCATACTTTCCAGAATTTTTTGTTCCACACTTGCTAGATATAAGGCACTGTGATGGAAGGTAGGCACATTTATGATACATGATTGTAGCAAAGCCACTTATTTCTGCCTATTGACAGTCACTGCCTTGTGGCTCCTTGGTCACTTCCCATTTCACGTCAAGATGAGTTTTCCATTTTCCTTCAATTCCAGTTGCCTTTCAGAGAAGGGAGCATGCTGGCATGAAAGCACTCAGTAAAGATGAGTCAGAGTATCTGGCCTATCTCCCACAAGGCCTCACTAGAAAGAAAGAATTATGAAGGCATTGACCTGGTAATATGCTGTCGATCACACCTGAAGTAGATTGGATGTGTGCTTTCAATTGAATTGATTTTTCCAGCTGTATGAATGGGGCAGTCTTTGGATGTTTACACTTCTTTATTTGGACTCCTTCTGGCAGTGGTTCATGCCAGAACTTAGCATCATACTTAGAATTTAGCGGGACAGTGATCAGAAATAATAAGCAGAAGTGGTGATACTACCCTGGATGAAACCAGAAAAACTCTTCACTTCTTTTCAAAGGCAAAAGGGTAAACAGTTAGGTAGGTAATATCAGGGGAAATGAAAGACTGGAAATCCCATTAATAATTATTCCTCTACAATAATGCTTCTTGGCTACCACAAGTAGTATCATGGATTCGGCATACTTTAATTGCCTCTTATTTTCGGCAAGGTGGCATTTTAAGTTTTTGTTCCCTAACTGCAGAATGGATAAATACTGCATCTGACTAATATGCTAATCCAGGATTATTTTTACTCTCCAGCACCTTCCAATGTCACACCAGAGAGAGGGGCAACTCTCTCTGGGCAATCCTCCTACAGATGGTCTAAAATATCCATGCAGGACAGCATTCCTAATGACTTTCAGGAGCATCTGAAACAATCCACAGTGTGGTTCAGGAGAAGTCACTTTGGGGAAATGTGTCCCTTTTCTGTGACTTCAGCATTCGGGCCGCACTTAAAGTTAAAGCCCTCTGCAAGGGAGGGGCGGGGCTGTGCCAAGCCTTTGGCTTCATATCTTGCGACAGCTTGGTGCTTTCCTGACCTCATCCTGAGAAAGCTGTCAGAGGCGGCCCCTGCAGAGACAGCTGGCCCAACTTACGGCTCCTTTCAGGGCAGGGAAGCCCCTCTAGGACAGACAGGAAGCGATCTTTCAGCATAACGTATTCCCATTGGGAGCAAGCAAATAGCTTACTTTTCAGTTCAAAGCAGTGAATTCAAGGCACATAAGTTAGTTTTGGCTCCATGTGACCCTAAAATCAAGTCAAATGGAATGAGTTTACAATTTAGAGCCTTAAGATTCTGTTTGGCTGAACACTGAGGTTAAAGTGTTGAATTCCATCTCATTGTAGTTATTATTTTTTCTTTAGCCAATTCCAAAGTACTGCTAAGTTTTGGAAATAAAATAAAGAAAGTGCTAAATTGGTTTTCAGATCCATGACCGGGCTTTCCTGGTGTAAAAATAATCCCCTGAGCTGTGGTGCTTACATGAAAAATAAATTTTAAAGTGTATATATAAAACCCAAATAAAATTTCAATCTAGTTGGGATCCAGAGAAATTTAGATTTTCCTTTTTAATTTATTTGACTTTCCTCTTCCAGCTGTCAAACTTAACTAGTTTTATTACTTTTAGAGCTAATTAAACACAGTTCGCTGATTAAATCACATAATCACCTGCCATCATAAAGGAACGGGATCTTGCCCTTTACCTCATTAACCTAGACCCCTCACACAGTTCATGAGAAGCTGACAATAAAGTGCGCACCTGCTATTTAGTCCACAGGATTGACAACACCCTGAAAAGGGACGTGGGCTGTTTCTCCAGTTCTTTTCATTAGTATGAACAGAATAAAAATCTTCACAGAATCAAGATAAATTATAATCATACTGCAATTTATCAGTCCTGCCACTTTCATAGCAGAAACTGATATTAGTCTGATAAGTTTTGTTCCTATAAGTATAATTCTAGCTAGAAAACAAACAAAATACCTTTTCTTATTAGAAGGGTCTCAACAAATTACATGCAGAATGCAAAGTAATGATTTGGCCTGCTGAATTTCCTCAGTTCTACCTAATTGCCTTCCACTCCAATAGATGAAACATTGGTGTAGAACATATTTGAATGGTGGTTGGTGGATGGGTTATTGAGTGAATTCTGATTATTAGTGCTGTTGGAACCCAAAGCCAGTTCTGAGCCACTCCAGTGCCAGGACCTGGGAGTCCAGACTGTGGTAGGTGGTGTGGTATGAGAACCCTTGGGTCTTCCCAAAAGCAATCCCAATCTGGGGGTTATGTCTATAACCAATTCAGCAGTCACTGTGCCTTTTAATTAATTTTATCAACCCTAGGATAACTAACACATAGAGATAAAGAAAAAAATATATACACACATGTCATTTTCCCTTCGATTTTTACATTTGTTTTTTCCATTAAGGTCATTTTAAGCTTAAATATATCTCAGCAAACCTAAGATTTCTGTTACCTCATAGTTCTAGTTTCAAAAGTTATGATATTCTTCCTGATCTACATGATTTTGGAACAGGCATACTGAGTTACTTCTAAATGCCTTGGTGCCATGCAATGTCCATTAAGGACAAAAAAGCCAGGAACAATAGAGACATTGTAAAGAATAAAACCAAACACTCTCCTCTTTTTTTGTCCTCCTATAAAAACAGCAAGTCCCTAACCCTGAAAAATTAGCCTTTTTGATGTAGAATCCAAAGCAAAACATCATTCTAATGAGAGGAGGACTGCATTGTTGATCCCCTCTAGGCAGCTATTTTGATTTCTAACCCAAGAGGGAGTATGAGACACATGGCATCTATTGTGTGTTGGTAGTAACTCGAAACTTATTCGCTTGTTTCCCCTTTGCTACTCAGTTGGCGGGGGCATATGTGAAAGAGATGGGAGCTGCTCAGGATGGTTCTGTACAACCCCAAGGAAGAAAGGAAACACCTTTGGAATGGCACACAGGCCACAGACCAGGTATTGGGTCTTGGGAGCCCCCTTGTGGTTGACAAGCTAATAGAGATGGAGGAATGAACAATGAAGGGGTGGGAGATGAGGGTTGCAACCTTGTTTCTTACATTCATCTTTTCCGTTACCGTGCTCCAGGCATACTGACCTTCTCTTAGTTCCCAAATGCACCATTCCCCTAGTTTTTGTTCTTTGTACGTGCTGTTCCCTGTGCTTAGAATACTTTCATCTATCCCATTTGCCTAGTTAACTCTTATCACTCTTCAAAGTTCACCTTTGACATCAATTCAAGGAAGCATTCCCTGACTCCAAGTACTAAGTCATTTTATGTACTATATGCCGTAAGCTATCATCAGTTGCTAGAAATACTTCTCTTCACTGAAACTGGAGCCAGTGGTTTTAGCTTTCAAACTTTAAAAAGGAATCTCAGTCTCCAGGAAACCATCTAATACAAGGGACTACATTTCTTTTTAATGAGAGGTCTCAGAGAAAATGAAGACCAACTTTTTAGACACACAACACAATTATTCTACACTGAGGTTTTCACTATAACTTCATCCATCATGTTGATCGTTTTTCTGCTTTGACTCTTTTCTCCTTTCATTATACATATCTATTCTCTACCACACCTCAGACACAACAGGCATTCCATGAAGGCTTATTTGGTTAGGATGACCAATTTATTACCATTTAACATTACTTGAATGTAAGCTCAAATTCCAATGAACTACAAAGTAAGTAAATGGTATAGCTCTAATTTAAATTATTTTTTATCGTGGACATCCCTTTTGTCCCTCAACTTTTTACTTGAAAAATTTCAAGTCTGATTTTGAGTTGAAATAATAGTATAATGAGCACCTCTATACCTTCAGCTAGATCCGCTCTCCACATATATCCTTTAGAATTACTTGAATGCAAGTTGCAGATATCATTACACTTCATCCCCAAACACTTCAGCATGTATCACTTAACAACAAGAATGTTTTCCTACATAACCACAATACCAATATCTCAACCAAGAAATTTAACATGGAAAAGTATGATTTAATATATAGTCTATACTCAAGTTTTCCAAAGACGTCTTTAATAATTGTTGTTGTTGGATCCAGGACTCATTAAAGGATTACTTAACAGCATTTGGTTGTCAAGTCTCTCTAGTCCCTCTTTTTCTTTTTTTTTGGCGGTGCGCGGGCCTCTCACTGTTGTGGCCTCTCCCATTGCAGAGCACAGGCTCCAGACACGCAGGCTCAGCGGCCATGGCTCACGGGCCTAGCCGCTCCGCGGCATGTGGGATCTTCCCGGACCGGGGCACGAACCCGTGTCCCCTGCACCGGCAGGTGGACTCTCAACCATCTAGTCCCTCTTTTAATCTAGAATAAGTCTATTACCTTCATATTTCTTTTTCTTGTTATTCATTATACTGACATTTTCAAAGAGTCCTAGGGTTAGTTATCTTTAATGATTTTTCCACAAACTGACTTGTCTAACTACACTTTCAAGGCTAGATTTAGTTTAGATATTTTGAATCCTTTGAATCTTGCTTTTTTTTCCCACTTGACAGTATATCCTGGAAATCATTCCATAGCAGTTCAAGGACATTTTCCTCATTCTTTGTGTTTCCTTATGTTCAGAGTACTTCAGAGTACTATGAGAGTGTCCCCTTACCATTACACTCTGGAGTTTATCATTTGGGGTCTTTTACATTTGTTTTGTGTTTTCTATCAATTAAATCAGAGCTTTCCTTATGAAAATCTGCTAAGCAAGAAAGAAAGCCAATGAACCAGAGTAGTTTAGTTTAATTCAGTAGTTTTGGGTCTATTTTTGTTTTGAATGGAATATCCATGTGTCACACTGAGGAGCAGGTTTTGGACAGTTCCCTACATACTTGCTTCAGAGTAATAATAATAAATCACGAGGGAGGTAAAGAAATTCTGACGACATTGCCAAACGTGAGTATACTGCAGATCTCATCAACATCTCTTTTATAAACTGTGGTAAAATATACATAACATAAAATGTACCTTTTTAACCATTTTTAAGTGTACAGTTCAGTGGCATTAAGTACATTCACACTGTTCCACAACTATTACCAACATCCATCTCTAGAACTTTTATCACCCTCCCAAACTGACACCCTGTACTATGTGACTAAAAGAAATATATTAACTAGAAAAGAACCTAAAAATACATTTTTAGGATTAGTAAGTGAAATCATTTAGTTCATTGGCTAAAGGTCAATATACAAAAATCAATTTATTTCTGTATTTCATCAACAGCTAAAAATGAAAATTTAAAAAGTTTCTGTTTATATCAAAAATCTTCAAATACCTAGCAATAATTCTAACAAAAGAAGTAAAAGAAGTGTAAGAACCCAGAAAACTGAAAAAAATATATTGAGAGGAGGTTTTTAAAGAATTAAATAATTGGGGGGATATATATCAGATTCATGGGTTGGAATATTGATATTGTAAAGATGTCATATCTCTGCAAATTGATCTATAAACGTCAAAATCCCAAGAGAAGTTTTTTAAATGATAATCTGATTCTAGAATTTATATGGAAATTCAAAGGGCCAAGAATAGCCAAAACAATCGTAAACTGGAAGGATTAAACAACCACATTTCAAGAATCAGTAAAAAGCTAAAGTGTGTGCTGGTACAAAGATAGGGAAATAGAACAATGTAACAGAATAGAGGGGCAGAAACAGACCCACACATCTATGGACACTTGATTACGACTAAGATTTCACTGCAGAACTTTGGGAAAAGGATTGCCTTTTAAAGAAATTGAACCAAATTAGTGGATATTTATATGGGAAAAATATATTTTGAATCCTACCTCACACCATACACAAAAATTAATTTCAGTAAGTCTAAATATGAAAGGTAAAACAATAAAGCTTCTAGATGAAAATATTATGCAATATTTCTATAAACTTGGGCTAGGCAAATACGTTTTAAAAGGGCCAAAAAACACTAACCAAAACAGAAAAGATTAACTGGATAACATTACAATTTTTTTTGCTCATTTAGACAGTTTTAAAAAAGTGAAAAGCCATAGAATTAACAAAAATAGATTCAAAACCAGAATATTTAAAGAACTAGCCAAAAAATATGAAAAACTATTCAACCTCATTATTCATCAGGAAAATGCAAATTAAAATTACAATGAGGTAAAAACATCTACTCACCAAACTGGGTAAAATTAAAATAACTGCCAAGACTAATCGTTAGTGAAGAAATTGATCAAGTAGAATTCTCATACATGTTAGTGAGATTACAAACTTAGAAATACTGTTTAGCAGTATTCATTATACTTGAAAATATTCATATTCTATAACACAGTAATTATACTCCTAACATATGACCAACAGCAAGTTTGTATGTATATACTCAAAGACAGGTAAAAGAAGATTTAAAGAAGCATATCCACAATAGCCAAACTGGAAAAAAATGCCCAATCACAGCTGGAATAAAGACATTGTGGTATTTTACTATAAAAACTACTTTACAGCAACAAAAATAAAAGAATTATTGCTGAATGCAACCACAAAGATGTCTCTCACAAACTTAATGTTAAGTAAAAGAAGCCAGACCAAAAGATTAATATTGTATCTCTCAATTTATATCAAATCCAAAATCAAATAAGACAAATACATATAGTGTTTGAAGTCAGGAAAATGACTGGAGAAGGACAAGTGATGACTGGGGTGGTGCAAACAAGGTTTTGGGGGTACTGCTAATGTTCTATTTATTGTGAAAATATATCAGGCTATACAGTTATAATCTTTGCTTTTTATGTATGCATATCCTTCAGTAAGAAAATTTATTCCAAAAAGATTGATAATATGCAACTCAAGGAATAATAAGAAATGCATCATCCAAGTGTGAAGTAATCTAAAAGGTGACTTAATTTTGACGATGGTGGGGAGAGTCTATTCAACTTGGTATTAGGAACATTTATAATGGGAATGGTCCATAGGGCTATTTGGCAGAGTCAAGAAATTTATGATGAAATATTTACAGTTTTAAAAAGCTAATAATATCTACTGATTTTCAACTTTTCAAATCAGACTAAAGAAATAAGACAATTATCATTCATTACAAAACAGAATGAAAATGTTGAAAAGTTCAACAATTGATAAGACAACATGAGGTGAAAGAGTTGGGGGAGCAGTACTGTCATCTAACAAAGAGGCAAGTCAAGAGAAGAAGGTTCAGGTATGTCTTTTTAAGGTACACAAATGACCAGTGAACAAACTAAAACTAGTGGCTTAACAATAGCAAAAGGTAGGAGGGAGAGGGAGTGGGGATTGATTTAAGTGAGCTAAGACACTATATATTATAGCAAAAAGTAATGCAAAGCATCGAAAAGTTGATAAATCAAGAGGTAGCAATATATACTATTAAGAAATAAAGGGTAAACCACCAAAAGAAACTAAAATGCAATTACTCATAGATGCTGCCTCCAGGAGGTTGGAATAAGAATGTAAGTGGAGCATGGGCTGTTGTTTTTCATTATAAATTAACATCATAAATTAAATATTAAATAGTTAAAGCAAATTTGAAAAGGACTAAAGTGGGAGGAATCACTCTACCCAAAATCAAGTCTTACTATATGGCTACATTACTCAAGACAATATGGTATTTGTAAAGGGATGTGCACATAGATTAATGGAACTGAATAAAGAACCCAGAAATAGACCCCCACAAATATATCCAACTGATTTTTGACAAGGGTGCAAAAGCAATTTATCAGAAAAGATAGCTTTTCCAAGAAATGATACTAGAGCAATTGGAATCCATAGGCAAAATGAATAAATAAATAGGTGAACCTCAACCTAAACTCACACGTCATATAAAAATTAACACAAAATAGATTATAAACTTAAATTGCAAAACATAAAACTATAAAAATTGTAGAAAAGAAAACTGAGAAAAACCACTGAGATCTAGGGCTAGGTAAAGAATTCTTAGTCTTGATACCAACAGCACGATCCCTAAAAGGAAAAATTGATAATTTGGACCTTATCAAAATTTTTAAATTTTGTTCTTTGAAATACTCTGCTACATGATAAAAACACAAGCTACAGAACTGAAGAAAGTATCTGCAAACTACATTACTTAGACTATTACTTAGAATACATAAAGATCTGCCAAAACTCAACAGTAAAAAAAAAAAAAAAAACCCAATTAGAAAATTAGCAAAAGAGGTGAACAGACATTTCACAGAAGCAGAAATAAAGATGGCAAATAAGCACATAAAAAGTTGTTCAACATAATTAGACATCAGGAAAATGCAAATTAAAACCACAATGAGCTGTAATTATACACCTATCAGAATCACAAAAATTAAAAATAGTAACAGTACTAGATGCTGGTGAGAATGGGGAGAAACCTGGCTCAGTCATTTACCGCTACTGGGAATATTAAATGATAGAGTCACTCTGGAAAACAATTTAGCAGTTTCTTGTAGAACTAAGCATCAGCTACCATATAACCCAATAATATTCTTGGACATTTATCCTAGAGAAATAAAAACTTATGTTTACACAAAGATCTGTGTGTGAATGCTCAAAGCAGCCTTATTCATAACAGCCCAAAGTGGAAACAACCCAGACGTCCTTCAACAGGTGAACTGTTAGACCAACTGTGGAATACTACTCAGCAATAAAAAGGAACGATTTTTTGATACATGCAACAACTTGGAAGAGTTTCCAAGGTATTACAGTAAGTGAAAGAAGTCAATCCCCCAAAATTACATATAGTAATTTCATTTATAATAAACATTTGGAAGGGCAAAATTTAAGAAATGGAGAACAGGACAGTGGTTGCCAAGGTTTAGGAACAGGGAAGGAGAGGTACAGGAGGAAGACGGCGTGGTTATAAAAAGGGCAACACAAAGGATCCTTGTGGTGATAGAACTCTTCCATATCTTGACTATGGTTCAGACACATGAACAGACCCATGTGACAGAACTGTACAGAACTAAGTATACACACACACACACACATACACACAAATGAGTAAAGTAACACTTGGGAAATGTGAATAAGATTGGTGGATTGGATAATGTCAATATCCTGGTTGTAATATTATACTGTGGTTTTGCAAGATGTTACTATGGGGGGAAACCAGATAAAGGATACACAGGATCTCTCTGTATTATTTCTTACAACTGTATGTAAATTTACATTTATCTCAAAACAAAAATGTTTAATTAATTATTGAACACAAAAATATATCTCAGCTATAAACTCAAAGAAAGAATATAGATGTAATGGATGGACCTAGAGGGCATTATGCTAAGTGAAATAAGTCAGAGAAAGACAAATACCATATGATTTCACTTACATGTGGAATCTAAAAAATAAAACAAATGAACAAACATAACAAAACAGAAACAAAGATACAGAGAACAAACAAGTGGTTGCCAGAGGGGTGGGGGGGGGTGAGGGGGGGTAGAAACAGGTTTCTTTCCTGAGGGAGATTAAGAGATAGAAACTTCCAGCTACAAAATAAATGAGTCATGGGTATGAACTTTACAGTGTGGGGAACACAGTGGATAATTATGTAATGTCTTTGTAGAGTGACAGATGGTAACTAGACTTATAGTGGTGATCATTTTGAAGTGTATAGAAATGCCACATCACTATGCTGTACACCAGGAACTAACATAATGTTGTAGGAAAATTATACTTCAAAAACAAACAAACAAATTCATAGAAAAAGAGATCAGATTTGTGGTGTTGGTGAGGGGAGGGGAACTGGATGAATGCCGTCAAAAGGTACAAACTTCCAGTACAGCACTGGACATGATAAACATGATTCACATTGCTGTAGGCTATACATAAAAGTTGTTAAGAGAACAAATCCTAAGAGTTCTCATCAAAAGAAAAACATTCTTTTCTATTTCTTTAATTTTGCATTTATATGAAATGATGTTCACTGAACTTACTTTGGTAGTAATTTCACGATGTTATGTAAGTCAAACCATTATGCTGTACACCTTAACTTTACATAGTACTGTATGTCAATTACATCTCAATAAAACTGGAATAAAGACAAAAAACATACGCGCGCGCGCGCACACACACACACACACACACACACACACACACACAACACACACACAGGACAGAGGTGCAGAGTATCAAAAACTGAGCCGTTATCATTTTCTGGAAAAGAAAAATCAAATTGGATACAGGGTGTCAGAGAGGTAGAAGTAACTACTGGTTAAGACTGAAACTGAGATTTTAAGGAGGTAACAAGCTTCTACTTAACTAGGGATGAAAATCCAGGGCAAGTATTTCATGGTGCCTTCTTGAACAGAATACACCCAAAATATACAGTAGAATATAACTGTTGAGTATGAGCTCTAAACTTGACTGCCTGAGACCCAAAATCAACTCTGTCAATTATTAGCAGGATGACCCTGGGCAAGTTATTGAAACCTCTCTATGCCTCAGGTTCCTTATAATATATGAATCCTATAAGCCTATTATGAGGGCCAAATAAATTAATAAAAATCTTAGAAGAGTGCCTGATATTCAGTCTTAGCTGATTGTATCATTACCTGATCACAGGACAACATAAGCTTTAATTTTCCTGTGTCTTTCTTATTACTTACTGTGTTTTGATACTTCTACTAACTGAGCTTATGCCACAGTAGCTGGGGAAATTGACACCTCTGCATCTCTGATTTCTAAAGTTGTTTGAAAGCAGGCCAGAGAAGCACAGTATTGTGTAGGCGGCTGCGTACCCATCCAAGTATAAACAATGTTACTTGGAGAGGGAAACCAGTTCAATACATCTCCCTCAAACCTGTCCCCCTTTTTCTGACTGATTTCCAATAATATCTTTGTTTTGTGAGTCCAGCCCAAATTAGAGATAATTCTGCGGTTTCTTCACCTTCTCAGCATCAAGCAACCTATTTATTCTCTGACAAAGTACAATGCATCACAAGTAATGAAACACTCATTCCCCAAAGAGAAACTGTAATCATCATTTTCCAGCCCTGCTGGTAAAATTTTTTCCTTATTTTGCAACCCTCCTGACTGATGAAGATTGGCAGGGAGCAATGATCTAGACTGAACTTGTTGGCTCTAAATCCCCTACAGATAGACTTTCTCTGAGTAGTGCAGAAGGAGCTGCTGAAGTAGCCCTGAAGCCTACAGGATGACAGCTGTGAGAATTCCACTCTACGAGAGCCTGAGCTTTACTGGCAAGAATACATGATGCACAGAAAAGGAATAAATATTTATGGGCATGAACTATATGAGGCTCATATTTTCTAATGAACCAGGATACGATCATTTGCAGGGAAAATACCAAGTTGGTGGTATTGGCACATTTCTTCTTTAATAAGGACAGGCACTGACTTAGCAGCCACCGCTGTTGGCATACCATACAGCGGTGAAACATGCAGCCAGAGAAACAAAAACAACCACACAGCGGGAACACCAGAATACAGTCCAATTGTATGGCTCCTGTTAATGTCACTGAAGGGTATTTTGTCACATGCAGTGGTTGTCCTGTCTAGTTTAATAAGCATGTGGGTTTATCATTTTAACATTCCCTTAATGAAATCCCATTGGAAAGCCACTATTCACACACTCAACTGTTTTCAGCCCCCCTTTTTTGTTTATATTGATGAATACCACCATTGGAGACTACCAGTTCCATATGTTTATTACTTGCAGTATATAGTGATTCTGTCATTTATTTTTATTCAAATTCTTGAATCAAATCCCTTTTAAGAGTTCTGTGTTGGGCTTCCCTGGTGGCGCAGTGCTTGAGAGTCCACCTGCAGATGGGTTCGTGCCCCGGTCCGGGAAGATCCCACACGCCATGGAGCGGCTGGGCCCGTGAGCCATGGCCGCTGAGCCTGCACGTCCGGAGCCTGTGCTCCGCAACGAGAGAGGCCACAACAGTGAGAGGCCCACGTACCGCAAAAAAAAAAAAAGAATTCTGTGTTCAAGAATTTGGTTAACAGAGCCATCTCCATCTTGTTTATAATCTTCAAATTTTTACAGGCCTTGCATTTGTTCAGTCCTCACTTCCTCAAATCAAGGGATATATCCATCCGCTGATCATTTTAGTTACCACTCACTCAGCTTCCTCCATATTCTTCATTCTTTTGTGGAAGTACAGGATCCAGAAATATACCTCTGGCAAGAGTGTATAATGATAATCAGCACAGGATTTTTTTTTTTTCCTTCTGGAAATTTTCCCAGCTTTGCAAGGGTGGGGATGAGTGGGAAAGGGGAAGCATCTCTGGCTGCAGACACTACTACACTTTGGGAAACAGTCAACCACAGCTTCTAGATTTAAGTCCTCTTTCTAGAACTATATTCTGCAAATTTACTACCTTTCCTTATGAAAGCACATCTGCCATGTCTTACTAGGCCTTCTTGAAATGATCCTTATTAATCTGGCAGCTCATCACCTGGATGAAATTAGCATCATGTATAAATAGAAATATAAGAAATTTCCTCTTCTAGATCGTCTGGGATCACCCTTGTTTACTCTTCTCCTTCTATCGTTTAATCATTCCCTTTTGTTTGTTTTGAAGTTTCTTTCTTATCCAGTTCTTCCAAGTTCTATAGTCATTTTTTAAGTATGAAAACTAATCAAAAGATATTTTTGAAGTCTAAGTACCAAGAAAGATACTTACGCTGTGTGTTGGTATATAATCCTAATGTTTGGAAGAGTAAAATAAATAGGTGAAAGATACAGTCGCATCATCAAAATAGTTTTTCGTGCATAAACTACATCTATTTACAAAGAAAACCTATTATATTGAAATACTAAAACACTAAATATTGTTGTTGAAAAATTAAAGACAGATATTTGTTATAAAAATATGCAAGCCCTTATTAATATACTAAATATCAAGATCTAGCAGTAGGTCTAATAACTTCCATAATTTCTAAGTAGTGATGAATGTAATATTTTAAGATATCTATAGCAACTATAAAGTGACATGAAAATATCTGTGAGTTTCAGTGGTGACAAAGTCAGATATTGCTAACAGTACTGTGGTTTGTTGTCTACATTTATAATTGAAGAAACTGCTAAATTTTAGTCAGAGGTTAGTGAATATGAATATGTATATGTTTTTCTATACAAGTTCACAGACCTTATGAATTAAATCCTTGAACCCTTGGGACTCTGAGGATTCTAGGTAAAGAACTCCCGACCTATAAAATGGCCATCATCAAAAAATCTACAAACAATAAATGCTGGAGAGGGTGTGCAGAAAAGGGAACCCTCCTACACTGTTGGTGGGAATGTAAATTGTTGAGAACGGTATGGAGGTTCTTTAAAAAAATAAAAATAGAGCTACCATATGATCCAGCAATCTCACTCCTGGGCATATATCCAGAGAAAACCATAATCCGAAAAGATACATGCACCCTAATGTTCACTGCAGCTCTATTTACAATAGCCAGGACATGGAAGCAACCTAAATGTCCATCAGCAGAGGAATGGATAAAGAAAATGTGGTACATACATACAATAGAATATTACTCAGCTATAAAAAGAACAAAATAATGCCGTTTGCAGCAACATGGATGGACCTAGAGATGGTCATATTGAGTGAAGTCAGACAGAGAAAGACAAATACCATATGATATCACTTACATGTGGAATCTAAAAAAAAAGGCTACTAATGAACTTAT
Source organism: Phocoena sinus (assembly GCF_008692025.1). NCBI lineage: Eukaryota > Metazoa > Chordata > Mammalia > Artiodactyla > Phocoenidae > Phocoena > Phocoena sinus. Next base: position 48,873,013 of record NC_045768.1, on the reverse strand, counting down.
CTACAGAACAGAGATAGAGTTACAGATGTAAAAATAAACTTATGGTTACCAGGGGGTAAGCTGGGGGAGAGAGATAAATTGGAAGATTGGGATTGACATATACACACTACTACATATAAAATACATAACTACTAAGGACCTATTGTATAGCACAGGGAACTCTACTCAATACTCTGTAATGGCCTATATGTGAAAAGAACCTAAAAAAGAATGGATATATGTATATATATAACAGATTCACTTTGCTGTACACCTGAAACACAACATTAAAAAAAAAACTCCTGACCTATAATAAGACCAAAATATTCTCATAAAGAGAGAGTGAAAAATAAAATGCTATCAGAAATTAGCTTAATAGTTATGAGGAATTTTTAACATGTTCTATGTATTCACAGATTTCTAGAGCCAAAGATATACAAAATTCAGTATGGAGTAAAAGCTACATACTGAAAGGTGACCAAAATATAAAATGACACCAAATAAAGATGTAAATATTCATCAATAAAAAGTTCAAGATTTACCCATTCCAAATTCAATTACTACGTGAAGATATAATAAAGGAAGAGAAATATCATAATACAGTTTAGACAATCTAAGCTTATGACCAAAAAAAGGAAAATCAACAGATTTTTCATGCATGTATTCTGGGGAACAGTCTTTCAGGAATTAGAAAGTCTTTAAGAATTAAGGTATATAATGATGTCTTATGAGAGACCTTCAGCAAAAAAACTACATTGGTCACTCCATATCCTTACATAGATATGCATTCAAATGTCAATAGATACTATAGATATTGATAATAAACAATAGTCAGACAGATAACTGGAATTCAGAAGAGAATATTTAGTAGGAAAATTAGAGTAGAATTAGGGCTATGACATTACTTTGGTGGGCTGCTTTTATCATTTGAGTCATGTACCAGGATACAAACTGAACTCTCAGCTCAAAGAAGCTACTCCAGGGGTCCAAAAGCCTGAAATTACATGCTGAAGCTTTCTATAAAGACAAGAATGTCTGATTCATGTTCCCTTTCTACTGACTCACTTATCTATAAATAAAGTATAAAGTTTCTTAGCAAACACAAACAAATGTTAATGAACATTCACTGTGGTCACCTAAGGCTAAGGAAGTATAATTATTTTTAAATTTTTGATATTTTCTAAAGTTTGTTCAGTAAACATATTTTATAGTTAGGGAAAGTTAATAGAATTATTTAAAAATAATCTGCCATGGGACTTCCCCAGTGGTCCAATGGTAAAGAATCCACCTTCTAATGCAGGGGACATGGGTTTGATTCCTGGTCAGGGAACTAAGATCCCACATGCCACAGGGCAACTAAGCCCACGCATCACTACTACTGAGCTCGTGCGCCTCAACGAGAGAGCCCGCGTGCCCCAAACTACAGAGCCCACGCGCTCTGGAGCCCACACACCACAATTACAGAGCCCATGTGCCCTGGAGCCTGCGCGCCACAACTAGAGAAAGAAAACCCGCACGCCACAACTAGAGAGAAGCTGGCACACCCCAACGAAGAGCCCACGCACTGCAATGATAAAGATCCCGCATGCCTCAACGAAGATCCCGCGTGCTGCAACTAAGCCACAACACAGCCAAAAAAATAAATATTTAAAAAAAAAATCTGCCATGATTTTGTTTTCAGAGGTAACAGAGATGCCTTCTTTGACAAGATGCATTCAATTTCCTTCTAATGACAGAAGCATAAATTTTAATGAAGCTTAGATGGCTAAAATGACACTCAGGTTTTCCTTGACCAATCGGGCTAAATGGCATTTTAAAAACACAAAACATTATTTTAGTATAGACAAGATTACTCATTTTGGAATCTTGTGCAGCAATGCGAGCTTGGACATAAAGGGTATATTAAGTTGTAATAGCAAATTCATGAATTCAATGTCCAGGATGTAGTCAATGCTATTTGGTAGTTTTATCTGGGTTATAAAGACTGAATGAATCTGAAGCTATTTCTCCTAGAGATTTTAATTCTTGCATTTATTATGCTGATATTGACATGAAACATATGAAAAGAAATTACATAGGCACAGGGTATTTATTGATCACCATAGAAATTATTTGAGTTAAAGTTTGAACTGTTGAACTCATTAAAATTTTTAATTTATTTCAGCATCTCTGTAGTCTTTCATAGATTACATTTGGGGGCTCCTACTGCTGCATGCTGAGCACTAAAATGCTGCAACCACACTAAGTCATATGGCCTCATTAAATGTCTGAAAAGTTTAACAAAAATTTTTAACATTATAATTCTCACTTTCAGATGGAAAAAAAATACGACAGCTAACAAGAATTTAAATGAGAGATTTCATTTATTCTTTCAACTCACACATATAGATTGAATGCCAAGCAAATTATTATGTGCTAGGGATAGAATGATGAGCACAACCAACATGGTCTCTGCCCTTTCAGAGCTTAAAATCAGATGGCCATAGTAGTAAGAGAGCAGAATTATGGTCAGCTTGATCTGAGTTTGAATATTGGTTCTCCCTCATATTTCTCTCTAAACTTTTCTAAGCTTCAATTTCTTCATTTATAAAAACAGGATGGTGATAACTCCTTTGTCAAGTTTCTCTCAAGAATGAATGCAACGGTGGTGCAGTGGTTAAGAATCCACCTGACAATGCAGGGGACACAGGTTGAAGCCCTGGTCTGGGAAGATCCCACATGCTGCGGAGCAACTAAGCCCGTGTGCCACCACTACTGAGCTTGCACTCTACAGCCCATGAGCCACAACTACTGAAGTCCATGTGCCACAACTACTGAAGCCCATGCGCCTAGAGCCCATGCTCCGCAACAAGAGAAACCACTGCAGTGAGAAGCCCACCTACTGTAGCGAAGAGTAGCCCCCACTCGCCGCAACTAGAGAAAGCCTGCGGGCAGCAACGAAGACCCAACGCAGCCAAAAATAAATTAATTAATTAATTTAAAAAAAAAAAAGAATGAATGCAATACATATGAAATACCTAGTATATACTCAGCACATAGTGATACTTAAGAAAGTCAGATGCCTGGCACAATGTAGATACTTTAAGAAAGCATACTCACTATTACTATTTTTGTGGCTGTTGTTGATATTTTTAGTCAGATTACAAAATACCATGCCAAGTTATAGTCCACTAGGGCCTTGAAACATTCAATTTCTGAGATTCTGAGACATTTACACACTCCCTTTTCATACGTAAACATCTTAACTTCAAGGTCAAGGCTGGAGACACTGGGCTAATCCTACTCTGAATATGTTTAGCTACTGATTCTTTCATAAAATATATTTCACGAACCATCATTTGAAAACCAGTGAAATTTGACACTTCCTAAATATTAACCTAGACGAAGATATTGGGACCCATCCTTGATGTATTTACTAACACCAAGGTTTTTAAAAATAAATATCAGGTTATAAACCCACCATTAATTTCAACATATTACTGAAATACAGTCTGAATATTGCAGAAGTAAAACAAGCTAATAGGACAAGAGAAAGAAGAGATTGCAGAAATGAGGGGTAGGATAAAAAGATAGTCATTCTAAGTCTCCATAAATGTAATAACATTTTAACTAAATAAAGATGATGTAAAAGTGTGACCCATAGATTGAAACAACAACCATCTGTGTCCAATTAACCTCACATCTGAAAATGTGGCATTTTTTTTTCTACCACAACACCAAGGGGTATGTGTATGAGTGTGTGTGTTTTAAATCTGTTTTATAGCAGTTTTTCCATGAAGATTCCTCCTGTGTAGTACATAGCTATTCATACCATCAACGGTTCTCAGTGTGTATCCCTCTATTAACTTCCTTCCTCTCAGAAGCACTTTGCTTATTTGGATTAAATGTAACCTTTCTTTTAGAATTATACTCTATTACTTCCTGGACTCCGTTTAGCTATCTATTTATCACCGTCCTATTTACCTTGATTAAACTCCCTGCTTTACTTAGTGCCAATTATTGATTCTAAGCAGAGTCAAACAATCAGATCCTATTTCCATCTGACACTTTTGGCACCCATCTGGTACTCCATTCATGAGCCATATCTCCATCTCAAGCAGGCTGGGGCTTGCAGTCTCTGAAGCAAGAGGGAACACAGGAAATAAGGAGAAGGGGTCCTAAACTGCTAGGAAGCCAAACAGACAGAGTTGTTCAAAGAAGCAGGTTGTGGCTGAGAGCAACGTCACTGGGAGGCTGACTTTAATATCTTCAAAGCCAGGACTCTGAAGCTGCTCTTTCTGGTTGTCATGGTGGCCATGATCCAGCTCTGCTTGGAATAGCAGAGATCCAGTCAGCACTCAGCTTGGTCAGTAAGTTTGGGTCATCAGCAAAATGACAGAAGGTTTGGTGAGGGCTTTATGCTGACAGATATCATTTATCAAGTGAATGTGTTTCACCAAAATGAGCTTATTATTCCCATGAAGTGGCAAGCCTCATTGTTCTGTTTAGTTGCCTAAAACATGGGAAAAGAAAGGCGAATATTTCATCCTTCCAGTTTAGATACTTTCGTACTGGTTTTTGGGTCACACCTCTATATATGATTCACAGGATTCAATGTCTGAGATATTAGAAGTTAAATGGTATACTGGGGCCGAGTGTGCAGTGGTTTGTTTGAGCTGGTTTGCTTCAGTGTAAGAGCTGATTGTGCACATCTCTTTGTGCACAACAAGAAGAAGCCAGAAACTACTTTTAGAGACCTAGCATATTTCAAGAACAGGCATTAGGAGACACAAATTTGCGAATTCATAAAACAGTATAAAAATTTACTCCTACATCAAACTTTATGGGGGCCTGCTATAATTAGGATTTCTCAAAGAAAAAACTCCAGTATCAACACTTGAAGAACTCATCATCTAGTTGGCAGCAGATCACAGATTATAATATTTATTAAATAGAGATAAGTAAGTATACAGAAGGTTTTATACAGAAATCAGAAAAAAAAAGAAAAAAAAATCAGAAATCTATTCTAACTAAATTTATTGTATACCATGTTAAAACTCAACTTGGTGATGGAAATATTTTTTAAACAATTTTGCGTTTTTTTTTTTTTTTCAGTTTCTGTAAGAGAGAAAACAAAAATAACCACTAACACTAATTTTATGATCTGGAAAGAGGTTTCAGACTGAATTTTTAAAGTCTCCATCTTCTAAGAAGTTAGATTTCCCTCTTTGCCACATTACCTTTTCACAACTATGGACATTAATTTATTAACCCTCAGCTGATTGAAGGAGTCAGCTAAATACAATACCTTATTCCCTAACCAAACCAACAACCTGAAGCGTAACTGTAATTGCTTCTTATCCAGAAGCAATTTCAGTGACTGCTTTACTTAATTAGGATGCATGAAGCAGGGACCTCCAGGTCACATCTCTGTAAATTATGCCTCTTCAATTTTCTTGAGAAAGCACTTATGTCTCAGGCACCCTGACATGGTTTTTACTAAGACCATATAAACTCAGTGCAACCAAATTTCACTTATTTGTGGGTATATTATCTACACTGCCTTGTGGCTTTTCCACAGACCCCAGTTCATTTAAATTACTTATTTTTCATTTGATGAGCATTAACTAAAAAGTTAACAGTACAAAGGCTTCACTACACATTTGTTGGCACACTATTTTTGAAGGAACAGGTGAATGCATGAGGGAACTCCCTCAATTTACTTTGCCTGAGGGGAACTCTTCGAAACAGAAGTTTTTGGCCCTATGCCCAAATAAAGAGAATTTTTGAAAGAAGGCTAAGTTTGCATTAGTTTGAAGTAGCTGCCTACTATTATGAAGCAACTTATAAGAATGGCAGCATGGGGAACTTGACAACTCCTCTGTGCCTTGGGGATGTCATTAGGTGGTTCAACAGGAGTTGAGGGACAATAGACACTCAAATATGAGTGAAAACACACATTTCAAAATTAACACAGAATGATCATTTTTAAATTATGCAAAATTTAGGACAATCTAGTACAATATGACTATAAGCATTAAGCATCGATGATGACAGAAAGCTATGATTGAGATACCAAGAAATATGAGACAGAGTTGCTATACTCAGCTCATGACCAATGACAGCAGCAACAAGAGAAGCATCAGCAATAATGAAAAACTTTAAAAAGCGTCCCACGTGAAAAGGTATGCTATAAACGCTGTATTTATTTTTTTGGTAGGGGTGTTAATTGAGAATTAACTGTATCTTGATCATCCAGCCGTGTTCAAGTCTTATCATGATTATTATCAACTTACAATAGTGAGGAGAATTCAACACTTGGATACTTAGGTATGTAAGACTAGCCTAGTTTAAACAATTAGTAGCTACCCCCTAAACCTCAGAGTACATTTTGGTATCATGGGAAATACTACATTTAAAGTTTGAATATGTAACACAAATCCAGTGTTTTGACTGGATTTAACTTTACTGGGTAGAATCCAAGTGTTTCCTAAAACTCCGTGGAGTCTCATGTGTTCATAAACATTTGTATGTATATACATCATATGTGTGCATAAAATGTATGGCTTCAAGTGAGACAAGCTCATACATACGTGTGTGTGTGTGCACAGGCAGAAAAGTGGCCCTTGCCCATTGACTCAGCATAACTTGTCCATTATGAAGTTACAAAACTGCCCTTCTTGCTTATTCAAGTCTTCCCACCTTAGTTGACTGTGTGGTTTACCTCATTTCTCAGCTAGCAGCCTGCAGAACATCGGTATGATGTGGCAGGCATATGCAGAAGCCTCTCAGTGAAATGGATCACCTCAGATCTAATCAGTAATGTACAGAGCCCACTACTTGTTAAATACAAGCCAGTCTGCTGTTCTTCCCTCCTGCCCACCCACACAGTCCCATCAAGCATGGATGCCACAGGAGAATCCTAATCAAGAAAAATCTGGATAACATCAGTCGTCCTAGAAAATGACATTCATGCATTCAAATAAATGGTGCAGCCTATCATTCTTGCTGCTAATGCTTTTACATGCTGTTTCGGTCTTTTTCAGTCAAAATATAGTAGTGCTTACAGATTACAAGGGAAAAGAAATCGACGAACTGATTTTAATGACCCTACTGAATTTTCAATAGTCTTAGACAGCTTAGTGAGATAAAAGCTGGAGTGACAGAGCACAAAGTGTTTTCAAACAGATTTGTATTGTTCAAGGCCGTGGGCTGTTTTAGTCTTTGGGGAGTTGGAGGAGAAGTGGAGAAGTGCATATCAGACATTTGAGAATACTTATCCACTAACAATTGCAATTCTGGAGAATGACAGAGTTTGAAGAGATCTGAGATGCCTCCTGTCTTCAAGTTCAAATCCTGATTTTACTGATGAGGAATTAGAGGTTCAGAGAGGGGAAATAATATATTCAATGCTATGGAACAAGTGAATAAAGGGGCATCTGAATTCATCTCTACTGGCCTTAGGTCCAGGAAGTTTTTGCATTACAACATGCTTATTGTATAACCTGAATGAGAATTTTTCTCTTTCCTCCCCTCTCTGCCTTCCTCTCTCTCTCTCCCCTTCCCTCTTGTCTCTTTCTCTTTAACAATAGTCCTCCCTCCTTCCTTTCCTCTCCACCTCTTTCCCCTTGTCTTTTTCATTTCCCTCTTTCTCTTTCATCCACCCATCCATCCATCTATTTAACAATTATTTACTGAGCAGCTATTATGTGCCAGGCATAGGGTTAGGGACTAGGGCTTCAGTTGCGTCACTGACCTCATGGAACTTATAGTCTAGTCGGGCACATGGACAGGTCAGAAGCTTTCTGGTGAAGTCATATTCACACTGAGACCTAGGGATAGGAGACAGCCTGTCACAGAACGGGGGTATATAACATTCCAGGCAGAGGACATGGTTTGTGCTAATGTCCCACAGCAGAAAGCTGCCAGAAGAGGCCACTGGAGGATCTCAGCAGAACTGACACATCAGGCAATGGCAGAAGAGTATTATCTGTCTTCAATGTCATGGGCCCAATTCCCAGCCCAAAATTTCCTCTAAAATATTTTCATTTCTGTATAATTTTGAACTTTGCATTAATAAATCAGGAACAAAAATTTTGAAGAAAACTTAAAAAAAAAGAAATAGAGGAAAATGTGCCTTGCATCATGTTAAAACCCTGTCACCTCAACCATGCAACGTTGGTCTTTTTCTTACCCACACATCCCTGCACCCTTATGAAAGCCAGTGTTGTCAGGGTACTATATGGATTGTGGACTCTGAAATCAGACAAATCATGGAATTTAATCCTGACTCCGAACTTTCTGGTATTTTGTTCTTGAGCAAATCTTTTTATCTCTAAGTTACAGCTTTCTCATGTGCAGAATCAGAATTAAAAACTACCCTCCAGGAAGTATGGAACCAGGTGGTTATACATGTAAAGAGCCCAGCATAGTGCCAGGCATATTAAGTATTCAACAAATATTTAATAAGTGGGTAAAAAGGTATATAACATTTTAAAAGTAAAAGTTTTAAATCATAATATCAATAGATGTTCTTTAATAATATCAACAATTTACAAAAATGTAAATCTATAGTCTCTAGCTAGATACTGCCAGGAATGAAAGAATGTGCTATTTCAAGAAAACATATTGGGTCTGGAAATGCCGCATGTGGCCATAAAAGTAGAAAATATCAGTGAGCCTCTTTGGGCCACAGGTATGGTCAACTCAATCTCAAGACTATTCTCATTAACACAAATAAACAAAGATAGGTTCTAATTCTCAGGATTTATGAGTAGGACTCACAAACAGTGGAAACGAAATGAAGAGCACTTAACTCTCTGTCTCAGTTTTGTCTTCTGTAAATGGGGATATCACCTCAGAGAGTGGTTTTGGATTAAATGAGAATATATAGACTATTAGTATATCCTGTACCTGGGGCATAATAAGTGATCAATAGATGTCATACTTTTTTATTCATGGTATACAGAGATCACATTTCAAAATACAATATTTGAAATGCTAATACTTAATAATTTTATTATAAGGGCAATAATTCAAAAGTGGATGAACTTTTTTCTCTTCCAATACATCTCACAGGTACTATGAGCATTAATTTTTTGCTATAATTTTCAAGTAAGGGGAAAAGGGAGCAGGAGTCCCTATGCAGGAAAGAGAAAGCCTGTAGCTGTTACAAACAAGCCTTTAAAGGCTTCTAATCTGCTTTCAGTCATTTACAAAATAAGTTTATTGCTTGAGTAAAAGCAAAAGACAAAAAATTCTTTATGTCTTGAAGCAGAAACAAGTCCTGGTGGCCAGAGCTAGAATTCTTCATGAAAATAGTTTATCTCAAAGCACATGATATTTCTCAATATATTTTATAGATAAACATTAGTGGACAAAGCTTTCTCTATAACAGAAACTTTGAAATGCATAGCTGTTCATCAGCCTGATATTACTTCCCAGACTTTCTCAGCAGTGCTATCCCCACAACATTAACAGTCACAGCTGGGTGTTAGGGATGTTTCCTCATGCTGTATAAAAAACATTATTTCAGGGTGGCATTCTGTAAACTAGAGGCATTCACATAGAGTAGCATCTCTCTGATTACATAATTTTTTAAAATTGCTTTTGACGTGGACTTTAAAAAGCCATCATTTGGCAGCCATCATGGTTATAACTGATTAAAAAAAGTCATCAATGGATGCTAAAACAAGTAGTATAAACTTCGATTAGTAACAGGATATTTACATAATTGCAAAGTGAAGCAGAGGCAAACAGGAGAAACCTAGTAGGTACTGCCTTAACCTACTGATGAAAATGAACATCACCAGCAATGAGAAACAGGCATCAGGTGCCTCCAGATATGATGCACAGGGAAGGACACAATGACACTTCTGTGACAAAAATGTATAACCTGCATATAATCACAAGGAGATATCAGGCAAGATCAAAGATTGAGAGAGTCAGCAAAATAAGTGTCCTAAACTCTTCAAAGTGTCAAGGTCAGGAAAGACAAGGGAAGACTGAGGCACTTCCCCAGGAAGAAGGAAAAATATGGCAAAATCTGAATAAGGTATGTGGATTAGATAATGTTGTACTTGTGTTAATTTCCTGAATTAGATCATTGTCCTATTGTTATGAAAGAGAATGCCCTTGTTAGGGGAAAATACATTGAAGTATTAAAGGGTAAAGTATTTAAGTGTGCCACTACACACACACACACACACACACACAGAATCTAAGTTAACTCATGCATCTTCTGTGAGATAGGCATTATTGTTCCCATTTTAGAGCTCAGAAAACTGAAGATCAAAAGTTAAGACAAATTTTTATTTGTCTGGCTTTGTCCTTTCCATTCTCACTTCCTAAAGTATACACCCTAGAATGTTGAAGTTGTTATTTGAAAAAAAAGGGGGAGAGTATAATGGTCAAATATGTTTCAGATACATTGCATTAAATGAAATTAATCAACTCAGCCTCTACTGTGCTAATTTATGTCACTACTCTTCTGTTATGCATTATACAGCATTCCCCACATAATGTATACCATGCCACTCAAAAGCCACTTAAAAAAAATTGTAGCTATTTTATGTAATTTTGTTTAGTCGCCCAAAGATAGTATTTACTTGAAGAACTCGATGTACCTTACATTTCAGTTTCTTTTACATGTTAAGCAAATAGTAGATATTCAATAAATATCCCATGATTACTGGCAGGGACACACTAAGCCTCTTATACTGTTTCTTTTCTTCTTACAGTATCTCGTGGTATTGTATTTTCATCCCTCCAAGTTCCTCTATCTAAGCTAATATTTACATCCAAACTAAGTGACCTTTGGGTGTCCTGAAGCTGACTTCTAATCATTAATAGAAGCTTCAGGCTTCTGACAGCCTGTGATTACATTTGTGTAACTCTTCATTCTCTTCTTACCCAGGTAAGAGTCAATTTTGCAAAGAGGAGAGTCCTTAAAAGGTTTTGAATAGGAGATGAAAAATTTAATTTAAGTAAGTATTACATACCTGGCAGTTGGGAAAAATCAAAGGGCCATAAACAGTTCATCAGGAAGCACCATGGTGTTTTAAATTATAAGTAATAAAATCATAGTGTCATGCAGGAAACCACCACACAGACTTTCAAATGACTTTTCTAAACTATGAGAGTTGCATTCTTATTTCTTGGGATTACACACGAGCATGACTGTATTTGGTCCAAAGCACAGGCTTTCTGCCAAGTTCTTGCAGTTTTCTGAGAAACAGAAAATTTGATATCTTTGCAAAACAGATCTTGAGCTTTTAAGCACATAAATGTAAGGATGCACACACTGCGGCATTTTCAAGGCTAAAGTGATGTCTGACATATTCTCCTTATCTTTTAATAGCTAAACTCTTTGCAGACAGCCTCAAACCTAGCTATCCCCCAACTTTGGTAGTTGAGGTAATTGTCACACAACTGGTATATTTTGGACATAAGATGGAATTCGGGGGCAGTTTCTGGCAAGAAGAGATGGAGGAGTTTAGAAGAGGTGACTACACGTAAGGCTACATTTAAGAAGTCTTCGCTACTAGAGCAAGGAGAAAGAAATGGCTATTGGTTAACTTCAGCGTATAGCTAGTCCCTGAGAACCTAATATACATAAGCTACCGTGCTGGATGCTATGGGAGGAAAATTTAGCCCACAGTCTACTGCCCTTCCCCATCTTCTTTTCATAGGCAAGTATTCTGAACTTGCTTCCATTTGCCACATAGACATCTAGATTATCTTTTATTCCCTTATTCTCTTGCATCTGTTACAATCCTCCATCACTCTATTACAGTGATTCTCGACATATGGTTCCTGGACTAGCACATCTGCACCAGCATCAGCTGGAAATCTGTTAGAAGTGGAAATTTCTGGCCTTACTGTAGATCTACAAAAATTGAAATTTTGGCAGAGAGTGGTTAGGGAAGAGAAATGAACAGCCATCTCTGCTGTAACCAGCCCTTCAAGAGATTCCAACGCACACCACAGTCACAACACTGCCCTCTTGGAACCACTCTCTCAAAGTTCAGTAAGGATCTCTAATTCACCAAACCTAGGGGTCTTACCCTAGCCCCGATCCTTCTTCATCCCTGTACCATTTCACTTCACTGCTTGAGACTTTCTCCTCCCTTGCTTTCTGTGGTTGTACTACCCTGACTAATTCTCTACCTCACACAATTCCTTTATCTCTTTCATTGACATTTTTCCCTATTATCTGGAGTTTTCCATAGTTAAACCTTGCCTCCTTTCACTTCATACTTCCTTCCATGAGAATCTGATGCATCGCTATGATCTCAATCATTCATTTTAGCCACAGGACTTTAAAATTTTTGTCTTTTATGCAATCTTAACGAAGTCTCCAAGTTTACCTTTCCAATTGCTTGATTAGAAATGCCATCCCTGTGTCCCATGGCTTCTTATAAGGAACATATCAAAACCCAAACACCCGGTCCTTACCACCCCCAAAAGTCCCTGCTCTTCAGCTTTCCTATCTCTCTCCCCAGACTCTGACAAGAAGGCTCAGAGACTCAGACTCATCCTTGTTTTTCAGTCACTCCACAACTGATTACTTGCCAAGTCTTGTTGAGTCTGTTTATATTATTTGCATTTCCATCAACTTCTCAGTAGACCCAGCCTCTAGTCATCTTTCACCTGAGTTTTTTTCTAGTAATTGCTACTAAGTTAATCTCAAGGTTTTGATTGTATCATTATAAAGACATTCAATGATTCTCTAATACTTGTCACTACCTCACATATAAAATCTTCATTCATTAGCTTGACACGTGAGATTATCTACTACATTACATAACTCCAAACTTCCTTTCCAGGCTTAGTTCATACTGCTCCCTGTTATAGTCTAGCCAAGTTGGGAGACTCTCCATTAAAGACTCTCTGAGCTTCATCACTATTTTGAATATTTCTGTAATTTTATTTTTTAATGCTTTCACTCAACCTAGAATACCATTTCAGTTATCCTCCATGTTTCCTTCTTAGGTAGCCCCCGTTAGGACATTATCTTTTCTCTATTTTCACTTTCTTTATACCCTTCTTATCGCAGGTGACACATCTGTAAGTTATTATGATAATGTGTACAACGGCTTCTCTTCTTCGCTCGACTGTAAACTCCTTAAAGACAGGTACTGAGCTGGTACTCAGTACCTGTCTCACCTGAGACAGTACCTCAGGTGAGAAAGAAAAAAGAAAGTTTTTCTTTCTCACCTGAGTATTTGAGTACCTAGTGCACAATGTGTCATTCTATAGATGCTTAATAAATATTTTTGAATTGAATAAATTCTGTCTAAAATTTGCCCATGAGATGACTGATGGGTCTTATAAAAGAAGCAACCAAAGAGGAAGGTGGAGGAACAGATAAGGCATAAAGCAAGCAGACAAGAAGTCTTATGACCTAGAGAAACAAAGACTAGAGTATCCTCCAGCAGAGCTCTAAGGAAGTAATGTGGATTTGTTTTCAATTGTGGAGAGTGCTAACTGCAGGCTAAGGGACTCTTAGGGAAGAATACTTGACAAGGGTGCTTCCCATAGAATTTAGCATACTTTGCACAACATTAGTTCTGACTAACATGAGTAACTGCTTGCTATTTAAATTGGGGGTTCTATGGTCAAATAATTGAAGAAAATCTGACACACAAAAATGAAAAGGATTCTTTATTGTACCACTTCTTAAATCTTTCATTTACTAATGTATGACTTTCCAGGAGAACCTGCAGCTTGTAGTATTTCCTGCACTTATGTGACCAGACATTCTTTTATCATAGAGCATCTTGTAAGAACAGCATTTCTGAGGAACTCATGCTGGGAAACACTACATGACTGACCCTCTGCAATTTGATATTTTGTGATCTTTTAAATAAGAAACTGGCAATTCTAATATTCAGTACCTTAGAAATGGAAAAAATAAATTAGCTGGCCCATAAAATGGCAAAAAGGGCACTTCTCTTTCAAGCATCCAAATAATGTTATCTGCTCCACAGTCCCCTCTCCTGAGGATTTCTCAGACTATCAGTTATTTGTTGCCTGTTTCCAGCTCTATCCTCCACCAACCACCGCTCTTCCCTATTCCCACTTTGTGAAACATGTTTTTTTTTTTGGAGGGATTTTCTTAGCAATCCAAACAAGGTGGGAAAAAGAAAATTAACTACACATACAACTCTCAGAATCATAATTTAAAATAGGTTTACCACAACTTGAAAGTGTTGCTAGAGCAACATATATATCGAATAGATATTTTGCCTGGGGGCACAGAATAAAAAAACTGATCAGAATGGAATAGAGTTAATATTCTATCTGGTCTTTGATATTTCAGAGTTGTGGTCCATTTTTTTTCCTAAATGCCATGACATTTACTTGTAATACTTTATAAGTATTATAGGTCCTGTGGCTATAACAATACTTTAAATTAATAAGCACCAAATACCACATGACTTTCACACATATGCCAAAATAGGCTTACCCTTGTAATCCCTAAGAACTGCCCCTTGGAATATTTTAAAGGCCAAACGCAAGCTGCATTTGCAGTGTTTAAGGATAATGAATTCCTCAAAACTGTTCTTGTAGGGAAAGAAATCTCTGTGTGTGTGTGTGTGTGTGTGTGTGTGTGTGTGTGTAAAATCCATTTAATGAAATGCTTTTCCAATAGATGAAGAGGGTCCCAAATTAACCCAAGATAAAAGTTCATATGTGGATATCTTCTGGCAATTTAGAAGATAAATTAATAGGAATTACTATATACTGATTATGCAGATGTATAAATATGGTATAATCTTTAATCATTCATGGACTTTCAATTATTTTTCTATTATTCCAGTTTTTGTTGGTTTTCTTCTAAACATTCAAATGTTCTAGCCTGAACTGATCATCAGGTAAAAACATTTTAATTTTTTTTTTTTTTCCTGAAAGCCTTAGGATATACTTTACCTGAATGCCCCAGAATCAGGATCCACCATTAAGAACCTAGGCACAGCACAAATAATGTTGGAAAGAATTCAATCAGTAGCTTGATTTTGTGTAGGGGCTGAAATCTTCTGATACAAAGGAGGCTGTCCCAAACTCCTGCAACTTTGGCTATCCTCTGGATAACTCAACACCTTGATCATCTGATTATTTCACTTGAAGAGTATCTGGAGAAGACAGGACCTGGTCTTCTGGTTCACCACATGCAAAAAACTCATTCTTTCATGATCAGTGAAAGCTGACAATGGCTAAATCTGCCCCACAGACAAACTATACAACTGCAAGTTTACAGATATTCCATCACCAGAGAAAATCATTGCTTTCAAAATGCAAGCCTACTGGTTGCATTCCTCCAGAACAAAAGGGTGTCAAGGACAGAGAATCTGACTTTCATTCACCAATGATTCACCAATGCTTTGTGGAGTGCCTGGAACACGGTTATGTGCTTAGTATTTGTCGAGTGAATAAATGATTTCGTATTTTCTACTCTTGCCATCTCATCATTCAACTCTAGTATAGATATTTAATCTAATATGTTACTGACACTTTTTTTGAAAGGTGAGGAGTAGTATTTTCATTACCCCATCCGCAACAGAGCCTAGACTGGTGTTCTGCTCAGAATAGGTGCTCAGTATATTTGTTAAATGAAAGAATGGCTAAAACTATCTTTTAACTTTTTAGAGCATTTAGTTATTGAATCACCTATCTCACTTTATGCCAAAGAACTAAGTAATTCCTCTAGCCTCAACTGCTCAGAAGGTCAGCTCCCATTTAGGGGCAGGCCTACTGGCTTCAGATCTTTATATCTTTGGGGACAGTTTACTCACTAGTCATCCATGAAGTACCCAACCTTCCCCAAGCAGGAAAGCTTGTCGGAGTGTGCTTTCAGCAACAATACTATGGTTCTCACCTACCATAAAATCAGGACAATTCCCTTTGGGTTCTGCTTCCTCTCCAGGTACTTTATGGCTCCAGTCAGCGGGGAGAGCCTTGTCTTGCTCACCTCATTCAATTCTGTGACATGAATCTACCGTGTTTTAGGTATGGGTTAGAATCTGAGCCTTGCACTAGGGCAGGGATGGACAACTGCAGGCAGTCACACCCACGCACAGAAACTGGGTGACTGAAAAGCAGTGGCCAATTTTTGAGACGGCCACAGACAGCAAAAATCTCACTTTGATGCTGCTGTGAGAGGAATGTCAAGACAGATTTCCATGGGGCATTAAGTAACGAAAGGGACTGAAAATCCCTCACTGCTAATGTGAAGGAGACATATGATTTTTCATCAGGACCCTGAGCTATGGGTCCATTCTGGCCCACACTAGCCATTATGAGATGAAATCAGATGAAAATTACTCATTTCCTTCAAATCCATATTATTCAATGCCATTTTATAAAATAAAATAGCTTTGACATGATCTTTTACTTCCAGGGAAATAACAATAAATGAATCTTTCCCCAGAGCAGGCCGAAGACCCTCACTTTCTTCACCATATCTTTGCTGCACTAACACTTTTAGCACCATTCTTGCTGATGTGTCACAGTCGTTGTCAATGACTCCATCTCACTTATCCTTTTTATCACAAGGCACACCTTGGTTCCCTCCCTCCGAGGCTATGCTGACCTGCCTTAATGACTCGATCCTCCTCCAGGCACATAGCTCCTGTCTTGTACCCAATGACAGCCACGTCAGCCAAAATGCTCAGTCATAACCAGAGTTAAGTACTCATCTTTCAGGGCACGACAAAACTCTGTAAAATGATGCTCTGGCATGTCCCAATCTGAAATGTGAGTTTTAGTTTCTAAAAACATCATTTTATATGCAGAAACCAAGTTAACCAACTTTTACTTGGTTCATGAGAGGAAAAAGGAAAGGGTGGCCCCAAGGAGCCCAAGCCAGTAAGGAGGCATATGTGTTACCTGGGTTTGAGAGAGGAAGGGAAGAAGTGGCCAAATGAGAGGGTCCTTGAAGTGACTGGCCCTTAGCCAGTTCTACTTTTCCTGGTCATTATAGGTAGATTGTATCTGCCCAGCTGGACTGTTGCTCTTTGAAGGCAGAGGTGGCACTGTGGTGTAATGGAAAAGAGGATAGGTTCTAGAGTTCCAACAGCCCAGGTTAAAAATCCCATTTCCCCCACTTTCCAGCTGTGTGAGTCTGGGAAAATTATTTCACTCTCTGAGACTCAGTTCCCTTATCTGTGACCCAGGGGTTAATAATAACTTCCCTTCAGATCTTCTGTAAAACATTGTACCTAGAGTCAACAATAATGTATTGTACACTTAAAATTTGTTAAGCGAGTAGAGCTCATATACAATGGAATATTACTCAGCCATAAAAAGAGTGAAATAATGCCATTTGCAGCATCACGGATGGACCTAGAGATTGTCATACTGAGTGAAGTAAGTCAGACAGAGAAAGACAAATATATGACATCACTTATATGTGGAATCCAAAAAAAAATGGTACAAATGAACCTAATTACAACACAGAAATAGACTCACAGATGTAGAAAACAAACATGGCCAAGGGGGAAAGGGGGTGAAGGGATAAATTGGGAGATTGGGATTGAAATATACACACTAATATATACAAAACAGATAACTAATAAGGACCTATTGTTTAGCACGGACTCTACTCAATACTCTGTAATGACCTATATGAGAATAGAATCTAAAAGAGTGGATATATGTATATGTATAGCTGATTCACTTTGCTGTACAGCAGAAACTAACACAACACTGTAAATCAACTACAGTCCAATAAAAATTTATTTTAAAAAAGAGGGTATAGCTCTTGTTAAATGTTCTTACCACAATATAAAATAAAAGCAAACAAAAACAAATCTCCGTCCAGATTTTGTGAGGCTTAAATGGAATACTGTAAAGTAAAATAACGACTGGACTTGGAACACAGAAGGTGCCCAAGAGCCTTAGTAAGTGTAGCCTATAACTATTAATTGTGCCTCCCTCAGTGTCATGCAAATACTAGGAAAACAATGCATATAGGAAATTGTTATATGGGAATTGTGACATTTTCATTATTGTTTTGCTGGTGTAGAGCATGGTGCTTGGGACCTAGGAAGCTCTCAACTAATATTTAGGCACATAAATTAGATTCATCAATTATTTTTTGTGAGACTCATGTAGGTCTCAGATACACCTTGGTAACAGATAAATTAAAAAATAAATAGAAAAAAGTACAATTTGTACCTTTCGGCAGGACGGGGATAAGGCACAATGTTGCTGACAGAAATGGAAGTGTTTCTCAGATGAGTCCTGAAGTTCCTGCCACGTCAGACAGCAAAAACTTGGCTTTCCATAATAAGATCTTCTTTGAACAAAGTATTATACTATAAAGAATCTACTAGGATGGTGATCTTAGCCTCTACTGCTTAACTGATTGGCATTCATTCAGCATGTCTTTGAGCATCCCTACTAAGACTCTAAAATGTGTTTAAGTGCTTTGCAGTTTACAAAATGCATTACTAAATTCATTATCTCATGTCAACATTGCTGTGAGGTCGATAACATCATTCTCCTCCATTATGAAGATCAGGAAGCTGGGAAGCCATGTATCCAAAGATACACAGGTAGTCAGTTATGGAGCTGACACCCGAGCACAAGTATTCTGAGTCCCAAGCCTAGTGTCCCTCCCCCACCTGGGGGGAGCACACTGCCTCACCCACATACCTGCTCAGACTATACTACACAAAAGAAGAGAGAAAGGGAAATGGAGGATTGTTCAGTCTTACTCTGCATTCCAAATGTGCTCCGAATATTGAGGCCAATATGTTGTTTGGCTGTTTCTTTTTTACTGTCACCATGGATTACTGAAGAACACAGTTTTGGTGTTCATTTCAGTCTCATCATTATCTAGGGGATAGGAGAGGAAAATCCATTATCATTTAATTTCATCCTCATTAGTGTTCAGGCCTGGCATGTCTTACCTGCTTCTGTACTATATCTCTTAATCAAACATATTCCTGGCATTGGAAGAACTGTATCAGAAAGAGAAGAAAAGCAGGCAGGGTGGAGGAGAAAGTTTAAAGACAGTAAATGGTTGGTTCTGTATCATGGGGGAGAGTGAAAATTTAGGGCACAACGTGGCTTCATGTTAAGGAACCATGTTTATATGTTCATGGTACATATTATTATCTCCATTTAATACTAAAGGAATGAGATAAGTTAAGAAACTTGGCCAAGGTCACACAGCTAGTAAATGGCAGATCAAGAATTCATACTCATTAATGCAAATCAAGCTAAATTAACTATGTTGTATTTAGAACCCCTATCTATTTCTTGGATGCCCACAGGGATGAATCTCGGAATAGCAATTGGGTTTTAGGTGCTAGATCATTCTCATTAGATGATAGCAACTTCCTGAATTGTTGTGCTGAGAAAGGATTCTGAGGTCTTGATCCAAGTCAGGAAAGAGTGCCAGTTCCATCAGTTATGTCTACAAAGGGTGTGCACGCCAGAGTGAGGCCACGAGTGCTCCATGCTTCAGGACCTTCACTCCACCTATTGACAGCAGAAAATAACTAGTGCTCATCATAATTATTTTACAGTAATTTTAACCTTATAGGTCATACTGAAGGCTTGTTTCCACCTCTATTCACTAGCTGAGCCAAAACACATATAACCTTCTAAAAACACCTACAACTCCAGGTATCTAAGAGTTTGCTGCAAATGGCCAAGGTACCATCATTTGCTTCCTTCAGCGCACAAAGCAAAACTCAGTTTCACCAGATAAAATGAACTTCCCATAAGTTCATGTGAGGTAGTTATTTCTCTTTTTTACTGAAATGACCGTCAGAAACTGTACTTTCATGGCAAAAACATCACACTATTACAAAAATACAATAACAAAACAATATTTACACCTACCCAAAGTGCATCTCAGTAACTCTCTTGGCATCAGCGATGCATCTGGAGTTTTATAACACAGAGAAAACTAACGTACCTTTTTTATAGAACCATGCTATGAAAAAGAAAAAAAACTGAGCAGAGAGAGAAGAGGGAAAGTATCTTCCAGTCTAGCAGTAAATCTTGCAATTAAACAACCTGGAAGGGAGCTCAAGATCATCTATTTCCAATCCCTGCTGAAGAAAAGTCTCTTCAAAGCTTGAGCCACACTGACCTCTGCAGATGTCTGTGCAATGCTGGGCCTTTCAAGCTAACTCTTCCTGCCTCATTATCCTCACAATATACAGTGCTGTCCACTCATTTCCTTTCGCATTCATTTAAGTACCTCTTATATCACTCCAGAGACTGTGAAGGGAAAGTGTCCCAGAAGTAAAAAGATTTATTGTTAAATACACACACACAGTTTGTGGCCCTGAGAATTTCAGGTCTTCTTTCAAGGTCATGGTGGCAGAAGATGAGGGTCAACCTGCTGATTGTGTATGAAAACAAGATTATAAAAGAGGTGCAGATGTCACCTACAATTCCACTACCCAATTTTGAAAAATGTGTTATTTTTCAGTTCTTTTAGAGATGTTATCTGACAATCTGAAAATATTTGAAATTTGAAATATGTAAAATTTTAATTTAAGTATCGAATCGCCTCTCAGTGACATGACCTTGGTAAAAGAAGCTCTGTTCTACTGTCTGCTCTGCCTGCACACCCTCCCCAGCCAGCAGCCCTCAGCAGATGTGAGCCAGACAGGGCTGCATGATGGCTGAGATCCCTCCAGCAGGTCCCGCATGGGCTAGAAGTACAAAAATCATTACCAAACATCACAAAACAGAGTAAAGGATCCTCAGACAAGGGAGTGTAAGAGCCTCCAACCAACTCAGAGTCAGAGAGAACATGTGGGAGATTCACTGAATTTTAGAGATGCAAGGGGACTTAAAATAGTAGTATTAAGGCTTTAAATTCAGTTAGTTGGCTTAAACCCTAGCTCCGCTCATACTAGCTGTGCTAGTATGTCATGGTAGCTGTTACTATCTCCACCAGCCCCTCTGCATTAGAGATGAGGAACTTGGTCAAAGAGGTGAAGTCTTGCTCAAGACAACCCAGTAAGTTGAGTGGATGCTAAGCAAACAAAATGGTCCCCAGGAGGGCAGCAGCCTGATTTTGTTGACTGGCCAAGATGTTTCCCCATGTGCAGAGTTCTGCATCTTCAGTTATTCAGGATGCCTGATATAAAACTTTATTCCCTCTCAGAGGAGGCCACGCATGAGCAATGTTCTTTTATAGGTATGAACTCATAAAGTTCACAGAATCTGTTTATTCTGCCCTCGAGGCAGACTGAGGTAGTTGTGCAGTGAAATGAAATTTAATTCAGCTCAGCTTTTGTTTATGTTTACAGTAGCACTGCATACCACTTTTTTACTTTTGTTTTAGGCTTTATCTGAAATCATCTGTTCTGTCCACTCATTCAAACAGGTATTGAGTATCTGTTATGAGGCTAACACTATGCTAGATCTTATGAGCACCAAATATATATATATATAAATATACACACACACACACATACATACATATAGTGGCATCTCCACGGTCCCTATAATAAAGGAACTTACAATTTTAACTAGTGGAGATGCTTCAGATGTACCTTAAAGGTCTGACTGGCAGATGTGAAGAAACAGCATTTGGGGCAGAAGGCAGGCTTTGGAGTCAGGTAAACCCAGCTCCATCACTGCTAGTGTGTGACCTGGGGAAAGCCACTTAACCTCCTCAGCCCCACTTCCAGCCTATAAAATAAACATAATAACAGTATCTTACAAATATTTCTTATAGAGTTACTGTGGTAATTTAAAAATACATATAAATCACTCCACACAATGCTTGGTAGATACTAAGCACTCATATCTACAAATGTTTGTTACATATGTAGTTTAAGTAGTGAGTTCAGAACAGATTTGGAGATTCCAGTTCATTTGAAACACAAGTTAGGAGGTAAGGTGCTGTTTAGTTATGTTGAAGCCAGAGATTAGGTTGTGCTTAAACCATTTTGGAGGCAGTCTGCTAACTAAATATTCACTTTTTCAAGTGCTGGGTTGAAGAGAGTCACATTTTAAGAAACTTAATCGGGTAAGTGGATGGACTGGAGAGGAAAGAGAATAAAGTCAAGGAGACTAGTTATAAAAATAATAATCTTGTCAAGAATTAGTGAGAACTTAAGGTAAAGTCCGTACAACAGACATATAAAAATAACAAGGAAGCAGTCTAAGGATAATTAGACACCATTGGAAATAGAGAATAAAATGGAGGAAATTACAGGTGTCTACAAGATTTTCAAATGTAGTGCTTAGAAAAGTAGAGTATTCAGGGTAAGCAACAGAATCAAGAGGGGAAAGACAAAGGGTCCAATTCCCTACTTTTCAGCAAATATTTTTAAAGTCAGGGCTTGTGAGTAGCAGGAAAACATTCAGTACACATCCTTTCTTATATCCAAGTGGACCATTTTTCCAAAAAGGCAGCTTCAGATGAATCAGAATGCAAATGCATGCATGTCCAGGCTGTATCACTTACTGCTTTGTGCTATCTGCTCTGACACTTATCATATAATCTCTAGCCTGGCTGCTTGCTCTCTTAAAGGAACGGATAATGTAGATAGAAGTCATAAGGATTCAGATCTTTATGCCAATTCCTTGAAGATAATATTACATGTGCTGAAGCCACTACAGTTCAATGTGAGCATGTCCTTCTGAGCTTGTGAATGAATGTTGATTTTAATGAATGATTTGGTAGTAATCCAGAATAGCTTTTGTTCTTGACAGAGAGCATGAGTTGAAGGGGACCACACCTTCCTTTTTAGTTCTTCCTAATCCGACAGCTAAGAATCCACCCTCCTTTCTATATACCCTGTATACAAATAACCCTTAGAGCTTTACTTCATGTATTGAGCACCTGCTGTATGCCAGGCATTGTACAAAGCACTTTAGAACCATTATCTCCTGTTATCCCCTTAGCCTCCCTATCAGGTAATTATCATCCCCATTCTACACAGCAATAGACTGTGACCCAGATGGGCAAAATTGCCCAACGCCACTCCAGCAGCTAGTGGCAGAGCCATGATTCACATCAAACTTAAAGATATATTAAAATAACATGTCTGGGAGTAGAATTGGGACTAGAAAAATTGAAGAAGAATAAATTATATTCCAGTGTTTACAAAGTACTCATTAGCTGTGAAGGGAAATTAAGATACCAATTACAGTGTGCTGCCTCTTGTTGTAATCTTTTCGTAACGTGTTGAAACGATATCTGATTTTATTAATTTTAAAACTTCAGAGAAGGATGATTATTCAACTCTAATCTTTAGGAAACACTGCAGAGATACAGATAATTAGACACTCTTCATTGAAATGAAGATGAAGCTTGTGGTCTAGTCAGCAGGTCATACTGTGTGAATTATTTTCTTCCAGGAGCAGTTAACAAACATGTGTATGGGCAGAGTTGTGCCTCCCCAAATTCACACGTTGAAGTCCTAACCCTCAGTATCACAGAACGTGACTATATTTGGAGATGGGGCCTTACAGAGGTACTTAAGGTACAATGAGGTCATGAGGGAGGACGATAATCCAGTATGACTGGTGTCTTTACAAGAACAGGAAATTTGGGCACAGACAAGCACAAAGTGAAGACACAGGGAGAACACGTACATCTGCAAGCCAAGGAGAGAGGCCTCAGAAGAAACTAACCCTGCTGACACCTTGACCTCAGAATTATAGCCTCCAGAAGAGTGAGAAAATAAATTTCTGTGTTTAAGCCACCCAGTCTGTGGTACTTTGTTACAGCAACCCTAGTAAACTAATATAGCATCCTTGGGTTCATCCACACTCCAGAACCTGACCTCCCTTGTGAGGAAAAGCTTATTAGTGCATTGACTAAGATGGACAAAACAGTGACAAGGAAATGCTTTGGAGGCTTGGGAGTTTAGTGACAAAGTGTCCTATTTTAGGTTTCAACAAAATAGAGGAAGAGGATAAACGATTCAGTCTGTAGTGTTGTTTTCATTTTACTGTCTCCAGACACCCATGTAATGAGCTCATGAGACACCTGATGCAGAACTGGATCTCCATGCCCCTCTCACTGCTCCTCCGCTGGACCAGAGGGTCCACGTCACTTTCTCCCTTTCCTCTGAAGGGCCAGAGAGCTGTCAGTCCTTCCTCTCTGAACTTTTAACTGAAAAATCTTTCATGACACTTTCTATACCACTGAGTCTACTTCTGTACAGAGTCTAGCCTGGCCTCCCCAATTGTGTCTTCATGTTCTACTTTTGTATCTGAAGCTAGTGTCAGATAATGAAGTGCTCTAAACACAGTCAAATGAACTACTACACTGATGCAGTCTCACAACTTAAATAGTTTTCTGTCTTTATGTCTTATGCTAGATCTCTAGCCTTTGATCTCATCTTTTTGATAATTGTGCCATTTTCTTCTAACAGATCTAAAATACTAAAAGCAATAATTTCTATTTATGGAGTACCTATGATGAGCCTGGCACTTCGTATTATTAGCTCTAATCCTCAAACCTATCCTAAAGGTTAAGTATTAACATTTCCATTTTATCGATGAGACACAAAAGACCATAAAGAGGCCATAATGGAACTGATATCAGAACAAAGGTCGGATAGTGAAGCCCAGACTTTACTCATTGGACATGTGTTTCCTAATTGTGGTCATTCTCATGTCACTATCATAACTTTTACCATATCTATATACTATCTGTACTATTATCTATTGAACATTTTTCTTTAAATAGCCTCAAATTTTTACCTTAATGTTGTCTTAAGCAGTATGCAACAGCTATACTTTTATATAGCTCAGTGAGACAACTATACTTTTAAAATAAGCATTAAAATATATGAATATATGAATATGAATATAACCTTACAACACATTTCACAAGAATATATACTAAAATAAATAAGCACACAAGTCTAGAATAAAATATGATCATCCTTGTACCACCTAAAATTATCTGTGAGTCACCAATAGTATGGGTATCATAGTCTGTGAAATACTGCACTACAAACTGATACCACTTATGAACAAAATAACCCAGGGCATAGCCCAGTGCAAGCCTTGATGCTTTTCCAGAAGCTACTATATACATGTTTTAAGCAAGTTCTGCAGCCACCTGGCAGTAGCTTCAAATCCAGAGCTCTGACTGATGGGTACTGCAGGCTACAATAATTTTGAAGTAACGTGCTCTATTCTCCTGTTTTCTCCTGCTGATTTGTCAGCTGCTCAGTCCCTCTTAATATTAATATGGGAATTAGAAAACCAACCCGGGGCCAGAGGCAGCACAGCTGCCTAGATGTAGGAGGGCTGGCCTTGCAAGGCTAACCGAGTGCACACAGTTCTCGCAGAGGTCAGCCTCCTGACCTCCTTCACAGCCTCCTGACAGGGACAGTGAAGAGATGTCAGGAATGGAGAGCAGCTGGTCCACCTGATGGATCTTGTGCCTGTTTCCAAAAATATCTCCCTCCCTGCCTGCCTCTGGAGCCTGAAGCTCTGCTGCAATAAATACATTGTTATGACTTTTTTTTTCAAATTTCAAGAGTCATCTATTAGGCTATAAATAACCTATAGGAGAAATAACACTGTAAGTTACTATTAACTAGTGTTATGCTACTAGCTTCTGGGTGGCAGTTAGGGACATGTGAACAGAAGGGTTGGTTGGGAGATGAAGGGTATGTTAAAGGCTACTGGAAACTAAGTAGGACTGTGTCAAAGAACACTGTCTCCTTCCCTCCTCCAGGTTCCTTGACAGAATCCCTCCCTCCCCCCACTTCCTCTGATCTGGGGTTTTCCTTTGTTGTCAGGCACCCTCTTACCTGGACCAGGAGCTTCTGCAGCAGGGTCCATGCCTCCTGCATGCAAAGGTAGCAGATATGTTTAGCACAAACAAGTCTGTGTGGCCTGGCTATTTTTTAAAAATTTAATAAAATCTTAGACCACATTAACACAAAAGTAGTTTTCAGATCCAGGGAGCTAACATTCTCCCGTGTTGGACTCTAGTCAGAGCGAATGTTTCATGCTCAGTTCTGGCATCATAGTTTAAGTATATCATCTGTGATAGTTACTTTTATGGCAACTTGGTTAGATGACAGTGCCCAGTTATTTCATCAGACACTACTTAGGCATCGCTTTGAAGGTATTTTATAGATGTGGTTACCTTTAAGCAGCTCACCGTTGATAATGTAGGTGGGTGGGCCTCATCTAATCAAGTGAAGGCCTTCAGAGCAAAAACTGAGGTTTCCCAGGAAGAAGAGATTCTGCCTCCAGACTGCAGCATCAGCTCCTGCCTGAGCTTCCTGCTGGGGCCTGCTCTACAGATTCTGGACTTGCCA
This sequence comes from Phocoena sinus, assembly GCF_008692025.1. Taxonomy (NCBI): domain Eukaryota; kingdom Metazoa; phylum Chordata; class Mammalia; order Artiodactyla; family Phocoenidae; genus Phocoena; species Phocoena sinus. Next base: position 48,846,776 of record NC_045768.1, on the reverse strand, counting down.
GCGCTGGCAACTGCATGGGCCAATTCCTTAAAATATATACATACTGGTTCTGCTTCTCTGAAGAACCCTGACTGATATACCACCCAAACGGAGCATGTGTGGGGAGGGAGGCAGCCAAGACTTCAAGCGATCTGGAAACCAGGAAGGTCTGGAAATGACAGTATGTGAGGAGAGGTTGAAGGCACTACAGATATTCAGTCTGGAAGAAGGTCTAAGTGGGATCTGACAGCTGCCTTCATATATTTGAAGGTCCGAAATGCAGAAGAGAGATAGCCGTGTTCTGTGTTGCCCCAGAATACAAAACTGGATCCTAAGGTTAGAAGTTACAGTGGGCAGACGGGCAATCAACAAACACAAGAACTGAACCAATTGAACTGGATCAGCTCCCAGGGACCAGCTTTCTAAAAGGACTGTGATACGTGGCAGGAGATTAAAAAAGATTCTTCTTGGTTAGGTGAGAGGAGAGAGTATGACCTGGAGGCTCCTATCCAGCTTGACAGTTCCCTGATCAAAGCCACCATTTACTGAGTCCTCCCTGCGTGCCAGACACTGTGCTCAGCACTTAGATATCTGATTTCACAACGTCATCCTCCCAACTTCTAAGGTGGGCTTAGTGCCCTCACTTTAAAGACAAGAAAAATAAGTCTCTTGGAAGCTCAGTAACTGGCCCAAAGTCATCCAGTAAGTAGATTTCAAAGCTAGGTTTCAAACCCAGGCCCACCTGACTCCGCAGACTCCCCTGGGAAGCCACTGTGCAGAGGGCAACTCTCTGTGGAAACACTCTCCTTACCCTGTGATAGAAGGACTCAAAATCTCATGCATGAGGCGCAAGTCATTGTCTGTTCAATCCTTAGAACATGCACCCTAATTATATGTTTATCTGCCTTGAGTCCAATGTAGTGAATTCATCTGTGATGGGGCCATGCTTTATTTTTCAGAGCATTAAAAGTGAAAGAATTGTATTCTTTCATTAAACAAATGCTGGTTGTTCACAGGTACTAGTCATCCAGGAATACAGCAACAAACAAGACAGATACGATCCCAGCCCCATCAGATACATACATCTACAGAGAAGGTAAATATTAAATTAAAATGTATTGATGGACCTCCCTGGTGGTACAGTGGTTAAGAATCCACCGGCCAATGCAGGGGACATGGGTTCAAGCCCTGGTCTGGGAAGATCCCACAAGCCACAGACCAACTAAGCCCATGCGCCACAACTACCGAGCCTGCACTATAGAGCCCGTGAGCCCACAACTACTGAGCCTGTGAGCCACAACTACTGAAGCCCGTGAGCCTTCAGCCCATGCTCTTCAACAAGAGAGGCCACCGCAATAAGAAGCCCACGCACTGCAATGAAGAGTAGCCCCTGCTCGGTGCAACTAGCAAAAGCCCCAGTGCAGCAACGAAGGCCCAATGCAGCCAAAAATAAATTAATAAATTAAAAAAAAAACTTACCATTTAAAAAAATGTATTGGTATGTATTTAATTACAATTGCCATCAATGCTGAGAAGGAGAACAGAGTGCTCAGAGAGTAACAAGTGGGTCCTTATTTCATCTGGAGGGTCAGGGAAGACATCCCTCAATAAGTAATTGCCAGGGTAAGAGCTGAAGGATGTACAGTGCTCAGCCAGGTGCAGTGTATAGCAAGGCCCTGAAATAGGAAACCACTTGGAGCACTGAAGAACTGAAAGAAAGCCAGGGTGCCTGACTTATTAATAAAGAGGGCAGTGGCATCAGATGTAGCTAGAGAGCTGGACAGAAGCCACTTCATGCAAGGCCATGTAGAATATGTAATTTTCTAAATGAACAAATGAATGCATAAGGACAGAGATAACTTGGTGGCTTGGGACATCCCAATCACATAGTCCTCAATGCAGTTGCACATGGAGGTTGGGTGGTATGTACAAACAGCACAGCAGACCTGAGACTGCTATGCCTAAAAGTCCTGTTTGCAAGGTTGGCCCTTGGCTGGCAACAGGACACCTGGATATTGAGAAGATTCCCACCCTTTCCAGAACTGATGAGAGTGGCTCACTGTGTCTAAACTGTACAAACAATATGGTTTTTGCTGAACACCTGCTTTCTTTCTGGAAGTCTGGAATTCTGGTATGTGCTAGGCAGAGGGTGCCTACATGACTAGTCCGCAGTAAAAACCCTGGGCACTGAGAGTCTAATAAGCTTACATGGTAGACAGTATTTCACAAACATTTTCACAACTACTGCTGGGGGGATTAAGCATGTCCTGTATGACTCTACTGGGAGAAAGCACAGAAGCTTATATTTAGTTTTCTTTAGACTTTACCCCATGCACCTCATCCTGTTGTTGATTTTGCTTTGTGTCCTTTCCCTGTAACACATCTTAGCCATGAGGATGACTGTATAAGTCTTTTGAGTGTCCCTAGTGAATCACCAAACCTAGTGGGGCAGGGGAGGATGGTCTTGGGGACCCCTGATACAGGGCTTGTGATCTTGCTGACCCCAAAGCCTATAGTGACCATGCAATCAAAGCTTCCCCTCCAACCACTGAAGGGCTTACAAAGGTGGGTTAGAATGGGCAACTCTCACCTCTGCAGTTGCTTCACGACTCTAAGGTCTGGAAACGTCTGCAGTGAGCCACAGCTGGGTAATGAAAATTTAAAGACATATACTAACTTCCAACAAAGATTAATAATAAATATTAAACAACCACCTGCAATCCCCAGTGCCACTGCCCTGCATTTGCCCAGGAACATGGCATCTTACCTTCAGGAGTTCAGAAAACCAATTTCATAATGCTCTATAGCTTTAATTTATCTGCCTTTATTAAAATGCAGGTTGTGCCAATGAGTGTAATAAGGTCATTTTCATTTTATATCTTTATATTAAGCCAGTCAACGTTACGGTCTGAATGGCCTCTTTCTCTTATATTTTCAATTTATTATTCAAAACCTAGGAAACTTAGTCATTTCTTTGTACTTTATATTCTGTTAATTGCAAGAACTATCAATACAAACATACTAGAAAACCACAAAGGCAAATTTTACAAAATATATGCCAACTTAGAGCAATGCTTAAAACTGGATATTGCTTACTCACTACTTTATTGAGACTGTATTGAGTAAATGAAAATCCAATATACTTACTCTTCCATTCTCAGGAGAGGAAAACAGCAAATAAAATATTGATGAGATAAGAACTGGCATGGAAGACAAATCTTGCTTTCTAAAGTAAACAACCAAACAACACTACTGGTCTTCTTTCTCTGGAATCCAGCCATCTTGCTCACATTATCAAAGCAAGTATAAATTCCTATCACAGCACTTACTCTCCTCCCATGAACTTCCACTTGGAAGAGTCAGAAAGCTCTCAAACTTGACATCTCTGAGGAGCCTGGCACGCTATTCCTATGGAGATTCTCACTGATATAGATCTATAGAATGCCTTCACCTTTGCTGAGTACAGTTAGAATTCTTTTATGAAATCAATATTTACTGGGCACCTACGTCATGCAAAACATCTGCTGTGTCCTGAAAGTGACATAGTCCTTGATATCTAGAAACCATCAGCCTTAGGTGTGTAATCACACACTGCAATACAATGAAACAATATAGAAAGGCTATGTTGTTAAGTAAGAAATGCATATTACTATTATGAGTTCAGAAAGGAAAGGACCCTCTGAGGATGTAAACATCTTCACAGGAAGGATCTACACTGAAATATGAAGTCTGGTGGTATAGAATGCTCCAAGGTGGGAGATCATTTCCGATGGAGTTGATAACGTGCATAGACGCACATTCAGGAGACAATGAGTAGACTAAGGTAGCTGAGGGGAGACTGTATTTAAGGGAATAACGCACAATAAGGCTGGGTAGGCAGCTGGAGCCAGGCTGAGGACAGCCTAGAATGCAGTCTAAGAAGGCTGGCATTCCTCTTGCTGGTGAGGGAAGACCACCAAAGGTGTCTGTAGAGCAGAGTACTTCTTCTTTCAATGTGGCATTTGTGGATGCTTCGTCTGGACGTGTGGTATAAGAAAGACAAAACTGAAGAGAGGTATGAAAGAGGCTGTAAGTCACTGAAACAGAAATCTGGAGAAGGCCTGGAATGGAAGGGCAGCAAAGCATGCCTACTGAAATAAGAAGAGGTCGAATTAGTTTGCAAACATGGGAAACAGAAAAAAAGAAATGGATATGAGAGGCTAAATGACAGCACAGCCAATAAGCACTGGAGACACTTCATGATATGGAGGTCCCATAAACGAAGTTTTAAAAAGTTGGTTTTAATACTACACTCATATAATGTGCTAAAACTCTAATTCATAGCCTTCATTATAATTGTAACAAAATAATTATTAGTGTAATTTGACTTATTGTTATTCTTTTATAGCCCATAAATTTCTAAAGGCTGTGAGTGTCTCAAGTACCTGGGGTAGGGCGTGGCATACTGCAGTTGTTCAAAAACTGGAATTAATATATAGGCATATTAGGATGAGGGGATAACTTGAAAAAAATATATGATAAATCAAATTTTAAGCAAGGTGAATTAGAGGTGAAATGTCTAGCAGGAGTAGCTTATTTATAACACATTCAACTACATTTAGGTGGTAAGGCTTGTAAGCAATTGATATATCAGATCTTACATGATATTTTGCAGGTGACATTTGTATAAATCTCTGTAATAATGAACTGTACCATATGAATGAGTTTTATTGTCAAAGGTAATAGTTGTTGAAGAATCTCAAAGCTAACAGATGAAGAAAACATGTTCAAGTAGGATTGTCAAGTAAGGGTGATTTTTCATGATAAATTATTGAAATTGCTTCTAACTGGCTTCAATTGCTTTCAACATTATATGTCTTTGAAGCCCCGCTCCCTCTTAAGTCTCCATAGCTTTGAAATCATTCTACACACAAGTATAAAATTAATCCTTCTTAAACTACCACTTTGACGAATGAATGAATGAGTGAGAGCTCTGACCCCTGGGAGATTTAGAAGACCATCAGTGATGCTACTGATGGGCTGCTGCTGACTGGCTAAGTCTTAGGCCGCAATCACCAACACAGAATTCTGTGACTCCCGTCACTCACTCCACCTTTCTAAACAATGGGACCACTAACCTCTTCTAAATACTTTGAGAGCATATTAAGGGAATTTATTGGAAAAACATTAAAATATCTATTGCTGCTCATAGCAAAATATCACTTATCTAAAAAACATTTGTCTAATCACCTCAACTACCTAAAGCAATCCTGGAACCGAGGAGATTAAGGAAAGTCATCAAAATTCATACAACATGTCTGTGACTGGCACACTGGTAAGAGGAAGAAATGGTATCTGGAAGTGGGATGGATAGTAAGCAAAGAGATCACAAATTCAAACGCAGACACACAAACTGACCCAGGAAGGCAGTCTGGGACTTACATGCAAGGGGAAACTGCTACATATGCACCAATGCTTTCTGAGAATTATCAATTGCATGTACAGTGGTGACCCCCTAGCCACCCAGAGTACAGTGCTTTGTTTCAAAAGGGACAGAAATGTATCAAATATTTGAGAAATGTTCCTCCCATGTGTTTAAAGTTAGAGAAAATAGCCTTAACACCTTAAAGTTATGAAACTCAGTCTTCTGAAAAAACTTACCGAACTGAAATACTTTATATCCTGAAGACAGTAATATCTAAGCAAGACTTGACTCTGTGAACTTTATTACTAAAATATTGGCAACCTTGCTTATGGTGCAGCTTGACACTAGAGAAATGTTACGTTTCCTGAAAGACTAAGGTAGAGTCTGATTCTCATACCAATAGATACAGTTTAAAGAAATGAATTCCGTGTAGGTTTTCCAAGGAATTATCCATTAATTTGAGACTTGAAACTGAAACAAACTCCATGACACAGACCTTCCCAGCCATAAATCTATTCTAAAAATGTTTTGTAAATGGCGTGTTGGCAGATAGGGTGCCATCTTTAAGCTGTGCTGACACTCTTTAGTGACAGCAAGGAACAGAGAGGGTTCCTGATGGCCTTATATGCAGAGCAGGCCATATTTCATGCTGCTCTATCTATAATTAACCACTCTGAGTTTTGGCATAACAGACACACACTGATAGATCATTCCTGAATAGCACTGAAGGCTGTTGCATATTAAATTACTTTTTTTTTTTTTTAAAGGTGTAGAAATCAGGGCTGAACATCATTTATTCTTCAGACCACCTATTCCTGTGTGGCTTATCCTAAAGCTTTCCCCTCTGCCAGTCTCTCCTGGCCCCTGTTCCCCCTTTTCATTTAATCTCACCATCATGTCCAGTCTTTGTTTACCTCTCTGTACACAAAAGTTAACTCCTACCATTCATCCATTCATAGTGTCCTCTGGATAATGTTTGAAGGAAAACTGTTTCCTTTTAGGGGTTGGTGCTATGGTGCCATATTTCAACCCAGGAAAGCATTAGAGCAGTTCTGTCAGCCCTTGAAACTCCCACTGTACAAAAGCACTCTGAAGATAGACAAGAATACACCCCAGAGGCCCAAAACCTGACAGCAAATGTCTATAGAAGGATCCCTTTCAATGGTTTGAGACAAAAAAGGGGGCAATGAACTTCTGGGTTTCTTATACTGTGTATAGTATCTTTTAAATAATATTTATTTTGACTATCAAAGTGGCAGATATACTTTGCAGAAAACTGGGAAAACAGAAAAGCACCAAGCAAAAATAAAATTGCATACTGGAGAACTCAGAGATAACTACTGTGGACGTTTTAGTGTATAACCAACTTGTCGTTTATCACTGAAAGCATCTCAATGGTGTTTCTTCATTCTAGGGCTCATGTTGAAGTGCAGAAGTTCCCGGGAACAGAGCCAAGATTACCTTCTCTCACGTCTCATGAAAATGTGGATCTGTAAATGATTTGGTGCTCATTCTCCCAGCTGACATTCATCATCATTTCAAAGAAAGAAATGGCATAGCGTAATGATGAACATGGTTGTGGAACCAAACTGCTGGACTTTAAATCCTAGCAGATAAATTAATTTCTTTGTACTTTCTTTTCCTCATAAATAAAATGGGATGATAAGAACAACAACATATTGAATTACTTTTTTTTAAGGTGTGGAAATCAGGGCTGAACATCATTTATTCTTCTGACCACCTTTTCCTATGTGGCTTATCGTAAAGCTTTCCCGCTGCCAGTCTTTCCTGGTCCCTGTCCCCCTTTTCATCTAAATCTCACCATCACGTCCAGTCTTTGTTTCCCTCTCTGTACTCAAAAGTTAACTCCTACAATTCATCCATTCTTAGGGTTCTTTATGCAGTGATTATGAGACTCAAATGAGCTAATATGTAAAGTACTTGGAACAGTGGCTAGCACAAAGTAAGCCGTCAATTAGCATTTTCTATTACAAAGACTGCAAGTCCTGGCAATGGTATGCTCCTTGCCAAGGGCTCTTACTAAGCCACCTTCATATGCTGTTTTCAAAGTCTTGGAGATATCAATCACCAGATATGAAGATTCCCATATTCTGGCCCCATCCCTGCCACAAATAATTATGTGACCTTGGAATTGCAGTTCTTTGCATCATTGTTTCATCATTGGTAAAATGAAGGTGCTAGGCTATATGGGTGGTCCTTAATCATTCTGAGAAGATCAGAAACTCCTTTGACACAGTACTTTATGATTTTGTGGGGTTTACTGACCTCTGGAAGTTAAAGGGTCCATTCTAGAGGCTCCATGTTAAGAATTCTCATGTTACATGACCTCTCATGGTTCTTCAAGCTCTGGCATTCTGTCGTGGTCAGTCCTACAGAAATGGTCTCATTCTTATAATTCCTGACCTGACTATGGTGGAAACAAGAAAGACGTGAAAGGTAAGTTCAGGAAGCAGTTCTTCCTCACTGAAGATTTCTCTGTTTTCTGTCTCATTGGAGATTCTAAGAGTTTCCTAATTAAATCCTTTGCACATATTTTTGATTCCTGGTGCACTCAGGATTTGGGACTCCAACAGCACCTATTTATATGCTAATTTGCTACAGAGAACTAAAGTCTTTCTCAATCCCAAAGGCACAAGAGATATTCAGTCTCATGCTTTGCTGCACCCACTGGCACCTAAGGCAGCCTGTACAGCCAGGGTGCAAAGTGAGCTGGAGAACAAAGCCCAGCCCAAAGCACCACAGGGAACCAGGTGGCAATGGGATCAGGGAATGCTTCTGACTACCAAGCATGATGCTGTACACAAATACTATACACACCCAGGGACTATCTACAGCTGTGTGTTAGACTGTGGCTCAGGGATCGCTGCCGCCAGCCATCTGGAGTATATGTTCAAATGAGTATTGCCGACCAGAACCTCTATGTTCCACTCTATGTGAATGGCCATGATGGAGTTGGGCTACCTGGGAGAGCTGTGTTCCAGCAACTCACCCCAGACATGCTCATGAGAACTTATGAGAGTGCCGCCCAGGAGTGTGCATTCTCAAAGGCGGCAAATGATTCTCTTGTACTCTGAAGTTGAGAACCTCTGGCATAGGAAAACGTACTTGTGAGCATGTGAAGGAAGGAGATTTTCTTAAGAATAGCCAATATTTAAGAACCGATACTATTGCTTCCACCATGGTGATGTAATATGAATCCACCTACAAAACCCTGGAAGATAGACATCACCGTGGAAGCACTGTAGAAGCTCCTAGAGCCTTGGTTTTCTCTGAAAATCCAGATTAATAATGCCTACTTTAGAGCTGAGGATTTAACTAAACAATGCTCCTCAGACTGGTAAATAAACTCTGACAGATCCACAAAATAGAAACGATACAACTCTATGAAAGAATGATGAAGCTGTCTATGTACTCATATCAAAAGCTCTCTAAGACGTCTTATGCAAGAAAAACAAAGTACACCACAGTATATATAGTACGGTATATATTAGGTTGGCCAAAAGGTTCGTTCGGGTTTATGAACCTTTTAGCCAACCCAATATATACCTTTTATATAAGAATGGCAAGGGAGCATGTATTTGCATTTATATGTAAATGCATAAAGATGGTAATAAGAATGGTTACTACAGGGCCTCACATGGTGGGGAGAGATAGGTAGGTAGGAACAGGAAGACCTGTTTACCAAAATTAATTTTTTTTAAAAAGCATGCCTCTTAGTCTCTTCCCCTAACATAAATGTATTCTAAGCAAAGAAAAGTGGATTTAAAGTCACCAGTCTAGTAACTTAATATGCTGTGTTATCATTTTTGTTTAATTTCAATTTTAATGAGTGTTGACCATACAATGATTATATTTCGCTCTAACAGTTGCCAAAACTCTCATCACCCAAATCAACTTCCAAATTAAGAGGAAACATATCGGGATGAAGTGTTATGATTAAAATGTATCAGTAATTTGCTCCTGAAATGGGAGGGGGTAATGTCCTAGATCAGCAGAAAACAAAATGGAGACGTCTATAACCTATTGGTGAACTTATTCATGCAGTGGATTTCTGCACTGATTGTTATGCACTCTGTCTACTCCATCAGGTCATGAATGATGCATGGTGCTACAAGAAGTTCAGCCATACAGCTCTGTACTCGGAATGAAACAGAGAAGACCGTTAGAAAGCAGAGAAATATGCTTCACTTTGCTTTTAGCTTTGCACCAGCTTGTGGAACAAATCCATTGCAATTTCTGTAAGCTTTGTTCTCTAAACTCTCTGGGGCCAGATTTCTTATCAGATGTATTTTCTTTTTTAAAAAAAAAAAATCAAAGCAAAACAAAACCACAGCAAGATATTTTAGAAGGACAACGTTTGCAAAACTCTGAGTTGCCAGATACGCACTGTCAACTGATACCCACGCAAATAACAACATATTCACCTTTTTTTTTAATAATGAGGTTTGGAGAGGGAGAGAAGAAGAGATATCCAACTCTGAAATTATCTTTGCAGTGTAGTTATTGCCTTTTTATGATACAAATATAAATCTTCGTGTCTAGTTAATATGAACACAAATCTCATTTTCCCCGTCTCACATGCAGCACTCTTCATCCTGGGGAGGGGCTGGACATTTTTCCAACTCAGCTGATGGGCCTGTGGTATACAGACTTTTACATATGTCAAAACCATAACTGTTGCTTTAAAAGATTTCTTTCCGGCTCTAAAGCTGACATAGCCCTATGTTGGCAAGGCTCCAGGGGAAAAAATTGAATGGGTAAGGTGAGGCGTCATCACAGAGGGCACTGGAATCTAGGTCAGCTTCAATAACAGAGACAGTGAGGAGTCTCAGGGGTTCTTTAGACAGGGGTGATGAGTCAGAGACCACTGATTGTGCCCCAGTATATATTTTCTTTTCCTTCTTTTAGCATAGAATATCTATCCCCACAGTCACTTGGTTAGAGGGTTCTCTAGTTTTGTAGCTAGCTTTGTTGTATTAATTAGTCTGAGCCAATAAGATGTGAGTGGCAGTAACATGTGCCATTTCTGGGCTATCTCCTTGCCTTGGCCTACCTCTTTCCCACTTTCTTGGAAAGACGCAACATTCAAAGCAATGTTTTGAGGATGGCAGAGCTGCTTGCTAGCCCTGGATTGCTACATGAGACAGAAATAAACTCTTTTGCTTGACGCACTATGGTTTTGGGTCTCTGGGTTATAAAAGCATAGCCTGACCTCATATAGGAGAGTGTTTTTGGAAATTAGCTTAGCTAATGAGTAATCAAGAATCGGTAGGGTCACAAAGAATAAAGGATGAGAGGTTGTTAGAAGATTGTAGCCACAGAACTTCAATCATGACAATGAAATAAGTGATATTAAACTACCCAGGAAAACCTCTCTTCAAAAACTGACAACACAAGGGACTTCCCTGGTGGCCCAGTGGATAAGACTCTGTGCTCCCAATGCAGGGGGCCCAGGTTCGATCCCTGGTAAGGAAACTAGATCCCACATGCATGCCGCAACTAAGAGTTCACATGCCACAACTAAGGAGCCTGTGTGCCACAATTAAGGAGACGGCGAACCACGACTAAGGAGCCCTGGAGCTGCAACTAAGGAGCCCGCCTGCTGCAACTAAGACCCAGCGCAACCAAATAGATAAATACATAATATATATTTTTTTAATGTTTAAAAATTTACAACATGAATTGTAACCCAAACTGTACAACCACTGCAACTGATTCCTAATTAAGCAAGACTTAATTAACGCATTAGAGCTATATCTTTATCCACAGACTCTGGTAGAGTGATTAGATATATAGAATAGGCTGTATCCATAAGAGAATGGGTTTTAGCACCATACAGACCAGGGTTTGAATCCAACTCTGTCACTCACTAAATGTAAGATTTTGGGACATACACTTAAGTCCTCTGAACCTGCAATGTAAGCACAGATATTAATACCTGCTTGCAGCATGAGGATGCAAGCTAGAGCTTCTAGTAGATAACCTGGTCCATACAGAGGGAATCAACAAATGTCAGGTGTATTTTTCTTTCTTCTACTCCTTCAAAGGACATCACAGAGATCTCAGCGCCAGGAAAGCAAGAATGAAGGAGGCGAGAAGAAAGAATGGAAAGTGGGATTCCAATTTTTTTTTTTTGGCATTTGATCTCTGATTAGGTACGATTAATCTCTTAATAATGTAGTAATCTTAGGATTTTTGGCCCAGAATTACAAGACGTAACTTCAGAGAGGAACTAATTGACACTAATGTCACAAAACATATCCCCATCTGACTTTGGAGACCCAAACGTTTCAGATCTAGTTTCCAGTAGTTTATGGAATGCCTTCATTGATGACAATGTCTACATTGTTTGAGATTTCTCTATTTGCTGTTACAGTTGGTAAGTATCAGGGCCACATTTTGTTTTCAGGGTCACCTTCAGTTAATTTTCTTTTAAGTTCAGGTAGTTAAACCTATCATCATTTCTACAAAGCATTTTATCTTATATTTGCCTATTTCTCTTCCACCTAGAGCACGTCTGTCCATCCATCGCTTCAACAGCTAATACTTACTGAAAAGTTACCATGTGCCAGACTCCCTTCTAAAGCACTGAACATATATTAACCCATTTAATCCTTACAGTAACCCTAGGAGTCGGGTATCATAATTACACAATTCTACAGATAAGAAAAACAAATGACAGATGAATTCAGTTGTTTGCCTGAGATCGCACAGCTCTTGAGTGGCCGAGTCAAGATCTGGTCCCAGGCAGTCCTACTCCAGGGCTCATAAAGTTACACTGTCTCTTCAAGGATTCAGAATAATTTGCAAAAACTAAAACAAAACATAGTATAATGCATAGAAACGAAAAAAAGTAAAACTATGAACTGAAGACTAAAAAGGGAAATCGAAATAATAAGGATGAGAATGAAGGAGTGGAGGGAAGGTGAGGCTTAACAGTCAAAAATGTAGGCTTAACGCAAGATCCTGTATTTGAGCCAAACTTGTGCCTCTGAACTTCTTGTAGATCAAGACAAAAAGGAAGATTAAATACATGACATGGTTCTCACTATATGGTAAAAGGAAGATTCAGTTTTCAAAAAGAAACATGCTGTATCTTACTATATCCTCAGCTCTGCATTTAATTTCCCGGTTCCAAGCTTGAGAAAGTACAGAGGTCTCATCAGTAATTAGCCTCTGACACTGTCTAATTGCTTTAATTTTGCTGGCCAGAGATGCAGCTTCAACTAATGCCCATGTTCTAATATACCCATTTGTATTTTCTTGAATTCTATTTTAAAGTAAAATGTAGGGCTTCTCTGGTGGCGCAGTGGTTGGGAGTCCGCCTGCCGATGCAGGGGACATGGGTTCGTGCCCTGGTCTGGGAGGATCCCACATGCCGCGGAGCGGCTGGGCCCGTGACCCATGGCTGCTGAGCCTGTGCATCCGGAGCCTGTGCTCCGCAACGGGAGAGGCCACGGCAGTGAGAGGCCCGCGTACCGAGAAAAAAAAAAAAAAAAAAAAAAAATGTAATGTGTTTCCCTATTCCACTCCACCAATCGTCAATGAACAATAAACCAATTTATTTGGAAAATCTTATTTCTTGTATCACATAATGTTAAAGGAGAGAGCTTTGCTTTTCAAGCTGGCAGCTTACATATGGCAGGGACTCCACGATGCACAAATTTAATATATTAAATACTGCTGAGATAATGTTGAAAAAGGAATGCTGAATTTTATAGTGACACAAAGGCATTTATCATTATCTTGATTTCATTTCCCTAAGAAGCTGTTAAAAAGTTGGAAAGTCACTAACCTAAGGAGAAAAATATGCTTCCAGCGTACAAATCTACTCTAATTTAAACTTTCTTTGCTGTACCATTTTTCTTCTATGTAAAGAATACATCTTTTGATTCTATTAATTTGGAGCTTTTAAATAATAATAAATAACTTTAAGAACTACAACATGCTTTTTTTCTTCACCTAACAGGCTAGCAGCACCATGATTACTGTTAACAATATAATTCAATAGCCTGCAATTAATTCTATTTTAGTAACTACCAGAGCAGGCAAGGTATATATAGTTAGCTCTTATTTAAGTTACTGTCCAAATATTATACAATATTTTTCTGCTTATGGGGCAAGCAGTCTGTGCAGCCATTTCTTGCAGCATTTTAAACTCTGATTAACATGTGAATAAGCCAGTTATTAGGGAGAGGATTTCCCGGTATTGATATTTATTAACTCCTGTTAATATAATATTCATCTTATGTTTTAAAGTAGATAAAAATATGACTTTTGGTCACTTCACCATTAGAATTTGAGGCGTTAAGCATTTTAATATTTCTTGGCCGTTATGTCACTGGTAAACACTGGCAGCAGGCTCTGGCATCAGATTACCTGTGTCTGCTTCCCCTCCTTAGAAAGTTACTTTCCAGCCTCTCAATTCAGTTACTTCATATCTAAAATGCTGTTAATAAATGTTTCTACCTCACAGGGTTGTTGTAAGGATTAAAAGAGATGACACTTGTGAAGTACTCAGAATAGCATATAGGCATAGAATAGTACATAGCATATTCTCAATAATTATTATTGTTGTCCTTATTACCAAAAAAGTAGGGACCTGGCAAGTTCTGGATTGAATTCAGGAGTACATCATTATGGTTATTTAAGGATTACCATTACCTGGAAAAGGCTGACTTGAAATGACCCTAATTAAAGCAGGAAAAAACATTTCATTATAAATAATGAGGGTGAGGGCTTCCCTGGTGGCGCAGTGGTTGAGAGTCCGCCTGCCGATGCAGAGGACACGGTTTCGTGCCCCGGTCTGGGAAGATCCTACATGCCGCGGAGCGGCTGGGCCCGTGAGCCATGGCCGCTGAGTCTGCGCGTCTGGAGCCTGTGCTCCGCAACGGGAGAGGCCCCAACCGTGAGAGGCCCGTGTACCGCAAAAAAAAAAATTAAAAAAAAAATAATAATGAGGGTGAAGTTTGAATGGAAACTTACCCAGGAAAAATGACATCAAATTTTGGCAAATTTTGATAAATTCATAAAAATTATTAAAATAACATGTTATACGTCAAAAAACTAAATTATAATTGCACCCACTGTGTACTGTTGTACACAGTGAATTAGGTTATTGTTTCTAAGAACAAGTGGCTCTACTGTAATTGTTCTTGTTTTCTGGGGTTTTTTTTTTATTTTTGGTGGACGGGAATATAGCTAACTTTCCTAACAAAATTACACGATACTTTATAGCACCATAATTAACAGAGCCATTTTAGCAAAAAGTCTATCATCAACTTTTGCAGAGGTCTCTCTCAATATTTTGATGTTGAATAATTCACTTCTGAAAAACCTATCCTGTCTTCATCTTCAGATTTCTTTTCTACTTCACCTCTTGATTCAGATGACTCAATCAGATCACCATTTGTTTACGGCTCTGCACAAGATTCAAGCCATTCACAAGCCAACACTGCCTTCAAAGAAATTCCTCATATTAAAGGATTTCCAATGCACTTTGAAGCCAGTTTGCATTGCATTTTGTTCAATGTTTAAATAGATAAGATGTCAAGTGGAGAGGGTGGTTTGAATGGGGGCTAATTTTATAAGTGGTCAGTTCATTTGTGACTATTTCTATGATATGTTCAACTTTGCTCCCCTATGCAACCTTAATTCCCTTAGAGATTTGGATAATAAATGCTCAAAAAGCAACCACTCGCTCTCCCATACTACTTGATAGACTTAATTTAAAAATACATCTGTTTTATTTTTTTAAATCTGTAAAACTTCCACATTATAAGACAACCTCATAAAGCCATCTAATGAGTGTCTTGTGGGTCATAAATAAACCATAAGTAATATCTAGGCCATTTATTTAAATTTTGAAAAGAAGCAAATATTAAAACAAAATTTGTTTCTGCTTTAAGGAAAACTAGTTCTTTTGGCATAAGCTTTATAACAAGATGTCTCAGAACAAAAATATTGTACACTATTTTTAATTGTGATGTTCATGTCAATGAAGAGTCTTCAAAGGTCATATTAACTAGCAAGAAGATTAAGTTGTCCCTATAAATGAAAAAAAAACAGGGGAGAGATGTAAATCACTGGCACAACTTTAGCCTCAATACTTCATTTTGGTTTTTGTTTTATTGTATAATTGATATATCACTTATATACAATAAAGTGTCAACTGTACATTTATGTGAAAGAAACTATCAAAAATAGAAAATGATTGGCATGCAGAGGGGTGGAGGAAAGATACATCTAGTGGTGTGCTGGCTTCTAACTGCTCAGGATTGCTACTTGTTCCGCTTTCAGGAACCTTGCAAGTGAGGTGTTTAACTGCTGTCAGCTTGAAATCAGCCAAGGGAGAGTATTTACACCATGAAATTAGCACACACTACCAGTTGCGGATTCTGTTTTCTTTCCAGAGCCGGTTGTTAAACATTCACTAGCACATCACAAAATCTTACAATAAAAACAATGGACTAATTTGCTACTGGGTCAAGCAGCCATTCTTAGGAAGAGGAGAAAAGCTTTTATCTGCTCTCAGATGCTTGGACTGGGTGGGGAGTTCCCTGCATCAACCATCAGCTGGAAAAGGGACAGTAGCTCCACACATGGGAAAATCCTCAGGAAATCACTGAAGATCATAGCCCTGCTGCTCTTAGAGTTCTCCATCTCTTAGTACGATGAACAAAACACTCTCTCTCCTCATCTCAAAAATTTTTGACAGTACTAGCATCTTTTCTTACACCAGAAATCCAGGAGGAGAGGGGAACTAAGTTGGGAGAGGAGAAACACTGGAGAGAGGTTACTGTTCCCTCTTCAACCTCATGCAAATTTAGACAGGGTTCTTAATACTTTCACTGTTGAGAATCGCCTGGAGACCTTTAAAAGATATCAATGCTTGAGTCCCATCCTGGAACCAGGGGATCACAGCCAAGAACGGACCAGGCACTAGGTGCAGTGTGATTGAGAATCACTTACCAGAATTATTGAATAGAGTAAAAACCAGAATATGAACTCAAAGACAGCAGGGACCTATCTTGTTTACCATCCTGTCCCCAGGAACAGAGGATTCATACCTTCCACTGCTCCAAAAAGAGGAGACTGCCCTTTTCTGAAATATAAATAAGCATTCCATACATTACAATCACTTGACTTAAAGAAGTGTTTTTTACACCATCAACAGGTTACATATAGTCTTTCTCCCCTTTCACCCAAGGCTATGAAGTGCAACCCTGTAGTGGTTCCCAGCCCTGGCTAAATATCAGAATCACATACATACATTATGCACTTGGACAGGAAAACAGAAATTTCTTATCAAATCTCCAGTATTAGAGCCAGGAATGTGCATTTCTAAAATTTCCAAATGACTGTGAAGAACTTCCAAGTTTGAGAACCACTGATTTAAAGGAAGCACTACCAAGCCCACCCGCCCTCTCAAAGACCAGCCAAGGCATTTGGGACAAACATCATAACCTCCTGGGCAGACTGTAAAATTGTGTGACTCCAAGCTTCATCACTCAAGTATTCAGACACTCCTCAATTCCATTTCAGGACACCTCTTTCTCACGGAGATATACACACCCTACTTGAATTCATTTTTCTTTCTACTCTGTCTTCCAACTCTTTCCTTTTTTATCTCAGGAAAACCTTTCCCTCTGATTCATTCCATGAATTACAAAACCAAGGGAGTGCAGAGGACAAAAAAGTAGAAGTTAGGATGGATTGGCTAGCTCCGAAAACCCCTGAAAGTTTCCAGAGAAACAGCCAGTACTTTTCAGAATCTCCACAGACCTTTTCATCTTCCTCTAACCAAACCTAGTAGTCTTCAAGTGCAGGCATTCATGGTAAGCTACTCATTTAAATTGACTTGTTTTGTCTTTTGCTTAATTACCTGATCTTACCAGAATATTACTGCCTTCTTTAACCACATATGCACAATTTTTCTGCTACACTGTGGGTGAGATTGCTTTTATATGGTTTAGGAATTGAAACAATTTATGGCAATGTTTCTGTGAGGAAAGGTCCTCTAAGCTCCAGATGGACTTAAAACCAACTTCTGGAATTCAACCCATGGTTAAACAGGCAGCAGCCCGTAAATCAGTTCTTCCTGAATTGTACATAAATTCTATAGGCTGAAGCAGAAAGATATCTGAGGTACAAAAAAGTACTATAAACATGAGCCCTCTCCCCACCAACCCCACACCTATCTTAAACCTTCTCACCTGTGCTTCTCTAACACCTGTGCTTTCACCCACAACTGCCTACACTAGTGGACTGGGGACCCCGTCAAGGTAAGACAAGCATGCAGCCTTACTCACCTGTGTCCACTTTCCTTCCCATGACCTCCAGCTCCTTCTCATCCACCTGACACTGCTCAGTACACAACAGGCACAAGTGTTTGATAAACTGAACTAAACTACGTATTGTTTTTAGATTCCATTTAAATTACTATTTCCTTTATGCTTTTAGTAGACTATATTAATTCAATTCATAGTCATCTACTTTGGTTTTATATCTGTCTTTTTCTATTCAATCACGGTTTTTCAAATGCTAACCAGTCACACAAACTTCTTAGAGTGTTTGGAAACACTTATCACAATTTTTAAGTGCATGTATCTTTCGAGCCAGCAACTCTACCTCTAGAAAATCACGTTACACATGTATGTACATATGTGGGCAAAAACATAGTCATGAGGTTTTTTACAGTGTTGTTTGTAATTGCAAATATCTAGAAAGCATCCTCTTTAGATGATTTGCTACATAAACTAAAATACATCTTTGAAATGGAAATATATGTAGATGTTAAAAAATGAGATCTATTTGTGCTGATAGGTAGCTATCTCCTAGATATAATTTTACATGGAAAAAAAGCAAGATGCAGAATAATATGTAAAGTATCTTCTCAAGTGTATAAACACACACTTTTGTTTATATGTAGCAAATTTCTAGAAAGATACAGAAGGAATTCTTAACAGTAATTGCCTCTTGGGATGGAGAATTTGGAATTAATTATTGGTGATGAGATGTCACAACATTTTTTATTGCATGCTTTCTTGTACTCTTTAAAATTTTTGCCATAAGCTATATTACTTCTTCAATAAATAATTTTTAAAAACAGAAATCACCATAACTAAAAAGAGTTTTAAAGTAGTTAGACTTACATGCATATATGTAGGTATAACATTTTGTTAAATAAAAGTTTGCAATGTTAAGATTACCAGTAGGCTCTTCCCCTAATCATCTTGCTTCTTTAAATATATGCTGAGAGGATTTCTGCTGGCAGGGCCTAAGGGAGGAGCCCATTATGAAAGCTCATCAATGAGCCTAGAATTTCAGCTAAAATATCTTCCAATAGCACATCAAATTATAGTATAATAAATCCAGGAAGAAATCCAGAATAAGCACAGAAGCTAATACAAAGCAAAGAGGTGGCAGAACTACCACCCTTTTTGCCCTGGCACCGGGAAGCCACTACCAAAGGCCAAGCAAGGTACACTTTCCCACTGAGCCTCTGGGTCAGCTTCAGAATCCTCAAGGTGCTCACTGCCAGTTGAGTAGAATGAAAACCAGTTTTTCCACATGAGGCCTCAACAGTGTACCTTCTCATCCACCTTGAACTCTTGGGGAGGCAGAGAGGAGAAGCCTCTGTGCTGGCCTGGCTAGGGCTCTGTCTGTATAACCCAAATATCTCAAAGAAGAGGAAAGATTTTACTGTGTCCATCAGAGTTGGTGATGGGTTTGTGGGTGTTGTTTGATACTGTAAACAAAGAATGTTGCCTGCCATTCCAGTAAACAACCAATGTTACCTGTCATCAGCGGCCCACTATGGTGTGCCCTGAGGGTAATTCAGGATGGAGAGAACAGGATACCGGACCTAGATAGTTAAGATGCAAATCAAAGTAGTAATTTCAATGAGCCCAGACTCTTGCATCTTCTCATATATAGAAAAGCAATAAAATCATTAACTTGAAATGTCTGGGGTTTTTTTGGTGTAAATTAGCAGCTATCTTTTGATGTTCAACTATATGTTCTTTTTTCCAACAAAAATGCCTATGTATCCTGTCTCATCCCTTACCTCTTTGGAACAGTCCCTCAGAGCTATCTGAAAGGCTGATTCTCTGGGCTACAGCCCTCAGCAAAGTACCCAAATAAAACATAACTCTCAACTTCTAAGTTGTGCATTTTTTTCAGTCGACAGTAGGATTTCAAATCCACTTGTTTTTTATGACAAAAAACTCTAGACTCATTTTTAAAATAAGTTGTTTTTAAGAGTAAAGTTGTTTTGGTCTAAAAATGAAGTTGTTTTTATAAGTTGCTTTGATATAAAAGTGAAGTTGCATGTGGGGATGTTGTCATCCACACGTGTGGTTGCTGACAAGCACTCAGTAGCTCAGCTGCTGGGGGTGCCATTGGGGCTTATTAATAAGAACATACACAGAGGCAAGTATGGTGATGGGACATTTAGACTATAAATACTCAGAGTTTCTGAGGACCAACTGAGAGTCTTCCATCTGGGCAAGGCGGCTCTTTGCTGTTGCTGATCTAATAGCTCTGGGAAGACCTTGGGGCATTAGCTCCTGCCTTGGTAAAGTCCACTCTTTTACTGGCAGTGGTGAAAGCTGTGCAGTTGCCCCGTGAAGGAGATCATCTCCCCCAAACCAGCACCATCACTCCCTAGCAACGTGCTCCAACAACAGGGGACTTTCGTTTTTGCCAGCAGCTGGACATCAGCTGATGATTGACTAAGCTGCCTCCCCAGAGTACTAACTCATAAAAAGGTACACCTCAACTAAATTTGGACTTTATTTCTGTCACCTCCCCTTGTCTAGAAGAACAGTGTAATTATCATCGTTTTAGGGTATGTTACTTCTTTATTGGCTTGTTAAGAGACATTTTCCTGTATGCTATTGGCCTGTGAAATTATAATTTGTACACTGAATCTTTGTTAAATAAAATACTGGCAATACAATCTGTCTCTGAATATAATTTGCCCTGAAACAAAACATTGGATAGAACACCTGAAAAATGCACAAGGTGAAAAAAGAATGTGCTCTCTGGGGAAGGAAAAGCTTATCATCTATGGACACTGACAAGTTGGGGTTTGGAGTGAAGGAATGATTGAGAGGGTAGCACTCTGAACTGTTCCCTCAGGTTGGCTTCTGTCTACAAAAACTTGTGCTAGATTTCGAGGGAAAGGTGCGCTGTGTTAAAGACCAGGCCGAATGAAAACTGTATCTCTGGAGGACTGTGACCTTAGGTAAGTCAAGGCACCTCCCCAGGCCTCACTTTTCTCTTTGGTAAAGTGCCTGGCTGGGAAGGGATGATTTCAAAAGTCCCATTCAGTCTGCACATTCAGGACTGTACCATTTGGAGATAAGCTGGAAAGTAAATGGTTCTTTATTAAAAATGTATGAGAGTCTTCCCAATAGAGAGTGTAAAGCTTGCTTAGTAGTCAACAATGTTTCTCTGAGTTCAGTGGACGTGAAGACTCTCTGCCATCATAAAGTGGTACAAGTCATCTTTCTGTTGGGTTGCACAGGCTTGTCTACCCTCAAATGGACTTTCCATAGTGCCCTCATTACCCGCAGTGGTCCTCTGGTCACCTTGCGAGAGTTCATAAAGACACAAAGGAAATGCTTTGACCTCAAAGATTTGCCATCTAGTCATTGGGATGAGACAACAATACCTCAAAAGATGCTATCACCCTAACAGTGGAAGGAGTAAAAGCTTAGACAGGCTTCAGCCATATTCTTCATCAGCTCTGACCCTTAAGTCAAACCAAATTAACAGGTATAAAGAACCAGCTTCATGGGTCTGGTCTGCAACCAGTGCTCTAAAGGGGGGCCTACCCTTGGGGGTTAACTCTGCAGCTGCCATCTTGAAATTCTTAGTACTTTTATTTTGAATTTGTGTTCTGTGAGGTCTGATGAGACAATGAAGGATGTGCTGGGCCTTCAGAGCCTAGGCTCAACCATGGTCTCATCTCCCACTGCCTCCTTGGAGCGGACTCTTGGTCATCCCCAACCACAACCCCACTCAGCCACTGCCCTCTCCCCATCTCCCTCCTGCAGGGGCCCTAGGTGCATTCGCTTAGTGAGTTCCCCATGCCTGAGGGAGCACAACATTAAATAACAAATAAAAACCACCATGACAGGTTGAGAGAGAGACCACAGTAGAAAGGAATAAACTTTTTCCTGCTTTTTGAGTAAAAGGTCATACATTTTTATTTTGCACTAGACCTAGCAAGTTATGTAACTGGCCTTGTATTTTCACAGTAGGCATGGAAGTCCCTAAAGTCCCTTCTCTCACAGGGTGGCTAAACCCCTTGTATATACACATTCTGGAGTCAATCCTGCACCTGCAAAGGATAAAACCAAGGACCAGGAGCAAGTGAGGGAAGAGACGAGAAATGCCAGGTGGTTGGAGACAAGACTGGCCCTTCCAGCTTGGCCCTCAGAAAGTCCAGGACACTTCCTCTACTCTTACCCTTCTGGGCATGAAGCTAAACTGGTCTTTACCAAACAAAATCTACTCTGCCTTTAAGAGTATAGGGCTTCCCTGGTGGCACGCAGTGGTTGAGAGTCTGCCTGCCGATGCAGGGGACATGGGTTCGTGCCCTGGTCCGGGAAGATCCCACATGCCGCGGAGCGGCTGGGCCCGTGAGCCATGGCCACTGAGCCTGCGCATCTGGAGCCTGTGCTCCGCAATGGGAGAGGCCACAACAGTGAGAAGCCCGCGTACCGCAAAAAAAAAAAAAAAAAAAAAAAAGAGTATAAAGAGGAACAGTGCCTATAAAGCATTAACAAACTACCTGGAAAGATATGATATAATGTCCCAGAGAATGGTAATTAATAGTGAACAAGTGAGGCAATCTACAGAAGTAATTAGGAAGGCACTGCCTGGATTCCACTCCTGCCTCATCTTTCACAGGCTGTGTGACTCTGGACAAGCTGACCTCTTATTTCAGTGTTTTCATCTTTAAACATAGGATAATTAGAATAACTTCTTTAGTAACTGTTGGAAGGATTAAATGCTTAGAACAGTACTCAACACACAAAACTGCTTCACCAGTGTTAAATATAAGGGTTCAAACAAGGGAAGTTTTTGAGGGACTCATGATAATCGAGGAAAGATTTGTAAGGTGCCAAGACAAAAGTCCTTTATTGAAAATTTGTATGCCATTGCTAAGAAAGAACTGTGAGCTTAACATAAGAACTTTTGTTAAGAAGGATCTCTGGTAGAATATCTAGATGAAAATGCCTTACGTCATTTTTATTTGAAAACACACAAACACACAAACACACACACACACACACACACAGAGGAGCACTTAGAAATAAGAGACTTAGTTTAACTACATGCTTTGTAAGCTATTTCTGAAATGATTACCAATGGTTTTTCCAAACTCAGAGTCTTGATTTGGTATCAAGCAGTTCTAATAAAAGTGTAAACATCTGTCTTACATTCTGGCTCTTCCTTTAGCTGTACTACCACACTGACTTATTGGAGTTATAGTTTCAGATGATTCTGAGTAAGATAACAGCCACATCTGCCTACCCACCAATCTTTTAATTTTTCTCCTAGCAGAACCTTATGTCTGCACAGATGTAACAACATCAACAGATGTTTTAAAATAAATCGTATTGGAAAGAATGCAGCAACAGTGCATCTATCGGGCTTGGAATGTTTTACATGTAATAGACAGTGTTCCTGAAATACCAATATAGTTAACTGTGTGTTAACAGTTGTATACTCTCAACTAATCCCAGCGCCAATCTCAAGGATCACAGAAATATATCGAATATGTTAAGGGAAATTCCCTTGGTGTTTACTGATGATCATTTGGTTGCTTTGGATTTATAAGTGCTCGCTCCTAATAGTATATGTACAGACTGCCAAACAGCTGATGTTGAAAAAATAAAAGTTAGGAAACCATTCAAATGACACCAATTTTCCTGACATCGATGGAATGTTACCTTATTAACAAGGCTGCATAATTTTACTGTTCTATCATGTCTTCTCATGTAATACCTACCAAGACAAGGAACAAAGAGAGGATGACCATAAGGTATGTTAGAGCCATGTTCTAATTTCATTCCAGGTAATTAAAGAGAATCTTTGTTTGGTTTCAAGACACAAATCTCAGACATTGAATGATAGTTCACAAGGTGCCTTAACTTCTCAGAACTTCCCTTTTATCCTGTATATAAAGAACAAAGTGAACTAGATAATCTATAAAATGCCTTCCAGCTCTAATGGTCTATGATTCTTAGTGGATTACGTGATCTTACATGGCCTGATACCCTGTCAAATCAAGGAAGAAAGAACAGGTTGTTACTGGAATTAAAATGATCTGTGTCACATGCCTTGGAGTGGCTGGGCCCGTGAGCCATGGCCGCTGAGCCTGCGCGTCCGGAGCCTGTGTTCCGCAACGGGAGTAGCCACAACAGTGAGAGGCCCGCGTACCGCAAAAATAAATAAATAAATAAAAAATTTTAAAAAAATGATCTGTGTCAGGGAAAAGAAGTCAAAGGTTAATAATGTAATCACTGAGAGTGTGCTTAACAAGAAGAGTATCTCTGTGGTAGTAAAGGCAAGAAGAGTCATACAAAAACACAGGTACTAAATTTTACTTCTGTTGTACGAGATCTGGGGATAGCAGGAAGGAACTGAAAAGGCAGGAACAGGACAGATAACATCTTAGAAGACAATCTGAAAACATTCTTTACATGAAGATTTCATATGGAGATGTCTAGCTTGTCCTGAATAGGGAAATCTTACAAATGTCTCTATGTATGTGTTCCAAAGAACAGCCTTCATTTGGATGATATGACAGGTACTGCATTTCATAGAATTCACTGAACACATAAAGGAGGTATGAGTCTGAATTCCAAGTAAATCCCTTAGAATATACATGGATTGAAGTGGCTGACTGATTGTGTGAGACAGAAATAATTTCCTAAAACTGTAATCAATGTCATTTATTGTTACCACTTATTGAGTGCCAACCATGGATCAGAAACTACACTGGATGATTTACATATATCATCTCATCTAATACTTATAGAATTGCAGGGGGGCAATTTAATATTTTAAACAAATATTCAGAACAGTAAGCCACCTGCTCAAGGTCACAGGGCTGGTAGATAGGAGATTTAAACCCAAGCCTTGAGAGGGTGTGGAGAAAAGGGGACACTCTTGCACTGCTGGTGGGAATGTGAATTGGTTCAGCCACTATGGAGAACAGTATGGAGGTTCCTTCAAAAACTACAAATAGAATTACCATATGACCCAGCAATCCCACTACTGGGCATATACCCTGAGAAAACCAAAATTCAAAAAGAGTCATGTACCAAAATGTTCATTGCAGCTCTATTTACAATAGCCCGGAGATGGAAAGAACCTAAGCGCCCATCATCGGACGAATGGATAAAGAAGATGTGGCACATATACACAATGGAATATTACTCAGCCTTAAAAAGAAATGAAATTGAGTTATTTGTAATGAGATGGATAGACCTAGAGTCTGTCATACAGAGTGAAGTAAGTCAGAAAGAAAAAGACAAATACCGTATGCTAACACATACATATGGAATTTAAGGGAAAAAAATGTCATGAAGAACCTAGGGATAAGACAGGAATAGAGGCGCAGACCTACTGGAGAATGGACTTGAGGATATGGGGAGGGGGAAGGGTGAGTTTTGACAGGGCGAGAGAGAGTCATGAACATATACACACTAACAAACGTAGTAAGGTAGATAGCTAGGAGGAAGCAGCCGCAAGGCACAGGGATATTAGCTCGGGGCTTTGGGACAGCCTGGAGGGGTGGGATGGGGAGAGTGGGAGGGAGGGAGACGCAAGAGGGAAGACACATGAGAGCATATGTATATGTATACCTGATTCACTTTGTTATAAAGCAGAAACTAACACACCATTGTAAAGCAATTATACCCCAATAAAGATGTTAAAAAAAAGAAAAAAAAAAAAAAAAATAAATAAACCCAAGCCTTACTGATTTAAAGCCCATGCTCTTTCCCATTCTGCATCCTGCATCTCTCTGAATCTTACTGGGTGAGCCAATCTTAAGAGCTACATATTCTGACGTTGTAAACATCACAATGCTCTGCACACGGCACTTTTTCTGATGGATGGGAACGTACATAAAAAATGTTAACGTAGCCCTGTGTTTAATGACTATGACTTTACATACTATGTGCTGTTTTTGGACTCAGTAGACTTGTACACTGAAGGGCATGCACGTGTATGTGTATATATGTATGTGTGAGTATGTGTGTGTGTGTGTGTGTGTGTGTGTGTATATATATATATATATTTTTTTTTTTTTTTTTAACCAACTTTCCTTCTATGTGGTGGGGTACAATATAATAAACCAATCAATTAATTGCCAGGCATAGGATATTCAAATAATACTTTAGAAAAATTATCTTAGCAGTGGAATTTTGAAGTTGAGTGATGTGGGCCCAGTCTGTGGGGGAGAGAGTGATTCTACAGAGGAAGGAGATTTTTGAGAGAGGGGAAGAAAATGAGCCAGTATTTGACTGAGGACCTACAATGTGCCAATGTTGTGCTAGGTGCTTCCTGAATATCTCCTTTGTTTCTCATGGGTGAGAAACAGGCTGACTGACTGTAGAATGGATAGTCATATGCAGTGTACACTAATTTTAACAATGGACCACTCAGTATATCTATAAAATGAAAACTGCTCTAAGAATCTGTGATTGTACAAGGCATCACAACAGGCAATCGATAATGAACAAGGAGTAACATGAAGGGATCTGGACCATAAATGAGCAAATGTTCTGTGTCACCTACTTCTTGGTTTTAAAAAAGAAGAGATTCATTCTAATTTTCTCCTCCTCTTCTCAGCAACCTTACAAATGGGCCACTGACACAAATTCTCAGCAACCTTACAAATGGGCCGAAGGTCTGGATTACCCTAATGGACCCACTGACACAAATTCACGGCTCAGAGTGCGGTGCTCCTCACCATTCAGTCGGTGTCCTTTTCTCTACCTCAGACTGAGAATCTAAATTAAAGAGTTCAAAATGAAAAGACCTGGGTGTCATTATGCATATCCTGTCAGGATAAATGGGAGCTTCAGGCTCACGGAGGTAAGACCTTCTTCTTCTAATTGGCCTGGTTCAGTGTAATATCTCATTGCAGTGCAACTTTTCTATGTGAATTAGCCTTCCTCTCCCCTTACAGAAACTGAAAATGGTGGCCCAAGGAAAGAATCCAGTAGACCACTTTGAAAGTAGACCACTTTGAAACTCATAGGAAGCGAGTTCTCACAGGAAATGTCACGAGTATCTTTTACAGTAATGCCAATTTAATATTCCAGACAGTGTCAGAACTAGATTAAGGTGAGAGAGGTACAATTTCATGTACTTTCACGGCCCTAAGAATGAGTGCCTCCTATAAATTTATACCCTACTCACCTCACATGCTCTGCCCTGGTACCAGCACTTACTTGAGAAGAGGTGAGTAATGTCTGGGCATTTTATTTCCTTATGAAGATTATCAAGTTTCCTCCTACTTATAAATTCTCTGGCCACTGGCTCTGATGCCTCTGATTCTTGAAAACTTTTAAACATCACAGCTTGTCTCTTCTTTTCTTTGCCTTAAAAACTTTCATTTTCTCCCTGCTGCCTGGGAAATTAAAGCAAGATGCTCACCTCTTACCAAGAACTTCTGACCCAAATCTGACTTTCCAGTCTTATCTGATACCCCATCTCCACTCCTATATCCCATCTGTGCCAAAGAATAGCTTTTAACCTTGCTGCTTCCAGCCTTTTGACCAAGACATTTCTTCCTCTTGGAAGTTTCCTTCAGACTGCTTATACTGTACAATGTTTATATCATGAACTTCAAAGCTTGATTCAAATGCCCCTTCCTCTGAAAGACCTTTTCAGATCCCACTCAGGGCAATTAATTTTGTCCTTCCTTGTTCTACCCCTCTTTCTGTTCACAACATTGAGAGAGCATGTATCTCAGGGATCCTTTATGAAAAACATTATTTACAGTTATATCTGTTCTGTGAATACCGTTTAGACTCCTGGAGGGAAGTGTCCATTTTATTCATCTCTGTACTCCCACAGAATCCAGCACATGGTGGGCACTCAATATATTTACACTTTACTGCATGACTGGGTACATTCTTTAGTAAAATAAGTGTACATGGATTAATAAGCTTTGGGGGAGAGCAAGCAAGCAAGTATAAGCTCATTTCCTTCTTTTAATCAGCAAAGTAGATTTTAAACATAGGCTGTTGCATGTTTAGGCCAATTCTACTGGGTATAAAGACTAGGAAAACACTTATAACTAATAAATGACTTCAGGGTGAGTACATGGACTAATTGTATTTTGAAAATTACAAACTGCATAAATACAAAGCAAATAAGTATTGGAAGCTCAAATATTTGAAAAGCTCAAAAAACTGTACACATGCTGTTCCGTTTTTTTAAATCGAGGTAACATTGGTTTCTAAGATTATATAAGTCCCATGTGTACAACATTATATTTCAACTTCTGTATACTCTACAGCATGTTCACCATTGAAGGTTTAGTTTTCATCCATCACCATAGGGTTGACTCCCTTTACCCATTTCACCTTTCCCCTACCTTACCTCCCTGCTCTATTCTCTCTATCTATGTGTTTGTTTTTGTTTTACTTGTTTACTATATTTATGTTTATTATATTCTACATGTGAGTGAAATCATATGGTATTTGTCTTTCTCCACTTAGCTTAATACCCTCAAGGTCTATCCAAGTTGCCACAAATGGCAAGATTTCATCTTTTTTTTCCATTATGTATATATATGCATGTATATCCCATTTTCTTTAGGACATGATGTTCTTTGGATTTAAATGTTGCCAGAAAGCAATTGCATCTATGGCTGTAGATCTGCCTTAACCCTTATACTGTTATTCATTCTTTAATCAAGAGGTTACTATGTGTCTCCATTATGCTTGAGATTGGACTAGTTGCTAGAAATAAAATAAGACCAAAACACGTTCTTCAGTAAGCTCCTGTCAACAATGAGATACAGTTATACCTATCAGGTTACAGTGACTCCATAGTCAATTGTGGAAGAAAAGTAGCTTGAGACAAGTGTTGGTAGAGAGAAGCATTTATGAACCCATGTTATACAGAGGATAGAACATTTGGTTATAGCTGAAAAGAGAAAATGGATTTCAGGATAGAAGCTGTTCAAACAGATTCTGAGTGGGACCTTTAGAAAGCAAGGGAGGAACTTCACTCTATGAAATAAGAACAGAAATATATGGAGTTCTGAATGGGTTTGATATACCCCAAAATCTATTATATCATATTTTAAAGACTGATATAAAATATCTTTGGAAGGCAACATAATATACAGATATAATCTAATTATAGCTTATTATACAAACTAAACTGTATATATATGGTTATCGAAATGTTTCCAAATATATCAACAATGTTTTCCTCTTGTTCTAGACTCAAGCTAACTACCATTACATAATTTCAGAAAGTCCAAAATTTTCTGTGCTAACCAGAAAGCCAAGTGACACTTCTAGGTATAAGCAGCAGAATTTCCAAGGCATAATGAGGTTTCCTCATTTTCACCTAGCCCAAGGTAACATAATTGGTATGTGGTTGTTGGCAAGGCACTAAATGTCCACAACACCACTTCACACAATTTTCCTCTCTTTGAAAGATTCTTTATGCTCTCTTGATTTTGGAACTCACTCCATTCAAACTTGTTATCTGCACTAGTACACTGAGACCAGATGATAAGATTTGTAAGTAGAGAGGTGGAAAGAAAGTGGGAAGAAGGTGTAATGGAAACTTGAGGGGGAAGGAGACAGCTGCTGATACACACTGTTCCCTTCTTTCTCTAGTTCATCCTTTCTGAAAAATAATCCCAGCACTATTTCAGCTGCCTTCCAGGGTAAAAGGCAACCTCAAATATCAAGGCAAGTTTATACATCACTGTAAGTGTGTATATGTGTGTGGATAATATACATACGCATTGTATATATACATGTATACATATATAATGTATATATGTATGGTTATATATATGTTATATATACAAACATTTGCTTATAGGTATGTATAGTTTCTATATAACTATAAAATGAAATGATTTTTGCAGAAGGGTTTTATAACTCTAAACATGCTATACACAGATACAGCATACATGCAAGAATACATAAATACAGGGCTTCTCTGGTGGCGCAGTGGTTGAGAATCTGCCTGCTAATGCAGGGGACACGGGTTCGAGCCCTGGTCTGGGAGGATCCCACATGCTGCGGAGCAACTAGGCCTGTGAGCCACAACTACTGAGCCTGCGCGTCTGGAGCCTGTGCTCCGCAACAAGAGAGGCCGCGATAGTGAGAGGCCCGCGCACGGCGATGAAGAGTGGCCCCCGCTTGCCACAACTAGAGAAAGCCCTCGCACAGAAACAAAGACCCAACACAGCAAAAATAAATTAATTAATTAAAAAAAAAAGAATACATAAATACAATACATACTTTTCCTAATATAGCATTTATAGCTCCATATAACTTGTATAGATCTACTTAGGGATAGATAAAAGTAACAGACTATGGCTATGTTATCTGTATCTTCCTTTATATTGATATGACCTGAAAATATTTCTGTCTAGCTAGAGACATCTAGATACTTAAGAGCCAGAAATTCATTTAGGATTTTTTTTGTTGTCAGATGCATAAAGTCATGTTTCAACAATGATGTGAAAAAAATAAAAAATAAGTGTAAAATTATGCCATAAATATCATAGAATATTAGAATAAATGAGGTCTTGGAAGCGGTTTCATGTGCCTCCCACTGAATGCAGGGATTTATCCCCGTAATCAGTCTTCAGCACTCGTTGAAGACGGTTAGGAATGGGAGCTCCCATCTCACCGGCCAGGCCGTCTCAGGAGGTGTCCTGAGCATCTGCTGCGTGCAAGGCCAGATGGGGCACTCTAGAAAGGTTCATGGATGAGGCTGGCAAAGCACTCGCCCTCAAAGAGCTTAAGGCTCAAGTCAGAGATAAGATCTCTACATTAATAAAGCACCGCACAAGCTCCTAAGGCAAGTGTCTTAGTGCTCTGGGAGTTACTGGAAGGAGATACCTCACTTTGATGGCAGTGGTAAAGGCAATCAAGCAAGGTCTTGTGGAATAAATAGCATTTTAAGCTTTCAAGGATGGGTTGTATTTAGACATGTAAAGAGAATGGAGAAGCACTGTAGACAGAAGTAACAGAATATGCCAATGGGTAACTGCTAAGAAGTCTTACCTTATCTGCAAACTGTCTTTCTGAAACATCCAACAACCATTCTATGCACGGTAAGTATAATTCCATATCTGCGAGCCAGTTCTCACAAGTAGAATGGTACAAACTGAATGTGTATCCCCAAAATTCATATGTTAAAACACTAAACCCAGCGTGAGAGTATTTGGAGATGATGGCGTCTTTGGGAGGTTATTAGGTCATGAGAGTGAAGCCGTCACGATGGGATCAGTGCCCTTATATGAAGAGACATGAGAGAGCTTGCTTCCTCTCTCTCTGCTCTCTACCATGTGAGGACACAGAGAAAGGACGCCATCTGGGAACCAGGAAGAGGATCCTCACCAGAACTCTGCTGGCACCCTAACCTCAAACCTCTAGCCTTTAGAATTGTGAGAAATAAACATTTATTATTTAGGCCTCCTAGTCTATGGTAATTTGTTATAACAGCCTCAACTAAGACAGAGGCAAAGTCATCATGCCCTTTTTCCTTGATATGAACCTTCTCATCTGCCAATTTCCAAAATCATCACCATCTTGGCCATCTTCTATACCATGCCTTCATGTTTAGGAAGGTCTCCTCTAAAATACGCACTTCTCCAAGCCTGAGCATCTTCATTTATAAAATGAGGATACCTACCTACTTCATGGGATTCCTGAGAAGATTAAGTGAGGATTAAAAGTATTTAGCATAATGTCAGGCATGTAGTAAGTACCAAATACACGTTAGGTACTACTAGTATTACAGACCTAACTGTGCAATGATTTTAAAAGCTCCAGTAAAACTTTCAAATTCTTGATTTACATCTATAGTAGGAATTTTTTAACACCCCCTCACCCCATTCTTTTAACAAGTCATAAAAATTTACTGTCACTTTTTACTTTCTAAATTAATTTTTGCTTCATGGCTCTTGACCCTACCTTTTGACTCTGGCTTGATAAGAAATACCTTGAAATATCAAAACTTAAAAATGCTATGCTTGCCATTCCCTTGTAGACAGGACATCTCATTCTTTAGCATACTGGCAGCTTTTATTACAAAACTTGTGTTGATTGTGGTAAAGGATAGATAAAGAAGGTCGATTTTCTCTTTGTGGCCTGTGTGATTGACATCTATTGTTCCAGAATTCCTTTCACCCCACTTCTGGTAATTGAAACTCAAACTTCTGAGGAACCACCCCTCTCTCTGAGTCTCAGTCACTAGTCTTCAGCTGGAGAATCCACCCCAGTTCAGGGTTGGAGCGTGTAATGTAGGTGTAAGCTGGTCAGAGCATCACACTCCCCTTGCAACAATGGTTGGTTTGGATTTGCCATAGGATCTGATCACAGCCTTTGAAACATGATCACATTAAGTCCAGAACTGTTGCCACCATCTTGGGCCACAAGAGAATGGAAACAACCCAGAGTAAGTGTAATAAAAGATGGAACAACAGAAACCAAATACTAGCGACATTGTCTACTTGAAGCCAAATAGCTCCTTGGATTTTCAGTTACAAGACCCCAAAAATTTACTTTGTGCTTTAAACTGGTTGGCATTGCATTTTCTGTGATTTTCAGCTCACAAAGAGCCACAGCTGATACAAATGAAACCACTCGTTACATGTACTGCTAAAGAAAATCAAGGATATAAACCCTAGAAAAAGGCCAGTTTCCAAGCATCTTCTGGTACTAGAAAGCCCCTGGGAAGAGGGAGTTTTGGCTATTGCGAATGGCAAGGATGTATCTGAGGGATGAAGAATTTTGTATGGATGACCCAATTTTAAAATATCATAATAACCTTGATTTGTAGCTATCCAAGCATAAGCATGTATTATATGTATCTCTATACATCTATACCTCTGTACCTGTACCACTTAACCATCAATCATGTCTATCTGTAGATAAAGATACTATCACATCAGTTTAGTATTTTTCATTCTGACAGATGGTAAATGTCTTTTAGAGATCATGTCCTACTTATCTGCAAGGTTCTAGCCTAAAATTTGACATAGGTATTCAATAAATGCTGAAATAAACTATCACATCACACAAATATGAAAAAAATCCCTGGATAAATTGATTGTTTTTGCAAATAGGAATCTATTTAGGTTAGG
The DNA here is from genome assembly GCF_008692025.1 of Phocoena sinus. Lineage (NCBI taxonomy): Eukaryota > Metazoa > Chordata > Mammalia > Artiodactyla > Phocoenidae > Phocoena > Phocoena sinus. The sequence goes on along the minus strand of NC_045768.1, from coordinate 48,813,984 downwards.
CCTAAATCATCTATATGGACAGAAGGAATGGCAGGGCTGCCAATGGTTGTGAAACTACAGCACCCCTTTAGCCCAGAGCACCATTCACATAGATTCACTGCACTGGGAACGATGCCCTCTGGAGTTGTGCAGTGAAGCAATTTGAGCAAGCTTTTTAAATTATAGAAAATAAAATAACACTGATTATCTATCTTCACCATAAACATGAGGAGATAATGGATTTATTTAAATTTCAATGTGATTTGTCACAAATTTGTTCCCCTAATGGAAATAAGACCAACTTCTTCACTTACCAAGTATAGACTTTTCTGCTTTCCCTTAACATTTTATAAATCATAAAATAGACTCAATTTGAAATTTCAGGATCTGATTAGGAAGTTATCCACAAATAATGTCAGTATATTTCTTAAGACTGTAATACTGACTTAAGAATAACAAGGGGGGCTTCCCTGGTGGCACAGTGGTTGAGAATCTGCCTGCCAATGCAGGGGACACGGGTTCGAGCCCTGGTCTGGGAAGATCCCACATGCCGCAGAGCAACTGGACCCGTGAGCCACAATTACTGAGCCCGCGCGTCTGGAGCCTGTGCTCCGCAACAAGAGGCCGCGATAGTGAGAGAACCGCGCACCGCGATGAAGAGTGGCCCCCGCTTGCCACAACTAGAGAAGGCCCTCGCACAGAAACGAAGACCCAACACAGCCATAAATAAATAAATAAATAAATTTAAAACCATATGGGTTTCTAAGAAGAACTCTGCTTAAAAAAAAAAAAAAAAAAAAAAAAAAAAAAGAATAACAAGGGGGCTTCCCTGGTGGCGCAGCGGTTGAGAGTCCGCCTGCCGATGCAAGGGACACGGGTTTGTGCCCTGGTCCAGGAAGATCCCACATGTCACGGAGCGGCTGGGCCCATGAGCCATGGACGCTGAGCCTGCGCGTCTGGAGCCTGTGCTCCACAACGGGAGTAGGCCACTCCCGTTGTGAGAGGCCTGTGTACCACAAGAAACAAAAACAAAAAAACAGAAACAAACAAAAAAAAAGAATAACAAGGGCAAAATAAGTTTTCTACTTCTTTCTACTTCTTTCTGCCCTGATTCTAAATTTCAGAATCTTTAAGACCAATACAGAAGCATTTATCTGAATTGATAAAATCAATGTCCTCGGCTCCTTGAACATTATTATAATGTATCTTTTACATTAAACATTGTGATAAATTTAATATAAACATTAATTTATTTTAAAATATTTGGTTGCCTCCATTTGCCAAACACTGTACTAGGTGCTAGGGATGCAAGAATGAAAAAAAAAAAAAAAGACAAGGTTCTTATTGTTGTATAAACCATCTCTGACAAACATTTAAGACTGGAAAATTGCATCTTCTTCCAGGCCTGCGTATTCTCATTTTATTAGCTTGACTGCTTCTCTATTTCTCTTCCATTTCTAAGTATTATGCTTTACTCTTTTTAGAGAATCCATAGTATTTCATGGAAGAGACAGAAGAGCAAAGCAAGAGGAATATAATAGGAGGAAATCAGTTAGTAGTTAACAGCACAGACCAGGTTCAAACCTCAGCTACCATTTCCTAGCAGTATGATATCTAATGCTCTAAGCTGTATGTAGAAAGAATGATCTTTTGTCACAGGTGTGTTGGGAAAATGAGAGAGATAAATGTATGAAAGGTAGTAAGCACCATGCCTGTCATACAGTAATTGTTCTGTGATACATTAGATGTTGCTATCAAGGCACATTCTAAAAATCAAACTTTGCCTCTGGTTTAATTATATATATTGTTAAAGAAAAAAAAATCCATCCTCATAAAGAAGATGTGACATATATATGGAATACTACTCAGCCATAAAAAGGAATGAAATAATGCCATTTGCAGCAACATGGATGAACCTAGAGATTATCACACTAAGTGAAGGAAGGTAGAAAAAGAAAGACAAACACCATATATCACTTATATGTGGAAACTAAAATATGACACAAATGAACTTATCTATGAAACAGGAACACACTCACAGGCAAAGAGAAGAGACATGTTGTTTCCAAGGGGGAAGGGAGGTGGGGAAGGGATGGAGTGGGAGGTTGGGGTTAGTAGATGCAAACTATTATATGTAGAATGGATAAACAACAAGGTCTTTCTGTATAGCACAGGGAACTATATTCGGTATCTGGTGATAAACCATAATGGAAAAGAACATAAAAAAGAATGTATATATGTGTGTGTATGTGTGTGTGTGTGTATATATATAAAACTGAATCACTTTGGTGTACACCAGAAATTAACACAACACTATAAATCAACTATACTTCAAAAAAAAAAAAGAGAAAAATCCATCCTCAGAATAGAAATATACTTGCAACTCAGAAATGTAACATTGATCTCAATGGATATAGTCAGGGTTTACAGGGAGGACCAGGAAAAGGACAGCCATAAAACTCTTAAGTTTCGGAAGTACACACAGCTCCAGCCAGTAAGGTCCTAAGTCCTCTTAGCATACTCCATCCAAAACAACTACTTCATATTCAAAAGAGGAACTATATCATCCCTACAGATGAGTATCTACAAAATGGACTGTAATCCAAGCCCTGGGAAATGCCATGGCTTTTATCTGGAGTAGGGCTCAAAGGACATACTACTTTTTCCTTTTTTGCTTCTTGGACTGAGTTTCTGATTACATTTGGCTGTTAAAATTCATGTGAACAAAAACTCTCCTATTTTCACTAACAAAAGATTTGCTTATTAAATGAGTACAGAAGGGGTCAAACTGACTCCATCATAGTGTATAAGAGATAGAACCATTTTCCAGATTCCCTTCTTTTTCTTCTCTCATAAAAGAACATGGAATTGGAGGGAGGTATGATGTGGGGCATGAAGGAAGAACACTTTACTTATGCTCTTGGACTGTTTCTTATAAGTTCTTAACCACAAATTAAAACAAGCAGAAGACAAAAGTAACTCCCAATGCAGGAGAATGAGAATTTTCCATTTAAGTTTATTCTCTTCTAATAGTTATGAGGATATTTCCACTGCTCACTTAGATAGCTGCCAGAGATTTGGAATGGACACCTGAGATTTTCATTAGCATAACTTCTCAAGGAATTACAACTCTCCTCTTCCATTTTCAGATAGATCAGTCATAAAAATTAAAGTGGGCCTATGTTTTTCTTTTCTGGAGACCACCATGGCTTTATCCAGTTAAGAGTTTTTAAAAAGGTATTTATCCAAGCAGGATAACTTTCCAAGATTAGCTTTCTTGATTCTGGAGGACCAAATCTGATTTTAAGTCAAGTTAATGTTTCAAAAATAAGTTCATTTGCTCCAATCTAAAAATAGATCGGTGGTTTTGAAAAAAATGTAAATTCCAAATAATGTTATAAATGCTATGCTTCTATCAGAATCAAAACATCAGAGTGTGGTAAACTGTTATTGCAACTGATTTTTAGATACAGTTGCTTTTCTCTTTCTTTACTAAAAATTGATGTAACTACCCTGCTAGGATCTAAAGGAAGACAACAGTCATATCCATGATCAAATTTCTAACTGAAAATCATTAGCGTAACCTCAATCAGGAAACCTGTGAAAAAGCAAAGACTACATACTACATTACCTCTGGGCTCTATGGAACTCTTCCAGAGGTTAAGAGTGAAAACGGGACCCAGCAGATGAGAAGCTTGCAGGATCTCCCACTGATTGTTGGAACCCCCATCCCCTGTGTGCACACACACCCGGTTAAATAAAATGGAAGAGTACAGGAATCCACAATGGCAGTGGCAGATTTTATTTACCTGGAGTGCTGCAATCATTATCTGTAAAAAGAACAGTCCTTCATAACTAAATGCTAAATTTCAAAACAGCTGGTGGTCAACTTAATTTGTTTCTGGAGTTTCTGTGAGTGAACTCTCTGGAACTATTTGAGAAGGAAATACAAATTTAGAATTCAAACATAAGCAGACTTTGTCTCTAGAAGAGAGGCTGGAGTAATCTGTTTGGTTATACCATCTCAGTCACCTCACTGATCACATACATCGTTTGTCTCAATACAGCTGGGACCTCAAAGAAGGAGATGGGAGTGGGGATGGGGGGTGGGACCAACTCCTGTGACCTATTTGGCCAGAGCCCAGAGAACATTTGCAATTTCTATGTCCTTCCTGACTCTGGCAGCTTTTACGGTGTGCTGTCAAAAAGACTCCAAGCATGGGATTTGCTTTACAATGTTTGGTTGTTCCTTTTTATAAAAGGCCTCCAAGCTCAGTTAAAACTTTGAAAAGCCAGAAAATATATAAGAAAATATATATTTTCTGTAAATTCGTCATATAGTAATATTATGAACACTTTCAGATATACATACATATATAACTGGCCAACACTTTTTGTACACACAGCCACATATATATACAAATGTATACATGGTGTAAATGAGGGTATGTTCAATTTGTATGTCTGTATGGTATTTGTTTATACTTAGTATTATGGACACAAAATAAATTTTATATATATATATATACTTTTTAGTTTCTTGGTTCCAAACTTTTCTGAGCTTAAAAAAACACCACAGAGAACTTTCTGACTCTGCTAAACGCTGTATTCTCTTATTCTCAATGCCACCAACTGAATATCCTAGAACCAAATATACACCCCATAGGAAAATCAAATTTCCCATTATTCAAGCTTGTGTGCCTCTGCATTTTAGGGCCTAAAAAGAAACAGAGGTCAAAGTGGCCCAAAGGTGCCATATATAAAGGAAATGATTATCCCACATAACAGGTGAACAAATACCATTTATGGTTTGAAAAGACATTACCGATAGATAAAATACTTCCAGCTTCATTCAACCAACAGATCTGGGCCAAGGAGTATTCTGGATATACCAGCAGCTGCAAATATCACAGATGGCATGAAGTTAGAGATGAAGGGAAAGGAAGGGGCATAGGAAATTAAATCAGTCCAGGAAAGGGAAAGATGCAGAGAAGATAGCTCCTCAAAACCATCCAGGACTCTCAGGAGCATTCTTCTATAAAGAGGAAGAAAAGAAAATGCAAAAATTCACCCATACCAGCACGGCCTCTTTGATTTGTGCTCAGGCCATGAGCGTTTCATTGTGGTAATGATCGCTCTGTAGTCAACACCAGAATATCTGTAATATGTTTACTCATCTCCTATTAGCCCCTTTAATAGGGCCATGGATCATGCAGATGTCCTCACTCTACCAACACAATCCCAAACCAAAAAGTAATGAAAAAGAATAAAAGCAACAACTAAAACAACGGGGTAGAAATCAACAGTTCTCAGTGAACAGAGTGGCACCTCAACACTAATTGATTTAGTGTGTAGGAGTTAAGGAAGTCTGTTTTCACATGATCAGTTAGCTAGCAACCGTTAAAGAGACATAAAGGAGCAGATACATGTGGGGAAACAAACCAAGCAGGCTGCCTGGCTGTTCATACTGGTGTTTTCTGGTTTAATGCAATCACCCTCATATATGTTTAGCTCACTCACACTTTTCATAACGTTAGTAAGTAATGGACATATGCAGTGGTGAATACTCCCCTGTCACTCAAACTTTGTTACACAGATTCTTATGGCAGGTGATCGTGGGAACATTACTTAGGCTCTCTGGACCACAGATTAAAGGATAAAATTGAACCAGATGACCGGTTACATTCTTCTCAGCTCTAGAATTCTACATAATTCCTATTCCCCTGACCACAATGGCCTGGAAGTTGTAAATGTATGGATATAATTTAGCTCAGTTCTCTGTCTCTAACGTCAACCAAAGGATTTCTAATTCTCCTCAAGTCTTATCCAAAGATGTCTTGGACTCCCCTGGAGATTTCAGTGGCCAGGTGAAACCGATGGTGGCATCTCACAAGTGTCACCACCTCCAGACCTACCATTCAGGAAGTGATACCCACGCCTCCCTGGGCATCCCTACTTCCTTCTCTCCCAGAGCTGTCAGAGTGGTGCTGCTGCAGGCACCAGGCTGGGCTGCTCAGCTGAGGGGGGAAAGTGCTGTTCCCTACTCCTTAGGCCTCATGCCATGACACTGAAGCCAAACCAATGTTAGCTGGTGCTTCCAATATCTCAGGCACTTTATAGAAAAGAACTGTCCCATCTCCCCACTATATTTCATTCATAATCCCTGTCTCCTGAAATGCACAGGGTAGGTACAATGCTGTATACCACAACCAACCCTCCTCTCTGGTGTGGGGCCTTTTCAATGATCCAAGCGTATGTATGACTGTACCTCTAGATGAGTTCTTTCCCAAAAAGCCTGGGGCAAGCCCACTGTACCCATTACATACATGCCAGGATAGAAAATGCAACTTGAACTCCAGGAGATCCATGCTATATTTGTCTTATGACTCTAAGCTCCCTTTCCCTCATTCAACATCAAATAGTAATTGTTAGTATTTATTGAACATTTACTATGTGTAAAGCCTTAAGTAAGTGCTTTATGTGCATTACTTTATTTAATATTAATAACAACCCTAGGAAGGAGGTATCATCTATTTCCTTTACAGATGAGGAAACTGAGGTTTAAAGAGATTAAGTAATTTACCCAAAGTTTCCAGTGACTGAGATGAGATTTGGACCCAAACAATGCCTATGATATCCTGCATCTCTGTTGATGTATACTGAGCCTATTATGTGATGGACAGTGCACTGTAGCCTCGTCCATTATTTTTAACACTGGAAGAAGTTTTATGTGCCTTTATTTTAGAAATTTTACCTGACATAGCAGAGCCTCAGATCTTATTGAGGCTCTGCTCAAGGGACTGGTATATGTCTATGTTTTATCATGTTTTATAAAAATTAATTCCTGGGCTTCCCTGGTGGCGCAGTGGTTGAGAGTCCACCTGCCGACGCAAGGGACACGGGTTCGTGCCCTGGTCTGGGAAGATCCCACATGCCGCGGAGCGGCTGGGCCCGTGAGCCATGGCTGCTGAGCCTGCGCATCCGGAGCCTGTGCTCCACAACGGGAGAGGCCACAACAGTGAGAGGCCCGCGTACCACAAAAAAAAAAAAAAAAAAAATTAATTCCTTTCTGACTTTCAATTCCTAAGTTTCATATCCTAAATTTTAACTTCTTTGATTTAACTTCTTTGATTAACACATCAGTTAACAAGCAGCCAACTGACTACGATAATCCAAGCATTTTGCTAGCCACTGAAGGAAATTCAAATCTTGAATTTGAAGGAAATTCAAATTCAAGTCTTCATGCTTAATGAATACATAATCCATATAGCAAGATCCACATAAGCATAAGAAAATAAGAAACCACTGGAAAATTAAAAGCAAAGGATACTCAAGCCTCCAGCCTCATTCCCTTGCCATCAGGAAGCAGTGACCTCTGGAGGCAGAGTCCCAAAGTTCAAGTCCTAGCTCAGCTACAACTGTTCCCTACGTCTAGACTATAAGGTTAAGTTTTGTTTCCTTAACTACAAATGACCAAAATACTACCCCCCACTCACAGTGTAGGCTTATGAGTAAGGATTAAATGAAATAATATATGAAAGTACATGACACCTGGCATAGAGCGATCATTTCCTAAATCTTTACTACAATTATCTTAGATGATTAGATCTTTTAAGAGTTTCCAACTTCCTTTTATTCTCCATCAAAATTTTTGTACCTTGAGCCAATCTTTTTTATGTCTTAGAAGATGAAGTGTCTTTACTCACCCATTGATTCATTCAACAAATATTTATTGTGTGTCCACTGTTAGACTTCTCAGCTCCAAGGAAAACTCCTGGCCTGATATTGACTCATCTTTTCTTCTTAAATCATCCTTGAATTCTAAATCTTTTCTTTTCTTGCTTTCTGTCATGTATCTAAAAGCTAAATACACCTTTCTTTTGGGACCATGTAACCACCTGAAGCCAACTCAATATGTTTCCTCTCCTCCACTGCTTATCTTCTTGAAATAGTATACCCACTGTCTCTACTTCCCACTTGTTCATTTACTGATCCATTCAGGAAACATAAAAGCATCTGTGACTTCAGTGTAGGTGTTGTGCAAAGAAACATGAACCAGGTATGGTTTCTGCTCTTGAGATGGTTGTGGGTATTTTGCCCCTTGAACACCCTGCCATAGATTCTGACTGAGTCACCCTGAACCCTCCAAATCGCTCAACCCAAGCGTCTTTTCTTAGTCCTCACTGACACTCTCCTTCCAAGGATGCTGACGTAAGAAAACTGCTGAAGCAGTCTCAAACAATTGTTAAGACTCTTTCTAACGTCTGAAGGGAGGGCTGAATTGTGTGTGTATGTGTAACTGAGACAGATATAGAAAAGTGGAGAACACAGGTAGCAAGGGATAAGTAATTCCCAAGGAATTAGTTCAAACTCAGTTAAGAAAACCTAAAAATTGATGCAGGGCTATACTTTCAAAGACGAATATTGTAAAACACTTGTTCCATCAAAAGCAATTTGTAAAGGAAATACAATTATTTTCTTCACGGTAATGAAGGCCCAAGACATTACTTTCTATGAGAGAGAGAAGACTGTAAATGCACTCTCTGCAGGCATTCTGACCCAGTTTAGTGACTAGTTTAATATTCAAAGGGTAGATGTGTCCTCTTCACTTTAGGAAGTTTGATGTTCAAAGACAATTTAGGTCACTGGCTCCTGTGGCAGCATTTCCCCTGTGAGAAAGGTATATTTAAGCACCCATCTCTTGTATTATTGATAACAAAACTGGTTAAAAGCCTGCGAAGCCCAACAGCTCTCTCTCTCTGGGCCTTTCAGAAGAAGCAATTAAATCAAGACTCCAGCTTTCCTTTTAGGGGGATATGTGTGTGTTTTGAGCCAAAATCTGTGAAAGTGGAGTTCTAGTATAAATTTTTCTTTTCAAATGTATTTCAAGCATCCCCTCCATGCCAAAGCAAAATCAGAAATGACATTACTGATTTAAGCTTTTGGTTCATAACCTGAACATTTTTGTCTTGGTAGTGAGTGGTATGTGTCCTTTCAAAGGTAAAGCAAAACAAGCACCTTCCCTTCTGCTCCCAACTCTCTTCCCATGAGGTAAGAGAACCACCTATCCTTGAGTCAACCACATTACTTCTATGTCGGTCTAGCTCTACTTGGGATTTCTCAGCACTGGGAATGAATTTTTATTCATTACTGTATTCCTAGTGCCTAGTTCAGACTCTCCCACACAGCTGATTTCTGTAAATATTTGTTGAATACATTTTCCCCTAAGAACATTTTAGAAACAAGTTCAGATGTAAAATCCAAGCTACTGAACACTGCACATGAAAACCTTCTCATTTCCTGCCCTAGTTCCTTCTGCAAGGCCTCCTTTTCCCTCCAGCCCACTTTGCTCAGATACACTGATCAACTTCAAATCACTGATCAACTTCAAGTCACCACACATGCCATGCTCACTCACACCACGATGCTTTTCCACATATTCTTTTCTCCACCCGGAATGTCCTTGCCCTCCTTAAAAGATATTGAAATCAACTTTTAAGATTCATATGAGCCCAATATAACCCATTTTTGATGCCTTTTTCTTCAGGAGAAATTAGTTATTTTGCACAGTGTTCTCTTTTAATACATGGAACATTTTTCTATTATATTTTTTATTAGAAAGCATTATGGTTAAACGTTCATGTGGATTTCTCCCATAAGTTGTTCAGAGCCTAGAATGTATAGAGTATGTCATTTTCATCTTCATATTGCTTACACTTAGCATGGAGCGTGGAACATAGGAAATGCTCAACAATATTTACTGAATTGACCTGAAATTATGAGAACAGCACATATGCTTTGCCCCTTCTGACAAACTAGGACATTTCTCCCCCCTCCCAATATTTGTGTTTTAACAGAATTCTGAGGTATAACTAAAAAATTTTAAAAACTAGCCAAAGAAGATTTTAGTTTTAAGTAAAGATATTATTACCTCAAATCCTCTTTGACGTAAGAGGAATGTAAGTAAGTAAAGAGGATAACAGCTTTGGTCATTTCAAAGTACCTATCCCTAATAAATCACATGCTGAATTGCACTGTTTGAAGTTTTCTCAAACACTTGTATTATTTTTTCCATTGAATCTTGATTGTAACCGATGTAAATACCCCTATTAAATTGTATTACAAAATGAGAATTACTGAAAAGAAAAAGTGAAATAGGAACCTTAGAACAAACTGATGAGTATCTTCTCTCTTATCACCTGGGTATCCTATGAAAATTGGTCTTTCAAGCTGCCGAGGTCAAAATATGGTTATTTGAGAAGCCTTCCAAATAAGGTGAGATTTCAGAAGTCAAAGTTGAATAAAAAATTATGAAATACTGGTACAGTCATTTGTGTCACTGCAATCTTTGATATTTATTTACAGGGACCTCAAAACAAAACAGAAACAAAAACAAAAGCAAAAGCCTGCCCCAAACACAAAGATCTTTCTAACTGCAGAGTCTTGGAAGCTGTTAAGTCTTCAAAAGCACCTGACATGGTCTAAATGTAACTGATTAAGGAACTAGATATGATGGGCTGGGAAAACAGAGTATGGAAAGATAGTATTTTCTTCTCTTCAGCTCCATGAAATGTAACTATAATCACTATACAAGTTTGTATTTCCAGCACTCAGTATCACATCCCATGTGTAGGAGGCACCTGACAAGTTTGGTGGAAGCAGTGAACACATCACTCAACTAATGACATCCTATGCCCTCTTTCTGAAACATGGACACTCTCCATCCAAACCAAGCTACGTGGAATAACTATAGCTCAGAATAATCAGACCCATTCAGCAACTCTTCAAGGGTGACCATCACTACTAATATTGAGACATCCCTAATAGAACAGCCAACATTGTATGAAACTTCCTCATGTTGACTTCAGATGTGTAGATCTATAGCCTACCACACCCTGACTTTCCTCAAAAACCACAAACTAATTGGTTGTTATTTACAATTTGTAGCACTATGTTTCAAAACAGCAAAAACATACTGAGTGCTTCTCATATGCCAAGCATTATTCTCAGTACTTGAGAGTATACAACACAATGTGCATAAATGTGTATGATTCATTTATTTCTTCCAACTACATTGCAAAGTAATTAATATTACAACTATCCCTGCTTTATCTAATGTCTCTTAATCATAAATTCCTTGCCTGAAAACTGGAGATAATACCTCATTAAAGATTAAATGACAAGATATAAATCATGCATCATGGTTTCTAGCCACAGTAATAACTCAATAAAAATTATTTTTCCTCCCCTTTCCCTAGGTTTATCATACATTTTTTGCTATTGTTATTATTTTTTTAATATGTTTACACGTGAAATTTAACATCACATTACTCAGCAGGGAGATGAAAACTATGATACAGTAAGATACAACTATACACCCAACAGAATGGCTAAATTTAAAAGAAAGACAATGCTAATTTTGGTGAGAATATGCAGCAACTGAAACTCTTGTATATTGTGTAAAAGGGAGTATAAAATGGTATGGCCATTCTGAAAAACTCTTTGGCAGTTTCTACTAAGGTCAAATATATGCCTACACTATAACCCAGCAACTCCAATCTTAGTATATAGCCAACACAAATGAGTGCATAGGTTCACAAGAATGTTTACAGCACCTTTATCCACAGGAACTCAAAGTGGGAAAGAACCCAAATGTCCATTAACAAGAAAAAGGATAAACCAGTTATAGTATTCATACAATGTGATATTACACAGAATGATAGACAAAACAAAATGGATGAATCTCAGAAACACTATGTTGAGTGGAAGAAACCAGACACAAGAGTACACACTGTATGATTCCACTTATTCAAAATTCTAAGTCGGGCAAAACTAATAATAGAGTGATAAAAGCTTTACAGTGGTTACCTTGGGTAGTGCTGGTTGTAATGGTATTAACTGGGAAAGAGCACCAAGAATTCTTTAGAGTGATGTAAACTAACATGCCTTGATAAGGGTAGTGCTCACACAGGTGATTACATTTCCAAAAAATTATTGAGCTTAGAATGAAAACTCATGAATTTTACTGTATGTAAGTTTACCTCAACTTTAGAAAGTCTTCTGATGATATTTAACTGTTCACTTGAGTAGTTCACCTGGTAGAGGCTTTTATAGGATGATGGAGGATGACTGAAATCCCAGAGTAGTCAGTTTAGATTTAAACAGTCTTGATGTCCAGAGTTCACTTGTTTGCTAAATGGGGACACATCTGCAGGCACACCTACTCTCTCTACTCAGTGATATGCCATTATTGACAACTACACAGTAAGCTCATTATCCCCTGTGCCTAACATTTTATAGCTGTCCAGAGCAAAAGAAAGATGTTCTGTGTCATAGCTTTTGTTTACTATAATTTTCATAAGGCCATTATCACTCTGGATGAAGACATTTTAAAATGTATAAAACAGGACAAAACATTTCTCCATGATGAAGCAAAGTGAGTTTGCCGGGACACAAAAAAAAGGAAGAAGGAAAAGAAAAATGAAGAGCTCTCCTACAGTGTAACACTCTTAATAGAGCATCCTGCAGCTGCTGAACAATTCCTACATTTAATGATTAATGAATCTGAGTTCGCCTCTGCATTTGCGCAGCTGGGGGCAGTGGTACTATCTACAGAGCTTCTTTGAGGCAGAGGGTGAGGAGGTGGCAGCTTGCACTTCAATGTGAGCAGCCTAAACTGGGCAGACTGTCAAATGAGTATGAGCTGTACACGCCAGAGCAATATAAATACACCCCATACCCACCACCAGAAGTAGTCCCTTAGCTACATGGCACTCTTTTTGGCCCACTTCTCTCCATGACAATCCCTTTACACTTGATACTTCAGCTTCCCTCACGGGAGTGCTCTCCATGAGCTATACTCTCCAGGATCGCCTTGCCTTTGTACATGTTACTCTATCTATCTGGAATATGCTTTCTACCCAACTTCCCATAGGTATCTCTTCCAATATTCAGTTCAGGAGTTACCTTTTCTAGTACCTTCCAGGCTATTATTTGGTGCCCCTTATCTATGTTCACCAATTATCAAACCACAGAATCCCTTCCAATTTGCTTGTCTGTCTCCCTAACTTCATTTTATCACCTTTTGATGGGGAGCCTAGTATTCTTCCTCTCTGAATTTCTAATACCTTTGCACGTTTCTGACACATAGTAATAGATAATTGTAGAATCAATAAGAGTGTGAAGAATGAATAAATGAATGGGGAGAAAAGCTAATTTTATATTCCTGTTTTGATTTGTGAATTGCTTGCTGTACACCTAGAAACAAAACAATACTCACTTTGACAACATTAAATATCTATGAACTTTTCCCCTTCAAATGAACACTGAGGAAAACAAGAATATTCTGATTAAAACACTAATCTCTCAGACTAAATTTCTTTAGCATGGTTAATTTTTTTAAAGCATAAAACTTTTCTCATATTTAGTTCACCATCATGTTACTACTTCTAAACAATGTGCTATTTTGCTTTTCTCAGGGATATACATTTGGGATGGTGCAATTTCATTCAGTCAGAAGAGCTGACAAACCCCATTAAAAGCTCCATAGGACCTTTCAGCAGTGGTGAAACCCTGAAAAATGGGAGAACTCAAGGAGGCATTTAAGGGGACATTGGAGCCCATCATGCCATCTTGTAGTGGACTCTAAAAAGCATTTCTTCTTGATTCTAATGGAGGAGAGCCTACTATTTTCCCTGGTTCTCTAAGCCCCTTCCTCAGAAATATTGTCTTTATAGTACACATAAAATCAGGTTCTATAATTGGAATCCATTTCCTCCTGTTACATGTTAGTGAAAAGGTGCAGATTGTTTATCTGCACTTGCAGAATGAAATTTTAGTTTTGGATTGCTTGCTGTAACTTTTGGGCCTGGATGGCTTCCAGAAACATTAAGCTATTGTGTGTGTAGGGGATTCATGCTAACTGAATTATCCTTGCTAAGAGAATCTGCCCCTGCCCACATCACCTACTAGAAGAATGTATCTAGGTGGCCATATTTATATCAGGTGATTCAATTTCCTTGACCAAAGATATGTAGGCAAGGATGGATATCTGACCAAACCTGAGTCAGGGAGATTCCTCAGGAGAATGGGAGAGACAAACTGGTAAGATGTAAGGAATGCAACAGCAAGATCATATAGAACTACACACTGTGGCAAGTATGAGAGAAATACAGAGTGATAGAGGAAGCTAGTCTACAAAGAAAAATGGGAATACAGAATAGATGGGCTAAGAGAAGCCAAAATGAGAGATTCTAGGGCCCCATTACAGTGAAGCTTGGGTCCCTGTGTTGTCTGGATGTATTTCCATTCCAGTTGCTAGATATCCCAGAGATTAGCCTTAGAAGAAAATCTTTATTTAAGTTAGCATGAGTGGATTTCTGTTATTTGCAAGCAAAGTACAGTTGACCCTTGAACAATAATACAGGAGTTAGGGGCAATGACTCTCCACAAAGTTGAAAATCCACATGTAACTTTAAAGTCAGCCGTCTATATCTACAGTTCCACATCTTTGAATTCAATCAACCTCAGATCACGTAGTACTACAGTATATATTTATTGAAAAAAAAATCCACATATAAATGGACCTGCACAGTTCAAGCCCATGTTGTTACATCTAAAATAATAACTTTAACTGTAACAATGATCTGTGCAATGGCCAATTTTATGTGTCAACTTGTCTAGGCCACCGTGCTCTGATAGTTGGCTGAACATTATTGTGGATATTTCTATAAGGGTGTGTTTGGCTGAGACTTACATTTAAATCAATGCTATCTGAGTAAAGCAGACTGCCCCCCATAATGTGAGTGGGCTTCATGTAGTTGGTTGAAGGCCTGAATAGAACAAAAGGCTGACCCTCCCCCAAACAGGATGGAATTCTCCAGAAGACTGACTTTGAAATTCATCGGCAACATCAGTGATTCCTGGTTCTACAGAAGACTGCCTTTGGACTAAAACTGCAGGCCCTTCCTGAGTCTCCAGCCTGCCAGTGTCCATCATCAGATTTTGGACTTGCCAAGTTTCCACAATCATGTAAGCCAATTCCTTAAAATAAATCTTTTTATTCACACACACACACACACACACACACACACACACACACACACACACATAGATGCTTCTGTTTCTTTGGAGAACCCTAACTAATACAACCTACAAT
This sequence comes from Phocoena sinus, assembly GCF_008692025.1. Classification (NCBI taxonomy): domain Eukaryota; kingdom Metazoa; phylum Chordata; class Mammalia; order Artiodactyla; family Phocoenidae; genus Phocoena; species Phocoena sinus. The sequence continues at coordinate 48,798,848 of NC_045768.1, read as the reverse complement.
AACTACAACGTGTAATTAGCTGCACGTGAATAGTATGTATTACCTAAACCCAAATTATTACAAAAGACATCCTGAATTTTGTTCATTTGCACTGCACCATTTCTGTTTTATTAGGCTGGAAGGGAGGAACTCATATTAACTGAATACTGGCTATAGAGTATGCCGACACCAAACAGATTAATTTCTGAACATAAAGCAATATTTTTATTTAATTTATAATTAAGGAAATTAAAATTTGGAGAAGTTTTCCTATTTTGTCAATGATCATTTTGAGAATATGTCATTTAATTATTTTGGTAGCAAGTACCCAGATGTTCTGCTTGTGTGTATTATCAATGCATGAGTAACTTTATCATCTAGCTGGGTTTCAGATGCAGAGAGAGTGAAGGCGGTGGGGATGGGGCAGATGTAAGGAGCGCGCAACAGAGGGAATTCTGAGCTCGGGAACAGCAAAGTCCAATGATGTGGGTAACCTAGGTGGGTCAATTCTTCAGCTCGAAAGAGGGATAGCCGTGTTTTCTATACTTGTGTCACAGGGTTGCTATGAAGTTCAGTTTGTTTGATGTAAAGCAAAGAACTCTGTAAACTGAAAAGGATTTTTTAAATGTTAAGTTTTAATATCATTTCACTTGTAGTCTCTGCACCTTTCAAAATAGTTTGTGAATAATGACATCTTCTGAAGGACAGAGACATTCAGATTGCTGGAGATAGAAAACAACCATTCCCTACTAAAATTTACTAAATGTGAGCTACATCACGAGATAGTAAGTCTACTCCACACCACTCTCCAGTCAGCATGAGATAACGTTATTATAATAAATGATTTACTCTCAGCTCTTTCAAATATCAAACTCATTTTAAAATAAATAGGAGCATGAAATGGCTTTCTATTATTATGAATTAATCTAAGAATATTAGAGCTATAAGGGAACTTAACAATCATCTCATGATTGGCAAACTGCACGCCACAGGCCAATTACCACCTGCCCTCTGTGTATAGCCAATAAACTAAGAATAGTTTTTACATTTAAACCTGGTTGAAAAAATGAAAACAAGAATAATATTTCATGACATGTGACAATTACATGAAATTCAAATTTCAATCTGTCTTAGTCTGTTCAGGCCATTATAACAAAATGCCACAGACTGGGCAGGTTATAAACAGCAGAAATTTATTGCTCACAATTCTGGAGGCTGGAAGCTCAAGATCAGGGTTCTACCGTGGTCAGGGTAGGGCCCTCTTCTAGGGCACAGACTTCTCTTTGCTGGAAGGGGATAGTGAGCTCTCTGGAGCCTCTTTTACAAGGCACCAATACCATTCATAAGGTTTCCACCCTCGTGACTGAAGTACCTCCCGAATGCCCCACCTACTTATACCATCACCTTTGGGGTTAGGATTTGAATATGTGGACTTTCAGCACATGAACACTCAGACCATAGCACAGTGTTCATAAGTAAGTTTAACTGGAACACAACTACATTCATTTGTTATGTATTGTATGTGGCTGCTTTCTCAAACTACAATGGCAAAGCTGAACAGTTGTGACAGACAGGGTAACAATATGACCCACAAAGCCACTTTACCATCTGGCCTTTTATAGAAAAAGTTTGCCAACCTTTATCTAACCCAATCCTGTCATTCTATAGAGGAGAAAACTAAAGATAAAACTATTTACTCTAGGTAACTCAGCTAGGATATTAATTAATCAGAATTAGGGCTAAAACCTAGTATTTCTGTCCATTTGATCATGTGCAATTTAATGATTAAAAATTAGCTTTAATTATACTCACCTTTAAATTATGTAGCCTCCTTGTGCTAATGACTAGATTTATCTCAGAATCCTTGCTCACATAAGCTAACATTATACAAAAAATTCGTCTTGATGAAGTAAAATATTTTCTTCATTTATTCATTGAAATGAATTTTATATTGTATTATTCTTAAATAGTTCTAAGTAGAAGTTACTGTAGAATAAAATAATGGTAAAAATTAAATATTTTGCTTAACACATCAATCAACTGACACATGCTCTGCTTGTAATTCATTAAGCAGTAATATATGGAAATTCAAACACTTTCAGACAAACTAGCCACATTCAACTTTCTTACAAGAGGTGACTGACAACAAGATGAGAAAATAATCCCTTAGCCTTTCTGTGTTTAGTGACTAGAACTTGACCAGCTAATTTCCCAAATATAAATTGGGATTTAAATGTAAATGTAAATTTCAGTCTTTTATAAAATGAAAAAGTAAGTGTGTCTAAAGTTAAAGCATCCCTTTTACATCACTAGGATGTATCTGTTGGGTTTCCAGTGTAATCAATTACCTATCCTCCATCTTTAAGAGGAAATGTTTAAAAGCAGCACTTCTCAACTGGGGATGATTTTGCCCCCAAAAGGAGATTTGACCATGTGCATAGACATTTTTGGGTGTCACATGGGATAAACTAAAACTTCTATTTTATACCAGCTATCCGTGATACCTGATATAATAAAATATTTCTATCCATGATATCTGATACAGTTAAATAACCTAATGCTAACAGAAAAACAAATCGTAAGCCACATTTGCCTTTAAATGAAAATGACAAAATACTTCAATATAATTGCCTACATAATTATCTCTAGACATTAGCCAATGGCATATTTAAAGATTAAAGCAAGAATAGCCTGAGTTTAACAGTGTAGTTTTTCTTCTAACAGTACTTTCTCTAATTCACAGTGTAACCCAGCCAACATTATTGAAAGTAACATATTAAAGTCTCTTAGATCACTAAATTAAGGAATGCCCTTTCTCCAACATAAGCAATAGATGAAGTAATTTCAACATCTCACTTTCACTTTCAGTAAATATTTTCAAAGCAGACATCTGGTGCTACTTACTTACAGTTTCTTCCTTGAGTACATATTTTACTCTGCATCACTTTTACTGAGTAATAATTATTACTTCAATTCCCTAACTAACTTTCCAATTTGGGGAACATATGAATTATATCAACTCAAGCTCAATGTATCCTTTAATTAAACAAAAATGCCAAGACCCTATAAAACCATTTGGTTTTTCTAAGCAGTGACTTCAGAGCACTGCATCAAGAGCACAGTTATCCATGCTTTCCAACATTTACCTACTCATCTAGCACCCTAATTATCCTGTGCTTTCTGCTAAATGAGGTACACGGGAAATTGTCTAAGATATGGTTGCTAATTTTAAGAAGCTCCTCAGAGTGAGGTGAAAGAGCTAATAATGCTACAACATGCTAAAAGCAAAGACAGAAATACCCACTGATTTTTATGAATTTTTTTATGAATAAAAGAAGAGCCTAGGGCTTCCCTGGTGGTGCAGTGGTTGAGAGTCCGTCTGCCGGTGCAGGGGACATGGGTTCGTGTCCCGGTCTGGGAAGATCCCACATGCCGCAGAGTGGCTGGGCCCATGAGCCATGGCCGCTGAGCCTGCGCGTCCAGAGCCTGTGCTCCGCAACAGGAGAGGCCACAACAGTGAGAGGCCCGTGTACCGCAAAAAAAAAAAGAAGAGCCTAATCTGGCTTTAGAGATTCAAGAAATTCTTCTTGAACTCATCCAACTCACTTGAGTTGAGTATTAAAATATGGGCAGGAGTCATGTAGGAGAAGATGTGGTTCAGATTTTCCAGGCAATGTAAATAGCTTGTGCAAAAAGCCCAGCTAAAAGGAATTTCATGATATGAGAAAGGGAAAAACAAAGTATAAAGGCAGAGAAGTAGGCAGAGCACAGATCACAGAGGGTCTTATATACCAATCCAAGGAGCTTAGGATTTTACTCTACAAGAAATGTCAAACATGGCAGTATCCTGGTCTTACCTGCATTTTAAGTGGACCATTCTGGTGGCTGTAGAAAGGATCAATTTGAGGTAGACAGCTGTAGTATTTTGGGCCCAAGAAAAAGAGAGACTGGTCTTGGGAACTAGGAATAGGCAGAAGCAGGTGGATCAGAGACATATTTATGAGAAAACGTAGCAGCACTGATTGGCTGATTATGTAAGGGATGAGAGCAAACAAAGCAAAAGGCATAAGCCCAAGTTTTCCAGTTTGGGCAACCTGGTGAATGGGTAATTCTAGCAATTGGGAGAAAACAGAGGAAAAGGAGCAGGTGTGAGGGAGCTTGCTTATTTCAGCAATGGCTGACTGATTAGGGAAAAAGTTAGACTCGGTCAGACTTACAACAGGCAGTCTTAGACCACACTTTGAGAAACACTCCTAACTTCCTTCCTTCCATCTATCTATCTATCTTTCTATTTGTCTATCACCTATCTATCATCTAACTATCACCTATCTGTCTGTCTCTCTAAATATTAAACTTTGAAATTCTTTAATTATTTGGGGGAAAAGAAGCAAAAGTTATCAATGCTATCCCTAAACTGCAAACTTCTATGCATGTGCCTCTGAAAATGGAAGTAGAGAAGAGCCAATGGCTGGAACAAAATTCCCAAATGCTTTAAACATAAATTTTATGTGAGACAAATGTAAAAATTAAACATCTCCATCTTAGAAGTTTTGTTATACCTGCCCCCACCTTACCCTAGCAATTATATTATTGTATCTTTCTCACAGTGCTCAGGAGCCAAGAAAATTTTGTTCAGCTCAATTTTCCACACTTAATATTTAATACCAGGCATCATTTAAAAAATTCAAATATAAAATTAATTTTAAGTTTGAACATTCTTTTTCTTTTTCTTTTTTTTTTGGTATGCGGGCCTCTCACTGCTGTGGCCTCTCCCGTTGCGGAGCACAGGCTCCGGACGCACAGGCTCAGTGGCCATGGCTCACGGGCCCAGCCGCTCCGCGGCATGTGGGATCTTCCCGGACCGGGGCACGAACCCGTGTCCCCTGCATCGGCAGGCGGACTCTCAACCACTGCGCCACCAGGGAAGCCCCTGAACATTCTTTTTCAAATGAAAGCCCTGGATGTTCTATTCCTCCCCCTCCCTGTCCAGAACCTCTTCCTTAGTTTTAGAAGGACATAGGGTAGAGCAGACAGGGGGCAGGGGTGGGGGTATTATCTCTACTAATGTAGTCATCAGTTATGGCTGCTTTGGCCTTGGTCCCCAAGTGAACTGACCACTGCTCAGTTGGTACTATCACATATTACTGGAATCTAAGGGACATGCACTTGAGGGACCACTGCAATTCCAAGTACCATCATAGGGAAGTTTAAAGGGGGCATAAGCAGGATGCTCCAGAATCTTGACGATGGACACTACCTTTGGGAGCTCTGGTTCACGATCATATCTCTATATAAATTCAGTAGGATAGAAAAATCTAAAATTGTATGTCACGTGCCTGAAAAACATCATGAAAATAATACACAGAGAAATCTCAAATAGATAAATGAAAAAAAAAAGAATAGGGACAAACATTCCTTCACTTTATGATGTTATATCATCTACAAACCAAGACGGGGCAGCTGAACTCAATTACTTCTCTAGATAAATGGTATTTCATGATTAAAAATTTTGAAAACCTGGGAACTGTTCACTTAAAACCCGTGAACTGTTCACTTAAAACCCTTTGCTCCCACTGTTAACTAACACATAATCTGTTCTGCCCAGATGCCAGCAAAAGAGAGAGGGCATTTAATTGAGTTTCCCTCCAGCTCAGTTGAATCTACAGCAGTTTTTCTCAGTGTGCGTTCCTTCTAAGGGGTGTTCATACCAGAATCACTAAGAGAGCTTGTTAAAATGAAAATTCCTGGGCCCACAACCTACCTACTGAGTCAGCACCCACAAGGGGTGGACATGAATATCTGCTTTGCTCACAAGCTCCCCAAGTGATTCCTAAGCATTCTTAGCATATCATGTATCATTCACATGTTCCTTCATTCATTTATTTTTCAATAAACATTTACTGAATACATTTTGTGAGCCACAGTCTTTAAAACTTTTTCATGTTAGCTAATGGAAATGGAGAAAGGATTTGATCTAGTTGTCCGCAGATGAGCTTGGAGCCAGTTGAGATTATACCAGCAGACTAAGAGAGGGGGAGGAATGTAAAGCCACTGCTGGAGAGGCAGTGTTCCCGCCACCCACCCCCCGCCCATGCCTCCCCACCTGCTCCCTGTAGGAAGTCATCTACAGGGAAGGCAGAACCCTTTTCCTTGACACAGACCTTGTCCCACTTTACTGTGACTCCACAAGTCATCCCAGAACCAGATGGTCCTGAGCTTGGACATCCCAGCTATGCCCTTCCTCATTCTGCAGTGACCACACACTTTCATTCTTTACTCCACAATAGTGGGCATCAGAAGACAAAGCTCTCCAGAGAGACAGGTTTCTTGTTGCCTCAGGAATTTCCTTCAGGCCGCCCCAGGAACATTTCACAAAAAGGCAAATCACATGGTCACTGTTCAGCAGTCTGAGTTGAAGCCACCACTTGAAACACACCAGACAGATTTTGTCTCTCCTGGGTTTTAGTTTGGGCACATTTTCTTTTCTTTTTCTTATTTTCTTAAAGGGAATCTGAGGCTGGCATACTGAGATGGAAAGACAGAAGTTTCTTTATTAGTAGCCCTTAAAATTTGCCTAACCACACACTGCATTTTCCTAAAAGCAATTTATTCTTCAAGCTTCCCATCTTTAAGGTGCTTAGTGGAATTGGTCCATAACAAGTTCCCTGACCTCACTTACCACCATTCATAAACATATCTAGATATAATAGGTGTATGTTTCCTCTCTTCCTGTGGGAACTTAATGGCTACTCACCAGCATGTGGTTTAGGAGTGCCTTGTCCTCACTAAGGAAAAGCTCTGCTATATTAATATTATTCTACCTGCCATGTAAAGATTCAGAATTTTAGATGTGAAAAGAAGACATTAAAACTAATAAATTTAACACACAAATTGAAATGAATCTCAACATAATTGTTTTCTAAGAGTTTGAGAATAGCAAAGGGAAGTCAGTTTCTGGAATGCCTGGCATCAACTGTAGAAGACAGACCCAACTTATTTTGTCATCAGGATCTTGCTATGCTTCAGGGACAATACAATGGATATTGGTTACCATGACACGAAATTAAGGAGTAGAAAACATTGGTACTTGGGCAGAATTTGTGATCTGGTAGCCTAACTTGATCACTGCTCTTTCAATTATTTCTCTTGTGTCATACCCAGTTCACCTTCACTTATCCCTCTTTTGCATAATAACATAAAAGAGGGAAGAGTTCTGCTATCAGGCATCCAATGGGGCTCTTACTCATCAATGACATGAAGTTACATTCCTTACTTTTGTCTTAGTCCCACTAGAATTAGTAACTGGCATACTCTTTCTAGCTCACCAAAGAACCACCAATCAAGAAGTTCTGTCTTTCCTTCTCAGGACCTTTATTCTCAGACACTGGAAACACCACCACTGGGACCATCAGACAGCAAAGTAGGATATCTGAAGGTATCCTAGATTCTTTCTTCCACCACAACTGATCGATTTAACAAGTCCCTATTTATTTTACCTTCATTACTTTTGCCTTAGCCCTGGTCCTCATGAACTCGTCAGGCCTCTAATTTAATCTCTCAGCTTCCAATCCTACCATCTCCCATCCACTCTAGACACTACAGCCAAAGCAATCTATTTAATAGCTGAATCTAGCAATCGGTTCTCTGCTAAGACCCCTTTAATGGCCCTCCCTCATTTTCAGGATCATTGTCAACTGCCTTGGCTTAGCAGACAAGGCCCTTTATGATCTAAACTCTGCTGACTGTTCTAGTTCTTCCAGTTTAATGTTCAATCCAGATTAACTACTTTTAGCCTCAATAGACTATGTTCTTCCATGCCCACAGAGCATGGCAGCCTTCACCACAGGGAATCATAGCACTGAATCTAAGTCAAGACCTAAACTCTTCATTTTAAAGAGAAGGACACCAAGTTACAGAGAGGTTAAGTAATTTCCCAAGGTCACACAGGTGATTAGGAACATGAAGGAATTAGGACCCAGTGTTTAGGCCTAACTGTCCAAAGTATAATTTATTTAATCTCTTTCTGACATTACTCAAAGTGGCAAAGTCATACTCTTTCTTTGAAAATCATAAAATGATACAGACCATTTGGTCTTCATTAAGAAACTGGCTTAAACATGTATATCCAAAGTCTGTTACAAGTGCAGAGTTTCCTTTTCCCCAAAGCAATCCACTTTTCAGAAGCCCCTTTACTAAGTCTACCAAGACGTCAATACAAAGAAAGCTCTCTGCTCTAAAATTGATATTCAAATTCAACAGAAGTAACCAAAATAAAATCTCCCAAATAAAACGTCAGAGACAGACCTTACAATGAATATAAAATATGCTAAGAACATTCTATCACTGAAATAAATTAGACTTTTGGAGATTAATAATAAGATGAAATCTTGAAACACATAAGAATGAAGCAAATGACAACTGAAGAGAAACATTTTGGAAAGGGTCCCATTTGAAATGTATCCGTTTGAAAACAGCCTCTGACTTTTGGCTATCATGGTCATGTGCCTGTTCAAAAATTCATTTTCAAATGATATTTCTGAATACAATCCCAAATTCAAAATGTGAGTTGGTTGCCATGTTCAAAATTTTCTCTGAGACGGACAAAACAACAAATGAGATGTTTTCAGAAGGAATAATAAGTATATTCCAACACTCATTGGGTTTAATTCATGCTTCAGATGCTGGCCTTTCCCTTCTAATTCTTTAGTATCCCGTTTTCATTAGGAAATGGGAAATACAGGAAACAAGATTATGAAGCCATTTCTAAACATCAGCATGGTACTGAAGTAAGTTAGCAAAGAAACACACATTTTCAAGGAAAGGATAGGGAGGGAAATTGGCTTGAGCCCAGTCTGTCAGAAATGGTGAGCGATCTGAGTTTAGTTAAATCTAATCATGCCATCATGTCCTAAACTGCATTTACTGACAAGTCAGGGCATCGGAAAGGGCATATCACACCAGAAAAAGCTTGAAAGAGGAACAAACATTACCTATTGAATAGGAGGACTGGGTTTATTCACTTCCAATTTCAACAGACTCCAGAGAATCCATCCACTATACTACCACGGTTGGGGTAGTGTGGGGGACAGAATAAGAGACTGAGAGAGGAGGAGGAGAGGCAGAGAACCAGCAGAAAGTACGGAAAGAACAGTAGGACTGTGGTTATTAAATATTTAATTTATAGACTAAACCAGGAAGAACACTGAGCAACAGTTGCAAATGACTACTCAGAAACTTCCCTTCTACTCAAAATGTAAAAGCAGAGCAAGAATACACAGGGACTAGCAAAGCAAAGACAATGACAGCAACAATCCAGAGGGGAAAAAATTACCTGGCATTCATATCCAGAATGTTGATAATACAATAACTCATATACAAAAGCAGCTTTTATTTCTTTCCAAATATTGCTGAAAGAATTTGGTAGCACTTTTTTTTTCTAGTTTGAAATGTGCTCAATATCTGAAGTCTCCTAGGATAGGTATAATCCTTCAAAAAATACAGATGTCATTTGGAAAGAAAGTTCTCAGGTAAAACAAATCCTATCTTTCAGATATTGAGAGAATTGGAAGGATACTCATGAATGCACTTTGTTAGAATGAATTGTTATAAAGCACCATGTTAATAAACCATGGTAAGACCGAGCTGTATGCCAACCATGGTATTGGTGTAGTACTGACAATGTCTGCTGGTATATAGCATGGATGGTACTCTCAGCTAAAAAAGATGACAGCTCTTCTAAAAATAAGTAATATACCTCAAAGAGATACGTCTCTGCTGGTTCTGTGACTAGCAAATGATAAATAACATTTCCATTAAAAAATGAGAGTATTAATGAATAATATATTGAAGGTGGTATACACACACCTGTTTAAAAAATCATTATGTAAGTTAAAAAGCATTACTTTGGGGTAAAGCCAATGAATGATTTAACTGAAAAATGCTTCTTATCGCACATGGAATTGCTAAAGTCAATTTTCTCAGTCATAGTTAGGTTTGACAAGACACTCTTTGCCCCAGACCCTGGATTCAGGAGTAATTCTGGAAGAAAATTTACATTTGTTTGTTGGTTCCCTGGCCTCATTCTTTTTCATGCCCTATCACGCATGTTGTTCCAATACAGCAAAAGCCCTTATATCCAAGGAAACCTCTCTCCCACTCTCAAACCTGCTTTTCCTCCAAAATACTCTTTTAGAAAGGAAGCAAACCACCATCATAACAACAATATGATGGGTGTTTGAACAGTACGTGAGGGTAGCCTTTGAGAAAGTTAATCTCAGTTTGTGCTGAACAGAATAAAGGAAACTCAGACAAGGTAAATACTCCATTGTAAGAAGCCACTTAGCTGTACAGAACTAATTTTCCACATCAAATTTGACCCAACTAGAACACAGCCTCAGAAAAAAAAAATGTTCCAAGTGTAATTTATTCAGGGTTAACTTATTAATCCTCTATTGTGACACTGGACTCAAGGTCCAGTGGTCATTATATCACAGTATCATATTAATATGGAAAAGAGAATTAAGAACTTCACCTTGCCTTTTTAACTTCACATGGATGTGGGAGGAACATCCAGAGATATGCATTTTTCCCAAATAAGTATTACCACATTCTCTTTTCTGAGGGAAAATAATACTTGTTTTCTGCACCTTTTAAATTTTACTTGTATTTCCTTCCCTACAAGGCAGATGATGAAGATGAATTATTATGAAGTTGTGGGGAATTTCTCAGTATCTTTAATGTATTTGCTTCTAGAAAGAGGAGTGCTGCAGACACCAGGTAGCATCCTAGCTCAGGTATATTACCATTCTTTTGTGTAACTCAGCTAGAGAGAAAGCTAGAGGCACACACTCGGTATATATTTAACAATAATTTCCCACTACCGACTTCACTTAAGAGACTAAAATTATCATGCCTTTAAAAAAACAAAAAGTCACCAAAAAAGTCACAATCTGATGAGGCTTGTTCTTTGTCTTTATCTGAGAGACCACCTAAGGACACAGGGCTTTTAAACTAATAAGGAGAATCCTTTGTTCTCCCAGGTTCCATTTAAAGGAAAACTGGGTCGAAAGGCTTCCCCAGGGAGGGAAAAGAATCCAGGAGCCAAACACACAGGAGTAAGAGATTTCACTCCCACCACTGTTCCCACCCTCCCAAAGAAGTTAATTATCTCTATTTTAGGGATTTGGGGTGGGGAGCACTCAGGCAGTCCCTTCTATACCACCACAATCTCATTCTCAAATGTGGCTCAGACCATCCTCCCTCCCTGACACCATGGGGTGAGGGGCGTTTAGAACCTCTCTCCAGCCATGGGCAGCAGAGCCAGTACTACAAGGCATCTATACTCCCCAAAAGGTGTGTCCCAGCCCAAGTGCAAAGTTGGGCATTTAGACCTGCAAAGCACAATGAGAGCCATTCAAAGCAGCAAGTTACAGTACCTTAAGAAGTCTGACAGATGGGAGAAAGGCTGCGTGGCACAGCTTCCGGATGGTCCAGTTTAGGGGTCGAGGAGCATCAGTTTGATTCATGACCCCGTCCAAATTCCACCGGGAAAACCAGAAGCCGCAAACCTGAGCAGTGCCTAGAAAATAAACGGTCCCCCACAGCCCTGGCATCCCATGGTCATCTCCACACCTGAGAATTCCATCAGGGCAAAGGCTTCCTGCAACTTGGGAGACTAGTCAAGTGGCGCTGCCTGAGCCACTGAACCTTCTTAAGAAAGCCACCTCCCCTCTCCCTGCAGCCGTGCTCATGCATACCAAACGTGGCTGAATGGAGGCACACTGCCTGCTGCTTCGGGGAGGGGATGCACGGTTTTGAAGGAGAGGGACAGCCTGCACGGAACAGCCAGCCGTCGGAGTCAGAGCAGCCTGCTCAGAATGTGCGCTCCCTCTCCTGCTCTCCTCCCAGTAAACGCAGGTCAGGCATTGGGGGAAAACCCTGGCCATTTGTTCTGCTCACTTGGTTTGGGGGGGAGCCAGGAGGAGAGCAAAAGGAAACATCAATAAAGCCAGAACGGGGAACTTGCACTTTCTGGTACAAAGCATCTCTGAGGGACTGGAAACTGGCACAGGGGGGAGGGGCTAGGACACAGAAGGAAAAGGGAATGCCTCCGAATGATAAGATAAATACTTTTGATTTATGTGACACAATAAATTGAGAGCTATTGTAAAATGGATCTACAATAAAAGGGATCTCTGTCATGTTCTGGGTTTTTTATTAACTGTGACTGACAGTCCTCACCCTGATATATACATTATATAGATTAGAAGAGGCAGACGGCAGAGAGAAGCAAACTAACACACACAGTGGGAGCGGTGAGTTATTCCTTTCATAGAAAGCAGTGTAAACTAATGTATCTTTGGCTTACCTTTTAGAAACAGCAGTTTCTAAGTTGGGGGTTATCCCATCCTGAAAAGCCACTTGATACTCTATCTGCAACAAAAGTTTAACCCTTAAGGTGCCACATGGAATGCTTTCTATAAAAGATGGAGTTTCCTGAATTGGGGATACCCACCCCCACCATTTCCTACGGGTAGCTTTAAGAGAGAGTTGCTGCGGTGGTGTGAACAGTCTTTAGGGATCCTGTGGTGAGAAAGCATAAAGGGGAACTCTCCCAGTTGAAGGCAGTGAGGTGGGTGGGAAGAGGAAGTCACCAGCCCCACATAAACGCCCCCATCCCGAGGAATCGGATGTCAGTGAGTGCAGCTGACTGACGGCTGCCCAGGAGAACCCTCATATCCTTAGAGCATTTCCATCTGATTCTTCCTCTTTATGTCCCTCCCTATGACTGTACTGATTTTCAATTTTTAATTAACTAGAAGAGAATGGTAAATCCCAGCTCCATGACTATTATGCATTCTGAAGCAGAAACAGGAGATGTGAGAGCAGATGTGATACACGGAGACGCTGCTGTAATTCAGAATTTGGAGCAACATGGATCCTCCCTGGAGTGTAATATACCTGACACACCACATTACAACTGTATTTCCCTCACAATGGTCCTGTGTTACAGATCTAAGGACACTAAGGATTTTTTTATAGAAAATCTAGTCCATGGGTAGAATCCAGACTATTGACTTGCCTTGTGTAATAAAATTCATGCATCTGATTTCCTTCTATTAACCAATATCACTTTATAGATCCCACACACACACAGTTGGTTCACTACCTGCCACCATTCTATTTCCACCAAAGATTAAAGGCAGCTTAAAACAGTAACAGCTAACATGTCTGTGTCAAGCATTGTGCTAGGCGCTCTAAATGCATTACGTTAAGTTCACATCAACAATAACTCTATGTAGTACATGCTACTATCATATCCACATTTCACAGATTGAGCAACTGAGGTCTTGAGAAATTCGTAATGAGTAATTAAGAATTAGTAATGACAAGGGGCTTCCCTGGTGGCGCAGTGGTTGAGAGTCCGCCTGCCAATGCAGGGGACATGGGTTCGTGCCCCAGTCCGGGAGGATCCCACATGCTGCGGAGCGGCTGGGCCCGTGAGCCATGGCCGCTGGGCCTGCGCGTTCGGAGCCTGTGCTCCACAACGGGAGAGGCCACAACGGTGAGAGGCCCGCATACCGCAAAAAAAAAAAAAGTAATGACATAACTAACAAAACTGGGATTTAGACTGAAACCAGTCTACAAGACTATAAAGACAAGCTTATCTTCTTTCCTATTTCTTTCATAGTTATGGCAGCCACAGCATTTAAGCTACTGCTTCAGTTTTCTGGTGATTTAACCCTACATAAGAGTTGAGCTAAAAGACCATGAAGAAAAAATGCTCAGCATTTGTTTCAAATTATTTCTTTGGTTTGACGTTGATATAGTAAATATCATGAATTCTAGAATCAGGCTGCATGGTTCAAACTCTAATTCTGACCCTGGCCTTGGGTAATTTACCGGCCTACTCTGCGCCTTAGAGTCCTCATCTGTAAAATGGAGATAAAAATGAACCACACACCTAAGGCTGTGAAGACTAAGTCAGCTAAGAGATCAGTAAAGCACTCAGAACAGTGCCTGGCGTATACTGAGTCTCCTATACCATGATTTATCTTCCAGGTAGCAAGCACTGATGCTGAGGTGGGAACCTGCTGATGATGCCCTTAAGCATGCACAAGTGTATATACACTTTTAGTACCAGGTAATGAAGTCAAGCAAGGCAGATTAAACCTGACAGCTCCTTATGAGTTACCATGAGATTAATAAATGGGGTAAAGAGAAAAGTGGGAAACTAAGACAGCAGTGTGGATTTCCTCATGCTATACTGCAGAGTGGTATTCATCAGATTGCAAGATGTTGCCTTTGGTTAGGCTACCAGGCACCAACCCTAAGCTATTAAATGCTATTAAGTGGTTGGTTAAAATGCTGAAACACTGCAGTTGACTCTCCCCTGCTCCAACTGTTCCTCACTGTTAAGGGACCCCACAAAAAGGACAGCATCGGGGCCTCCCTGGTGGAGCAGTGGTTGAGAGTCCGCCTGCCGATGCAGGGGACACGGGTTCGTGCCCCAGTCCGGGAGGATCCCACGTGCCATGGAGCGGCTGGGCCCATGAGCCATGGCCGCTAAGCCTGCGCGTCCAGAGCCTGTGCTCCGCAGCGGGAGAGGCCACAACAGTGAGAGGCCCGCGTACAGCAAAAAAAAAAGGACAGCATCATTCTGAAAACACACAGCCTTTGATCCTCCTAGCCCCCTTAATTTTTACTAAATAACTTTGGTCAAAGAGAATAGTTTGGAACTCTGCGGAATGGAGAAGTAGGAGGATTCACAGCCCTCTCTAATGGCAATTAGAAGAGCGAGCACAAAACCTCTAGAGAATTGGAGACTACACAAAAGTAAAGATCAAAGAAGAATGACAGTGCACGAGAGGAGGTTTTTCTTCCATTGTTGGAATAGTTTGGACCACAACTGTTTGCTATCACAACATCTGAAGCAGTTTTCAGGATCCCACCCTGCTTCAAGAAATGATATTTCCACATGGAATGATGTCTTCCTGGCTTTTAGAGAGGAGTCTAATGAGGAAAGAGCAGAGGGGAGCAAGCCCAGTCCCAGACGTCTGCCTCTCATAAATCCAAAATGCTTGTTTACCAATTTTATGAATGTAGATGTTTACAAAGCTACACAATAAATTCCAACAGACTTAAAAGCCTGACATGACCACATCAGCTTTCAGTGTCTCCCAAAATAGCAAGCCCAGCGCATCAAATCTCTGCTCTCTGAAGCCTGCCTTTGAACTAATTTTCTCCTATGCTATGTAGCCCACTTCCCACTGATCATCTTTGTGTTTACTTCCTGTCTTAATGATGCTAAATTTAAGAATTATGATAAGATTTGAGCTGTCACAATGCTGACGACGAGCCACAGTACAGACAGGCTGCCTGCCTTCCTTTTGAAAACCACATTCCCTCTCTTTAAAAAAATCATGGCATCCTCTACATAGCATTGCTCCACTTTGCACACTGTCTTCCGTTATATTTCTTAGATATACAAGAGGCTGATCCATGGAAACCTAAGAAAACAGAAAGGAAACGACACAGTATACGGGTGGTTCAGTGTTCCAAATCTGCCGCCTAAAATGTGTTTTTAAAAAAATGCTCCAATGTAATTTTTCACAATGTTGTTAAAACACGGAAATTCATAGGTATCTGACGTTAAATGAACAGATATTTCGAGGCTCTCACAGTGAATGTAGTGTACCTAGTTCAGAAGGACGATACTCAAGCATCCCAGTGAAATAGCAGAAACCAGTCCAAGGGTAAGCTTTTGCAAGATAGCTTCATTTGCCTTAATATTTTGTAATTTCAATATCATCATCCTATTTGTTGTGTCTGATAATTCATCACTTTTATCAGAAAAACATTTGTGTTGTGAGCACTGGCAATTTATCATTTTTATCAAAAAACCATGCTTTTCCTCTCTCTTCGCTTTAACCACACTCATAAAATTTTTAGAAATTTTAGATCCTTCAACAATATTTTCTAAGGTATTAAATCTCTTTATAGATTCCATTGATACAGAACAGTTCTTAATTTAGTTTAAATATGTTTTCCAAATAGATTAATTTTTTTCTACATTTATTTTTCCCCTTTTGGTATCTTTTATAGATAATAGATTCTAACATACATTAAAATCTATTAAAACCCATGACTCACTCAGTTAAGTAGCTTAAACATTTATGCTGTATAAAATTAAAAGGTCTCAAAATTAGAATAGTTGTCTACTCCACTTCTCCCCGGCTCCTTGAGTGCTATCCCCCCCTCTGCATGCAGTGGCAGGGAGTGGGTGTGTTTCTAAGGCATCCCATTCCACGGGTGGACAGCTCTAGTTGAGAGGAAGTTCTTCCTACAACTAAGATAAAACGTTGTCTCCCTGGAACTTCCCAGTCAAGTTTCTCTTCCAGAGAATGTTCTCCCAAAGTATAAAGACAGGCAACAAGCTCCACTCAAACCTCTTCTCCATACTGGACATCTTGGACCTTTGATCCTTCTTCACATGATGGAGTAGCATTATGTAAAAACCCTCTTCATGGTTATAGTCAATATTATGTCATAGGGCACTTTAAGTATAATGGTGTCTAATCCTCTTATGTCCCTTCAATTACTTCTCATAAAAGTCCTGTAGGGAGCTCTGAGGGCAAACTCACTAATAATTTAGTTTCTTTAAAAATTTTTCTTCATGAATTAGTTTACTCAACCTATAGTTTAATAACTGACTCCCCCCCCCAAGTGAAGTGTGCCATATAGAACCTGTTACAAACCGACCTCCACTGTATCTAAAGCCTGAAATGCATGTAATTTCCTCTTTTTTGCCCCTGTAATGGAGGTACTGATAAGCTCCAGCTAATGAGAAGCCATGTTATCTAGAAATGGGTAGGGATTAGTCTGTGTTTCCTTCTCCCTGTCTTTATTTGCTAGCTTTGCAGTCAGATTTAATTCAAACTCAAGTCTTAACCTCTCACAGCTGTGTAGCCCTGGGCCGGTTAACCTCCCAGAGTCTTAGTTTCCATGTTGTAAAATGGGGTCTACAGCAGTTTCCACCTCAAGATGTTTGTGAAAATTAAAATCAATTGGCACAGTGCTTATATAGTAAACATACATTTAAGTGTAATTATGATGAATAATGATGATGATTGTTACCTCTTTCACTGAAACCACTGGCATAGTGCTTAAGAGCACAGGCCATACAGCCAATGGCCTGGATTTGAACCCCAGCTTTACCATTTCATGTAGCTTTGGGAAGTTTCTTAACCTTACCATGCTTTAGTTTTTCCATCTGTAACTTGGGGATAATACTACTACCTATGTCAAAGGAATATTGTGAAGTTAATTAGCTAATATATGCAGAACCCTCAAAAGAGGAACCAGCACATGGTAAAGGCTCAAAAAATATTAGTAATTGATTATTAATAATATGACGTCAAATGTACTGTCTTTCCCAAAGCTGCTGCTCTAGGAAAAGCAAAGCAAAGCGCCTTCACTTCCTCCTTTGCTTGTTCCAGTAAGAGGATAAGCTTCAGAAAACACAGAAGAAAACCACACCTGCCTTTACTTACTGCTTTCCTTTCTGCAGCTGGGAGGGGATCATATATTCCACTAACAGAGTACAAAGCTTTAATATATAAAATGTTTTAGTTGGAAAACATTAAGGTATATAAGCAGTTTCTGTTTCATCAAAAATAGAAATCACACACACACACACACACACACACAAACGTATAACAAGTATTCAAAGGCCAAGAGCTAAAATACACCCTCATGCAAGCTTTGAAACCCTAATACTTTCATTAACAAAGGGGATTGCTTTTTTGTACAATTCCAAAAATTTTAATGAGTCCATGGAGGCTTATTAAAACTATAGGAATCTGAGATGTGCATTTCTAAACCACTTAATATTTGCATTCTTTTAATACTTGCAATGCTACTGATTATTGCAGATATTCTCTATTCTGAGCCTAGACATCTCACATACACATATACAAACACACACTCAAGTGCACCACATACAGAGAGAATATAGGTATTTTAGAGAATCCTCCATTATGAAAACCACAAATCTGGCCAACTTGGTACAAAACTTGTGAATGAATATCTTTTGGGAGGGGGATTTAAGCAGTGACTCTCCAATTACTGCTTGAATAAACTATGTGAATTGAAGGGAAGCTCACTATTTCCTTGCTAACAGTGCAGCATAAATCTGATCTTTTGACTAACTGTAAGCTCAAATAAGATACAAGTTCAAGCTCATGCCTCACATATACCTTCTCAAACACCATCTGACTCCCACCCATGAGAGCAGAGAAACTGCCTGAGCTGCACACTCCACCTTGTGCATCTGGGCTTCTGACACTAATGGCTACCACTGTGTTGAACCATAAGGTCTGCTCACCTGGGAAACACATGCTGTGATCTGGAAAATCCTCAAAGCAGTAGATCTGCACAAAAGAGGATTTTAACAAAGAAAGCTAATGAAAACCATACTTGCTATCTACTTTTGTCAGCCTACCATAAAATGTATCACTGTTGATGTTTATTCTGAAATCACATCTTTAACAACCATGAGCCTTTCATTTTTATTTTAATTAACAATAGTGGTGGGGATTACACGATTCTAGTGTTTGAGGGACTGGTCCAGTTTTTGTTTTGTTTGTTTTGCTTTTCTTATGAGACACCATAAAATCAATGCAAACATGGATTTCGAAATCAGGAAGAACTGGGTTTGAATCCACATTAAGTCACTGGGCAATTTATACAACTTTTATGAATCCTCATCTTTAAAATAAACATACTAGTTAATTATAATAATGTTAAGATGATGATTGACAACTTTGAGCACTTATTATATGCTCAAGTGTGTTAATCCTTCTAAGTGCCTAGCTCATTTGGTTTTCACAACAAACCTATGAGATTTGTAGCGTTACTATCTTCATTTTACAGATGGGGAAATAGTCTCAGAAAACCAAAAGCTCAAAAAAGTTAAGAAACTTGCAGTAAGTCATAATACAAGAAATTTTCACATATTGAGATACAGGGAACTCCCTCTGACTTATACATGAGTTAATTTGAATTTTATGCTAACTAAAATAGCCTGTTTGTGGCCTATCAAACATACATTGTACATCTGCTTTAATGAAAGAAAAGGGCACATTGACCAGAAATAAAGAATGTCCATGTTAAAAATAAAGATTAAATGCCCCTCTTCCTAGAACGCCAATGCTGGTACTCCTCTGATGATAAGGCTACCTTCCCAGGTGCCAAGGCCATACTGACTCACTGTGTACATGCTGGTCTGTTCTTTTTTTTTTGAAACCCTGAAGAAATGTAACCCCTGAAGAAATGTTTAATGTTCTTTGTTCTGACAAGATATAAAACTGTACTGAAAACCCTGCTTCTCTGGAGCGGGTTCTCAGAGTAATCTGGGAAGCGGGCTTCCAGGCTAGTCCTCAGTTTGGCTCAAATAAAACCCTTTCCTATTCTTATTACTATTTACTATTTTTGTCAACAGTCACATGGGTAGTAAATGGACTTGAATCCAGGTCTGATTCTAAAATCTGTGCATCTGGTTCTATAATCTGTGCTGTTCACACTACACCACTACAATTAAAAACAAAAAGATATATACAAGTTTTTGGTTGCATTCCAAAAGGAAGGTGGTATTTGATCACTGACACAATCTGAAAACAGAAAAAGTAACTTGTGCATCTAACCTTAACGTAAGAATCCTGCAGAGCACAGGAGGACCAATGGTTCTCCCAACAGCTCTGGGTTTCTTTTTTTTAATTAATTAGCTTATTTTTATTTATTTATTTTTGGCTGCTTTGGGTCTTTGTTGCTCCACATGGGCTTTCTCTAGTTGTGGCAAGCAGGGGCTACTCTTCGTTGTGGTGTGCGGGCTTCTCATGGTGGTGGCTTCTCTTGTTGTGGAGCACGGGCTCTAGGCACAAAGGCTTCAGTAGTTGTGACACGCGGGCTCAGCAGTTGTGGCTCATGGGCTCTAGAGCGTGGGCTCAGTAGTTGTGGTGCACGGGCTTAGCTGCTCCGCAGCATGTGGGATCTTCCCGGCTCTGGGTTTCTTACATTCTTACTGCTAACATCCACATTCCTTCCCTACTCTCCTGTTCCATCTGGCTGGGGCAGCCTGTCCTGGGCTAGAAGCTCAGGCCTCTCTGGTGAGACAATGATTTCTCCTTATTCATTTGGTATGCCAATATTTTTAACACAAGGCCCCGGACACAGTAGTTATTAAGCAGAAAAATGAATTTTTCTGAAGGATTCACATGATTCTTGCAAATGTGGGGTAAGTTCTCCATATACTGAATACATATACATATACATATATGAACTCATTTAATTCTCATTACTATCCTACTTTTATCCCCACATGCATTTTCTAGATGAGAAAATGGAGGCACAGAAAGGTTAAATACTTATTCAAGTTCACACAGTAAGTTTCAGAGCCATGGTTTTAATTCAAATATAAACTCTTGAGATATTATGTAATGTTTTATAATATATAAATTAAAAATAAAATCTATTTTTAAGACAATAGAATTAGTTTCATATACTTTAGTTAGATAGCTCATAAAACCAGCAGTCTTCATGACTGAAAGACAATATTCTAGATACTTACTAGGGTAACAAGAAGTTTCAATTATACAAAAAATACACTTGGCCTGATAACTATCATAGTAAGTAAATACCAAAGGTATCTGTGTAATCATATAAAATTATGGTGATTATTCAAAGTTACTTGACCCTTGTATGAAATGTACAAAAGCATCTGGGGAGAGAACAAAATAATACCAAAACTTTACTACTGACCTGAAGCTGTTAAACTAGAAAATTAGGTAGCAAAGAAAAATTTGACTTAACAATAGCTTCTAAATTGGCTAATAAATCAGATTCCGACTGCTGTTATTCTAAATCTAGCCAAAGCCATCCACAGGAGCCTAAACAATACATGTGCTGGCGTGGGGTATCTGGCTGACTGCATGAGACCCCCAGGTGTTCCTGGGAAGCCTTCCCCAATAAGGAAGTGGAGGGATGATAATAGAGGAAAGAACTATAATGTCCTATAGTACCTGAAATTATCTCAAAGCGAAAATCTTAAATTATTATTTTAGAAAATAGGTAGATAGGGACTTCCCTGGTGGTGTAGTGGTTAAGAATCTGCCTGCCAATGCAGTGGACACGGGTTCGATCCCTGGTCCAGGAAGATCCCACATGCCATGGAGTAACTAAGCCCGTGTGTTACAACTACTGAGCCTGTGCTCTAGAGCTCACGAGCCACAACTACTGAGCCTGTGCACCACAACTACTGAAGCCCACACGCCCTAGGGCCTGTGAACCACAACTACTGAGCCCACGCACCGCAACTACTGAAGCCCGTGCACTCCAGGGCCCGCGTGCCGCAACTACTGAGCCCACGTGCTGCAACTACTGAAGCTCACGCACCTAGAGCCCATTCTCTGCAACAAGAGAAGCCACTGCAATGAGAAGCCTGTGCACCGCAATGAAGAGTAGCCCCCACTCAACGCAACTAGAGAAAGCCTGCACACAGCAATGAAGTCCCAACACAGCCAAAAATAAATTAAAAAAAAAATTTTTAATAAATAAAAACAAGTGACCATTAAAAAAAAAGAAAATAAGTAGATAAGGCTTTAATATGTGTAAGTTTTCTTTGCTTCTTAATTAAATTCTTTGCAATTAAACGGTTCGTTACAGATCCGATGAGAGAATGATCAGTTCGATTTTATGAAAACAATCAGGATTAAAACAGATTAAGGCACCCCCATGAGTAAAACCATCCAGTTCTCCCCAGGGAGTTAGGATAGAGCCCAAAGTCTTCATCTCAGTCTGATCTGATCCTGCTTATTAACTCTCCGTCTTCAACTATGGACCTTTCCGTATTTATCGTGTGCCAGCCATATTGATTTTTTTTTTAGTTCCTGTATTTCTTGTCACAGGGTATTTACACATAGTGCTTCTTCTTCTCCTCCTAATGCTCTTTTCTCCAGCTCTTCCCAAGATTAGCTCCTTCTCATGCTTCAGGTCTTGCTTAAGTGTAGTCTCCCTGGAGACTCCTTTCTTGATTTCTCTAGCCTTACACTCCATCACCCATTGCAGTTTTTGTTTGAATTCTTTTTACTCTTATCAGAATCTGTAACTATTTAATGATTTGTTTATTTTTTATCTTCGTCTCCTACTTGATTGTAATTTCTATTAGGATGATTACCAACTATATCCCAGGTCTTACAGAACATCTAGAACATGATGGAAACTCAATCAAAATTTGGTGACTGTACAATGAATAAATAATGAATGAATGACCTAGACATGTTTGTTGTATCCTTTATTTCTAAAGTTATTTCATGGTGCTTATCTGCAAACTGGGTTGAACATTTATTGGGTTTCACTGGCTTTTTGTTTCCCCAAATCTTAACTCCATTCCCTTGAAAAGTCTAAGAATTACTTATTAGATATCAAAAAAGTTAATGAAGGGAGTACATTCTTATACTCTAACCTGCTAGTAGAGACCAAGCTCTAAATGTAGAGGGATTTGGAAAAGAGAAAGAGGAAAGGGGGAAAGTATAGATATCAGGACCTGAATCTGAAAATAACTCATGCTAGAGAATTCAATCATTTACCACTTGTGACAGTCTGGTCCATTCTCAAACATCTCCCATGATAGCAATTTATTAGGGCTTAACTTAATGTCAGAATATACCTTTACGAAGGCAGTCCTCTATTTCACAAAAAGGCAAATCTCCTTTTGAAGGAGATAGGTACACTGACCTACACATCAGCAATAATAATCATACTCACAATAATAATTAAGACAGAAACTGATACACATGCTTCACAAAGTGGTTTAACAAGCATATTCTAATTTGTTATCCATAATGATGCTGAAGTATAGGTAAGGAAAATGTTATTTTTAACCTCATCTTAGAGATGAGCAAACTGAGAATCAGAAGATGTAGATGACTTATCCAGACTCTCCAGCCTCAGTATTTCTTCTTTTCATTATGCCCCATCACCTCTTCACCCCTGGGTTAATTCTTGGAGTGAACCACATACTGAATATTCTTTCAAAATAAAATCCTTAGAACAAAAAAATGGCATATATAAGCAGCATGGATCTCAAAATGATATATGAAATTCTAGAGAGGACAAACAACAGTGACAGAAAGAACAGAGACTGCCAGTAATTGTTTGAGGATAGAATTGACTGCAAAAGGACATGAGGAATTTTTTAGGGTGATGAAAATGTTCTATATCTTGAATGTAATGCCAGTTACTCAACTGCATATAATTACTGCAATTCATCAAACCATACAATTAGTGAATTTTTTGTATGTAATAAAGCTGGGGAAAATATATTTTTTCCCTGATTATAAAAAAGAACTTTTCAATACAAGATTTTTTTAATTCATAGGAGTATCAAAAATTAAAAATGCCTATAATTTCACTACCCATAAATAACTATTGATGTGACTTAAAAAATTTTATCAAGTTTTTAGGAATTATACTTGATATATAACTTAATATGATGATATCATAAATTGACCTCCATGTTATCAAATATTCTTAGAAATTATAATATTAAATTGGTATATAGAATTTTTTTTTTAACTTTTTATTTATTTTTTTGCGGTACTCGGGCCTCTCACTGCTGTGGCCTCTCCTGCTGCGGAGCACAGGCTCCGGACGCGCAGGCTCAGCGGCCATGGCTCACGGGCCCAGCCACTCTGCGGCATGCGGGATCCTCCCGGACCGGGGCACGAACGCGTATCCCCTGCATCGGCAGGCGGACTCCTAACCACTGCGCCACCAGGGAAGCCCTATTGTGTTATTTTATTCACTGCAAGTTATCAGCCTGGTTCCATTTTCATTGTAATAAATAATTCTATCTATATATAAACTTGCTCATACATTTTTGTGCACATCTCTGATCATTTCCTTAAGATACAATTAGGTTGAAGGATACCTGGTTCATAAGTGATGAATATTTTTTTAGGTTCTTGATAGGTATTTCCAAATTGTTATTCAGAAAAATGGACCATTTTACATGCCCTTCAGCAATAGATAAAAATGTCGTTATTACTGAATCATTTACAAGACCAGGTATATCATTAATATACCATTAATATACCAAGTCGATCACAGAAAAAGAAGTGTATTGTGCACTCACTGAGTAACTTATAAAGCTCCATTTTTCCTGTTGCCAATTGTAATTCTTCTAGTAAATTGCTTCTTCTTTGTAATAGAGTTTTATTTTTCCTCTTAATCCATAACAGCTCTTTTTATACTAAAGGTATTAACCCGTCATCAGATGAGTTATTATTTTTACAGTTTTCCACTTTTTAAAAAAAATATATATTTTGGCTGTGCTGCGAGGCATGTGGGATCTTAGTGCCCTGATGAGGGTACAAACCCGCACCCCCCTGCAGTGGAAGCATGTAGTCTTAACCACTGGACAGCCAGGGAAGTCCCTCCACTTGTCTTTTAATTTTGTTTATGTTCTTTTTGTTAACTTATAAAATTTTTTTAACATTTATACATTCAAATCTAGCAGTCATTTCCTTTGTAGCTCCCATCATACACGTTAAGCTAAAGGAAGGCCATCCCTGACCCAGGTTCCAATAAATACTCATTTATACATTTTTATAGTTGTTCCATAGTCCGTTAGCATCTCAACACCATCTCTGGTCCATTCACCTTCCCTTGTGACCTCATTATTTTGCGTACTATTTATAAAAGTCTGTGTGTGTGTGTGCACGTGCACACACACATGCACGTCTGTCTCAAATTCTTTCTTTCTCATTATATTTAAACTATTTGGAGTAACATTTCTTTGCTGCTACTTAACCAAACTGCAATCCTATATCACTCTTTTTATTAGAGGCCCATCCAAATGGTATGATAAAATTCCTTAAACAGCAACTGTGACTAAAGGGATCTTCTGTTCTATGATATAATCCACAATCTGTTCTAAATGAAGTTTATTGCTTCATATTTTCAAATAGTATTAAGGCTTCTTTTCTCTCCCACAATCACTATCTCCATAGAATAAAAGGATCCAAATGCCATGAAATCTCTGTCATCTCAGTCTCTGATAGATGCAATCCTGCAGATTCAATGTGGCTATGATCTCTGCCACAAAAATGACTGGTAAAAGCAATGAGTGAATTGAATGTACCTTATTGGCTGGCTACTGAATAAATGTAACATGGATTTCTGAGGTTGCCAGAACTTAAGCCACTAGAGACTTCGAGGATCAGAGTCAATACCTCAAACTAAGCTCTCTGGACTAGTAGCCAGAAAATGGAGAACATCTGTTTCTAAGAGCTGCCAACTGGTAGCAAACCAGTTGGGGAAAAATCCAACTTGAAAACTCACTAAACCTTAACAATAGGAAAGATGGGCAAGAGGCAAAATGACAAAGAAGAAAGTCAAGAAAAGGAACTCATCGTAACACAACCTTATAAAAACATACTTAGCTAAATCCAAAATTTCTGAAATTATCAATTATGACAATTTTTAGTCTCTTCGAATTATGTGACTCCTTAAGCATTCATCTGTAAGGTCATCTTCTGTTGGCATCTTTCCCATACACTGGACAGCAAATTTTCAGTCACCCTTTAGCTCCCTATTTCCCTCTGCAACACAAATCTGCCATCTGTCACCTCCAGTTCTGATTGGGGTTAGAGAGGAGGGTGAGAAGCAGAAGTCACAGAGACGTGATTACGTAGAATGGGAGTAGTATGGAAGCCAAGGCAGCTGGATTCTTCTCCAGGCTGTATCACTAAGTAGGAGTGGGGAATTTTGTGATGGCACCCCCCTCCTCTGGATCCAGGATAATGGTATAAAATAACAGTGACGGTCATGAAAAGATGTTCGACATTGCTAACTATTAGAGAAATGCAAATAAAAATTACAATGAGGTACCACTTAGCACCAGTCAGAATGGCCATCATTAAAAAAATCTACAAAGAACAAATGCTGGAGAGGGTGTGGAGAAAAGCAAACCCTTCTACATTGTTGGTGGGAATGTAAATTGGTGCAGCCATTATGGAAAACAGAATGATAGCTCCGCAAAAAAACAAAACTAGAGTTGCCATATGATTCAGCAATCTCACTCCTGGGCACATACCTGGACAAAACTATAATTCAAAAAGGTACACGCACCACTATGTTCATAGCAGCACTATTTACAACAGCCAAGACATGGAAGCAACTTAAATGTCCATGAATGGATAAAGAAGATGTGGTACTTATATACAATGGAGTATTACTCAGCCATAAAAAAGAATGAAATAATGCCATTTGCAGCTACAGGGATGGACCTAGAGATTATCATACTAAGTGAAGTAAGTCAGACAGAGAAAGACAAATACCATACAATATCACTTATATATGGAACCTAAAATATGACACAAATGAACTTATCTGTGAAACAGAAAAAGACTCACAGACATAGAGAACAGACTTGTGGTTGCCAAGGGGGAGGGTGGATGGTAGAGGGATGGGTTGGTAGTTTGGGATTAGCAGATACAAACTATTATATATAGAATGTATAAACAACAAGGTCCTACTATGTAGCACAGGGGAGTACATTCAATATCCTGTGATAAACTGTAATGGAAAAGAATATGGAAAACAATGTATATACTTATGTATAACTGAATCACTTTGCTATACAGCAGAAATTAATACAACATTGTAAATCAACCATACTTCAATAAAATAAAATTTAAAATATAATAAGAGTGATGTTGATGCTCTGCTGAGTTTTTTCCAGAGCTAACATTTTAGATTTTAATACTAATTCCTTCCTAGATAGTTTCCATCTATTTCATTGTGCCACAAATAAATCATTTTCAGCATTACCCATTTTGAATAAAAAGTGAATACTGCCTAACACTTACTATAGGGTCTGTGTAATAGGACAGCCTCATAAACTTACCCAGAGCCAACTGGCATCACAGACTGGAGTTTATGCTATGAAATATCTGGGCTGGATATACCTCAGCATATGCTTATCTTCAGGAAAAAAGAAAAACATCAACAAATTTTAGATGTCTTAATTTTTCTCAGTAAAATAGAGCAGAATTTTAAGGGCTGTTAACATAATACAAATACTACATATTGTTTGCTGAGGAATTACATAAATATCTATCCCTAGGTCTAGAATTTGTTTGGTGCCACATTTGCAGCCTAACCCTGAATTTAAGATTTTAGCAAATTTATGAAGACACCATTTAAAAGTGATATAATTAACATTTACCAACTCACTGGACAGATTTGTTAATCTAACCACCCTCTGAATGTCTGCTATGTGCCCAGAACTATGCCAGGTGCTGAGGATATAAAACAATTAGTATATAGTCCACACAATGATGGAACACATAAGCACATTACTTGAGAAAACAAGCAGTTCACATAGCATGGTAAGTGCCAGACTAAAGGCAAGACCAGACAGAGATAGCCTCCTAGACAAACTCAAGACATAATTTCTTTACGTAGTGGCTCAAGAAGGGCTAATCATTTAAACCTTACTTTGGAGTAAGGTGAGTGTCACGTGGGGAATGATTTAAGATTGCTAGGCCCAGCCTCTCCTCTATTGCCCTGATTTGTTCAGCTCTAACACCAAATATGGATACTCCATCTGGTAACGCAAAAGTGTCACAGGTAACTAGACTCATATACCTGAGAAGGTAGTTTGGGACTAGGACCACTTTGTGATTGTAATCTACTTCCTGGGGATTTTTATTCTTCAACCCTACTTACTTTTCAATCAAATCTTCCCAACCACATACCTTAGTCTCCTTAAAAGGAGCTCTAATAAATGTCCTCCTCCTTGGGACATTTCCAGTGTTATGTATGTCTAAGGAAATCAAATGCCCATTACAGAACAGGGACCAGGTAGGTACTCCCAGGTTTGCTCCTTAATCCAGATCTAGATAGGGTTGCACACAAAATGCTAAAGGGAGCATCTCGGGGTGGCCTCTCAGTCTGGAGCACAGAGAGAAACGCAATTTCTGGAAGCAAAAGAGTTTGGCAAATTTAGCCACAGATATGAGAGTAAGATAGCACTCTGGTAAAGGCAAAGAAGTAAGAGGCCCCATGGTACTTTCTGAATATAAGAAGTGTTGTATAGCACAACAATAGGCTGGGGGTGGATGGGGACAGTTTGAACTAAGATGTTTGAACTGTATCATTAAATTGGATGGGGTGGGAGAGGTTTTAAGGTTTTGTGATCAGGATTGTGTTTTAGAAAATGACTCTACTATCCGTAGAAAACAGATCAGAGTTGGGCAAAACAAGAGGAAGGAAAGCAAACCATGTCAATTATAGAAAATTATTAATTCTTCAGTTTTTAGTGGTTGATACCAAATTTTCCTTTAACTTCTAGACCCAAAGGTAAAATTTTCTTATAGAATGGAGGTAAACATAATGTTCCAAGCATGTGCTTCATAATGCAAAAAGTTATTTTTTATGTTGTGGCTTTTCCTTAAAACTTAATTTTAAAAACTACTGAAATTCACACAAAATAGACAAAGATATTACTTCAAAGAAATAAAGATGAAATGCCCCCATTTTCACAGCTTCAGACTAAGGCAAAATTCTATTACATCTGATATAGCTTCTCCTCTGTTAAAAAAAAAAACGAGAATCAAATAAAAATCTAATAGTCTAACAAATATCAAGTGAATAGATGACCTTAAGCACTTAAGTAAATACTTAAGACAAGCCTGTCTGAGCATAACACAGTAACATAAAGAAATGATAACTGAGTTTTGAAGATTCATTAGTGGGATTACAGACAATATACATATTTGGCAACTGTGTCAACATAAACTTTGGTAAAATGGCTAAGCAATTCCAATTATTTTAATCCTTTTTTTAAAAAGATGGTTATCTTATTTCTCTTTAATTTTCCACGTGGAGAAGCATATGACTTTGAGCTGTAATCCTCATCAGTTCCTTACTTTTGACATGTCACTGAAGGACTCATATGCAAAAGATTCAAGTTCTGCAAAATGTCCAAAAGGAAGCTTTAGGCTTGGATGACACATTTCAAGTATTATTTTTAGGAAAGTAACCTTTTTACATCACTTAAACAGTTGAAAATCTATGTTCAAGGAACTTTTGCAATTAGAAATAGACAACGAAACTTTGGAAAGAGGGAGTATTAGAAATCAAGAAAAAATAAAAATGAAGCATGGCAACAAAAACCTCCTTTCTCAAACTCACACACCTGGTTCCACATCAAAGGTCTCTCCTATTTCCTTCTCCTCCCAGCTTTCTCTGTCTTAGTTTATATTTGTTTCCAGTCATCTGAGGAGAAAAACTAGTGCTTTTCTGTTCCCAGGCAGGTGATCCTGTGCTAACACTAAGGTTGCCTGAACTCAGGATACAGAGAATGATGCAATGCATAAATATTACTTTTAATCTGTCCTGGGGTTTTAAATGAAAAATTTGTCTTCCAATTGATTTTTTAGTACTTACATAAACTTCTAATTGGAAATCAGCATTTTCCAAGCATTCTCTCTTTACCTTTTATCTTTTTTTTTTTCAGTTTGCTTCACTTAAAAATAATAAAATGAACCACTGAACTGTATACTTCAAATGGGTGAATTTTATGGTATAAAAATTATATCTTAATAAAACTGTTTTTAAAAAAGAAACAATACAGCATACAAATAATAACAGGTCTGGGTTTTAGTGCCATTTTTCTAATACTTCAACCATTTATTAAATGGAAATCACATCAGGTTTCCCTGGGGAGATACTCTCCCTCTAATTGGGCTTCTGATCCTTCCGTATACCTGTGACATATATTTCAAATAGTCATGTATGTTTCTGCTTGCTCCAATATAAAAATTGATTTTTAAAATGTGATTATTTGCTTTTCTACTTAGAAACATGAAAAATACTATTGTTCAAGGCTTCTGACTTTGCAAGTTATACTAGTATATAACTTGTTTAATATAAAAGACTAGTAAGATTAGGACATTGAAAGAGGTCTCCTAATTTGCTAGCATAAAAACTGTGATGTAGATTTTATTACTTTCATCTTTCTGTCTCTTCTCTAGGGGTCATTTTTCATTTTTGTTTGTTTTGTTAACCTCTTTGGTATTCTTACTTGATTCCCTGAATACATGCTATTTAATCTTCCCCAAATGCTGTCCTCTCTTACTACAATTCATGTTGTAACTGAAATAAGTGATGTCCTCAAAGATTAAATTGATGAGAATAGCATATAACATGAATTTTCCCATTAGCTAAACAGTCCACATAGAAATGGCTGTGTGGCAAGTTATTACCTCAAGAGGTTCTCTGCAATGAAAATTTTATTAGTTGTGAAGCTCTGAGGTAAAATTTAACCTTAATTCCTGAGGATATTAAAAATAATTAAAACAAAAGTTTCCACTCAACTGATATGTTAGAAAAACCACTGTTTACATTTCAGTCTTGAAAACAGGAAAAAATGACTTCTCTTAGTTGGCAATTTACACAAATCAGAGTAGGGGTGTGATAAAGAAAGGGTAGGGGTAGGGATAATACTAAGAGGAGAACAATAGTAATGTCTGAGTTTGTAAATAATTTATAAAAATAATTGTAAGTGGTAGAAAGGAGTCTATATTCCCTTGGAAAACCTTTAATAATACTGGATTTATTCTCTTCAATGCATTCCAGAGTAGTTATAATAATAACTGTAATATGTATCAAATAAGTATTCAATAATAACAATAATAACAGTAATAATAACAACATCAAATCTGTGCCAGGCATGGTGCTAAGCAGTAATAATCCTTACAACAAAAGTGACATATACTCTTGGCTGGCAAGTCAGTTCCCATTCTTAACCACTTTCTTATTTGTCCTTCTGCTGGAAAGGCTAAGAAAAAGATACTTGTTTTCTAAGCCTCCCTCACCTTTAGTTCTTGTCAAAAAGGGAAAGAACTGACGTGCGTGTTAGGGGAAAGATTTCCCTTTATGAAAAACAAGAAAGGCACCAAGTTCTCTTGCAGCCCCTATGCCAAGCCACTTACTGTCCCTCTACTTGTTCCCTACCTTTGCGATGCTGTCATTTGAGAAGGGGAGGCCTGGAGCTATAACAATCATCTTGAAGCCATGAGTGAGAGGTCAAAAGACAGACAGACATGGCATCCAGGGCCTTCATATCCTGAGCTGTTGAGCCAACCTACAATCTACTACCTCTGAGACTTCTACTTATACTATATAATTAAGTGCCTTTAGTATTTAAGCAGCTAGTAAGTCTTCTGTTACTTGCAGCTTTATGCATTAGAATAAACAGCCCTATGAAGCAAATTATGGATGAAGAGACGGAAGGACAGAAAAGCTGACCTCCCCAAAGTCACACAGCTAGGAAGTGGCAGAGACATGATTTCAACCCAGGCACTTTGTCTCCAGTGTCTTAAATCCCTGCTCTACAACACCTTTCATTTCCAAAGGAAACTGCATGGTGTTTGAAAACAGAGTTACTTCCCTCTTCTTCTTCATCCTCCTAATATTTTCCAATTCTACCTCTTTTAATCTCCTCTTCTTCCTCAATATGGCATCCTAACATCTACTCAAGTTTGGTCCTTTGTGCCACCCTAGAATAAAGTTTGAAAGTATTTTAATGTTATGGTACCTTTAAAGCCAACAGGCACATAACGCTCCTCAATGACTGCTCTAAATTAGCATATTTTTCATTCTTTCATTCATCCATCCATCAATCCACCCAAACATTTACTGACCTTCCACTATGTGCCTGGCCCTGAGATACGAGTAACAGGACTAGTGTCTAACAATTGAATCATACATGCACTTATACAGGAAAATACTGTATTTTAACATATTGTATAAACAGATTACAATGAAAAGCATAATAAAATAAATGTAAACAAGCTATGATTTTAGCAGAGGAATAAAGCAACTGGCTCTGTCTGCGGTCATCTCAGGGGTTCAAGAGGGTGTGCTTGAGCTGGACTATATCATATTCAAATGTAATTAGTTTCTATGCTCATAAGTATGCAGATTACACCCTTGATGTCGAACTCATTTGTCACGTGTTCAGTAATGTTTAAATGTAAAAATTATATATATCCCATTTTTACCTTTTTATATTTACAAGATCCAAAATCAAGTACACTGAACATGACACATTTAACTCTGACATGTAAAATTAAATTTTCCACAGAAACCTAAGAAAGCTAGACTATTAGCATGTTCTTAAGCTTCTGGTTCTTAATCTGCTACTTTCAACAATTTAATTAGTTGTATTAAAAGTACTAAAATTTACCAATGCACTTAGCTTCAGACATCTTTATAAATAGCATCTAGTTGACTGGGATTCTGATATCGTCGCACATTTTACAAATACTTTGAGTACTTAATATAAACACAAAAAATACTAAAACTCATATTTAAGATGGATTTTCATGTTCAAAATGATTGTAACAAACTGTGAACACCTAGTTTTTAATTTGGCGATGGATATAACTCTGCCTTTTGACCTCTGATTCTGATTCTATTCTTTTTCCGATGATTTCAAGTAGGTCTTTCTTCACTCATGTTTTAGTTCCAAGACATCCTTTTTTTCCATGCATTATTTATTGAGTTAAAGGAACTTTTCAAACACAAACCTGGAATATTCTGATTTAATGAGATTACTTGGACAACACCTGACTGTCTGAATCTGCAATAAAACATGACAGTGTTTGAAGCATATCTGTGAGGTCTTGAACAATGGAATTAATAATATTACTACCACTTACAATAAATTTTTATTATATTTCATGGGCTGACTACATTTTTTTATATTCCATTTTCACTCACGTTTGTAATTCTGTTAGTTGCTCTCCTGCAAAATCCCAATTATGTTGGCATGACCTTTTGATTTCCCATGAAATGAAGCTGCTTCATCCACAATAACATCTTTAATACCCTGTTACTATACTTGTATTTTGATGGTTTTTGATATTCCATTCACTGGGTCTGTAGTACAGTCAAGGTCCCTATCTGTGAAGGATATCATCAAAAACACCAGTATATAATAACTGAATATTTTCAAAACTGAACAGAAAGGGTTTTGTTACCACTGCAGGATTTCTATATTAAGCTTTACCTTTGTTATATATATATATATATATATATATATATATATATATACACATATAAACTTAATGTTGACTAGTGTCAAAACACTAAATTTGGAGTCCAAAGGGTAGAATTCTTTCTTTAATGTTTGTGACACTGGACCAGGCATCAATCTCTCTAGACCTCCAGTTTCCTATTTCTCAAGAGAAGAGCTTAAGCTGGGAAATTTCTTGACAGCACATCTCTAAAATGCCTTTGGACATGGTGACCACTTGTTCTGAAATGTCTTAAATATTTGAGGTTGAACTCCCTCCAAAACAAACCCTGGAACAAGAATTTGAGCCCAAGCAGTTTGTTTGGTAGTTATCCCAGGAAACAAAGAAGGAAAGAAGGAATTGAAACCAGTTAGGGGAAAGACAATGAGGATGTTAAGTTACCACAGTGAGTACCTGGAGCTTCATTTCACTGGGATGCTTTGTATGATGTCGAACCTGCTTCCCAGAGTTATCCTACCCAAAGGCTGAGGGAGCCAGGGCATTTGTACACCAACGCCTGTCAGTCACTGGTTGGGGGCTACTGAGGGGGGAGGGTTCTATTCACCAGCACTTCCATACTGCCATGCAGGGCTCTAGAAGCCAGCATTATCAAGCAAAGAGATACAGATGTGAGGAATTTTATGCTGAGGCAAAGTGCACTGAAAATGGGTTGAAAGGACATAGGTGGAATCTACTACACCACTCCTTCCCATGCTCCTCTCCCAATCTACCTGGCAGACTTGTAATCATCCTCTGAACTAGCTCAAATGTTATATCATCTGTGCACAGCTTCCCTTGACTCCCGAGCTCTGTCGTACCACATACATCATTATAGGAATGATTGCACTGCATGCCTATCTCCACTAAACTCTAAGTTCTTTCTATCTCTAGCTTAGTAGTCTACCTACATCTATTTGAGCAATGCTATTGGGTAAGCCTGTGGTTCTTTTGTAAAAATTTAGCATTCACCAAGCTGTCTCTTACCTCATTTCTGTGAGGAAACAGAGCATGCAGAAATTACTACAGTTGCTTACGCCAAAT
This sequence comes from Phocoena sinus, assembly GCF_008692025.1. Taxonomy (NCBI): domain Eukaryota; kingdom Metazoa; phylum Chordata; class Mammalia; order Artiodactyla; family Phocoenidae; genus Phocoena; species Phocoena sinus. The sequence goes on along the minus strand of NC_045768.1, from coordinate 48,764,682 downwards.
ACCCATCCCTGTCTGTAACTCAAATTATTTAGACATTGAAACAGTGGAACAGTTTATGCTGACATTTTAATGTTGTTATCAAATTCATAACACCAAAAACTTGGTGAGCCACGCTGGAAAATTCATCCAGCAGTAGCAGCTCCAACAAGCATATATTGAATGTCTACCTAATATGTTTAAGGCTCTGTGCTGCTTAAGACTTTTCCATTTTTCTATATATTTTATATGTATAATTTAACCTGAGATCAAATCAGATGTTTAAATTTTAATATTAAAATCAGATTATCAAAAAACACCAACCAAGTTAATTTGAGCACACTAACTTTAACAAAGGTAACATTCTCAGATTTAGTTTTCACTGATAATTTATAAAAAAGAAGCTTGCCTTGCAATTTATATTAAAGTTGTCTCTTCTGCCTATGTGAAGATGCATTTTTCACGCACTGTCAGATTCTGTTACTTTATATAAATAGTACACAATCTTCAAAGCAGTTTTGTATTTTTCCACTGGTAGAACCTTGTCCCATTAGCTATTATATTAGTTAATAGAGCTGGCTTTAAAAAATATGTATTCTAAACTTCTTTTCATATTTGTCAGTTATCAAACAAAATGTATATTTTCTCTGTTATGTTTCACCAAAATATCCCTTACTTTATGGCCAACCCTGTGGGGAAAAAAAAGTACAAAAATGAGTTAGAGTTCTAAATTTCATAACGTTCATGATTTTTAAACTTCCATGTACCTAGCAGCAGTATGTTTTATCCAAGCAAGTTACTTCAACAAAGTTTCATCTGATCATTTTAATTTTAGTCTTACGCAATCTTGGTCTACTCAAACAAACTAAAAAAACCTTTCCCAATTCTTTTTATCTAACTCTTTGCTCCTGGGCAACCTGACCTATACTGTTTCCACCTACCCATCCATTCACTCTCTTTCCCCTACTTTCTTAGGTATCAATGTGTTTTTTGGACTCCCCTGGTGGTCAAGTGGTTAAGATTCTGTGTTCCCAACGCAGGGGGCATGGGTTCGAATACTGGTCAGGGAACTAAGATCCCACATGCCGCATGGCACCGCCAAAACAAACAAAAAAACCCAAAAATATAATTGTTTCAATGTGTTTTTTGCTTCTAGTCTGTTTTTAGTAATTGTTATTGTACCCTTAAAAGGCAAAGCACAGGGAGATTTGCTGACTTTTTTTAGGGCGAGCTAGGGTTTTATTTTTTTCCCCCTCTGGGTCAATTAAATTTCTATGAGCTCCCTAGTGAGTTGGTCTGACACATTATAATAAGCATTATTCTGAGGGTTATATATAGACCTGACTTGACATATCAGCCAGAGAAAGGAAAGGCAGCAAAAGTCAACCTAGACTGCTGATCAGTCATTTTGACACAAAGTTTAAACTGTGCCCTTTGGCAATATAATGTCTTTAGAGGAAAAAAAAATCAAAAGAAAAACAAGGAGCAATATGCTTAATAAAATAACCTTAGTGAAAACGAAAATGAACCTCAATTACAGCAGCAGTTTTTTGGATTACACTACATTACATACTAAAAATAAACAGGTAGTTTTGTAATAAATGTATGAAGTAAGTTTCTTCATGTATGTATCCATGACAACCTACGTTTATGTTTTTGAGTTTCAAATAGCTATGTTACCAGGAATATGTAAATTATTTAAAACACTGTAATAAGATAAAATTATGTTTCCATAAACATCCATTAGCTAATAGTCCAGCAAAAAATCTTTACAGCAAATCAAAATTATGAAAAGTTTTGATTATCATTCTTAATGAGAAACTAGAAAAGCTGTTTAATATCATAATTATAATGAAGATCAAAGAGTCAAGGGTCACATATCCTTCAGACTACTGTGAAGTCAAAAAGGATATGAAAATATGAGAAAATGTAAATGCTATCTTAGATACCAGATGGAACTCATTTGGAAATCTGATAGGGCAACTTCCCTAGAGGTGATACACTCCAGAGGAGAATAACAATAGAAAAATGACTGAATGTGGGCATTCAGGCAAGGACTTCTGCTACTCTTTCCTTTTTCCAGTAAGAGATGTAGGTTCCTTTAGATATGGGACTTTGAGAATGGATTCTGGAATACTCTATAAGTTAAGAAAGCACTAAATACCACGTCATGATTTTGTTATTTTCTCAGCCAACTTTGAGAGCCCTAATAAACTGCTGTGAAGCCTGGAGGTGACCTGCAGGAAAAAAACTGCATTTCTGGGAAAAGAAAATAGACATAATATGAAGAATGGACAGAACGAGCATTCCAAAGTCTAGTTTTTCATGTAAAATCCTAATTTTAGTTTTGTGTAATCAAAAAGGAAAAGTATACTACTGTTAATATATTATTGTGAGTAACATACCAAAAAAAGCATTGAAAGAAACATAGCTTAAAATATGGAACTTAGGGCTTCCCTGGTGGCACACTGGTAGAGAATTCGCCTGCCAATGCAGGGGACACAGGTTCGAGCCCTGGTCCGGGAAGATCCCACGTGGCGTGGAGCAACTAAGGCCGTGTGCCACAACTACTGAGCCTGCACTCTAGAGCCTGGGAGCCACAACTGCTGAGCCCACGTGCCACAACTACTGAAGCCTAAGCACCTGGAGCCCATGCTCTGCAACAAGAGAAGCCACTGCCACGAGAAGCCCTCGCACCACTACAGAGTATAGCCCCCGCTTGCCACAACTAGAGAAAGCCTGCGTACAACAACAAAGACTCAATGCAGCCAAAATTAAATTAATTAATTTTAAAAATATGGAATTTAAATTTCAGATTAAAATTTTCTAACAGAGGAAGAATTAATATTGTTAGAATGGCCATACTATCCAAAGCAAGATAGATTTAATGTGATCTCTATCAAATTACCCATGACTGGAATTCCCTGGTGGTGCAGTGGTTGGGAATCTGCCTGCCAATGCAGGGGACACGGATTCGAGCCCTGGTCCAGGAAGATCCCACATGTCGCAGAGCAACTAAGCCCGTGCACCACAACTACTGAGCCTGCCCTCTGGAGCCCCCAAGCCACAACTGCTGAAGCCCACACACCTAGAGCCTATACTCCGCAACAAGAGAAAGCCACCACAATAAGAGGCCCGCGCACTGCAACAGAGTGGCCCCCACTCGCCACAACTGGAGAAAGCCCGCGTACAGCAATGAAGACCCAATGCAGCCAAAAATAAATAAATAAACTAATTAAAAAAAATTACCCATGACACTTTTCACAGAACTAAAACGAATAATCCTAAAATTTATATGGAGCCATAAAAGACCCAGAATTGCCAAAGAAATCATGAAGAAAAAGAACAAATCAAGACGCATAACCCTCCCAGATTTCAGACAATACTACAAAGCTACAGTAATCAAAACAGCATGATACTGGCACAAAACCAGACATATGGATCAATGGAACAGAAAAGAGACCCCATAAATAAACCCATACACCTATGGTCAATTAATCTTCGACAAAGGAGGCAAAAATATACAATGGGGAAAAGGCAGTCTCTTCAGCAAGTGGCATTAGGAAATTTGGACAGCCGTATGTAAATCAATTAAGTTAGATCATACCCTCACACCATACACAATAATAAACTCAAAATGGCTTTAAGACTTAAATATAAGACATGACACCATAAAACTCCTAGAAGAGAACACAGGCAAAACATCTTCTGACACAGGATACAATATTTTCAACAAGGAGATAACCCCATGATTTCTTGTTTAATACTCAATAGAGCTTAAAAACAAGAAATTCATTAAATGATTCTCCTTATAAGACATTACAATGTTGCAGATAGAGCAAAAGTTTCCCTTGCCCACTCCAACATCCACCATATCCATTTTTATCAGTTTAGTCTGTATCCTCAGAACTCCTTTTTCTTCATGTTTACAAAGAGAAGATGGAGAGAGAGAGGGTAAATGGATAGATGGATTAATGAATAGGTAGATATATAGCCTCTTCTATAGATGTAGGTATAAAAATAATAGATTGATGAGTGGATATGTGGGTAAATGAATAGACACAGAAGTAGTTTATATATAGTTCAAAATAATTGGATCCTTTTATGTATGGTTGTATGTGTTTGCATCATGTTCCACTTGCTTATCAATACATTGTAGTGCTCCTTTAAGTGTAAGGATATATTGATCCATCTGTTTTTAAATGCTAAATAGTTCCACTGAAGTGGATGTATCATCATTCATCTATGGATGAATTTTTTTTTCTTTTATAATCCTATGGATTTCTTTTCTTTTCTCTTTTACAATCTACACAATGATACAATAACAACCAACCCCAGGCCTTTCAAACGCAGCATGTGACTTATATATACCCTAGAGGACACTGCTGATTATAGGAAATGAGGCATCACCCATGTCCTTGGAAACTTGAAAGCACATGCTTTCTCTTGAAGATCTCAGCAGCTGGAAGCCTTGCATAATTTATTAATATTCCTTCATAATGAACAAACATTTGTTTCATTACTGTCTCATGCAACACACTGTTCCTAACTCTCAGATAGAAAAACTGAGTAGACTTATTTCATGCCTTTAAGGAGTTCATAGTTTATTGAAAACAATAATTGTGAGAGGAATATATATCACATACACATAATTATTGACAAATTATTATATGTCAGGCACTTTGCGAAGTCCTTTACCTATGTTACCTCATTTAATCTTCATAAGGACCCTTCACATCATTCCCATTTTACAGATCAGATTCAGAGCCTAATGTCACACAGTTAATAAGGCTCAGAGATGCAATTTGTCTCTAATCCCTCTGTCCACAAATCATAAGTTTATAAACATTTCATAAACTACACCTAGAATAAATGAAAATTTTAAAATTTTCTTGTATTGAGTGAGAACTGATTAGAAAGTAAAGGTGCAGCAAGAAGGACATGCCACAGGCCTGACTTATTAATGCTGGTCACAGGGAGGCCACAGACTTTGGGTAATGGATATTGGATGCTTAAGAATCCCTAACTCCAGGAAATGCCAAACACGCCACAGAGCCCCCACTTAGTTCCATGTACTTCCCAAAGTTCCCATGGATTTGGTCTCTGTAGACAACTGCTTCCATGGATTCTTGGAATATATGGGAGGTATTTTATATATCTGTGTTTCTCCAATTCACAATGCTCAACAAATGTTTGTTGAATAAAATAAAGAATTAAAATATGTAACATTCCTTTAGCTGTACCTTAGGAAACAGAAAAGCCTAGAAATTACTGTAAAGATTCACAGTGAATTGCAAGGCATGGGTTAATTTGCTCCTGCTTTAAAATCTTCATGTGTTAAAAACAGACCTTGGAACCTTTAGAACAGAAATTCCATACAGAAACTACTAAAATAGTAGTTCAGATACTAAACAGGAGTTCAGATAACTATTTTTCTTTAAAACAAAATACACACCTGTCATTAAATACTCCCCCTGACCTCCACACACACACCCAGAACAATAAAAATTCTGCTGGCTGGTTAATGGAAAGCAAATTCAACTGTTTTTCCTCATAATGGAACTTTTTCCCAGAGCTTCTCTGAAGTCCTAGGCCCATACTTGACAGAAACCCTCAAGAGATCTGAATTGAGAATCACTCAGTGATTCTTTTCAACCAACCTCCAGTCTGAATGGAAATCAGGTTAAGATAGCATTTTGGAATTTAGCCTGTTTCAAGTGCTCTAATCACATAATTGACTGAAAAAACAACTTTGTTTGCTGCCAATCCTGCTGATTCAAGTTCTCAGAGACAGAAAATGCTGCCTCTGGACAAAGGTAGGTACACAACTCATATCTTAGACCAGCTGGAGAAAGTGGCAACCCTATGAACAGGGCCCTTACAAGCGGTACTAATTATGTGGCACTTTCTGACCAACACTTCATTTTCCAGGGACCTACAAATATGCTCCCTTTCCCTTCTACCTTGACAAAAATCTATACAGGTCCAGAGTCACCTCATCAAGAAGCTTGACTTAAAAAATTTAGTCCAACAATGTTCCCTCTCCTTCTCCCTACCATATTTCATTTGGTACTAAATTACCAATTCTCAAACAGAAATGACAGGGAGTGGTGGAACTGTCTAATGTTTAAAAATCTTCTCAAGTAAATATGACATTTGTACTCCCATTTGAGAAAAACTGTTATAGGCAGAAGCACCGTATTTTTCTTGAGTCCTTAGGATATAAGTAATTTCACAGAACTAAACTTTTTAATCAGCTAAAATTACCAGATGTTTAAAATATTAGACTAATATAATTAATACTAATTAATATAATTAATCAGTAGAGGGATATTTATAAACAAATTTACATTTGCTGAATTTTTATAAATAACATTGAAAGTAATTTACATTTTTCTTAACACCCTGCGACATGGTAATGTATATCATTATCACATGACATGCTACAATAATGTTTTTAAATACAACTGAGGTGTACTGGATGTTGTTTTGAAATGCTTTGCTATGGAGGGGATTTATTTTAGATTTTTATGATTTTTAAAAATCTCCTCTCTTGTCCTTCTGTCAACTGTTCACACAATTCTCCGGAGCAGAATATATAACTAGCACATAGTACAGTGATATCTGGAAAGATCTTAGGAAAAGCATGAACCAAGAATTTTACTCCCAACTAAGCAATCATTTGAGTATAAAGGCCACAGAAAAACACTCCTGAACATATAAGAACTCAGAGATCATTGTTCCAAGAAAGCTTTCTTGAAGGAGTTTGAAATTTCTTGAAAGTCAGAAGCTAAATTGCAGCTGAAGAAGAGGAAAATGGAGTAAGAACAGCAAATGCAGAGGCTACTGAAGCCATCTAATTCTAGGATAAAGAAAAAATGCAACCCTGTGGCCATTATGGTAATAGAAATATGAAATGTAAAAATAATATAACTACCAAAACTTAAATGAGAAAGAAGAAGACTGTAGTAGATGTATGCTGATATTCTCTCTTTTTAGAGCTGGAGATTCAAAATGCATCATATACAGCTGATAAATCAAATAACAGAAAGAGAAGATATTCAAAGATATAATTTAAATTTCAGGACTAGTAAAAATGTAATCACCCAAAATTGTGAAGGGAAAGACAGGAGGGAAGGCAAGTGAGACAAAGTGAAAGTATACTAATTTAAAGACCACATACAGAGGAGGGCCAATAAATTGTCTAAAGAAATAGAAGGAGCACATATAGCACTAAATATAGTGACAGAATCAGGCCACACAAATTGGTCTTATATATAATTATAAAAAGAATTTCCTTGTCTATTGAAAGATAGATATTCTTGAAAGCAAAACAGCTATATGTGGTACACAAGAGATATACTTAAAACAAGGTGATGAGGGATGGTTGAAAATGAAAAGGTGAGCAAAGGTATTTGAAGAAATGTAAACAAAAGAGGTTTAAGGGTTTATGAACTAGTACCGAGCAGATTAAATTCAGGGCCATAAACATTAAATAAAAACAAAGAAAGCATTCAATGATGGTGATAATGATTTCAACCAACTGAAGGTTTACAGCTATGATATCTGTGAATCAAATAACATTAAAATTCATAAAGCAAAGACTAGTGGAAACAAAGAGATATAGATGGAATCACATCAGTGATAGGGAATTTGAATTCCTTTTCCCCACTCACAAAAGAGCAAGTAGAACAGAAATAAACAAGGTCTTCTTATACCTAAGGGACAAACTTAACAAGGTAATTGATATAAATTTCTATAATCTTTAAACAAACAAAATAACTTCTTTTGAAGTAATAACAGAATAGCCACAAAAAAATTAACCAAGTATTAGGCCATTTAGAAAACCTAAATAAATCTCCCCAAAATATAATTAGTACAGATACATGTGAGTTAAGGAGGAAATAAATTAAAAATTACACAATACTTAACAAACACAGATAATGAAATTTATCTTAAAACTGGCAAGAAATAGCTAAAGTCAGCTTTAAGAGAAAAATTTAGTCTTAAAATGTTTATGTAATAATGAAAAAGAAAATTACTGAATAATAATTATCCAGGTAATACATAAGAATTTTCAAACAGAAGAGGAAAATGAAACTAAGCAATACAAAAAAGAAAAAAAAAACACAGTAAAGAGAAATGAAAACCAAATAATTAGAATACAGAAATGTTGTAGAATTTAAAATACAAAAGATGAGTCTTTTTTAAAAATACAATTGAATAAACAATAACACAAGCAAGGAAAAGTGGGAGATGTAGACACACACATACATACATACATGCACACGGTGAAAGGGGAAATAATCCCAACAGAGGAAATTAGAATGAGAGACTGCTATTATTTTCAGCAATTTGAAAATGAATTTGAAAATCTGTATAAAATGTATGGTTAACTAGGAAAATATAATTTTACAAAAATGGAGCTAGAGTGGTAAGAGATGAATAGGTAGAGCCCAGAGGATTTTAGGGCAGTGAAAATACTCTGTGTAATATTATGATGAATACATGTCATTATACATTTGTCCAAACCCACTGAAATGTACAGCACCAAGAACCCTAAGGTGAACTACAATGATGTATCAATGTAGCTTCATCCTTGGTGAAAAAATGTACCATTCTGGTGAATGATCTTGTCAACAGGTGAGGCTATGTGTGTATGAGAGCAGAGGGTTTCTATACCATCCTCTCGATTTTATTGTAAAATTAAAACTGCTCTAAAAAAAATAAAGCCTTTATAAAACCACTGACCTAAATAAGCAGAATATATAAATATCTTAATTGGTGAAAATAAAATCAAGGAAACACAGAAGAGTGATTCCTCTACACCCTCTTATACCTTTAAGCACAGGTCTCAGATTTTCCCAGGAGAAAAAAGTCTATAAAGAGTAAATAGCTCTGATACCATATCAAATTTGAAAGTACAGATACCTCCAAAACTATTGAAACAGTTCCAAAGCATTAAAAAAGAAGAAAATCTTTTAATTTATATGAATTTAGTATAACACGGATGCCAAAATCCAATGAAAGAGCCTCCCACTAAAATCACAAATGAATAACACTTAAGAAAATAGATGTACAAATCTTAAATACAACTGCAACATATTTTTTAGCCCTATACCAAGCTGTTTATTTAATTCATGTGGAAAATAAATGTGTACAAAAAGGAAATTTTTAGAAAAGAATTCTAATGAAGAAGAGGGGGTGGAATGAAAACTAGTTTTATTATAAATCTACTGCTTCTAAAATATTGTGATGAAAGAAAGAAAGATGGAACAGAACAGAGTCTAGACATAAAACCAAATAAATGTGGGACTTTAGTTTATTATGTAAGTGGCATGTAGGAGAACTAGATTAAAAATTGAGACAACTAGGAAATCATATGGGAAAAACTAAGGTTGGATATCTATCTCATAACAAAATAAATTCCAGATAAAACCCTACAAACAAATAAGAGAGAGAAAGAGAGTGAGTGAGGTGGGAAGGGAGGGAGGGAGGGGGAGAGAGAGAGAGAGAGAGACACAGAGAGAGAGAGATACAGAGAGAGAGAGAGAGAGAGAGAGAGAGAGAGAGAGAGAGAGAGAGAGAGAGAGAGGTTATGTGTGTGTTGGGGGGGAGAATTTGCAATGAGAAGTCATCAAATTAAAGATTCATAAATTGAATAGGTAATAAAGAATCTAAATTTTCTTCATGACAAAACATATCACTAAATTGCTTCAAGACAAATGACAAATGAGGAAAAATAATATTTGCAAACCCTATCACAAAGGCATAGGTTTTCCAATATGGAAAGAGTTTCAACAAATCAGAAAAGAACAATCTAAGATTTAAAAAAAGAACAGAAAATATACAGAGTGTTCATAGAAAATGAAACATAAATAACTTCAAATGCTCTTATTTGTAACAAGAGCTCTGTAAATTAAACGTGTTCAGATACCATTTTTCACCCATCAGGTTGGTAAAGATCTAAAAGCTTGATGTGAAGAATTATGTATCTTCTCAAACCCCTGATGAGAGTGTAAATTAATACAACTTCTATGAAAGACAATTTGGCTGTCTTTATCAAAAATAAAAAATGCAATAAAATGTGCAATTTTACTGCTAGGTATTTATTCTACAGAGTATTCACCCAAACACTCAATGACATGGACACAGACATTCTTTGCATCACTGTTTATAGCAGCAAAAGTTTGGAAACAGCATAAATTTCCATCCATAGGAGAATGGTTGACTACATTATATAAATCCAAATAAAAGGAATTTAGTATCCCTTAAAAAGTAAAAGGCAATTCTATACACACTAATATGGAATGGGCTCCCAGTGGGAAAAAAAAAAAAGGTTGAAAACAACCATGCTTCCGTTATTACAAAATTATGTGTTAAACTCTCGTGTGACTGTTCTGAGGTTTTTGCTTCAACTATCTGCCATCAACAACTGAAAAATGTACATTATAAAAACCACTCTGTGATAAATCTGCCTTTCCTTTCAAAAGAGCTATAAGAACTATGGCTTGTTGGCTTCCCTGGTGGCGCAGTGTAACTTGGAGATTTATTTCTCAAGTCAGGGCCACGGCTAAAAACCAAGCCACTTTAGAGGGTATATGTTACGTATTCTCAAAAAAGGGGCTGGATGTTGACTGCCTTGTACCTTGCTCCTCAGGACTTAACGACCTAACAAATTTCTTTATAACAGTATTGTACTTACATGAGTAAATCATTATTAAAAGGTTTCAATCTCAAGGAAATACTTAAATGGGAGAGCAAATACACCTTTAACACACCCCCGCACAAAAAAGTTCTATTTTCCAGGCTTCCCTGGTGGCGCAGTGGTTGAGAGTCCGCCTGCCGATGCAAGGGACACGGGTTCGTGCCCCGGTCCGGGAAGATCCCACATGCTGCGGAGCGGCTGAGCCCGTGAGCCATGGCCGCTGAGCCTGTGTGTCCGGAGCCTGTGCTCCGTAACAGGAGAGGCCACAACAGTGAGAGGCCCGTGTACCGCAAAAAAAACCCCAAAAAAACAAAAGTTCTATTTTCCATTTAACTGGATCATTAATGTCCAATGAAAGTAATATAAACAAGTGAGAACTTTATTTTATGAATTCCAACCCATTATATTGCCGATGAACAGAAATACAGAGGGGAGAGCCAGCAGAATTAGATACAGTCTGTCCTCACAATGGAGTGATCACCACTGACTCTTCCTGACCTTACTGCTGCCCAAGAAGGTTGAGGCCATCTGGGGAGTAGAATTGGTACTCAACTCTCTTTTATTAGCTCATCTGTCCTATTAGGACAGAGATTAGAGCTCTCAAAATGATAACAAGATACCCAGTTAAGTAACTTTTAGATGACTGTATACATTCATTTGAACTCTTCAAAAAGGACCTATTCCACATCAGGCACTTACTTGGTAGACTCAAAGAATAAAACAGTGCAATCATCTGTCCTATTAGGACAGAGATTAGAGCTCTCAAAATGATAACAAGATACCCAGTTAAGTAACTTTTTTTTTTTTTTTTTTGCGGTACACGGGCCTCTCACCGTTGCGGCCCCTCCCGTTGCGGAGCACAGGCTCCGGACACACAGGCTCAGCGGCCGTGGCTCACGGACGCAGCCGCTCCGTGGCACGTGGGATCCTCCCGGACCGGGGCACAAACCCGTGTCTCCTGCATCGGCAGGCGGACTCTCAACCACTGCGCCACCAGGGAAGCCCCTAGTTAAGTAACTTTTAGATGACTGTATACATTCATTTGAACTCTTCAAAAAGGACCTATTCCACATCAGGCACTTACTTGGTAGACTCAAAGAATAAAACAGTGCAATGACCTTACCCTGCAGAAAGTCTAGTAAAAGAGGTATCAGGTTGATAAGGAAGTCAACATAATACTAAACTTAGAGACCTGAGAAAGAGCTCCTGTCACAATGGCCAATGACTACCATTTATACAGTCATAGCAGCATTTTACCTCATGGAATCTTTATAACGCCCTTGTGAAGTTGGCATTATCAGGGCGGTCACTGGCAATACTGAGCCCACAGAAAGTAGAACCATCAGATCATCTTGGTAATGTGCCTCAGGTGCAGGTATCAGTAACAATACTTGTCACATGGTAGCTTCCTGTTTTAATTACTCTTTCTTGCTAATTAGGTACTAAGCTCAGTGCATATGCTGTCAATATGCAAAGGTTACATTATTTTAAATGACATCATTAAAATTTCAATTTTTAAAAGGTTTGTACTCCCTTAACATTGGTGCCTTGGGACACACCCTTCCCTGTTTAGTTCACTTCACTGTACTTTTTATCTCAGGGTAATTCTGCAGCTAGGCCAAAGGCGGGTCAGGGATATTCTGTCACTTGCCCTAGAGCCCTGGCTCGTGAGCAGTAGTGAGACTTGTACCCTGTTAGACCTGACTGAAGTCTGTGCTTTTTCACTACATTCCCATAGGAGTTGGAATTCTATACCACTAAAATGGGACCCACCAAGTATAATAAGCACCTTCATTTTTTCTTGTAATTTAGCAACCTGATTTACTTGCACATAGTCAAATAAAATATTTTCTTTCAAATTCCTTTAATGTTTCACAATTTGAGGTTTATGTAGCCATTTTTCTGTAAGGCCAATGTTAAAAACACCAGGAGTAAATTTAGTTTGGCACTGTGAGAGTGAACCTGAGGGAAGCTACAATGGCAAAGTTCAAGTCTTAAACAGCAAAAACAAAAAGAAACTTTGGAGCTTATTTTCCTTGAATTCTCCAAGTAAATGTTATTCTATTTTAGATAGATCCACAGAAAAACTTTAGCTTCAAATTGGCACTTCAAATGATTGCTTATGCCTTAGACCTCTTATCCAGTGATATTTTGCATGTATATTATACATATATAATTATTAATATATTTAAAACATGTATTTTAGCCTTTATACGTACAAAGCAAAACACTTCTCGAAAAAACACCAAAAGATACAAGAGCAAACCTTTCACTACATTTGCTAGAAAGGCACAGCATGTAGCTACACTGCAATTACTGAGGGAAGACAGAGTTCCACACTTACTTCTCCTATTTGGGCCCCAGTTTCCCTGATGTAAAATAAAGTGATTGAACTAAACGGTACGTAAGTCTTCTTCACATTTAAAAATTCTTAAGTCTATTGCTACTTTGCAAGCTAACAAACTTTATAATCAGCAGCAGGTCAAAAGATACTTGCATGGGATGAAACCCAACTGACCTCCCTCCTTCAAAATATTCTAACTGAAGAAAACTTCCCCATCTCACATTAAGTACTAAGCCAATGTCAATCAAGAAGTGAGCTTTCTTTTATATTATTCTAAGAACTTGCTTCAGCGGTTTCTAAGAACTGCCATCCTGAATAAGCAGACAAAGGCCAAGAGTTATGAGGTATTTTAATTACTCCCTGTTATCCAAGTTCCCATTTTTAGAAACTCAACTTTCCCAAATATCAATAGTTTTATTTTATCCAAAGAATATTGTGCCAAGGTTATCAAAGAAAAGAATGATACAGTCTAGAATTCAAAATCAAGATTCCCTTCAAAATGGTACAGACTTGCAGAACTACATCCAGTGTACTAATCACATACTCGAAAAGCATTACCTTAGACTTATTTTCGCTGGATAGTCTAAAAAACTAGACTTGCTACGTATCAGAGATGTCAATTTATTGTAAAACACAATATTTTCCAGAAACATGGTTTTATCATCAAGTAAGAGTCACAATCCCAGCTACGAATGAAGGCTTTATCAAATCACCTTTATTTTAAACTGAATTCAGAATACCTCTACCTGTGTACCAGGTGTGTTCTTTTTCCAGTTATCTAGGAAGTAAGGTACACAGAATTTGTGTTCAAAGTTGGGAGAGTCAGTTTAGCTTATAAACAGATGGACTAATCAAAAATCTATGCTGGGCTTCCCTGGTGGCGCAGTGGTTGGGGGTCCGCCTGCTGATGCAGGGGACGCGGGTTCGTGCCCCGGACCGGGGGGATCCCACATGCCGCGGAGCGGCTGGGCCCGTGAGCCATGGCCGCTGGGCCTGCGCGTCCGGAGCCTGTGCCCCGCAATGGGAGAGGCCACAGCAGTGAGAGGCCCGCATACCGCAAAAAAAAAAAAAAAAAAAAAAAAAAAATCTATGCTAAATTTTCACCGTTCATTCATTCATTCAACAGACATTTATTGAGTACTTACTCTATGCCAAACTCCACTCCTTGTGCTAGGGACAGACACATGTTAAAACAAGACAGACAAGATCTCTGTTTACATTTTGCAAGGAAGCCAACAAAAAACAAATGAAAATAAGACAATTTCAGGAAATTAAAGTGTTTTAATGAAAACCTTTAAAAACAATGAGATAAAAAATCAGGGGAGGTATTTTGGGAGACACTCACAGTCTCTCAGAAGGAACTACAGAGTGGAAACCTTAATAAAGAGAAGAAACCATCCAGGCAAAGCTTCAAAGTATTGCAGGCCAACTGCAAAGACCCTGAGGCTAAAATGAGCTTGGCTCATCCTGAGATTTAACATTTGTAGTTAATACAACTGATTGTATATTTTATTTTAATTAATAGTTCAAATATATTAAAAATTAAACTTGAAACAAAATTGAAGTATTTCCACTGAACGCTGCTGTCTTACAAGACACAGTCTGCCCTAAATAAATGCATCTATATCTCGGCTACACATTAACATCAATTATAGGGCAATTAAAAAAAATACCAGTGTCCAGGTCCCACCCAAGACCAATTGAATCAGAATCTCAGGATGTTTTAAAATTGCGCAGATAATTTTAATACAAAATGAGAGTTGAAAGCCATTGTTCTAAGTTAATCTAGAAACTGCCATATTCTAGTAACCAGACTGTGTGTTGGCATTCTTCTCCCTAGTGGTCAACCCTAGGCTGATGTTTGTTAGTTCAGGTACATTGGGAGTTTGAGAAAGGCCATGGCGTCTGCTGGTTGAGGCCCTGAATTCTGCAGTCAGATCATTCCTGGTTTGAATACTGTCATCAGACTTGGGCAAGTCATTAAATTCTTAAGCCTTTGTTTCTTTATACAGAATATAAGTATACCACCAGTGTATACATTGTTCATCAGCTTATCACTGCACCAGATACACAGTAACTGATCAGTATATACCAACTATGATTATTAATAATTAAATGATTAGCCTAGTCTTTTAATCTACTTTTTTTTTTAAAGCAAGTCAAATTTCTTGCTCTCTTTTATAGATTTAAATGAGAAGAACTGACTGTGCTTAGGTTGCTGCCCATATAATCCCATATGATGTTATTAAATGCTTTTCAAGTTATGAGACAGACAAAAATGTACTTAAATTTCTAAATTACTCATCACCGTACTTAAGAAAACTTGCTATAATAAGCATTCTTCAGGATTCTTAAGAGACTTGTAGACTTATTCTTAATATAGGATCAGGAAAGCTTCACCCTGTTAAAAATTTGCAAACCCTCATGCAAGAATACTAGATGTCACTTGTGAATGCATTCCAAATTGCTTTGGAAAGAAAAATGATCACAGCTTGATGTCATAATAAGCATCTTCAAGACAATCATTCTCCAAGGCCAAATCACCTGAAAGTGCTCTAAGTCATAACCCTTATTACAAAGGGGCTTCCATGAAAATTGTGTCCAAGAATGTCAAAGTCCAGTATAATTTCCATAAAGCATATGTGATCAAATATTTAAATGTTTGACTTCTGCCTGCTTCCCACACACATGGATGAGTGAGGGCTTCCCTGACTGCAATAATCCACATTGGACACACACTTTCTTAGACTCCAGGTTTATTTTCCAAATATAAATAGAAGATGAATAATAGCACATTATAAACAAAAAGCATAACACCTACACAATGCTGAGGGAACATTTTGGTTTGCTGAGCTAACAAATGTTACAGTTTTGAAGGCAAAGAATATTTTGCCTAAACAAATAGCAAAGTATCACAACTTAAAAATATCAGAAGCAAATTACCATAAATGTGTCTATAATACTATCTAAACATCTTTAAAAGTATTACCTTTTACTTCAAAAAGTTTTAAAGGCTATAGCTATTAATTTCAAAAAATGTTAGTTTCTACTACTTTCTATCCTACAGTCACCTACAGTATCATTTACCCAACTCTTGCCTCTTTCATAGTCAGAGCAAGATAAAATTAAACCAAGGGTACCCTCTAAGGAATCTTATTACACGACAAAGATAATATCAATTAAAATCTATCAATTAAAATCTATAAGTCAAAATCTATAAGTCAAATGTATTAATGGAATACATATATGTCTATATGTATTCCATTAATGCATTTTTTCAGAAACTTAAAACTCTAATCAAAGTTCAGTAATTGGCCAAGCTATTAGCTTACAAATGCTTTGCTACATCATTCTTGTTTTTAAGTATGACCAGGACACAAGAACTATAGATCTGTGATGGCCTAATATTTAAGCAACAACATTTGAGGGTAGATAGCAAGTAATAAAGGAATTGGGTTAAAGATACGCTATTTTTAGTTATTCTTTCATGGATAGGAGGAATCAAGTAGTTTAGTAAGAGAAGACCTAAGCTGAAGAGCACACAGATTGTTGAAACTGAAATAATTAAATTATTTCAAAAACCATGAGGACAGATTGTCAAAAAAATTTTGCATTTGGTATCACAGAACATTTGACTGGGTTAAATGAGGTTAACACAACTTGCCATGCAAGACTGGTTGTGAACTTTTCTAATTGAAACCTAATTATAGTATTACACAGGGAGCAATACATGCAATCTTAAAGTTGTGACACAGCTTGGACTATTAATCCTTGATATAAAAATACGCTCTGCCAACCACACAAAGAAAAGGTCTTACATTCAACTAGCAAAAACGGAAAGCTTACTTAGTCCAAAATATGCCCTTATTCAATTCTGCCAACAACTCTGCAAGGTAGCCATGAATCCTCACTTTATAGATCAGGAAATGAAAGCTCAAAACTGTACAGTAACTTGACCGAAGTCATACCATTCATAGAGGGAAGGTAGCATTTGAATCCAGGACTTTTAAATGCCTACTACCTAAATTAGTCTAGGATACCATATCTGGCAGAGACAAACACCCAGTAGCTGCTACCCTATTAACAATTTATTCCTTCTCCGGACTCTAGCTACATATGGTTCAAAGGGAATTAAAAAGAAGATGACAATTCAATCATGTGGCATTTACAAAGGATTTGGGGTCAGAGCAATGTGAACTAATATTACAGCACCACAACAAATAGACTGTTAACTTGGGCAGAATTATTTTACCTCTGTAAGCTTCAGGTAACTCTTGAAAATTTCACTAAAAATCTCTGTCTTATAGAGTCATTGTAAGGATAGGAAATAAAGTATGGTGCAAACAGTAGTGAACACAATGGGCCAGAGAGGGCCATTAACACAAAAACTATGTTTTTGTACATCCTTGCTGTAGATAGAGTCACGTGAAGAAATAAGGCTTGACTACATCATCTCTGTTAATTAAAGAGGAAACCCAAATGTCATTATGTTGAATAAAACATATCAAGCATGGGCTTCTCTGGTGGCGCAGTGGTTGAGAGTCCACCTGCTGATGCAGGGGACACGGGTTCGTGCCCCGGTCTGGGAAGATCCCACATGCCGTGGAGCGGCTGGGCCCATGAGCCATGGCCTTTGAGCCTGTGCGTCCGGAGCCTGTGCTCCACAACGGGAGAGGCCGCAACAGTGAGAGGCTCGTGTACCGCAAAAAAAAAAAAAACCAACATATCAAGCATGCATACTTCAATATCTGGCCAAAAAAAATACATATACGCTTTTTTAAAAATCCTAATGAACCTAAAACTTGTAAACATATTTTCTCTCCATCTTTCATTTTTAAGAAACTTATTAACAGAATTGTTTTTTTTTTTTTTTTTTCTTTCTTTTTGTCTGAGCTGCTTGGCACGCGGGATCTCAGTTCCCCAACCAAGGATGGAAGCTGCGCTCCCTGCAGTGGAAGAGTGGAGTCTTAACCACTAGACCGCCAGGGAAGTCCCAAGAAACTTATTTCATAACTACCGTCTTTCTTTCTAAAAATTCCCTTTGAATATATATATATTTTTTGTTTTGTTTTGTTTTGTTTTGTTTTTGCGGTATGCGGGCCTCTCACTGTTGCGGCCTCTCCCGTTGCGGAGCACAGGCTCCGGACACGCAGGCTCAGCGGCCATGGCTCACGGGCCCAGCCGCTCCAAGGCGTGTGGGACCTTCCCGGAACGGCGCACGAACCGGTGTCCCCTGCATCGGCAGGCGGACTCTCAACCACTGCGCCACCAGGCAAGCCCCCCTTTGAATATTTTTGAAGTCAAAATTTTCCAATGAAAAATAACTCCTACCTGTTATATCGAAGGCAACACGGGAGTGCCTCAGAGCCCGGTATTTTTTCCATAAGCTTCTTTGCCGTAAATGTTTGCCTCAAGCATTTTGCCGTAAAACTAATTGGCCGTAAGGCAATTTTGCCGTGAAAGATACAATTGGTTGACAGTTTTTGGTTCAACAGTTTGGTTTCAACTGGTTGAAATACATTAGCATTTCTTCCAGTTAGCGACGTTACTGATGGCTTTGTCCAGCTGACAGATAAGGATGATTTGCCTCAAGAGTTGGTTTCTTATTTTGAAACACACTACAGTGGAGGAGAAAGAGGCCAGGGCCTCAAAGGTGCAGAGTTGAATGCAGATTCCTACAGGACTTTAGAATGTCAACGGACATGTGACAATATGCCAAGAACAAACAACAGTGTAGGAGGCTTTCACAATGCAATACAAAGCTCAGGTACAAATATACATCCTAGTATTTGTAAACTGATACCGCTCAATGAAAATTTTGGCAAAAAAGAAAAAGTGTGATGCCAGATAAGGACATGAATCAACAAGCAAAAAAAAAAAAAATGCATTAAATACTAGGAGAAAATACTTGGAAGACAAGTGCTTAGGTACAACCCACAAAATAAAATCAGTTATTTATGCAGAACTGCCATGAATCAACACATTTTAAATGTATTCAAATATTTTATATTTCACAAGTTTTTAAATTTTGTTATTCATTTCTCATATTTCATTATGTCCTTTTAAATGTCCCTCTTTTATTTTTTGTTACTGTATCTTTTATGGAAAAACTGCCTTACAGCCAATTAGTTATGTGGTGAAAATGTTTGCAGCAAAGATGCTTGCAGCGAAAGTATTTAGAACGATGTCAATCATGGGGAACATGTAACAATCAGAAGTACTGCTTCCTTACTATTTGAAGTCTAGCAAAATCATCTCCCTTCCAGAGATCTGTATGGTTGAGTCAAAAAATGTGAAATAAAATAGACTATGTTGATTCCATACACTGTGCTATGAATAGATGAATCACTACATCCCTTCCAGGGAACATTGCCTCCATGTTTTCTTTGAGATTCCAAAACTGTGGAACTGTTAGAGTGTTTGGGGAAAATATTGGCAGAGGAAGCAAGAAAGGTCCTAAACCTTCGATTAGACCCTATAGGACACATCCCCACCTGCATCACACACCACTTTACCTGACAGTGTCTTCTACTTCTCTCCTCTGCACTCAGCTCCAGTTACACTGGTGTCCAAGTCATCCCTTGAACAAACCAAGCACACTTTGGCCTCATCGCTCTCTTTCTGGAGCATTCTCCCCCAAGATATCTGAATGTTTCTCTCCCTAATCCCTTTCCAGGCTTTGCTCAAAGGTCACTTTCTCAGTGAATTATGCTTGGACCACCCAATTTAAAACGTTAACTTGCGTCCTAAAAGGCACTACAATCCCCCTTACTCTGCTTTATTTTTTCTTTTTTTAAAAATCACATTATCACTTATCAAATCCTTTATAACTTTCCTATTATGATTATGGCTTATCATTCTCTCTCTCCACTTGCACATAGTAAGTGCTCAAGGTTTGCTCAATGTGGAATGCAGAGCATGTTCTGCCACATAGGGCATTTCCTTACCGTGCATCCTGACACCTCTGCGCCAACCCAAGGAGCCTATTCACCATTCTCCTTGCTCTCCCTAACTTCTGTGTTTTCCCTCTGAACATATTTTAACTACAGTGGTCTCCGTACTTCACTTCCACTTGTCAGAATCCAACTGTCTTCAAAGCCTGCTCAAGTTCTACCTCCTCTGTGAAGTCTTCCCAGATTCCACTAGGGAGGATCAAATCCTCTTTTCTTCTTTCCCATTAAAACTGGACCTTAGTTACAGCGTTCACCACAGTTATTTGTGCATCTCTTTTTCAAGCTGTTCAAGAAGCTCTAGTCTTCTAAAAATTGTCTATATATTCCTCTTAGAGCCTAGCATAGTGCCTGACCCTTTACAGTCACTCAACTATATGTATGAGAGTGAACTGGCCATAACTTTCTGGTTTTGTTTTTTTACTAGACAAAATATTAGATATAAGTAAGCCTTATACTTTGTAGAGAAAGGTACTTAACTACTGCCAACTCAGTGCAAATAGATTCGGTCTGCTGAAATATGAGATTTCCAACTTAGTGGCATTTTACTGAGCAAAGAGGCAACACTAGGAACTCATTATTTCCCCCGTGATGCTTATACAAAATTATATTTACCTTCCCCATAAAATAAATGGGAATTTTACTTTCTGGCTTGGTAGTCTTGGTTTTATAAATATCCTTCGATTTAGTTATCATGAGTTTTAATGCTTCCTTAGGAAGAAATCACAACTGCTTTCATGGAATCCAAGTCCTTCTCCATCTCTTGGTTACCTCTGGTTTGGCCTCATCTTCTACCATGTCCTAACACAACATCCTTCACTCCAGCCATAATCAAACCTGATTTCAGAGCTAATCTGAGTTCCATGGACCCAGGAGAGTCAATGAAATCCTTTTAGAGCTCTATGACTCCCTGAACTTTTAACGTTTGTGAGTATATGAGTATGTGCATTTTCCTTGAGAGAGGACTACATCAGATTCTCAAGGGGCCCACAATTCCAAGGAGATGAAGAAACACTCACTCTACTTCCTGTTTCCTGCTGTATTATACCCTTAAATAAACCCTTGGCTTTGCAGAGAATATATTAGGGGCTTTGGTGGCTTGAAAATCCTCTAAATGTGGTAAAACTGAAAGGAAGAAGAGTTTCAAGGATGTAGACTCAAGAAACAGTCACTGAGAACTTGCTGAGTATCTGGTACCATGCTAAGGAGAAGGTGAATAGGGGAGCCTCTGATTACTCAGCCTCTAGGGGAAAGGGAGACTGTTTTAGGAAAAAGGCTTAGACTTTAAGAAAGATACTATATTCCAGGAAATGATTTCAAAAGGACATTCTTAGTAATTTAATATGCTGCACAGAGATGAGTGAAATACCTAAAAGTTTGCTATATTCACGTTACTGAGTATATGCAGATGTCAGAAGATCTTTTAAAACAATGTTATTAGAAGGAAGTAGCTGCATTGGGGATTAGAGCAAGATTAGTTCATAATAAAATATAATACTTCTGACTTTCTCATGACCTACAGGTTCCTTATCTACTGTATAATAATAATTGACAGTCATAACAATGAATAAAGGACAGAAAAACAATGTAGACTGAATCATTTGGACTACAATATTTTGTAGCACGTATTTTATTATATTCTTATTCAATAGAATGGGCATACTTTACATGGCATAACTAGCTTTACACAATATTAATTGAAATATGTAATTAGCAAGAATGCAACTGCCCTCCAAACATGCAAAAGAGTATTTTAAAATAGAAATAACATTACGTAAATGAAATTGTTCAGAGGAACCACTTGTATTTTTAAATAAGAAAAATTCTTCTGTTTTAATTTTCTTATTATATTTCACCCATTCATTAATATATTAATCATTTAATAAACAATTATTGATTACCTCCTATGTACTGAGCTAGGTTTGGGGGAGATAAAGTAAATAGGTTTGGACTTAGTGTAAGAGACAGAAAAGTAAATAGACTATTCCAGAAGGGTATGATAAGCATTAAGGCAGAGATATATGTGTATTCGAGGCTGTAGGAACACAAAGGAAGAGCATCTATGTTAAGCTGAGGGGTCAGAGAAGGTTTCCTTGGGGAGGTGATGCTTCACATGGGTCTTACAAACAGGTGAGAAACATTAAGGTACATGGCACATTTAGGAAATGCCATGTTTGCTATTGCTGGAGTGATGAATACATGTTAGAAGGCAAAAGGATAAATGTTAGAGAGCTAAGCAGAGGCTAGGTTACAAGGTTTCATGTTACGTGTTACCAGGTTACATGTTCATGCTAATGAGATAACTCTTTGTTTTAAAGGGAATGGACATCAATGACAAGGTTTACCCAGGGAAGTGATATGATCAGAACAGCACCTCAGAAGCTCCCTCCAAGGCCACAGTATGAAGGACAGATTGAAGGGAGGTAAGACTGGAAAGAAAATAATTATTCAGAAACAGTTGTAATGATTTGGGAGAGAAAAGATGCAGCTCTGCACTAAGGCAGGAGCAATGGTGATGAAAAAGAAAGATAGAGGGGGAAAAGAAGAGGGAGAAGCAAAGAGGGAGAGAGTGGTTGATGCTGACTTAGAAGGTGGAAATGGTAGGATGTGGTGAAGAAGGTGGAAATGGTAGGATCTGGTGACTGAATGGGATGACAGAGAAGGCTGGGTAGAGTGGGTAAACAGTGGTGCCATTTACCAGATGGGCAATGTCGAAGAGGAAAATTTGGATGATGATGAGTTTGAAGTGCTTGTGAAATAACCAAATTAAAACGAGTGAACAGTTGTTACGTGTCTAGAGACCAGTAGAGAGGCCAAAACAAGAGATAGAAATTTGGGGATTTTAAGTAGAGATGTATCAGTTGAAGTCATGGGCATGGATAAGCATGTTTAAGAATGTAAGGTAGGGACTTCCCTGGTGGTCCAGTGGTTAAGACTCTGCTTCCAATGCAGAGGGCCCAGGTTCGATCCCTGGTCAGGGAACTAGATCCCACATGCTGCAACTAAGAGCCCGCATGCCACAATTAAAGATCCCACATGCTGCAACTAAAAGAAAGATGCCACATGCTGCAACCAAAAAGATCTCACATGCCGCAACGAAGATCTCGCAAGCGGCAACAAAGATCCTGCGTGCCGCAACTGAGGCCCAGCGCAGCCGGATAAGTAAATAAATAAATAAATAAATTTAAAAAATAGAATGTAAGGTAAGGTAACTAGAGGGTCAGAGCCTGAGTCCTGAAGAAACACATTATTAAAGGGAGTGGGTGGCTAAAGATAGATTTGTAAAGATGACAGAAATAGCAGTTTATTTAAAAAATAAATTTTTATTTATTATTAAAAGAGAAACCACAAATCCTGGAAAGAAGGATTCTGGAAAACAAAGAAAAAGGTTTTAAGTAGCAGAGAATGTTCAACATTGCAAAAATCAATAGGATTATCAGTAAGTATAATGACAGAATTGTAGCTACTGGATTTGGCCATATGGAGGTCAATAGTCTCTGTGACCAGAGGAATCTCACCAGAGAATCCAAAATCCAGCACTAAGCTAACCATAACCGTCACTCTAACCCTAATCCTAACCCCATCAGTGTGTATCTACAATATAATATACATATTAAAAAGTCCAGGTTTATACTGAGCAAGACAAGTGCACAGACCACAAGTGATCATAGGAACTCTGAAAACAGGAGAGCCAGATGGCCCCAGAGTTTTCTGCTTCTGCCACTCCCAACAGACCTGCTCAGAGACTAGCTGAACTAAGGTTCAAAGCAGTCAGGGTTCTTTCCATCAAGTCACAGAGGCCAACCAGCTTAAGCACAAAGCATGCTGGGATAGGTCATGGTATCAAAGGACAAGCTGAACAACCAGAAAGGCAGGAACCAGGGCAGCCTCAGGGCCAATATCTCAAAAGACAATTCACCATTTTACCAGCTGACTGAATGGCCACTTCATTTAAGGCTGGATTGCTGAAAGTCAATCCACCAAATAACAAGTTCACTGAATCTACTTGTTTCTTTTTCCTCTTTTAAATTGGAGTGTAGTTGCTTTACAATGTTGTGTTAGTTTCTGCAGTACAACGAAGTAAATCAGCTATATGTATACATATATCCTCTCCCTCTTGGACCTCCCTCCCACCCCACTCTGCCATCCCACCCATCTAGGTCACCACAGAGCACCAAGCAGAGCTCCCTGTGCTATACAGCAGGTTCCCACCAGCTATCCGTTTTACACATGGCAGTGCACATACGTCAATCCCATTCTCCCTATTCATTCCCCCCTCCCCTCCCCACGTCCACACATCCATTCTCTACATCTGCGTTCTCTATTCCTTCCCTGCAAATAGGTTCATCTGTACCATTTTTCTAGATTCCACATATATGAATATACGATATTTGTATGGTACATTTATACATTGGAATATTACTCAGCCATAAAAAGGAACGAAATTGGGTCATTTGTAGAGACGTGGATGGACCTAGAGTCTGTCATACAGAGTGAAGTAAGTCAGAAAGGGAAATACTTGCTTCTTTTAACAATTTGAAATGGTTTACAGAAATGTGTATTGGATGGGGTAGAGATAAGAGCTTGTGAAAAATTTATGCCATGTTTTAGCTGACCAGTTTTCTTTCTTTTTCTCCATTAGAGCATTGTCAAGAGAGTTGAATTTGCCCCAGATACCCATTGTTAGAACTGCAGGGAGCTGGCCAGAGAAGGGGTAGAGGGCAAAGAACGCACAGCAGGAAGAGAGCAGAGAGGAGACTCAGTGCACCTCAGAGCTGGTGCAGTGGACAGACTGAGGGGAAAATGAGTGGGTGGAGAACGAGGGGCAGAGCTGGAGACAGAGGAGGAGAGGAAAGGGGAGTATGAGAGATATGGTCTGAAAAGCATCTGTTTAAATCTGGGAGAAAAGATCATCAGTGATTTTAAGGAGATGCAAGGCGAGAACAATGGACTTCATAGTTCTGAACTCTGATTTTTATTTTCTTACCAACAAAGAGATACCAGATAGCGTCTGAGACTAGATAACCAATATGGTTTGAACTTTTTAAACTTACTTTTACAAACATATCTAATATATTCAGGGACAGTCACTCATTAAGCAACTGTTCCGACTCATCTTTAGAAGGAATTGTTTTAATGTTCTCAATTCTTTCGGGACTAATTTTTGCTTATATTTAATCTATAAAGTTTCATATTCACTGAGTTCAACAATAATTTATGAAGTTGCATGCATAAATAATAATCTGATTTTTCTCTTAAGTAAAATAATTCACTTAAATTAAAATTTAATATGTTCCTTCACATACTAAATCAGACTGAGCAAATTATCCGTTTCTAATTAACTTTACCAACACCTGTTCACAGTAAGGCCATATGCTTGTGACGAGGACAGTCAGTATTGATAAACCTCAGAGGCAGGCTGCATGGGTTCCAACCCCGGCTTCATCGCTTATCAGCTGTGTGACTTTTGGCAAGTTACTCAACCACTCCATAACCTATTTTCACAAGCTAAATTGCAGCAATAACAATACCGGCCTCGTAGGGTTTGTGAGGATTAAATGCATAAATATATATAAATCTTTTAGAACAGTGCCTGACCTAAAAAGTAAGCACCATTTACTCTTTTTACTATTATTATTACCATTTTGATATCAATTTTATTGTTAAAGTGGTAGTTAGAAGGGATGAAAAAGCTGCAATATATGGTTTCTGCCTCAAAGTAGCTTAAAATTCATGGAAGAGAGAGACTGTCACACACACACACACACACACCCACACCCTAACAGCATGTTGAGAGGGACCTTTTATATTACAGGGAGGGAGCAATATTATACTAACAACAAGCCCCCCAGATATGTTCCTCTTCTCAGAGAGGCAGAAGCAGCTACCAGAGCCCCCATTCACTAACTTTTTCTCTGTCCTCTATTCCCCCAAGTGCATAGATGAACGATCCTGAGGGTCAGCCTTAGACTTAATGGCTATGCGCTCTTTGTGGTTAGAGGTTACTCATGCCTGTCCCAACCGTAAGAGAAAGGCAAGAATAATTTTTTGCTAAAGCCAAGCATGTCAGGGGAGGAGGAGACTCATGTACAGCAGTCGGTGAGGAAACCTGGCTGGCTGATTCCTGAGCTGGAGTTGAGAACCGTGAGAAAGTTCTCAGGTGAGGTCAATATCCACCCCCTGAAATGTAGGATAATAATAAATACAGAACCTGGTGCCCATTTCTGGGCTAGGGTTGTCCGAAAGCAGAAAGGTCTTCAGAGTAGTGTATTGTCAGCAAGTCTTAAAAGGACTAATGTCCATTACACTTGTGAAGAAAAATGGTGGGGCAGCCCCTTCTAAGTTCCCAGAGGCCATCAGAGGGGACAGAAGAAGCCTCCTATGACTCCTGTGGCCCCATATGAAGGAGCAAGGAAGACAGGAAGGGCAGAGACAGATGAGGAAGTACCAGAAGGAACTGGGAACATGGCCTTCTGGAAGCACTCAAGGGAAACTAGCTGTCTTTCTCTGCAGGAGTTGTCAGCAATAGAGGTCATCAAAAGGAGGATGAACAAAGCCCTCACTCCCCCACCCCCACCCAAATGTAACATCTACACGAAGACCATTCTCTGAGTAGATCACAGATGGAATCAGAGCAGCTTAGTTACAGACAAGCTTTGCTTCCACTATTCCTCTCTCTCCCTCTTTCAAGAGATTGGACCTTGAAAAGGAAGAGGTAATGAAGATCTAAAAGGCAGACCCTCCTACTCTCCAAAGTCCAAGTAGCCAAGATCACAATCTGCAGCTGGGGGGAGGGAAGAAAACAATGAAATCAGATATGATATTGGAAGTTAAACAGGATTAGACTAATTATAATAAACCTATGTGACCAGAAAGTGATGGTGACTGGCCAAAATGGACTGGAAGGAAACAGGAAATTCAACAAACACAGTAGGTTGACAGCTGTGGCTAAAGAAATAAAAATATAATGTTTCCATGTTAGTACATTCTTTCTTTCTTTCTTTCTTTCTTTATTTTTGGCTGCATTGGGTCTTCGTTGCTGAGCGCGGGTTTTCTCTAGTTGCGGCGAGCGGGGACTACTCTTCGTTGTGGTGCGCGGGCTTCTCATTGTCCTGGCTTCTCTTGTTGCAGAGCACCGGCTCTAAGTGTGCAGGCTTCAGTAGTTGTGGCACACAGGCTTAGTTGCTCCGTGGCATGTGGGATCTTCCCCGGCCAGGGCTCGAACCCGTGTCCCCTGCATTGGCAGGCGGATTCTTAACCACTGTGCCACGAGGGAAGCCCTGTATATTCTTTAAAACAGTGTTTTGAAGAGAAGAATTAAAAGGACTCACGGACCTTCAACGTATAGGCGCAAAAGTGAAACTTAAATATATCCTTCATCATAAAAAAGTAAATTTAGCCATGCTATCAAGCATAAAATATTTGGAAATTGACTATTTAAGACAGCAACAATGTAAAATAATGTGTTGCACAGATTGAAGGTTCATACAAATGACTGGAATCATACACTGATTAATTTAAATTGATTAAAGGAATTATGGTGAATAACATGGAAATACTCCAGGTACTGTCCACATCACTTTAATCTCTTCTCATCATCTTGTTTGAGAAAAATGAGGTAAATTGCAGAAGGGATTCAAGAATTCCATTGAATATTCCAATATTATACCAAGTAAGTATCACAGTTGGTCTCTAAAATATAATTGGTCCACATTTTTTCTTTAAATGTTTTATGCTGTTTCAATGATTTTTTTTTCAAGTTTCCCCCTTATATCAGAGAGATCATCATTTTACGCTCTTATGCCAAACTATATTTCTCAACCAATACATAGGTACTAGGCTCTCTCAAATATCTGGCACCACAAGGAATAAAACAAATCTAAAATAAAAAGAAAAGCAAAAATAAAATTTATTTATTACAGCCATTATTTCAAAAATTTGAATCAAATGAAAGACATTATTTGGGCTAGTCAGTGGTTGTTATAAAGTCACTGATTAAAAGGCAGTAGAACAATATCCAGATAATTCTGAAAAAAGATGTATTCATTTCAGTCTGACCTACCTGGATGATTTCCTCATTTATTTATCTTACCTCCCTCACGTGTTTTTCCTCAAGAACACTGAGTATGGTAAAAAGATGTTATCTTTTATTTAAAATTCATTGTTATTTTTCTCTGCTATCCCCATATTTTATTCTAGAACACAAGAGTGAACTTACCAGAATAATACCTCCTTTGTCCATAAAACCAATGAAAGAACCAATTATCTCCTGCCCCTCCCGCCAAAAAAATAAAACAAACAAAAAACATACACACACTTCTTTCTCTCATGACACATTTCATTTTGGATTATTTATAGATATCACTTTTCCACATAGTGACAATACATTCCTATATTCAATATAGTCTTCTACTCCATGCAGAAGTTAATTTTGAACCTAATTAGCAGTTTTCAGAATTCTGAGAACTATACGCTCATGGTTGAGGTTTCAATTAAAACTCCCTAGTAACTTCACCCCTTGCACAAGTTGAGTTGAGTAAGAGTTTTTTGTTTTTGTTTTTTTAATGTTTTCCCTGCTGAGCTATGAGATATTTACCCAAACTTTCCCAATAAGCTAATTATGGAGGGAATCATGACAGCATTTTTTAAAACTCTAACAACATTCTAGCTTCACTCTGCAGAAGAAAAAATTGAGAAATTAGAAGGGGTAAGTGGAGGGCAGGATGTGGGAGAATGGAGGAAATAAAACAATACTTTTTATTAGGTACGTGGTTATCGCACCAACAGCTGCACAATACCATGACAAACAGACTGCTATGGAATTGTTTTTGTTGAAGCTAAAAATAAGTGCACTATGACATACCTCATTTAGAAGAAAAAATATTGTTATCATCTTACAGAGAATACAAAAATAGATTGCCAAAAATGGTATTTTAATGGGCAAAGCAAACCAAATTATCAGCTACCACCCATCACTGTATACTATTTATTGGTGTTGTTTATATGGCTTTGAAGCCACCAAGACACTTCTGCTTCCAAATGGCATACAGACTACAATGATTCTGAAAATAAAACTTATGTGCTGTCTTCGTTGTGGTCTAGTTTTCACTCACTTGGATTTCTAAGTATCCAGAGGGTAAATTAAGACAGATCCTACGCTATCTGTCCTCTCCCAATCCAGGCCCCATATTCCACTTGTGTGGAGAGGATGAGACAGCAGTGGGTATTACACAGGGATCTAGAGTTGCAAGAGTTTAAGTCAGAGCCTTGCTTCACTGTTGTCTGCCACTTCAACATCTCCAACACCTTTCTTTAACCCTGACCTTCTTTCTACATGGATTCTCCTATGCCACTGGCAATGAGTTACTTCCTGGAATGTTGTTATTATTTTAATAATATCGTTCTTTTTATTTTTCAAGGGTCACAGAATATGTGTACAAGAACAAGAAAGTAACTTAAATGAGTGAAGATGCCTGGTTAAAGTTCCACAAACACATTTTTTTTTGCATTTGATATATAAAAATATGTGTCACTGGCACAAGGAAATAAGCTACTTCCACTTTTTGCATGAAATAAACTGCCCTCTCCAGTCATTTTTCATGTCCCTATAATTGACAAAACCAGGGATACAAGGAAGTATTTCTCCACAATAAGAGAATACAGTGGAAGAGCAGAGATGCATTGGACCTCCACATTAGGGAGACAATGAAGAGTGGTGACGACTGTGGTCTATGGGGAGTGGATATCTGTATAAATGAAGTAATTGTTACTAAGCCCCACTGATTTTTACCATGTCGTAAAGCGGATCATCTGTTGGATTTCAAAACAAGTTTTAAGGAAAACTTGTAAAGTTGAATTCTTATGTGAAATCTTCCAATTTCATTTGTTAAATAAAAAACCATTTTTCCAAGTAGTATGCTTTCTAAATAAAGCACATCTGCAGGTCAAAGTCCCCAGTTTGCAAGGCTTGCTCTTCATGTTCACCAGTGGCTGGAAACAGGACCCCCCAGATCTCTTCTATGTAAGAGAAAATTGGAAACACAGACTTGAAAGGGGAGAGTATGTAAGTGAATGTTGTTTATATGCAATAGACAAATGATGTGCAGAATGAGGCCACACATACTGATCAAGGGTGGATTAGGAAAGTCACCTAAAACCTATTTCTAAAAATATTTTTAACCTATTTAAGAGGCATGCACCCTAATCACCCAGGCATGCACCCTGTTAGACAAACAGATTTGATATCTAATTGATATTACTAAACCTATGGATTTTTCTTCTCTGCCTTCCTCCCAATTGGGGAGGAAGGCAGAGAAGAAAAATATACAGTGATATAAAAATCTAATTTCAACCTTTATTGCTGAATTTCTAACTTTTGGTGGCAAGTGTGGAGGAGGAGGGGAGAGATGCACAACAGAAGTAAGAGGGGGAAAGACCTGGAGGAGAAACTGGAGTTGGTAGAGCTTTCAAAAGATTCTCCAGTACTTGTTCCATAAAGTTAATGAGTCAGGGGAATAAGGTGATAATGGCCAATGAACAAGATTACAGCAGATAGAGAAAGGGACGGGGAATAGATGGGGTCAGAAGGGTACAAGGCTCTTAGAAAATGGAAACCCTGGTATTTTGGATCAGGAGTCAGAATTGGGGAGAAAGTCTGGACTGCTACACCTATGAGTCAGGATATGTAACAACAGTGAGTTAAGCATAGGTCTTTAGAGACATCATTAACGTATGAATTTTACAAAGAGGTTCCATTCAACTTCTTTCTTTCCTTTTCACTAATAAAATAAACCTTTACTCTGTAATTACTATGGGTGGAGAATTAAGTTACAGTTTCTGTCTCTAAAATACTTATAGTGTGTTAGGGGACAGAATCATAAATAGAAAGGAACAATAATGTAGTAGTTGAGGCACAGGGTACTACGGGAGAAGCACCCAAGGCTGTTGTGTACTGCTGCTCAGGCTATGAGCTGCATAAATCCGGGAGGTGGCACTCACATAGACTGGAAGTAAATGGCGTCCCCTGGAACTGCATAACGTGGCAGCTTCTAACATCAGAATGAGAATAGTATGGCATCATAAAAGGCTTTTTTGAGGAAGCTGCTTCTGGACTAAGTCTTGAAAGTATCAGAAGAGGGGCTTCCCTGCTGGCGCAGTGGTCGAGAGTCCGCCTGCCGATGTAGGGGACACGGGTTCGTGCCCCAGTCTGGGAGGATCCCACGTGCCGTGGAGCGGCTGGGCCCATGCGCCATGGCCGCTGGGCCTGTGAGTCTGGAGCCTGTGCATCCGCAGCCTGTGCATCTGGAGCCTGTGCTCCACAACAGGGAGAAGCCACAACAGTAAGAGGCCCGCGTACCGCAAAAAAAAAAAAAAAAATGTATCAGAAGAATTTAGCTACACAGATACTTGTTGGGAGAGAGACGGAGGGGAACAGGGATGACCTCATTCCTGTGAGATGAATGTGTTAAAAAAAAAAAAATAGACTACAAGTCCTTAAGAGTTTCATCATTGTTATGCTTAAAGGACATTTGCCACCAAATAACAAGTCATATCTTTAGTTGTGAGGTCTCAGAGAGGAACAATCAAAGCTTTCTCGTTGTAGCCCAGATTTGCTGAATGTGATGTACGTAAAAGAACTCCCCAAACAGAATAGCTAAGTAGGTTCTTCTCATTGAACTAAAGCGGATTGAATCAGGGTGCAGCATAAGAAACACAAAAACTAAAGATGGTGTAAAGTTTCACAAGGACATCATACATGGAAAACAGAGGTATCTAAAGGGCAAAGGTATTTACAAAATATTAATACGTGACAAAGTAGAAAGTCACATAGATGTGGGAAGGAAGGAACAGCTGGTAGACATGGTTTTTCTGCAAACCATGTCTTCCTCCTCTGAACACATTTTGACTGGACCACCCACTTGTCAATGATACCCAATTGCTTTTATAATTGTTGTTCTCTCTTCATAACTAGACTTGTAAGTGCCTTGTCTCATAACTGCATTTTCCATAGTGCCTCGAGCATCAACCCGTGCCTTGAATATATGTTGATGATGAATATGAATAGAAAACAATGGCATCACAACTGCTTTCTGCTATGCGAGTTGTGTAACACCACCCTATGCAACCACCACCATGCAGTCTTTAGGAGTGCCATCAGTGTGTAGGAATCTTTGCATTTCCAGAAAGAATCTACTTACACTGAAAAGGATTAGTGATCAAAGTTGACTTTCCTGAACATATTATAGTGTAACTGGAGAAAGGCATTGTGTCTTATTCCCTATAGCCCACTTCCTAAATCCTCATTTCACACGTTCCTTTTCCTCCAGTCCCTTCACCCAGCCTCCTACTAGGGTTTCCCATACTGGGGGAATATACCAGGGCAATATATTTATCATTTTTCCCTGATCTTCCTTCTCTGCCCCTAATACTGCTACCACTTTCTTATGCATCGCAATTTAACTTTGCCCCAGATTCTTAAAATTTCCATACAAACACTTTGGAACAGTTTAAAAGGACTTTCCTGTTCCAAACACCCATTTTCCTTGGTAGAGTCTTTTTTTTTTTTTTTTTTTTTTTTTTTGCGGTACCCGGGCCTCTCACTGCTGTGGCCTCTCCCGCTATGGAGCACAGGCTCCGGACGCGCAGGCTCAGCGGCCATGGCTCACGGGTCCAGCCACTCCATGGCATGTGGGATCTTCCCGGACCGGGGCATGAACCCGTGTCCCCTGCACTGGCAGGCGGACTCTCAACCACTGCGCCACCAGGGAAGCCCCCCTTGGTAGAGTCTTATAAGTAGTTTTCCTAATTACAGAAAAATAAGGACAGCTAGAGAAACAAAGAATGCAGGAGGTAAACTGTAAATGATGGGGTTCAGTACATACTATCCCAAAATATGTCACCTTAGTATGTTGAATACTGTAAGCTGAGGGAGTTTAAGAAAACAGTAGAAGCAGGAAGGTCACTCTGACCTTTCCCTACAACTTCTCCCCTGAAACAGGTTATGACTACAGAACCTCACATGTGAGAGGTATAGATGAGGATGGTATAGATAAGGATGCTCCTCTATACCAGGAAAGGAGCATCCTTATCTCTGGAGACAAAGGATGCCCAGAAGAATCCGAACAAACAGGTCTTGCTAATTTTTCCCCAGATTACTACACTTACCTCATACTCTTTGACCTATCATATCTCTCTACGTCTGACCACTCTTCATCAAACCTAGCATAAAAATACTCAGGGCTAATTGTTTCTTTGGGTCTCTATTTCCTTATGAAGGCTCCCATGTCACATAAAACTTACATTAAATAAATGTGCATGCTTTTCTCCTGTTAATCTGTCTTTGCCAGTTTAATATTCAGATCTAGCCAGGAACCCTAAGAGAAAAGAGGAAAACTTTTTCCCCTCCTATGGAACATATATGGAAAGACAGTATATTTACCTTAGAATCTTACATTTGGTGGTGATGAAAGAAACAAGTTATACTTTGCAAAAATGCTATTCCTTAAAACGTAGTTGGCAAGTATCTCCCTACATTTGGGAGAAGGTAGGTCTATGGCTGTGCACTGATGGAGGTGTCTGGGTTCTTTATGGAAAATTCCATGGGGTGCTGAGGGGAGAGACAGATTACTACCTGCCTGTAAACCAGCTTTGGAGACAAGCGTGTCACAAATTGTCCAAATGTTTTTTTTCTACCTTCATTCAAGGTAAGAATGATATTGAAACAGCTGGGAGGACAGCATGAGTCAACTTTTAATTTGTTTTTTAGATGTACTACCTAGGAAGACCAATTTATTTCCGGAAATTACTGTTCTT
This sequence comes from Phocoena sinus, assembly GCF_008692025.1. NCBI lineage: Eukaryota > Metazoa > Chordata > Mammalia > Artiodactyla > Phocoenidae > Phocoena > Phocoena sinus. The sequence goes on along the minus strand of NC_045768.1, from coordinate 48,730,892 downwards.
ACTTGTGAGTTTTTAACTTGTAAAAATACAATGAATTTGATCAGCAAATAACTGACATGATCTGGGCAGTGCATTACATTATAAATTGCTAAAAATAAAATCATTCTACATTCACTGTACTCCAAGATAAACCAGATCACAATAATCATCTGCAATACAATGTACTTCCTATGAAGGAAAATATTTCATAATCTACAGAAGTGATAACTGAGTCTGCATACGAGTATTTTGGCACCAAGTCAAAAGAGTATGATTCCGCTAGTATTATATTTCTTCCCTCAAAAATTAAAATAAAATAAATTTGGAAATGAAAAGCCATTTAGAAAAAAATGTCAAAGGGGAAAGGCTTTGGAAAAAGATAACTGATTAACTTTTAGACAAGCTAAATGGAAGCAATCATAGGAAAATTAAGTTGGAATGTCCAGTAGGCCTTTGAAAACAGAGTTGTAATTCTAGAGAGAGATTTGTGTGGAGACATATCTTGGGGCATCATGAAAATACAGTTGATAGTTGGAACTGGGGAATGCCAAGCAAAGAACCAGGAGGGAAAAGTATCAAGGATAAACTTTTAAAAAAATATATTTATATTTAAAGTCTAAAGGGTAAAAAGGAGCTATCAGGTAACAGGAGGAAAACAGGGCAGGACTATATATTGGGCAGAACCTGGATAAAGCAAGTTTAGAAGTCAGAGTCCGAGAACATTAAGAGATGCTGCTGATGAAGGTGATGCAGCCATGAGGTGAGGACCACACATTCTAACAGCTCAACAGAAGGAACAAAGCCATGTTTGAGTACTAAGATTAGAGAGCGAGGCCAAGGAAAACACATTTGGCTGTTTTGTTTTCAGATACTGAGGGCTAATCTTGCTTAAAAGTAGAAGAGGAGCAGCTGGGGCTACTGGGATTGAATGAGAGACCGAGAGCCTTGAAGCAGTCATTAAGAGAATGGCAGGTGGGCCAAATACCATGGGGGCAGGGAGTTTAGGGAGAAGATGACTGGGAGGAAGGACGCAACCGATGGAGGTAAACATGACGGAAGATACAGAGCAGCTCCTGCCAGACTGTAATGATCTTAGCCATGAATTTGGAAGTGAGGGAAGGCAGGATTGGGATTCAAAGAAGAGAAAAAATGTCACAAGTAGCCTCTGGGAGAGTAAGGTTAGGATTGCACAGAATAGAAGTAAATGTCTTGCAGAGCTGCAATGATAGTCAAACTGCATTTGTGTGAACCTGTAATAGGCTCGGCCTGTACAATTCTATGCTTCTCTCCCATCAAGCCTGGCAGTTGAGGAGCAGAAGAGCAGAGAACATAAGCTGAAACAGTTGCAGGTGTTATCAGTGCATTTGGGAAACAATGAGGCAGACCAAGGGAAATGTGGGTAGAAAAAATAAATTTCTAATATAATGAAGACTAGAGGTAAAAGAGAGGGAGAAAAAAAAAAAAAAAGATAGGGAGGAGTGTGATGAGCTGGCAGGCAGCCAGTGATGTAGATATGACAGGCAGGCTGGTCTCAGTGGTGGTAGGCTGTGAGGATGGTATAACAGGGAAAGAAAGAGGACCAAGAAGAGATCTCTGAAGCAAAGCAATACTCATTGTACTTAGGGTCTGGGCTGCTGCCAAGTAGCTGTGCTATCAAAGAAGGCATAAAGCCAGGTGATGGAGGAATCAAATGGCTTTTAACATAGAAATTGAAATCATCAAAAGGTAAAGGACACGGATAGGAGAGGCATTAAAAATCTAAGCCATGAGGAGAAATACCAGAAGGTATGAAAAGCAATCAGCACACTGAACACCCAAGTTTTCACACACATAGACAGGATTCAGTGTCATTCATGCATTAGGAGACTCAGCTATTGCCACACACAAATACTCAACTTAAAAAAGACCCAAACGATATTATAAATATTCTTAAAGTTACTAAACCCGGCCCCCAAATGTCACTGGGTTTTTAGACTTTTAGCTCTTGCCTCCTCTGCCTCTGGGACTAGCACACTAAGGCTTAGTTTTTAGTCATATGGAAGCACCACATAGGGTTATCCTAATTGACTTTTATGAGGTTTTCATTTTTTGTTTGCCTTAAGTTCCTTAAGCTAGCTAACAGGGAGATTGTATTTTTGTACCACAATGGAAAGGATAGTTTGGAACAAAAATGCTTCTAACGAACCTGCCTTTGCTAACAGAAAATGTTTTATATTAAACCAAGGTATGATCTTAAACTCAGTATAAGAATTATTCAGCTTGGTAATTTTTGGAATTCATTTTCCTCTAGATAAGATTTTTATCATATAGCCACACTGTAGAAAGAGTGCAATAAACCTACACATGGCAAATGTAGCAATGGGTAATATATGATTTACAGTGTATTATTGCAGTTATATTGATAAGACTTGCAAGGAGGAATTCTTATGCATGTGTTATACATATTTACAGCTTAAAATACAACAGAGTGGAGAATATTACAGAAAGTGGGTATGTAAATTCAATATGTATTATTTTAGGTAGTATAAACATAACAATATGTTTCTCATAGTAGTTTAATATAAAAGCTTCTGTATAGAGTAGGTTACACACCCAGGCAATTTATAGTGAAATGAGGAAAAACAGATGGTAACTATGTGATGGGGGTAGAGGTGGTAACTAACCTATGATGGTAATCATTTTGCAACATTTACATGTATCAAATCAACATGTATACCTTAAGCTTACATAATGTTATGTGTCAATTATATGTCGATAATGCTGGAAATAAATAAAATCAAAAGGAGTGTAAAAACAAAATATAATTTCTCTCACTCTGTAAGACCGTAGGCACCTTTTCTTTTTAGACATTATGTTACTGGTATTTAGAAGATAGTATTTAAAGAAATAATCACTTAAGAGTAGGCAAATTATAAGATGAAAATATGCATGAAGAGGAAATAGCAATTTTATAAGATTTATTCAGTTTCTAAGAATATTTCCCAAATAAATACAAGACATAAATATTATAGCATCCATAACTATATCAGAGTCATCATCCCTTTGTCCTTGCTATTCCAAGCTGCTGTTAAAAACGCCTTCATCCTTCACTCTGAAACCCTGACAGGCAGAGGCTGCTTTCTTATTTCAAAGGAATTACTTCTAGGAAGTCAAGGTAATTAACCTATTTTATTCCCTCAGTGACACCATAGCTGCCGTGGAGCCTAGATTCTAAAAATTAACTTTTGTTTAAAAATATTTTAAGAGGACAGTTTAAACTTTTATTAATAGAAATTTCATACATTAGAATGATGAACTAGATAAAGGAGAACTTCCAGAAAATATTGAACCTTGATTTTCCTTAGCTCTTAATCCCAGCATTTCCCCTGCTTTCAAGGAATTGATAACCCAGTTTAGGAGAAAAAGCGAACACACTTGAAACAGAGAACAATTTGATGTGAAATGCAGTGTGCCAGCTAACCATGCGTTGTTAGTTCCAAAGTGAGGGCCTGGACTGGACTAGTTAGACTGAGCCTAGAAGAAGTGATAGGATGAGCCTATCATCAAGAGGGAAAGGGAAAGGCAGGGGCCATCACCATTCATGGTTCTAAAGGGAGTTATTCGACATCAAACATTTATTTGTCCAGCAAAATAGCAAAATGTATACCACATTCAAAGTTGCAAGGCAAAGAGAGTGCCCCATATTCCTGTTTTTTGTTCTTGATGTTGCTTTGCTTTATTAAGAACCAAATCCCAATGCATACTATGTGAAATAAAATGGAGGATCTGCTAATTTTTGGTGAATTTGATCAGTTTAGATAATTTTGAACAAGTCAGTTTTTAATGGCATCTACTTAGTAAATACTGAGACCATAAAACAAAATTGTCCTGAAGGAGGCAAGGCAGTAAGGAAACCAGACTCTACACTTTTTCCGAAGGGGCAGGATGCTGACTTAGCTGAAGACAGCTGTGATTTGTAGTGATCCAGAAGTGCTTTACTTGTCATACCAATTAAACATCACCAACATATATTCCCGTTTGGGGAATTTTTTTTTCCATAAGCATCCTGTGTAAACAAAATTTTAAAATCATAATGAGACTTCCTAATCAAATCTGCCTCCCAGAATAGGAAGTAAATTTTAGTGGCTCACCTGGCCATAGCAGCAGGACTCACCATATGGCATTAATGTGTGTGGGATGCTGGTGTTCGTCGTTGTAGGAGATTGCTTTGTTGGAACTACCATGTTGGAAATCATCTCTCTCTCAATAGAATATAATAGATTTTACATTACACAACAGAAGGGGAGATCCTTATCATCCATCTTTCTTAGAAAGGGACATCATTTCCAATGTACTTCAAATTCAGTTCATCTGAATAGGAATTTAACCTGGATATAATTCCCTAAGGTGTGTGGGCCATGACCTGACCCCATTTCTATCAATAGAAAGAAACTTATACTCTGTTAAGTACTACACTTAGTGAGAAATGTGAGTTGCAATACCTCACATGGGAATCCGTAACAGACATTCTAAGGTCAGATTAATTTCTGAAAACATGTCCTATTGGATATAAAGGAAGGAGGCGGAGTGGCTATATGCTCCCCACTAAAACTAGTAGTGAGTGGCAGATGTCCTAGACCACGTGTTCTCTTTGTTGCCTAACGAATTCTGAAAATTTTTACCAAAAAGAAGAAAGCATAAATCCCTAGGAATTTCTCTCTTGTGTAAAATAAGATTTGACCCCAGCTAAAACGTCTAAATCCCAAGATTAGGCAGTTAGAATAAATAAAAGACTAATAGTTCTTCTAGAGAGGCCTTTCATCTCCCCCCAAATTCTGGCATATTGGATTTTCTAATTATAGGATAAAAGTACTCTTTAAAGGTTTGGCCTTTCAGTCCTCTGTGAATTAAGCTGCTAGAATAGAAGCAAGCAGTTCATAAAGGCTCTAGTGTTTACTTCTATCATGCTAATTTAGTCACAGGGGGTTGACAAGACTGCCCTTACCTGAGGACCCAGATGCTTCAGAAATTGGATTCATTTCCATTAAAATTAATGTAATATGCCTTTTTTTTTTAATACTCCTACTTTATAGAGCAAGAAAGAGCTTGTGATCTTCCTGAGAACAAAGGCATTATCCCAGTCATTCACCATTCAGACTATCTAAGGTTCTCTTTTAAATTGAATGGAAACTGATCTTCTATTACCACATCCCTCTACAACTTTGAACCCTATAAGTAAAAGCATGTAAGCATTTTTTCTACTCCAACTCCTGTTTTAATCAAAATACTTTTGTTATTTTTCAAAAGAATAATGGAGTCAGTAACTGCTATTTTCTTTTGATGCAGAAAAAACCTAGCTCTTCAAAACACAAGATGACCAACAAGCTCTTAGGTCAACTTACTTTACTAAAAATAAAACAGAGAATAGGAAATGCATAGCCTAAATAATAATTAAACGATAACAAGAAGAATATATCGTGTTTATTAAACCTAGTATTAGACATTATGTGAAATACTATATGAAGTATTTTACAATCACTATCATGTTTAATCCTCCCTATGAGATAAATACTATAATATTGCATTTCTACAGATCAGTTTTTCTTTCTGAAACTTACAAACGAAATGTCAAACTTACCATTGCCCTTTAGCAATAAGAGGTCATTTTTCACTTCTATATTCTTGTATCTTGCCATACACACTCACTCACGTGGGGTTGCTATAGCTGAACTAGCTAGTGAGTAATCCTTAGATATAACTTTTGCTCAAATGTCTGGCCCCAGGTAACAATTTAAAGATTATCTCACAGTGGTCAACATAAAGCACAGGTTTAAGATTACCCTCTCAGTGTCTCCTGTACCACCTGCATCATAATCACCCAATGTGTTTATAAAAGTACAAATTCCTGAGCCACTTCATACAGAACCAGAATCAATGGTGGCATGGAGATCTGCATGTTTGACAAGCCCCACAGGCCATTTTTAAGCACACTGAATGATGAAATCCACAACATCTACATGATTCATGCCCTGTACTCTCTTTTGCCTATCATCCTCAGCTTTCCTGTTTCTTTTTTATATGGACCATATTTTACCAGACTCAGACAAGCATATAACAGGCACTTTGAGTGTGTGTTAAATAAACGTTCATTTGTTTTTCTTTCCACACCTAAATATAATTTGGTACTAAGATTTCAGAGATGATTAAGTTGAAGTCATAGCAGAGAATAGGAAAGAAAACAACTATTAGGGGGGTTGTGTGATAAATATTGCTAATCTATCAGGCCACACATAATAGTGATGTAAATACTTCCGGTCTCATCGAATTTCCCTCCTCAAAAGATAGTCACAGGAGGAAGAGTAGCTCTCCAGGATTCCAAGGCTTTGAAAGGAATCTGGATTCCTCTGAGTCTTTAAATATTTCTACATGGCCAAGTAAAATCTCATCCTTTTTTTAAATTTATCTTAACATGGCAAGTAAACCTCAATGAAGAAAATGGTCCTAAATTTATACATATCTATCAAAAACATAAAGGAGTCAATTTGTCCTAAAAGATATTTTTAGCAACTCTGAAGCTTATTTGATCGAATTAAACATAACAAACCACAAAATAGTATAATGGCTTACTTATATGACCAAAAATGCTCACTACTGAAAAGTTTTAAAACAAGCAGTTCATTCCATCAAGGAATTGAATGATTTTACGCATTCCTCAAGTGGGATAAAAAAAGACATTTATTTATCTGGTGATATTACAGATAGAATGTACCTGGCAAGGCAATAAATAGGGAATTTAGTAAATAGAAGGATATTTTATGAGATTATCCATCACTCACCACTTGGGTGACCCAAAATCAAATAAGTATTCATGATCCAGGACCTATTAATGTGTACCTGAATTAGATCGGCACAGTCCACCAGCCCTGCAAGGTCAAGTCCAAGGCATTTACTGTGCTTTCTCATTCTCAGCACCACCTGTTCATCTTCTCCCCGATTCTTTAAGCATAATAAAAGTAGGCAAGGGCTTCCCTGGTGGCACAGTGGTTGAGAGTCCACCTGCTGATGCAGGGGACGCGGGTTCGTGCCCTGGTCCGGGAGGATCCCACATGCCGCAGAGCAGCTGGACCCGTGAGCCGTGGCCGCTGAGCCTGCGCGTCCGGAGCCTGTGCTCCGCAACGGGAGAGGCCACAACAGTGAGAGGCCCGCGTACCGCAAAAAAAAAAAAAAACAAAAGGAGGCAAATAGAGAAGAAAAACATCTCACTTGAATCAGATCTTTCTCTTGGAAGTTCTCCTCAGCTGGAGGCATTTCTCCCTTTTGCCATCCAGCCCCTTTGAAAGTGCCTTTCCTCTTTTGCTCTTTAATTTCCTGTCTTATTACAATTATTGGCTCCTTCTCCAGCAATTACTCTGAAAACAGTCCTAGCCAAGCACAGTTGCATTGCATAATATTTTTCATTATATACCAACCTATTCTTTTCTAAGCTTTGCTTATCAATTTCATGCTAATTCCAGAATTTATATTTAATATGATTTATCTAGAGCACTTTCACATCAAAATACACACAGCTAGGAAAACCTTCCCCTCTAGAGTTTCTATCCTATCACTACAGCTAATAACACTGCTTACTGAACACACTAATAACATGAATGATAGAAGTGGTATAATTTTCTCAGTGTCTTCTGTTCCTTAACAAGTATATCTATCACAGTGTAACCTATGGGGGCATTAGAAATAAAAAGCGTTGGGATGTTTCCACTATGCAGAATACAGGCTATGGAATAGAAGAAGAACATACAATTAACAGCTTTCAGGCCTCACTCATACACCCATTACTGTACACAGAGTAGATAATTCAACAGCAATTCAGTCAGGGCCCCACTGACAAATAGTGAGCAATAGTATCACAGCTCTGCCACATCCTGTCTCATACCCTTGTCAGGAATCGTCAGTTCCTACCATTAGCTCAGCCAAAATCACGACAGGTTTCCAGCTACACAGGTAGCCAGTTTTTTTTTTTGTTTTTTTGGTTTTTTTTGCAGTACGCGGGCCTCTCACTGTTGTGGCCTCTCCTGTTGCGGAGCACAGGCTCCGGACATGCAGGCTCAGCGACCATGGCTCACGGGCCCAGCCGCTCTGTGGCATGTGGGATCCTCCCAGACCGGGGCACGAACCCATGTCCCCTGCATCGGCAGGCGGACTCTCAACCACTGCGACACCAGGGAAGCCCCTCCTGTCTTGCTGACCCAATCTTTATCCTTATGCTTACTTCAGTCTCTGATCCATTAAAAAAAATCACTAGTGCAAGTAAGGATCTGACACCAGCTTTTGCATGCTCATCCAATTAATTCCATGCATTGCACATTCCCGAAGAATCTACACTTAGGTTCTATTTCTAATGAAGAAGTTTGTTTCATTCACACACACACACACACACACACACACACACACAAAGTGGAGAAAGTAAAAGACTGTCAACACACACACACACACACACACACAAACAGACACACAGAGATTACAACAGCAGTTATCAAGATACAGGATGACTGCCTTAAGATTTGTTGGTCTTTCATAACAAGTAGATATGAAAGTACATACACTGATGGGTAAACAAATGTTCAGAGAAACCAAGTGACTTTTCAAAGACTGTGCTCTCGAACGAACCACAGGGAACTTTTAGGGGTGGAAAACTTGCTGTGGGGACGCTACAACTACAGTAATAAAAATTCATTGTACAACTGGTACATGTAAGGAAAGAGGAGACATTATGAAAGAAATCAATTCAGAGCAACCCTGAGTACAAAACTTAGAACCACCACAGCTGTTTCATTTCTACCCTTTACTTCTCTGCTTCTCACCACTGAAAGCATAATCCTATCCGACCTAAAGCAAAGATATTAACCTGTAGAAATTCCAAAAGTATCTATATATTTTATGTGGAATGACCACCGCCACCACCAACAACAAAAAACAGAAACAACAACAACAACACAAAACCCAAAGAAGCTTGTTTTAGAAGTACAGATAGACCCTCTACGCTTCCTGCTAAGCTGTTTGGACCAGTGGGGAATAAACACAATCACTGACATAGACCTGGCTTCTCTTACTCAGACACTAATTAGGACAGACTTCAGACAAAGGCTCTTGGGGAGTAACCTTCTGCCCTGCACAACTCACAGAGAGGGAATGCACGAGAATTCACATGTACCTCTGAAGCATCCATCATGTGCCAGGCTCCATCCTCCGTGTTACATGTGTGGACTAATATGCCATTAGGTATTAGTCTTAATATTTTACAGATTAGGACACTGAGGCTCATAGAGGTAAGGTAACTCATCCCCAGGATTACTAACCACTCTGAGTATCAGGAAAACTTTGCATAGAAAACAGCACGTGCATGTGAAAAGCATCACAATCTCGCATTCATGGGAAAATCATTCTAATTAAATGCTTTAGTTCCTAGGTTATTTACTATATTAACAACATTGCAGAGATTAACCAATGAATTTAAACTATTTTCTAACTGCAAACTTAGAAAAATCTAAGTAATTATATTATAAAGGCCACCCAAGCCTCTACTTCTCCTTAAATTCATATCCTCTCTGTCTTTAGACTGTATGTTTTTTGAGGGCAAGTTCTTTGCCTACCTTAACTTCCTATCTCCAAGGCATTTTGTTTGCAAATCATCCCTCAGAAAGGCAACTGATTAATGTCCAATGATGAACTACGTCTGACTGAGCGAATATATAAATGAATCATGGAACTATGTGGTCAGCCCAGACCAAGATTAGGAATGAGATCTATTAAAATCCTATAAAAATTTGTAATATTCCTAAATGGAAATATATTAAGGGCAGAATTTGCTATTAATTGGTATACTTAGCTCCTTTTAAAAATAATAGATTTGAATGTCTATAAAATCTTCAAGCCTTTCTTGCACGCACTGCTGCTTGACTAATGTTTTGTATAAGAAGATGAGCTAGCAAAAGTCTAACCATCTCATTCTACCTCAGCTGGGTCTACGAGCAAATCTGAGAATGCCACAGGGTTTTTAACACATCTCATAAACATGTTTTCCCCTATCAGTTAAAAACTCTTCTTAAAAATCATCTGCAATAGTGCATAATACTTTATCATGCGAGCATACAGTTCTGGGCCAGTTTTAATTAAAAGATAAGGTTGATTTATAATTACTAGTACCTTTGCATACCAATAATTAGCTCACTTAATTGTTAACAGTTCTACAGAGCAGATAAAACAAGCCTTTGGCTATCTTTATAACAGTACTATTGTGCTCGGCAAATCTCTTCTCATAGATCAAATAAAGTTAAACTTTAGTTCAATTTAAGTTAAATTATTCCCTCATTTCTAATTAGTCAATCTACATGCTAGAGGTTATATGCTGGCATCACAATCTTTGTTTCCACATAGTTTGCTCCAACTGAACTACCTTTCAACACACAGTATGAAGTTTCCTCTTCCCTCCAGGAAATTCCCAGTCACAACAGCAACAAATTCTTGCTCACCTCTTATTTCACCTCTTATTGTTCTAGGCCTACAGGCTAGAAGAAGGAAGGAAGGAGAAGGAGGAAAGATGTGCTCTCTTGGTCATCCTAACCAGGCATATATACACATTGTACCACTCAAGTGGGAAACACAGAATCGTCTTAGGGAGAAAATCATAACAAAATCAAGTGACATTTTTAAACCTAATGTTCATTTTTATTAAAAAAAAAAACAAAACAACATGCTCTTCATAAAGTTAAAATACTCAAATGATACAGAAGAATATTATGCAAAACTTAAAAGCTCCCCTCCCTGCTTCCCCATTACCCAAAGCGGACCACTCCTAATTTTGTTATTTCTTCAGGCATTTTCCAAGAATATAAGATCATACAAGGGCACATACTTTTTACACCACAAAAAGGAATATACTTTACATGTTATTCTACAATACCCTCTTCTCTGAACATACCATCTCTCCTCACGTCCATATACACACAAACCTTTACATATATATAGACAGAGATATGGTTAAGTTAACCAGTATTCAATTATATAGTTATAATAATTTAACATTTCTCTCTCAATGAACATTTAGTTTGTTTCCATTTTTTCTATTATAAACCACTGCAATCAACATCTGTATACAACTTCCTTTGGACACAAATGCAAGTATACCTATACAATAGCTTTCTAGAAAAGGAAGTACTGAATAAAGTTTTGCACCATTTTAATTTTAATGGGAAACCTCTAAAGCTATGCCAGTTTACACTCCTGGCAGCACAGTGTGAGAGTGCACGTTCCCCCACATCCTTGCCCATACCAGGTACCATCAACATCTTCATCTTTTCCAATCTGATCAGGAAAAGGGAAGTTCTTAATTTAAAACATCCTATCGACACAACAGCAGGGCCATCTATAGTTGACATGCATAGGCCAACCATGTCCCTCGATAGGTTTCTATCCCTGTAACAAGACTGTACAAGCAATTTCATATTTTCTCTCCTTGTTTAATCTGCTAGATGATACTTTTGATGTTACCATGTGATATTTATTATTATAACGCTGCATAGTAGAAACTCCTAATTGTAGACTTTGAAGTATGCTGGGAGACAGGATCTTAGAGAGCCCAGGAGCTAGGGGAAAAGTGCCTGTCTCTCAAACACCTACAGAACTGCGCTCAGCCCACCTCTGAGCACGGTCCGCAGACACACCAGTATATTCCGTCATGACCCAGGAGCCACCATGCTACCTCACCTGCACATGAATCTATGTCGCTACTCACTAGCTTTGTGCCAGTGAACAAGCTACTCAACATCCCTACGCTTTGCTTTTTTCTTCTGTAAACTATAGATAATAAATGATACTTATCTCTTAAAATTTATGTTAAATTATATAAATAATGTATACAAAGTAATAGGCACAGCACTTAGCATACAGTAAATGTATAAAATTTATATTTTTATATTACTGTGCTTTTTTTGCACACATGTCCATCAAGAAAAAAAGGACCTATTTTACAAATTCAAGAAAGGAAGAGACTGATTGCTCTCTTCCCCAAACTTTGAGCATGTAATACCTAGAAGTGGTTTTTTTTGTTGTTTTTTTGGCTGTGTCACGTGGAATGTGGGATCTTACCCTGACCAGGGATCAAACCTGTGACCCCTGCAGTGGAAGCACTGAGTCTTAACCACTGGACAGCCAGGGAAGTCCCCTAGAAGTGGTTTTAAATCAATCTGTGCCAACACCATGCCAGTAAGGATGCTTCCAAAACTCAGGTAATCAGCAACAGCCTCTCTCTGGTGTCCAGGATTTCTGGGATTCCTGGGGTGTCCAGGATTTTTAAATCTTTTATCTCCAAGAGTTCACATATCAACAGACATATATAGTGCTTCCACTCACATGCACTATTCATATAAAAATCCATCCGTGGCCCAAAATAACTAGGAAAGAATTTGCAAAATCAGCAGAGGATTTTTTTCTCCTCTTGACTGATTTTGGTGTCATTTTTATACACTTTAACTTACAAATTGATTTCCCCAATGGCCATAAGGGATGTAAGAATTTGAAAGAGTAAATCTAACACCTTGCCCTTTGCCTTGACTTTTGTATTAAAGGTACATGGGCTTGGCTGTGTTGACAGTTCAGTACATAAAGCAGGAGCAGTAATCACATCATGTCATTTTGCACAGTTGCTCAATATAAACAAGGCAGCAGTGGTACTGAAATCCCGTTTGACTTGGGATCTACAAGTGATATCTAATATGCTGAACAAAGCAGCTCAGTCCAGCTTACCTCTAAAGAACTTGCACAAATATCAAAGTACTAAGCATTCAGTTAATATCTGTTGAGTAAACGCCCATCCTTTTCAGATTCTCACCAATGAAGGTACTCCCACACATATCTGAGTATCAAACTGAAGAAACTCTTGCCACAGAGATTTAATGGAATTAGCTCAAAGACAACAATCCTCTTTGCACATCCAATTATTTTATTTATTGTATGAAATATCTGAAAACACTCAAGACTTCCAGGCATCTGAGACCTCTCTATAAGAGGGGATGGGTAGGATAATAAAGGACTGGGTAAAGGGAATGTTCAACAGTTTATAAACTCCTACAGGTAACGTTGTATGTTCCATACATTTACAACATGCACTTCCTTATGAAGTCTCCACATCTACCTAAACACAGAAGACCACAATATCATTTTTCTGGGACATCAAGCTTGAAAAGAAGCCACCCAGCCAGCCACCTTGCCCCTCTGATCTAGTCCACCTGTTATAAACCACAGTGATCATGATATTCCCTAGGCAAGACTCTCCACAACCTATAGAACATGCCCAAATTCCCAGACTGGCATTGAAACCCTTTCACAGATTGTCTCCCAACCAAGCACCTGGATACATTTCTTACTATTCCACTAAATACAAGCTTCAATCCAGGGAAGAGCAATTCTTATTTACTGAGCTCTTATTACATACACACCCTGCACTGTTTAATAGCTGAGATAAATCTTCTCATTTATTCTTCTCATTTATTCCTTACAACTGCCCTGCGAGGGAGCCTTTTTCTTTTTTTTATATATATTTAGAGATGAGGAAACTTAAGCCTAAAATGATAAGGTAACTTTTCTAAGGCCATACAGAACAAAAATAACATTGCCAGTGTTTGAATACTTATTCCAAGCCTTCTTAAACCTAAAGCTGTATTGAATAGGCCTGTAATTTCTGACTTCAACACTTGTCTCTGTCCTCAGTGACAGCGTGGTGTAGGGTACATAGTAGTCACTCAATAGATTTTTGTTGAATAAATAAAACAAGATCCTGTGGGTTTTGTCTGTTTGCTTTTTGACTATGTTGGAAATGCCCATCTACCTACCTACAACCTTCAACCCCTTTCTCAAGTTCACATTCTTCCATAATGCTTTCCATAATGCTTAGCAGCTCACCTCAATCTCTCCTTAATTCATGGTCTATACTAGAAAATCATAATTAATACACAAATTCCCTGTAACATTTATGTATTTGTTGTCCTTCTGTTTCACTTATTTTTATTCTCATGGTCTCATTAATTCTTAAACTTTGAAATCTTTACACCATCTAGCTTAATGTCTGGCCCCCAGTGATAACTGATACAGGCATTTTCTGTGCTGGACTACTTGCCTGTAATACTACGAGATAAAAACTGTTAAGTATTGCTGTTTTGACAATTTGGAGCACTTCTTTTTCACATGTAAACATTGTATCCTTTATTATGGACAAACTATTATTTTAACTTTAATCTGTATTTGTTTCCTTAAGAAACAACTGAATAGCAAATTTCTGAACCCACCACATCATCAAGGATCGGAGAACTGAAGTGTGAATTCAGCCGCTGGGAGCCTTGGCCTCAGGGTAATACAGTATCTGTGAGACACAGTACCTTTCCCTTTTCTGACCTGGAGGGCTGGTGAGAAGGTGCCTTTGACTGCTTTATTCCCTCACATAGAAATGAATGCAACATTCTGATAGATTTGTTACTTTATTGTGCTGACTTTTCAGTAGTGGAATAAAAAAAATTTTTTTAAGAAAAATGTATTTAATATACGGTAACATTTATTTCTAAGCTAAAGGAAGACACTATCTTAAATCTATTTTTTAATCTTTATGTAAATATAGCAAAAGCACAAATTATTGAACAGAAATTCCAGTGGGTATCATGGCGATTCTCTCCTTTTTAGAGCATTTTTAATGCTCTCTTCTTCCAAATCTAGGCTTCAGGGTGGGGATGGGGCTGAAATAAGGCATGAGGTTTCTGTCTCTGAAAGCAATTTGGCAGTTTAAGGTCCAGGCTAAAGGAGACAAGTAAATGAATGAAAGTTTCTTTAAAAGAATTTATAACAGATGGCCAATAGGCACATGAAAAGATGCTCAATACTGCTTATTATTAGAGAAATGCAAATCAAAACTACAAAGAGGTATCACCTCATACAAGTCAGAATGGCCATCATCAGAAAGTCTACAAACAAGAAATACTGGGGAGGGTATGAAGAAAAAGGAATCCTCCTCCACTGTTGATGGGAATGTAAACTGATACAGCCACTATGGAGAACAGTATGGAGGTTCCTTAAAGAACTAGAAAGGGAGTTACCATATGATCCAGCAATCCCATTTCTGGGTATATATCTGGAGAAAACCATGGTTCAAAAGGATACATGCACCCCAATGTTCATTGCAGTGCTGTTTATAATAGCCAAGACATGGAAGCAACCTAAATGTCCATTGACAGATGAATAGATAAAGAAGATGTGGTACATATATACAATGGAATAATACTCAGTCATTAAAAAGAATGAAATAATGCTATTTGCAGCAACATGGATGGATCTGGAGATTACCATACTAAGTGAAGTTAAGTCAGACAGAGAAAGACAAAAACCATATGATATCACTTATATGCAGAATCTAAAATAATGATACAAATGAACTTATTTACAAAACAGACATAGAAAACAAACTTAGGGGAAAGGGGGGGAGGATAAATTAGGAATTCATTATTAACAGATACACATTACTACATATAAAAAAGATAACCAACAAGGACCTACTGTATAGTACAGGGAACTATATTCAATATCTTACAATAACCTATAATAGAAAAGACTGTGAAAAAGAATAGATAGATACATTTTACAAGTATAGTTGATGCTGAAATTGTCTCATTTTATTGAAGGGGTGATATTTTTTGCAATTTTTGTAACTTGGTAGTTGGTAATTTTGTGATTTTTTGTAACCGGTAGCTTGAATCAGGTTCCCCTCTCCCTCACTTTGTTTCTGCTAAATAAGAAAATTGAACTTACAATTACAGATCACGGAAATTTTTAGTAAGTGATTATTGGCTCTAATAGTTCAGGATTTCTCATGGGAAGGGGGTGAGAATGTTCCATGTATGGGAGGAAGAGTGAAAATAGAGATATGGTGACCAAGAGGATCAATGGTGACAGAGACTATGTGCTCACTAAATCCTTCTCTTCTTCCTTAACAGACACACATGCTACACCATGTTTCCCAACCTCCTGTTAGGTGTGGCCCCTGTTGCTGAATTCTAGCTAACAGAATTGGGCAAAAGAATGCATTCTACTTCCAAACCCTGTTAGTCTATGAAAACCCCCTTCAGGCGATTGGCTGGTTGGAGTGAATATGGCCCCCAAGGTGAGCCTTGGTGTCAAACTGATGACAGTGAAATCACAGGACAGAGAGAGCCTGGGCCCTGAATTACTGTTTGGGAGAAGAGGTACCCAACCAGGGACACCCTCCACTGAACTCTGACACGTGTGAGGCAAACTCCTATTGTGCTTAAACCACTAAATTTATCTGCCACAATCAGCAAGCTTTACCTTAACTAATATACATGCATTAGAAAATATTTTTAGAGTAGGACCAGTTGTATATGGATCATATTAAAAGTATATAGTTGGAAGTGTGAAGTTACTTAGAAAAAAAAGAAAACACTTTGATTTCAATTAGTTCTGAGAACTCAGCTAGACTTGAAAAGGGGATCAAATGTTACCAAACTGTATACAACAATATCAAAAAAAAAAAACCCAAAACAACAAACAAAAACCACCAAGAATAATCACCCTGAACCAATTTCTAAGCAGGTAATTCACTAGGAGCAATGACATGTATATTACCCATAGAAACACTGACACCCTATGTGTTATTTCATTGAGTTAACTAAAAAGAAGCAATGTATAATAGGCACCGACTGTCACTTTAAAGACTACTATAAAAGATACATGCATTTTAAAAATTCCCACAAAACAGTGTTCTGTATCTTATTTGCTCTACTTGTGGTGTATTTATTTGGCTTCCAATTTCTTGATCTTTAATATATGTTTCTTTCTTTTATTTTATTTTTATTTTTTAATTGTTTTCTTTCCCTTATTTTTTTTTTTTTTTTTTTTTTTTTTTTTTTTTTGCTGTACGCGGGCCTCTCCCTGCTGTGGCCCCCTCCCGTTGCGGAGCACAGGCTCTGGACGCTCAGTCTCAGCGGCCATGGCTCAGGGGCCCAGCCGCTCCACGGCATGTGGGATCTTCCCGGACCAGGCCATGAACCCGCGTCCCCTGCATCGGCAGGCAGACTCGCAACCACTGCGCCGCCAAGGAAGCCCTCCCTTCCCTTCTTTTTTAATACTTCATTTCAGATAGTATTGAAATAACAGAAAGCAAAAACAAAAAAACAAAAAAAACCATTACTTTCATACTCACATCCTCAATTGCATTGTTGAAAATCTTTATCATCCTTTGGTCCTTGTTCATGTGCATATTTGATATTTACATTTTTACCCTAGTATCATAGGTGGAATTTATAGTCTACATTTTCTGTTTACAAATGTCATGTGTATTTCACCAGATTGCCTCCTTTTTCCCTATATATTGACCTATCCTGCTCCTGTCACCTCACCCCACCTCCACCCCAAATCATCCCCAGTATTTGGTTTCCTCATTGACAGCTGGCAATTAAATTCCTGCTAAACCAAGTATCAGATGCATTAAGAGGGAGCTTTTCTCTTCTTTAAATTTTATTTAATAATACTTATAAGACTTTTATATATTTCTAAAGAAAACTAAGATATGAACAGGGGATTAAACCATTGTTTATGCATACACGTGACACTGCACAGCACTTTGTTATGAGGCAGGATGGATCACAGGTTAGGTCCTTGTGTATATCTCACAAGAGAACTCGATTATTAACATTTTAAAAGGATCTTGTTATAGAGATTTTCCGGCACAGACTTCATAGGCAGATAGAAATCCCAGGCTGTTTATTTTTAACACTTTCTGACTTTTGCTTTGTGCTTGCTCTGAGTGTCTTTCCAGGTATAGCGTGGCAGGTACATATAAGCCTCATGGGGAAGACTAATGGGCCCAGGTACTCAGCTGGACAATGTAGGATTATGTGTCAGTTCTTGGTTGTAACACTTTAGCAAAGAATCATTTTTAAGAGCTCAGACTGTGCAGCCAGACTGCTCAGATCTGAATGCCAACTATGCCACTGACAATGTCCTTTCCTCCTTTGTACCCTCATTTGTGAGATGAACCTAATGGTATAGCCGACCTCATAAATGTGTTGTGAGTGCTAAATTAGAAAATGTATGTGAATAGCTTAAAACAGTGTCTGATACATAATAGGTATTCGAAAAATGTTCTCTAAGTAAGGACATTATAAATATTGAATTACGCATTTCTTTCTGTAAAAGAGAAATCCCCAATTAGGCAAGTAATACTGTGGTAGGCCCACTGCAGTGACTGTATGAAAACAGTATCAACTATTTAAGGCCAAGTTACAAATTGGTGGCCTGCAGGTTGGCCCCCAGAAGTGTTTGGTTTAGCCAGTATAGATATATAGCTGGTTCTGCTTCTCTGGTTGACACTGATACATACTCTCTGAGGAAGGTCTAGTCCCAGAGAAGCAGAAAGCTTTGGAGCAGGACTGAGCTGTTTAGAATGCTGGCTTCACCACTTTAATGTCACTCTGGGCACATTTATTAACCTTTCTTGGCTTCCTTCTCCCTTATCTGCAATCTGAAAAATTACCCCCTTACTGGACCATCGTGGCTCATAATGCATATTCAGTATTATTGTTACCCCCACCTTTCCCTTTCAACATGTTTCAGTAAGCTGCAGCCAAACCTACCATTCCTAATTTTGTACCAAAATGCAACAGACACAAATTCCAGTCCATGTGTTTATCTTCTCATGTGTTTATTCAGCCAAAATTATGTCTCAAAGTCTCAGTAGGGGCTGGGTAAAACTGAGTGCTAATGACATTAGAAAGGGAGAATAACCCTGAAGACAGATTGTCTGGTTTGAAATCCCAGCTCTGCTATCAACTATATTAGCTGTGTGACCTTGGGCATGTTGCTTGACCTCTCTGTGTCCCAGTTTCCTCATCTGTAAAACAGCAATTATAGTTGTGTCTACCTCTGAGGGTTGTTGTGCGATTAAGGGAATTAATACACCTATGGTACTTTGGATAGTGCTTGGTACAGTGTGAAGAGCATTATGAAAGTATCAGCTAACATCAACTATCATCATCTTAAATGCAATTTGGTGCCACAGATAGCAGTAGAATTGTTACTAATACCATTTCAAAGATTTGAGTATAAAAGGAGGAAAAAGATCACCTCTATGAAAATACATATTAGTCTTTATTCTCAAAGCTTAAAAACAAAGCTACTCATTGAGTTCAAAATGAATTTAACTTGTTCTACTTTGCTTGAATTTATGAGTGCCCTGCCCAGGTTTTTCTTAGTGGGGTAGACAGTGGTTGAGGAGGAATAGGGCTGGACAGGAGGGTGAGGAAGATGGAATGGCACCCATGTCGTTTGTCGCGCAAACACTTTTAAAATAAAATTATATGCAATGCTGTGTGAAACGTTAAAACACAGTAGGGATTGTTTGAGGACAAAATAAAGGTATATTACTAATTATGCATTTTCTTAAAAAATATGCTGATACATTTTGAACTGTATACTATGTAGTTTGAATGATATCAGCTCAAGAAGTAATTACTCATCCTTCTCAAATTCACATTTCATGTAGCATTAAAAGTGATTCATGGGCTTTCCTGGTGGCGCAGTGGTTGAGAGTCCGCCTGCCGATGCAGGGGACACGGGTTCGTGCCCCGGTTTGGGAAGATCCCACATACCGCGGAGTGGCTGGGCCCGTGAGCCATGGCCGCTAGGCCTGCGCGTCCGGAGCCTGTGCTCCGCAACGGGAGAAGCCACAACAGTGAAAGGCCTGCGTACCGCAAAAAAAAAAAAAAAAAAAAAAAAGTGATTCATTCACGTGAATTAACAAATATCTCTTACCTAAGACTGCAAATGAACAAACTGAACCATCTCCTGGTAGTTTCCATGAGAAATGACAGGAATCCTTGTGTTTGCGCACTACGGTTTCAGTAAAAATAAGAGTGTGAAAGAGTTACCTCAGCGGAAGGAAACAGCAAACGAAGCCCTGGCTTCCATTCTAAGAACACTCTTTCAGGAACTTGAAAGGAAAATGGAGTTTTAAGATGAAGGATACTGGACAGCTGGGGTAAAGAGAAAGCTTACCAAGTAAAATAAATGCAATAGTCTCCCCCTTACCCACTGTTTCACTTTCTGCATTTTCAGTTATCCATGGTCAACTGAGATCCAAAAATATTTAGTGGAAAATTCCAGAAATAAACAATTCATAAGCTTTAAGTTGCGCACTGTTCTGAGGAGCAGTGCTGAAATCTTGCGCAGTCACACTCCGTCATGCCCGGGATGTGAAATCATCTCTTTGTCCAGCCTATTCCTCCCATTAGTCACTTAGTAGCCACCTCGGTTATCAGATCCATTGTCACAGCATCACAGTACCTGTGTTCAAGTCACCCTTATTTCACTTAATAACGGCACCAAAGCGCAAGAGTAGTGATGCTGGCAATTCGGATATGCCAAAGAAAGGCAGTAAAGTGCTTCCTTTAAGTGAAAAGGTGGAAGTTCCTGATTTAATAAGGAAAGAAAAAAAATCATATGCTGAGGTTGCTAAGAACTAGGGTCAGAATGAATCTTCTATCTGTGAAACTGTGCTAGTTTTGCTGTCACACCTCAAGGGAAAAGAAATTTGTGCTAGTTTTGCTGTCACACCTCAAACTACAAGTTACAGCCACAGTGTGTGATTAAGTGCTTAGTTAAGATGGAAAACGCATTAAATTTGTATGATAAGATATTCTGAAAGACAGAGAGAGAGAGATCACATTCACAAACTTCTATTACAGTATATTGTTATGATGGTTCTGTTTTATTATTAGTTCAGTGTTCAGGAGTCACCTGTATAGAGTTGGGTACTATGTGCAGTTTCAGGCATCCGCTGGGGGTCCTGGACCATATCCCCTGCAGATAAGGGGGAACTCATGTACACAAGTTTGCCAAAAGCCTTGTAGGGCAAAAATGGTTTATGTAGGTACCAAAAGGTTTTTCTAACTCACCTCAAAGAATAATTCATGACTCCGAAGCTATCTCAAAGATGGCCTTACTGGGATGTTCTTCTTTTCAGCAGTTGAAATGGGTACAGAAGTTAAACAAGAAGACTGAAGAAGTAGCTACCAGTATAAAATAAAAGTGTTGATCTTTTAAATCCACGCTATATACTTGGAAAATGATTAGGAATGATAGTTTCCTTCCTTGAAATTTTATGGAATAAGCAGCTGATTTCTACTAAAACTTCTTTTTCTTAAGTGAAAGGATTAAGACACTATAAAGACATCTAGCATGCTATTAACAATTACAGACCTACTTTCTGGAATAAATAATACATCTCTTATGTATCTTACCTCTTTTAAATGAAAAAAATATACTGAGATTCTTCAATAGTGTGCCCAATTAAGTCAAATCGGTCATTATTCCCTAAACTGATTTTTGGCATAAAAGATAAATGTGAAATATTCAACATATATTTTGTAATAAATATTACATACCATTTGGTTAATTCTTCAGTGGGAAATTCAGCACTTTATAGTGTGGTACTATAAAATTTCCATACAGTAATGGATAGTATAATCACAGAAACTCCCTGAATCAGTTACTGTTCAAAATGAGAATGAACTTTAAAGTATTTTTAAATATGTCACAGAAAACCCGTTGGTCTATTTTAATGCCTTTCAACAGATCTTCATTGCCCTTTTGAAAAAAATCAATATGAAAGAACAAAAAGAGTTGATGCATGTCAAGTGTTTTAAATTTTCATCAGTTCTCCAATATAGCTTAAATTTTTATTTTTCCTTAATTGCTCCAAAATTATGCCGATCCATTCTTTGATAGGAATTGTTTCCTTATTACCAAAGCCTCCCTTTCTTAGGTCCACACTTGACCAATAGAGTAAGGCATCTTATATCAGAAGGGATAAGGAGGAGGGAGGGCAGTTAACAAAACAGGAAAAGGCCAAAATTATTTCAATTTTGTTCTTCCATTTCTAGCCCTGAAAAGGACAAGGAATGAGCTCCTGAAAAAAGAATTTTGGTGTTTTTCCAGAAAAACGGAGTAGACACAACACATTTGTATTTTAAGCTAATTAATTTGATCTGGCGTGCCTATCCAACCAGTAATTGACATTGACCTTTGCTGGAACTGACCACTGAATAATAGCACAAAATGATATTGCTGGGGTAAGGGGAAAGGTGAGAACACAACTTACTGTTGCAGTTTAAAATTTTCATTTTAAACAAAACATTCACAAAATATAGCAATAATTTAGGTATTAAAAAGTTTTGGAAACACTGAGTGAAATGCTAGACCTTGACTTTCATCCTTTACCTAAAACCTGGAATAAAAGTCAATAGAAAACATTACTGCAGTAGAAGATATACAAACATTTGGTGGTGGTGGTGTGTCGTGTGTTAAGAATAAATAGTTCAAATTGTTTTATAAAGGCCTAATTTGGTTTGCATTCATTAACACTGACTGTGAGGTCAGTTTCCAAGAAAGAACCAAGAATTTACTTGGGTCTTTGAAGTCAATCAAATTGATTAATCCTATAATTAACATGAAAAAAATTTTAATTATCTCATCAGAAATACTTACCATCATAGAAGTACATCTCATGGTCAAAATAACATCTCTAAATATTTTTACGATATCTGCTAAACTAGGCACTATAGTTCTCCCTTTATTGTCCTATTTTCCAAGGTAAAAATTGAAATGGCCAGGAAAATATAAACATAAATGTAACCCTCAGTGATTTAAAAGTTCCTATGAAGTTTTATTACATATCTTGGAAACCCTAGTAAACCTAAAATCTGTCCAGTTGTGAAAATATCAAGATTTTTAGTAGTGGTCCCTGAAACTATTTTCTTGTGAAGAATTTAAATGCATATATCTTAGCCCATCCAGACATAACGTAAATCATGAAACTTCAATCCTTTTAATTATTCATATGCCATAGCTAGAAAGTGAATTCTAGCTGATGTTAGAGTGGGAAAGAATAATTAGCAAATTGATGCCCCATTTCTATTTTGCATAATGGTTGCTAAAACTAACCGCTTGCTTTTTTAAGGAGTAAGCTTATAATTTCTCAGTATTAGGAAGTGAACATTCACATTTTCATAAGCAAAGTTTATTCATTTCTTAAGTTTTAACTCTTGTCTAAGGGAGCCAGTTCCAAAAGTAATTTTTTGAGTTAAAACATCTAACCAAATCAAGGGAATTTAAACTGGAGAAACAGAGATAGAGTTAGGGACAGAGATAGAGGATAAAGACGGAGAGAGGAGAGGAAGAGAATTTGACACTCTTGACCAAGAGAATCAAGAACACATTGTCTTCCTGTCAATCTCAAGAACACATTGTCTCCTCTAACATGAATATAAATCGACTGGACAAAAAGAAAAAAGCTTTTTCAAAATAATCTCAAGCAAAACAGTACCTGGTAGTGGAGCCCATCTTATTTGCTCCCCTACATCTACCAAATATGTACTGTTGGCGCACAAAGAACAATAGTGAGCTTGGCAAAAGCTGTGGGAGAGGCTAAGTACACCTGTTGATGGAGGAAGAGGGGAACTGTCCATGGTGGGGAGGCAAACTGCTGCCTACAGGCCCGATCCCACTCACTGTCTGGTTTTGTATGCACATGAGATAAGAATGAGTTTTACATTCTAAAATGGTTGAAAAGCATCAAATAAAGAATACTTCACAACACAAACATTGCATGAAATTTAAATGTCAGTGTCCATCAATAAAGTTTTATAGGAGCACAGCCATGTAAATCTGTTAACATTTTGTCTCTGGCCGCTTTTGCACTACAATGGCAAAGTTTAACAGTTATGACCAAGATTGTGTGGTGCACAAATCCTAAAATATTTCCTAGCTGAGTCTTTACAGATAAAAGTTTGCCGACCACTAAACTAGATATTCACTTTATTTCTTTCTTTGTTTTATTACATTTAAGCTCAGAATAAATAACTATTATAAACATGAATTATAAACTCTTATAAACATAAAGGAATATGACACAGATGGGAAACATCAGTTCTTGAGGCTACTAGGAAGTGGGAGTGCATTCAAGAGATATTACAAAGATCTCCAACTTTTAAATTCTGACCAGAAGTCAAGAACGCCTCATTTTTTCCGACACCACAAACACACAATGGAACCTGTTTGCCACAGTGGAGCCTGATGCAAATTTATATTTACTTTGAAAACTTAAGTCTTGTTAAAAAGGAGACAGCAGGCCCCAAATGGAGTCACTTGTGCTAAATCCCACATTAGCAAACAAAGACTTAATATCTAACCTAACTGCAGTCCCTCCCATTATGTAACATTTAACCCATCAACCTGGAATTACCTAGTCAGCGCTAGTAAGGATAATCTGTTCCCCTTTGGAGGGTGACCTTCTCTGAAAGAATTCATTCCTTGCTAATAACTTCCTATTTTTCAACCTCTTTCCACCTTTAAAAACCTTTCCTTTTCTACAGCTTGGCCTCTTCATGACTGTCATAAGTCTATCATTGTTTATGACAGATTTTATTGTTATTTATCTGTCCACTGTTGCCAACAACAACAACACACACACACACACACACACACACACACACACACACACACACGAAACCTTCAAAACTGTAAGCTCCATGAGGATAGGAAATATGCCTTATTCATGCTTAATACAGATGCCTGACAAAAAGTTGTGGTTCATAAAGTATCTGCTGAATGACTAATATCCCTGAACATAGCTCATATTTTCATTAGAAAGCAACATTTTTTTAAAAACCTTACTTCTTAATGTATCTTAAGACAGTGAATTTGGCTTGCATTGGAGACAATTGAAAAGTAGTCATTTCAAACAAGCATGCCAATAAACCAACAGTGAAGACAAATACCATTGTTTCCTGGCATCTGTTTGTATTATTACAATAGGCATTCTCTGTCACCCTCCTCTGTGAAAGCCTCCAAAGTTAAGTTAGACTGGGGGCTCCGCTTTGCAATTCATTTTTGCCCAGGATCACGAGTTTAATGCTAGGATTCATGGAATTACAGAACTTTTTAACGCCTCTTATTTTTCAGCTTAAGAGATTCCTTCAAGAAGCAATCAGTTAATTTTTTTTTTTTGCTTTGATCTTGTCTTAACTAAATGTATTATTGGACCACTACCAATGGATGCACTAACTTTTCTTGACGTTCAAATAGTAGTCCAAAGCAAGACTACTATTAAGAAATTGGCAAAAAAAAAAAAAAAAAAAGAAATAGAAAAAGAAATTGGCAAATTTAAGAGGCAGGTTTACTTAAGTGTGAAATAAAATTGAATGGAATCTCTAAAGTACTCAGTTCCACTTTGGGAAAGAACTGAAGACTTTTGTTTGGTGGTTTTAATTGCATAAGGCACTTGCTCATGTACTGTTTAATAGAGTTTTCC
Organism: Phocoena sinus; assembly: GCF_008692025.1. NCBI lineage: Eukaryota > Metazoa > Chordata > Mammalia > Artiodactyla > Phocoenidae > Phocoena > Phocoena sinus. The sequence continues at coordinate 48,705,511 of NC_045768.1, read as the reverse complement.
ATGGCTTTTCTTTTTTTTATTTTTAATGTCAGGATGAATAGGCATTTCAGTGCAAAACAAAGGAAGTTAATATCGCTAAGTAGCAGGGACACCCCAAAGTTATTTACAACATATGGGAATGTCTACCCCTGGTGGGCTCACAGGATGGGAGAGTAGAGGCACATGTTATACTGAGGATGGATCAGAAGTTAATAGGCTGAAGCCAGCAGAGGTCTGCAAAAACGGGTCCAGTGGGCATCTATCGTGAAAGCTAATAATTTGATTGCTTTAAGTGAGAACTTATACCTTGACTGTAACTGAAGCATAAAATTACTGACAGAATTTTGCTCTCAGCTAAGGGGACCTGTAAAAATTCTTGGTTGTTTAATAACAGATGTGATTTTATTAAAAGGTAATTACTACAAACAATTAACTTACAATACTAATCATTCTTCTACTCATTTGTGCACATCTTAGAATGAGTTGATCTCACAGATACCTGTCAAACAGATTAAAATGGATTCCGAGGTATTTATGCTTATTTGTCTCATATTTGTCTAGTTCTTGGTGAGTTACAGTAAACGAATCAAAGATTATAAATCACTTTCATATTGCAATTGCCTAAAAGGGCTAATCCAATTATTATACTTTAATCTACATAAAATAATAAATATAGCTCTTTTCTTTGGCACAAGGCTTGAAATTATGCTTTGGACCTTTGTGTTCACATTCCAGTACACAGGCCCATAATGCCTTTTAGACACGTGTACAGGGAAAGGTAACTAATGTGCTAATTATTCTATAGGGCTGAATGGAAAGTGAAGAGCTAAGCAAAGAACATGTTTGCACTGAACCCAGTATACATGGAATATTTAAATTTAGTTAGATCCTCTTCCCTGTAAATTCTTTTAAAGAAATGATGAATCTCTATCTTACTAGGAGCTCAATACTTGTCTGTAGCATTGAACTGAATATGAGCTTTCTAGCCTTACCCCTTGGGGAAGAGCAAATACTTCCACACTGACACCCAAGAAAATTTACTTCATGAAAATATTCAATAAGCACACCCTAGCTGTACTTTGTGAGATCAGCTTTGTGCATGCATATTCTTTGGGCCTCTCTTAGAACACTGTCTCTCCTATGGACTCTAGACAGTGTAACGCAGTTCATGGTCATACTTTTAACAAAGACATGCCACGCAACAGTCATCCTGTTACACTTTTACAGGCACTAAAGAATGTGTGTGTCAAGGGTAGGGAGAGAAAACTGAGGAATGTTTCATATGTGTCCTCTATGATCAAGTAAAGGGTTAAGCAGAGCAGTCTTCTGCCCAGACACCTTCATCACTCCTCTCTGAAGTCAGAATTTATGTCCATGGTATTTTGTACATTATTATTCTTATAATATGCATAATACACATTTATTGATTAATTAATGCCATTTAATAACATATCAGGCTAAGGATGAATGGAAAACCTGTGACATCTAAAGGTTTAAAGCAATGGTTTTGAGGTTTAGATTAAAATCTAGCTCTCCTAACTAAATGCAATGTTCTTTGGGCCAGATCATTCTGCTTCCCAAGCCAGACAGCTCACTTGGGAACGAAGCCAGCACACTTGGCGTCAGAGGAACAATGCTTTAAGCAGCAGTGTGTCCCAACCACAGTGTCCTCTCCAGGGCTCTTCTGCTGGACTGTACTTGACAGCAGCCCCTCTACCACCTAACTTATAACCCTGGATCCACTAGAACCTGGAAAAGGAGGAACCACTGTTTCCATCCATACATTTCCTTTCCGAACTACAAATTAGTCCACTTGGATCACAGACTGTTGGAATTATTTATAAATAAATTTTTCCAATAAGAACAGGATGGCTTTGCTTAACTGATTTTCATCATCTATTAACAAATTTTATATAAGGCAAGATAAGAGAAGAGATACGTGGTTATTTACATTTCATTTACATTTCTAACTTTCCCCATCCACATAATCCCACTGTATCCAGGGAATTTTGAGAAGTGGAACAGGGCATGTGAATTGTCTGTTCATTCCTCGTCACTGCAAATATACATAGACTTAATACTAACGACAAAAAGAACACACATATAGTACTTCTTACATGTCAGCACTCTACAAATATTGACTCATTTAATCAAACAGTAACATAACCAATACCATGTATAAGGTAGATATACTTTTATAACCATTTCCAGATAAATAGATTGAAATGTAGTGTAGTTAAATAACTCACCTAAGGTCACCCAGCTAGTAAGCAGTAGTGTCAGGCTTTGCACCCAATCTAGCTCCTGAGTCCCTGTTTATAACCACTAAGTTATACTGCTAAAGCTCTTCGTCATCTATAAAATTTGCCAAGGAATATCACCAACAGTGAATTTTAATTCCCAGCATAGATATTTCAGTGTTTCATTTGGCTACCTGATATGACCATTCTCTTTTGGTCCTTCTTATAGACATTTACCCATTCTCTCATTCATTAAACACACATTTGTTGAGCACATACTATACACAAGCGTTGTGCTTAGAGTTGGGGATACAAGGATGGACAACACTGTTTGTAATCTACTGGGAAAGGCAGGCTCATAATTCCAATACATGCTGCATAATCTGTTCAAAGTGCTATAGGAGCACAGAAGACGGTGACTGTTTGCCAAGGCAAGGAAACTTTTACACAGTGAGTGATAATTTAATCAAGTCTAAAAGGATGAGAAACATTGACTGGTGGTTTCCTGGCTATGTTATGACTTCACTCAAAACTTTCCAGGGAGAACAGGCTGTATTTCTATTTCTTTGCAGTGGATTTATTTAAAAGAACCAAGTCAAAAAAATGTTGGTAAGAGAGTAAATTAATTCATGGGTCTGAATTACCGTTATTTAAGCACCTTCCAAAATGTTTAGAGCATGCATACAGTGCCATCAACTTAACACAAAATAGCACACATCAGTGTATTCTCTAATCTCTAAAACTGCGTACATATTTCTGATGTTCTTTATAGTTAGCTATAGCGGGGTTTGATGATACTCTGTGCTATTTAAATCTATAGCTTAAGTTTTCAAGGGATACGTTAAGCCAGTCTAGTCATTCTTAAAATATTTATATCACTGACAGAGAAAAGTAGCTGCCATCCAAGAAACCAATAAAATTGTCCTGAATTGAGAAAAGAAACTGTTGTCATCTACTACTAACTGAGGATAACTAAAAATCACGTACTCTTGCACACTTATTTTTCCATCATGCTTCTTGACACAAGTATTTAAGCATATGCTACAAGATATCACATACATTTTTCCAGTCTCAACAACTGTGTCTTAGATTCTGAAATATGTGAACAACATTAGTGTGGGAGTTGGGAACCAGGGAATCTTGGGTAAATTTAAGCAACTCAGTTTGCCCAACAGAGGATGTGAGACAATGAACACACATCAGAGTGTCTTAAATTTCCATCTATGGGTGGCCTTCAAGGATCTATAAACTGCCTGATATTGTGTACAAAACTGTGTGTAAGTGGTCAAAGCTACATTTGTCCAGGACTGAGTTTTATTAAAATCTTTGTATTTCCTTTCTCCACCTCCCCCCAAAGGTTTAAAAACCATCAGGCTAACAGTTATCACTAGTGAGAAAGAAGGTGATATCAGGTCTCCATTGTTTCAGAATTCATTGCTTATTGTATATATTTTTGCCTGGTTCACTGTACAATAAAATGTACACATGAAGTTCCCTATTTGAAAGCTTCTCCAGTATTGCTTTAAAAAAACAGGAAAAAAAACCCCAAAACTGAACACAAAAGGTCAACCATCGTTTAAGAAGAATCACTAATCTCACATTTGACACCAGCCACCATATACCAAGGCCATGTCTACACTATGCGAGATTAGAAAATCCTGCCCTGGGGATATTAAGAGAATTGATAGTAGATATCATTACTTTCTTCTTTGTCCACTGTCCTGAATATTATCATGCAGTGCTTTTTAATTTTGAGAAAGTCTGTTTTTTTTTTTTTTTTTTGGTACTCAGTTTACCAACTGACCTAAATAGGTAAGTTAAGGAAGAAAAAGTGATCCCATACCACCTGCTCCCAATAGCCTTTAATTTATTAGCTAACTCAAGGGCCAACTGAAATTTTCTTAGTTTATGCCCTGTTCTGAGATTTCAACACAACTTCAGACATTTAGGACCATCACAGGAAGCAGTACAACTTAGCAACAAAAGAATATGAGCTTTGGTCTCAGACAGCCCCAGTTCCTACCCCAGCTCTGCCTCTCACAAACCATGTTCCTTTGAACAACGCATTCGTTAGCCTTTCTCAGCCACTCTCTCCTTATAAAATGGTCTTAATAACATACTTCACAGGTTTTGAAGAGTAAATAAGATAATATGTGTTTGCACACAAAAATCTGTGATTACCCATCAAAATCAAAAAGTGCTCTCAAGGGAAAGCTAACAAACTTATTGGCACTGCCCTGTGCCCACACCACATCCTTCTGTGCTCCCACAGCACTGCTATCTGGCCATTTACTGAAAAAGTTGGTTGACCTCTGTCCTAGAGCAGGGCAACAGAAACACAGTGTAACTTTCAATTTTAAATGTTATATAATATAGGTATTATATAAACATACATAATTTTACATTTTTACTAGCCATATTAAAAAAGTAAAACAGACTTTAATATTTTATTTAATCCAACATATTTAAAAGCATTAAACATTATTAGTGAGAGATTTTACTTTCTTTTGAACCAGCCACATTGCCAGTACTCGGTAGCCACGTGTGGCTGCCATATTGCACAGTTCCATTCTAAAGGTCCACATGTGCCAGGGGCATCATGAGGATAAAAGTGGCTGCGTGATAAGACTTTGGCCACGTCACTGATCTCAACATAGGCAGATTACCTCAGCGAACCCCGTCAGGCAATGGATAACTCGGGAGACACTGTGAGATAAATCAGGGAACAAAAACCCGGCAAGATTAAAAGCAAGCAAGTTAGAATATGCCTGAGGGAAAAGGATGAAGGGACATAATAGCCCCAGAAGACAAAGCTGCCCAGAGCTGCAACAAGTAAGTGTGTATGCACAGTTGCTTGCAGTTTAATAAAATGTCCACTTCCCTACCACTTAGGTTTGAAATAATTCTTACATCTGTTATATCCTTAAAGGATCGTTAGCTTCTGAAAGGAAAAAGCTATGTTACATTCATCTTCTTATGTGATGATGGTACCCACCACAGTGCTTGGCCCTTAGTTTGTGCTTGAAATATATTAGTTGAAGCAGTATACTGTCGATAAATGGATAGTGAATAAAAAACTGTCTGCATGAATGACTTAAAATATAATAATGAACCAGTTTTCAGTGACTGATAACAGTTTCAATCTCCCCAGGATGCTTAGAGTTTAATAAGTATCAGAGTCCAAAAGCTAAAGAAATCAAGTTCCATTGACTAAAAGCAAACATTCTGTTAACTGAAGTCACCCTTTACTCTTTTGGTTGGTTGTTTTGGGAGGGGCAGAGGGGAGTCCTGACCATAAGTCACCCATATGTATTATTTCCAATAATTAAGACAGGCAATTATAGCAAAGTAACTTAATACAAAGGTGCTTCTAGACCAACTCAGCCCATTTCTGTCCCAAGTTTTGCTCAAAAAGTTGACTTGGCTGAGACTGCTCATGTTCTTACTCTGAGTAAATTAGGGGCCTGATCAGCATAGCTTTCAGGCAGTGAGATTCAAAATTGGACATGAACTGAAGACAACCTAAGGGTACAGCCAAGCTTCCAAGATCTGGGGGATTGCAAATGCAGTCCTGTCACTTCTCAAGCCTAGTGTCTCTAAAGCACATATTTCTGTTTTGGCTTCTGTGTTGTCTTTCTTCCACATTTGAAAGGCAAACTTCAAACTGCTCATATCACAGGAAAGTATTTGTTGCCGAACAGGAGAAAATATTTATTTATTGCTTTCCAGTTTTACTAGATTTCAGAGCCACAGTTTAAGCTAAACTGTATTAGCTAAATTTATTTTATTATTTAGCCAGTATTAGCTAAATTTCCCCAAGAGTGACACAGGGTAAAAAGCAGTGTTCTTCTACGGAATATGGCAGCTACTTAACCTCTCCAGTGTGGAGGCGTTTGATCAGGACATTACATTGTAATGGGTAATTAAAATATATTAAGATAGAATAGGAACTATACTCATAACTATGATGGTTAGGTGTCAACTTGACTGGGCTACTGGGCCACCTAGACGTTTGGTCAAACATGATTCTGGTTGTATCTGTCAGTGTGTTTCTGGAAAAGATCAACATTTAAATCTGTAGGCCTGAATGGAACAGAACGAGAGTTCCTTCCACCTGACTGCTTTCAGTCAGTGGGCTGCGGTAGGCTGAATAGTGGCCCACCAAAGGGACCCATGTCCTCATCCCCAGAACCTGTAAATATGTTACTCTACATGACAAAAGAAGTTTCGCAGGTGTGATGAAGTTAAGGATCTTGAGATGAGTGGATGAGCCTGGATTTTTCAAGTAGACCTAATGTAATCACAAGGGTTCTTATTACAGGAAAGCAGGAGGGTCAGAGTCAGAGAAGGAGATGGGATGATAGAAGCGGAGAGGTAGAGAGTGTGAGAGAGAAAGAGGTAGAGAGTGAGATTAGAAGATGCTGTCACCTCTGTTTGAAGATGGAGGGTAGATCTGTGAGCCAAGAAATTGAAGCAGTTGCTAGAAGATAGAAAAGGCAAGGAAACAGATTCTCCTCTAGAGCCTCCAGAAGGAACATGACCCTGCCAACTTATTTTAGGATTTCTGGCCTCCAGAACTGCAAGAGAATAATGTGTGCTTTGTTAAGCCATTAAGTTGGTGGTCAAACAGCAGAGACAGGAAACTAATACATACATATTATATAAACACAATTACATTTGAATAATAGATTTTAAAATCAGGTATTATTTAAATGTTACATTTATAGTAGTCCTTTCAAGGAGCTCAACTCAAAGTACTCCAAAGGCACTGTGTTCCACTGGAAACTTAAAAGATATCTGTTAGTTATAAGCTACCATATTTTACAAATTAAAAATAAATAGCCTTAGAGAACAGGATTTCAAGCAAATGTTGATACCAAGTGGAGTGGATGCTAAGAAGGAAAAGAATATAGCAAATATAAAGAATCTGAGCTTCCAATCTAGAATAAGACTAGAACCAGCATTGTTTGTACTTCTTGCATGTTAGTCTGGCCTGTGCTAGGTATCTTGTTGCACTAGTATAACAACCTGCCAAGATCACACTATTGATTGGTAAAGTGTGGAACCAGAGGTTAAACTGAAGCTGATATGACTCCAATGTGCATGTTATCAATGCTCTACCATCCTGCTTCCCATGTACTCACCACGAGAAGATTGCCTGTTCATTTTCCTTACCCTGTCCAATTCCTGATGCATATTCTAATGCATTTATAAATTGGATTCAGTGTCAAGGTACCTATTCTTTAACTTGTGCCATCTCTCTTCCTGGCCTACAACTTAAGTTTGTCTCTTCTCCCTGCACTGTAGTGTCTGCCCTTCTGCTTTGGTGTGCTAACTCTCTAGCCCCCATTATCACACCACTGTATTGGGGGAACATGGGGTTCACCTTGCTTCCATGAGCAGACTCTATCAGCTGTCTGTCTTCAGCCTCTATCAAGGAGTGACCTGCCTCCAGCCCCAGACTCTGTCTGGGGTTACATGTGTAAGTGCCATATGTAGCCCAGAAAAGGCAAGCCAGAGTCTTCATTTTACCATCCTGCTTTACTTTCCAACAGTATACATAATCCTTACCTAAAAGAGCACAGGACAACCTAGATAAGAGGGCATATCCTTTCAAATCAAATCAATTTTATTTCCTTCTTTTAAAATTCAAAGGGAGCATGTCAAACCCACAGCCAACATCGTTCTCAATGGGAAAAACAAACCAGTTCTTCAAAGATCAGGAACAAGACAAGGTTGCCCACTCTCACCACTATTATTCAACATAGTTTTGGAAGTTTTAGCCACAGCAATCAGAGAAGAAAAAGAAATAAAAGGAATCCAAATTGGAAAAGAAGAAGTAAAGCTGTCACTGCTTGCAGATGACATGACAGTGTACATAGAGAATCCTAAAGATGCTACCAGAAAACTACTAGAGCTAATCAATGAATTTGGTAGAGTAGCAGGATACAAACTTAATTCACAGAAATCTCTTGCATTCCTATACACTAATTATGAAATATCTGAAAGAGAAATTAAGGAAACACTCTCATTTACCATTGCAACAAAAAGAATAAAATACCTAGGAATAAACCTACCTAAGGAGGCAAAAGACCTGTATGCAGAAAACGATAAGACACTGATGAAAGAAATGAAAGATAATACAAACAGATCGAGAGATATACCATGTTCTTGGATTGGAAGAATCAACATTGTGAAAATGACTATACTATCCAATGACTATACTACAGATTCAATGCAATCCCTATCAAACTACCACTGGCATTTTGCACAGAACTAGAACAAAAAATTGCACAATTTGTATGGAAACACAAAAGACCCCGAATAGCCAAAGCAATCTTGAGGAAGAAAAACAGAGCTGGAGGAATCATGCTCCCTGACTTCAGACTATACTATAAAGCTACAATAACCAAGACAGTGTGGTACTGGCACAAAAACAGAAATATAGATCAATGGAACAGGATAGAAAGCCCAGAGATAAACCCACACACATATGGTCACCTTACTTTTGATAAAGGAGGCAAGAATATACAATGGAGAAAAGACAGCCTCTTCAAATAAGTGGTGCTAGGAAAACTGGACAGCTCTATGTATAAGAGTGAAATTAGAACACTCCCTAACACCATACACAAAAATAAACTCAAAATGGATTAAAGACCTAAATGTAAGGCCAGACACCATCAAACTCTTAGAGGAAAACACAGGCAGAACACTCTATGACATAAATCACAGCAAGATCCTTTTTGACCCACCTCCTAGAGAAATGGAAATAAAAAAAAAAAATGGGACCTAATGAAACTTAAAAGCTTTTGCACAGCAAAGGAAACCATAAACAAGATGAAAAGACAACCCTCAGAATGGGAGAAAAAATTTGCAAATGAAACAACTGCCAAATGATTAATCACCAAAGTTTACAAGCAACTCATGTAGCTCAATATGAAAAAAAAAAAACAACCCAATCAAAAACTGGGCAGAAGACCAAAATAGACTTGTCTCCAAAGAAGATATACAGATTGCCAACAAACACATGAAAGGATGCTCAACATCACTAATCATTAGGGAAATGCAAATCAAAACTAGAATGAGGTAACATCTCACACCAGTCAGAATGGACATCATCAAAATATCTACAAACAATAAATGCTGGAGAGGCTGTGGAGAAACGGGAACCCTCTTGCACTGCTGGTGAGAATGTAAATTGATACAGCCACTGTGGAGAACAGTATGGAGGTTCCTTAAAAAACTAAAAGTAGAACTACCATATGACCCAGCAATCCCACTGCTGGGCATATACCCTGAGAAAACCATAATTCAAAAAGATACATGTACCACAATGTTCACTGCAGCACTATTGACAATAGCCAGGACATGGAAGCAACCTAAATGCCCATCGACAGACGAATGGATAAAGAAGATGTGGTACATATATACAATGGAATATTACTCAGCCATAAAAAGAAACGAAATTGAGTTATTTGTAGTGAGGCAGATGGACCTAGAGTCTGTCATACAGAATGAAGAAAGTCAGAAAGAGAAAAACAAATACCGTATGCTAACACATATATATGGAATCTAAAAAAAAAAAATGGTTCTGATGAACCTAGGGGCAGGACAGAAATAAAGAACACAGACGTAGAGAATGGACTTGAAGACATGGGGAGGGGGAAGTGTAAGCTGGGACGAAGTGAGAGAGTAACATTGACATATATACAGTACCAAATGTAAAATAGATCACTAGTGGGAAGCAGCTGCATGGCACAGGGAGATCAGCTCGGTGCTTTGCCATGACCTATAGGGATGGGATAAGGAGGGTGGGAGGGAGACGCAAGAGGGAGGGGATATAGGGATATACGTATGCATATAGCGGATTCACTTTGTTATACAGCAGAAACTAACACAACACTGTAAAGCAATTATACTCCAATAAAGATGTTTAAAAAAATTCAAAAGGAGCATTATCAATCCATATTAACTTTATCAGACTCCATGCTTTCATTTTACAAAAGCTGCAATCACTTATAGCCAACAGACATCTCATTTGTCTCCAAATTACACTTTGATAATTCAGGTTGAGTTTCAATACCAAATACTCATATTTCAATCAACATATCTGCTTTAATTATATGCAGATATCTTCATTTGCTCCTTTCTTGGTATAAGTAGTATATGCAAAAGTAAAAGGCATGTTAAAATGGGAGAGAGTCTTATTTTACTTTGCAAAGGCATCATTTATGCCATAAAAACAAAACCATCATCTTATACATCATCCCATGGGAAAGCAGCTTTGATAATTTTGGAAAAGTACTATGCAAATTCTAGGAAATCGCAGAAATAATTGCCACCTTCCAAATTAAACTAAACTCATGTGAACATGTGTTTTAAATTACAGGTAATACACTGTAGGTGTTATTATTAGCATTAGAAGGTCTTTCAGAGTTTTTAAGAACCTCAACTTTCAAGACCCTAGCCAAATATTCAGTTAGCCCTTTTAAATGTCATTCTAGGCTTCGGATTTCTTTTGCAGTGAAGCTCAAAAGTCTTTTCCTTTAATTCAGACTGAATGAAAACCCCACTGATCAACTTTGAAATTCGCAAGAAGGAATATGGCTATCTTGGTGAGTCCTTTCTCCTTTAATTATTATACTAATTACCTATCATTATGTAATAAATTACCTTCAGATTTGCAGATATAAATAAAAAGAAGTAACTGGAAAAGTTTAGGAAGAGCAGTGGTATATAAGCAAATAATCTTATTTCACTTAATAAGAATCAAAAGAAAGGTACTATTCATTCTTCAACTGCTGTTCCCAATTCATCCCTAGAAGATTTTCTGGAAGTTATCACACTTCATGTCATAAGAGTAGTCATACAATACACAATTCAATTGATGGTTCAATTGGAGGAAAATAAGCAGCACTCTTAATTCTGTTAAAACAAAGGCAGGTGGCATTCAATTAGCTATGATGACTTTCATAATTTGAACTCTCCACATATATGACATCCTAGTCACAAACACTAATTAAGTCCCCTCAGGATAGAGGCAGGATCATATATCTTATGTCTTATAGCAATTACCTAACTAGAATGCTGAATAATTGTTCACAATATGCCAATGTGTTTCTCCCTACAGCAAGTTTTGTGCAAAACTTTTCATACATTCCGAGCAAAAAAAAAAAAATTCTGTACATAAAAGTTGCTAAATGTTCAAATAGTTTAATTTTGAGCTATACCAGAAATGGATACAATTAGGCTGTGTGGTTTTCACACTTCCTGATTCACAAACTTGACCTATCTAAAGCCTTCTTAGTATATTCATGAATCAAATATTCTTTGCTTTTCTCTGAATGAGGTGATGATAGTGTGAACATAGTTCTAGAGCATGTCCAATATGACTTTGACATTTGTCTAAATCATATCCTTTCAAAATACTTCCCTCTTGGGATTTTAGGTAGTATTTCTTCATCCAGGTACACTGTTTCAGAAACCTGCTTCAATTTCTTACAAAGCGGCTGGGGGAGGAGGTATGGGTAGCAATAGAAAGCCCAAATTTTATACTTTTATTTATTAGGTGGTCTGGAAGATGAACTCCATTGTAAAGTCTTTAGGCACTTCTGATAGGATTTAATTCTTTAGGTTTTGATGCCATTTTCAATATAAAGGTGAATCTCCCAAGCAAAAGATTAGAAGACTACCAAAGAGTGATTGGCAGATCTTTCACCTTCATATTCCCCATTGGGACATGTAGGTTATACCTATCAAATTTCTAATGGCTCATTACAATAAAGGGTTAGCAGAAATTCAACATGTTTTTCAAAGTAACACATTTTCTGCATTTCCATAATACATTTCTATGAAAAATAAAAGCAGTAGCAGCATTAAATTATTAATATAACCATTTTCTCCTCAGTAAACCTACTTTTATTCCATCTCACATGGATCATGAACAATGTCTGCCAAAGATGATGTCCAGTATTTCAGGAAGTCAGTCTGACTTCCTTCTCCATATATCATTCCCTAAAGTCAGGTAAAATGACAACTATCTCTCCCCATACAAGTGTTACACAATGATGTAAATTAAATTATCAGCTCAACCACAGGAAAAACATTCAAAGTGAAACCAGGCTCTGATGTCCTCCTTGATTTTGTCCTCAGTTAATTCTGACCATTTTGCGCCTTTATTTCTCGGGTTTCAGTTCTTAAGTTCCCATGCTCCAATATCTACTGACTGTTTAAGGAAGCCCTCTTTCTGGAGTTATGAATATAAAATTTGGCATTACACATCTTTATTCTTCAAGGGCCGTTTACTCATAAACTCAATGTACCTCTAATCAGTAGAACTTTAAGCAATGAGAGTATGTGAGATTGTCAAGAAAACTTAGGGAAAGGCAGATCTTCTTGGTGCTACTTAAATCACAACTCACAGTCATCTACTCTTCCTTGTAGAAGGGTATTGGGCTCTCTTTTTCCCTAGCACACCTCAAAAATATTAACATTACTTTTGAAGAACACTTTTGAAAAACTTCCAACCATTGTTCTAAGAGATATTAATATTCTCTTTGACATGGCCCCCTACCAACTGTACAATGTGGTACAAAATATCTCAGATTAGAATATTCTAAAATATATATGGTTGTATTGTGTCAAATGCACTTCTCTTCTTGAGATGGCCTTCCCTACCTCCTTCCCTTGAAGAAGGGAAAAAATGACAGAATTTTACAAATCTTGTGCTACAAATCCAATGTGGAATTTTTAACATTTCTTGCAGTAAAATTTAACCATATTAATACGGTTTTATTTATAGCATTTCTCATACCAGAATGGCAGAATAGGTTTACTACCACTAATATTAGTATATTTTGAAAAGTTTCTCACAGATAAACATTTCAAAGTGCACAGCTCTTGCAATTCAAACATCTTCAGGGCACTTCTAAATCACTGAAATATTAAATTACAATCACTATAGTTCAATGTTGTATAGGAAAACATACAACTACATTGATCCATGAATTTGTCATTCAAAAATCATCAAATAAATATTTTGAAGAAAATAAACTTCACTAAAAAGTAGCATAAATTTAAAACAAAATCACCTTTCTACATCAAAAGTCATGAATCAAAAGAGGGATTGAATTAGTTACAGGAAGTATTTGCATGTTTCCTTTGATATAAACTCAGAATATAATTCAACAGGAAATATAATATACTTATTCATTCCTTAGAATGATAATATACTATGCATTTCTTAGAATAAGTTATTGATGGCCTGTTTTTTTCTTTTTAGTTAAATGGAAAAGAGGAAAATATGTTTTCATACAATTATCAACTCAAAGTCCTTAAATATGCCAAATATAAAAGTTATGCACGGAAACTATATAATATCACCAAGATTCAGCCTCATGGATTGGGGTTTTCAAAGATTACTTTGCCTATTTAGATCTTTGTTAGAAGAGGGATTTCATTGTATTTAGAAAATGGAATTAATTAGGGCAGCCTGTGGAATTTATTCACATTTGCTATGTAAGAATTTATTCGCTTAAAAGGTTTCATTCTTTTGTCAAGGATTAGCTGAAGAGAACTTTATAGCATCTAAATATAGCTCAGAGGAACAATTTAGTGCATCTTGAAATCCATTACATAAATGTAAAGTTTTTTCCCCATTGGAACTGGATGAGCCTTACATATACCAATTTTTGCACCTGTTTCAGATTCTTTTTTGGAAATTTATTTTGTAAATTTAAAAATAATTTTCTACATAGACACTGAATAATTATTTGGATTCTTTTAGGGAAATGTTAAGTTATTGTCATACTCTTCAAAATAACCATCAGGGGAAAAGAGAGTGGCCAGATTACAAATTCCTGGAGGGCAAGAATTAGGTCATAGTCATCTTTTTATCCCTGGCATCCCATTTACCGAGTAAGCAATAACAAGTGTTATCTTGAATGAGTGAACGAATAAATGCATTGTAAATCTAGCCATGACTTTTAGCCAATGGGATGCATTATTTTTACCATACGACTTTACCCATTAGTTTAACATCTTTTATCTAAGTCTACATTTACTCTAATATAGATAGTTTCTGAAAGTGTCAATATAAGTTTAAATGTTTGCATTAAACACCCAGAATTAAACAACAACAACAACAAGTGTATTTTTTCATTTTTGGAACCAAAAATAAATTTGAAACAAAACAATTTCTTGTGCTTAATGCTTTTACAAAAACATATTTAGTGTTTAAGGTAGAGTTGGAGAAGGAATATAGGAAAGAAAAAAGAGAGAGAAAGGACACAAGAGTGAGAGAGGGAGGGAGGAATACCAACATTTTTGAGAAAAAGCAAAATAAAACGAAACAGAAGTCTGTAGTCTACCCACTGTAGGATTAGGTCTGCTACAAGGAATTCATAGTAGTATCTAGGTCATGCCAGGAATAACATTTTAATTGAACATTTTTGGTTCCTAGAAGGATACCAAATTTTCTGGGTTGAAAATTTCCTACAATGTAGATTCTGCTTTATATTATTAGTTGATCATTAGAACTTTTCTGAACATTGTGTCTTTGTTAAACTATTTCTTTTATTTCCAAAGATATAAAAAGCTTTTAAAATGCTCTAAGTTTCTTAGATTCCAAGAGAAATGCAAATGGAGGAAAATACCTCAAAATGATTGCTTTGTAAGATTTAAAGTTAATAGCAGAATACATTCCTTCACCTACATGCACAGTTCTTCAAACAGACCTTGAACCTCAGGCAATCACACACTCACCAGTTCTCTTGTTTCACACCTTTAAATTTAAAATCCTCTTCAGTGGTAATGATGGCAAAGCTGCTAGAGCTCTTTCCGCTTATACCCTCATAGCTCTTTTCACTATAGTTCTGGTGGCCTTTTCTTAACTGTATCTAGCCAAAAAATTCAATTGGTTCAACACTTTAAAAATAATTCTGGTTTGAAGCCTGGGTTCATGTAAAAACGCTTTACAGAATATACTGGAATTCTATTATGCAATGTATGAATGCCTCATAAGCTTATTAATTTGATATGCTATGAAATCTAAACTCAACTGGAAAAAAACAAGTTATAGAAATAAACATTATGTATGCAGACTCATTTTAAAAGTAAAGGTTTAAGAAATGGACTTTGTGCAAATTAGTGTTGATTTAAAATATTCTTAAGCGAAAATCCATCTCATGTGACTTTATTCAGGACATTCATTTCATCAGACATCCAGCAGCAATGCTCATTTCAACACTGAGCACACAGAATCAGGATGACTCAGATATACATTGCTTTTGGAAGGAGACTTTAAGACAAAAGCATCTCTCACATTTGCATATGTGTCAACTTGGGAAATCACTGCCTCTCAACAGCTCTAAATAGTTTTTTTGTGGCAGACAGATGTGGAAAGCAATATTTCAGGCATAAGTTTCCATTGTCCTTCAGCAGCACAAGGTACTGGGCTATGTACAGAGGGTGGCTGTGATACAGACTAGAAGCCACAAAGAAATCGAGGCATCTCCAGCTTAGGTCACTAAATCCTCAGAGGCAGTTTGTTCACTGGCAAATGATCCACAGGATCCACAGGATGAGTTTCAGCTCTAAAAGGCTGACCCTGTGAAATGATCAGTTAGCTGAGGAAGTGTATGATTCCCCGTAGCCAAACACCCTCTATAACTGTATAGCCCTGCTCTGAAAAGTCTAGATCCTTAATGGGTTAAATAGAGAAAATGACCTGTTCATTTAACATTGACTTTTGTTAACAGAACAACATTTCAATGAAGGAATTTAGATTTTGATGCAATTCCATTCCTGGGTATATATCCAAAAGAAATGAAAACGCTAATTCGAAAAGATATATGCACCCCAATGTTCACAGCAGCACTATTCACAATAGCCAAGATGTGGAAGAACCTAAATGTCCATCAGACAGATGAACGGATAAAGATGATGTGGTGTACACACACACACACACACACACACACACACACACACACACACACACAAGAATATTACACAGCCATAAAAGAGAATGAAATTCTGCCATTTGCAGCAACATGGATGGACCTAGAGAATATTATGGTTAGTGAAGTAAGTCAAACAGAGAAAGACAAATGCTGTATGATATCACTTATATGTGGAATCTAGAAAGTAATGCAAATGAATTTATATAGGAAAATAGAAATAGACTCACAGATATAGAAAACAAACTAGTGGTTACCAGTGGGGAGAGGGAAGGGGGGCAGGGGCAAGACAGGGGGATGAAATTAAGAGATACAAACTACTGTATATAAAACAGATAAGCAACAAGGATATATTGTACAGCACAGGGAATCACAGCTATTATCTTGTAATAACTTTTATTTTTTTGTAATAACTTTCAAAGGAATGTAAACTGTAAAAGCACTGAATCACTACACTGTACACCTGCAATTAATATTGTAAATCAACTATACTTCAATAAAAACAGAAATCAATTTAAGTTGGCTACCTAAAAATTTAATTCTACAGTATTCAATTCAGAACCTGACAAAGAAAGATAATTCTATATTATCATTGCTGTTATTTATTGCTCTTATTACTGATACTAATGCTGATGTTACTTTTTATAATTATTATTAGTTCTACTTCTATTACTATGACCATTGTTATCATTACCACAACCACTCTTTGCCTGGGCCTTCTGTAATAGCCTCCCCACTAATTTTACTAGCTCTACTCTAATACTTTCATTATCCATCATTGCCTTCATCACTTTTATCATTCATACTGCAACCAGACTGAGCTTTCAAAAGTATGACTGAGACCTAATTCAAAAAGACGCAAGCACCCCAATGTTCACTGCAGCACTATTTACAATAGTCAGGTCATGGAAGCAACCTAAATGCCCATCGACAGAAGAATGGATAAAGAAGATGTGGTTCATGTATACAATGGAATACTACTCAGCCGTAAAAAGGAACAAAATTGGGTCATTTGTAGAGATGTGGATGGATCTAGAGACTGTCATACAGATGAAGTAAGTCAGAAAGAGAAAAACAAATATCATATATTAACACATATATGTAGAATCTAGAAAAATGGTACAGATGAACCAGTTTGCAGGGCAGATGTAGAGAACAAATGTATGGACACCAAGGGGGGAAAGTGGTGGGGGTAGGGGTGGTGGTGTGATGAATTGGGAGATTGGGATTGACATATATACACTAATATGTATAAAATGGATAACTAATAAGAACCTGCTGTGTAAAAAAATAAATTAAATTCAAAAAAAATTAAAAAGTATGAATGAGACCTTATCACACCTCTGCTGAAAGTCCTCCAGTAATTGCCCATCTGCTCAAAGTAAAATGCAAGCTGCTGATCCTGTTAACTATGAATAATCTTGTCCCTGTTTACCAATATCATACCACACTAGTGTAGCTGGGGTACAGGGGAAGGCACAGCTCATTGTACACTGGCCCTCAATGCCCCCAATCTTACTGAACTAATTTGGGTCCCAGAGCCTTTGCACCTGCTGTTCCCACCACCTGGAATTCTCACGCCCCAGCCTTTGTGTGGAGCTTCCTGACAGCTACTGTCATTTCCATGGTTCAACTGTCACCTCCTGATGGAGTGCTTTCCTGGATGCCCAGTGCTGTGCTATCACTCTCTAGATTATCATCTCATCTTTTTATTGCTTTTGGCATAACTTGCAATTTTTCTGTTCAAGTTTTCACTGTCTCTCTAAGATGTAAACTTCATGAGGGCAGGAATCTTGTCTGTTTTCACATAAAATTGTCATTAATCCATTGTAAGTACTCAATAAAAATATTTTGAACAAACAAATGGAGGAATAAATTATTATTAATGGGAGCTTGTATTTACTGATCACTTACTAAGAACCGATGTGCTGTGATTACATTATCATAATTAATCTGCAGTGTCAGACTGTAAGGGAAGAAGTGTTAATTATCTCAGTTTTATAGCCTATAACATATGCAAGGCTTAGGGAGGAAGACAAATGGGGACCCAGACACTTTGAGTCCAAATACTCAAAAGTTATAAACCAAGCTAATAAACTGTTACATAAAATACATTCTCTACCCTTATCTTGGCAATATAACATCATAAAACACGTAAGATCAGGCTTGAATTTTTTAATTCCTCAGATTCCACACAAGGATGCAGAGATATGGGAAAAGATCATTCTGGACCCCCAACCCCCAGCCTACCTCCCTTATCTCCCACCCTAGGCCATGTCCCATACTGCAAGGGTCTGTGGACAGCCCAGCTCCCATGTCCAAGCTCAGTCCCTGCCCCATCAAATAGCTCTCCCTGGAGGACACTTTGTTCCTGTGGTCTATCCATGGGAAGACAGGTGAGGAGAGAGGCCTTTGCAGGACCTGGAAGTGGGTACAAGGTCATGTGCATAAAAGGCCTCAGGAATCCAGAAGCATGTTCTAAAAGTGGAGATACAGGCTCCAGGTAAGAACATCCTTTTGGTGGCATGAACTTCATCTTGTGAAGAAAGGTGTGGCCAGAGGAAAAGCAGAGCTTTCTAAAGCAGGGACCCCTTTCACCCGAGTCCAAAACTAAAACTAAGACTCAAAAGTTGGAGCCTTAAAAGAATGAGTGGCAGTTTGATTTCAAATCCAGCCATTCTGATTGCAATACCCATGCTTTTAAGCACTCTGACAACCATTTCAAATCACAGTTATCATAGAAAATGACAATGTTTGTAATGCATATTGGGGTAAATCATTCAAGGTACCCTAAGCCCTGTCATGCTGCCTTGAATGCTAAGACGATCAGTATTTAGACATATCAAAGATCATTTGAGGCAAACCAGTGTATTGAACACTAGAAAGTTGAACACTGTGCTTTACTTTTCATTGTAAATGCCATGAAATTATAAAGATCACATCAAAATGTAAGCCAGACTATTTGAATAACAGGTAATTTCATTCCAGCAAATGTTACTGAGTTCTTGCTTTGTACAAAACACTCTGCTAAGTGCTTGGGGCAGGGAAGTGAGAATAGCTACAAAGATAAATCAGATATAGTCACCATCTTCAAAAGATGTGTCATTCGTGGAGGAAAATACAAATGTACTATTGGATACAATAAAAAGCAGCATAAGTGAAGTGATTTGATAGCACTATAAGAAATTTAGTTTAGGAGTACAGGGAATGTTGGGTTAATTCTCAACGAAGGATCAAGAGAAGGAGTTTATGAAACTCCAGATGGCATTTGAAGTGGATTTTGAAAGGTAAGTAGGACTTCAGTAGTTCAGGTTGGTGGGGAGGACTTCCTGGGTTGCTAGAACAACATGAGCAGAGGCAGGACAGTCAGAGTGACTGGTACATCGTGGGCAAGTCCAAGGTGGGTAGAATGAAGAATACTCTGGGAGAAGATGTTGGAAAAGTAGTTTTATGTCAGACTAAGCAAGAGTATGAATGAAATGTGAAGACATCTGAATTTTATCTTTAGACCACAGGGAGGCACTGATGAATTTTGTTGAGGCAAGGAGTAACGTAATTTTAATTGTTTTGAGAACATAGCTGAAGGAATTCGTAAGAAGAATAAATTAGTAGTGCCAAGGATGTGCAGATGAGCTGGGTTTTACACAGGGCAGTAGTGGTGGAAATGCAAAGAATTTGATAGAATTATGGAGAAGTTGAATAAACTGGGATGAGTAATCACTTGATAAGGGGCTCCCAATAGGGGCTGACAATGATTTGGAAGTGTGTAGCCTGGACAACTAGAAGGATAGTGGCTAAAGGCTCAGGAGACAGGAATAAATGTTATCAAATACATGGGTTTGGAGTTTATGTTGGAAAAGAGGAGGGCTCAACTTCCCCAGAGAGGGAAAGAATGGAAAAGAGATTTACAGAAAAGAAGTGGTAAGGACATCTCATGAAGTTAATAAAGAATGGCTCGTATTTTCTCAGTGAAGCAGAATCCAAGATCATCAGTTGAGAAGGAAGGGATTAGAGTAGGGCTGGGGTTTTAAATAGTTTTAAAACTTTTAAAATTATGGGACTTGAATGAGGGTTTGGGAAATGGATTGCTGAATAATTTGGACCCTTATTTGGTTGCCTAATGTACCCTTTACTTGATCCACTGATATGTGGAGAAGTAAATTCAATAAAAGTTCTAACACTAAAATGGTTTTGCCGGAATGTTTTATGTTCTTCTCTAGAGTTTGTAGATACTTAAATGATTTTTTTTTAAATTTTCAAAGTATTTATATTTTAGAAACAATTAGAAAAAAGGCATGTTTGTCATGTCTGCAAATAAGACTGATCATATTTTGGATTTGTGAATGGATGAAATCAATGAAAACGAGTAGAACAGTGAACAGAGAGTTGTGTACAAACTAAATAAAATTACTTAAGGTGCTTCCCCTTTACACGTTTTAGCATATGGTTCTGGAAAATGAGATGTTTTCCCAAGCCCTTCAGTCTTGGCAATAATATAAAATGGATTGAGATTTTCAACTAAAAGGAAAAAAAGAAGAGTAAACAATGGCTTTAATGAAAAGCACCCAGAATTGAATTGGCCCTATTTAATAGCCATTTAGACAAATAGCTGGTTTCACAAAATTAACTGACATTTGCCTACAATACTATCAATCTAATTTTAGGGAGTAAATAATAATGGGATTTATTCTGTCATCTCAAAATTGGCCCCTGTAAATTCACACAGTTCTAATTTATCTACCCTAATATAAGGCAGATTTAATTGTAAGACACTTTAATTAGTGCTCACTCTGTACTTGGTAGTTAGTTGCTACCATTTCAGCCTCTTCAGGTTTTATGTGCATCCTGCAATTCTAGTGTACTGCAAAGCAAATATAGATCACCAAAAGGTTACCTCTCAGAATACTTAATAAAGATAAAAAATAGCAAAATAGAAACTCTATTTCAAATGCCAGACTACTGCACAACTCGATTAAAGGAACATAATCTGAGCTCCAAGAACCTAAAATTATTTCAGTACGAGACAACAGTGGCAGCAGGAAGGAATGAGTGATACCTGAGGAGAAGAATAGAAATTGGCACCTCACTGCATGTGGGGGTCAAAGTCCAAAGTGTCCAGCCCAGGTTACCTGGAGAAGGACTGGGATGACAGAGCTCAAGGAGTCTGGAAAGAAAAGAATCAAAAACACTAGCGGAGGAAATAGGAAGGGAGGAGAGGTATTCCATACTTGAAAATGAGAGGGAAGGAGGAGAGACTCAGAAATGACAAAAGGAGGATCAACCTATGAGCTGACCTTTATTTTCTCAGGGATACAAGGTAATCAGCCCAGTGTGAGGGAACAGCTGCTGTGGGAAACGGGCTAGTGGAATACAGGATAGATTCCCTTCTCCTGCCTGATAATTACTGATGGTCTAGAATCACCATTCCTGGCAGAAATATGAAATCCAACATTTATGAACTAGGGTTTAAAACAAGGAGGCCCAGAACCCCAAGTCTTCATTTTATAAATACTCTATTTTACTAGCTAGAGTGAAGATTTTAAAGCTGATATAATAGCGAAGTATTTGAGGGAATAAATAGGAGACCAGTTTTTCCTGAGCTGGCAGCACAATCTCAAAGGCTAATGGATCATCATTCCCAAAGGGTCCATGAGCCAAGAACATTACAACTACTGAGATTTTAAGCAAACTCTCCCTCTTATCTGATTACTGAATTTTTCCAAGCTCTCCCACACCTCCACCAAGAGAAAAAGGTAGGACACCAGAAATTATTGGTTGTCTACACTAAGCCCATCCACCCTTCTTGTCTGTTTCTCACTGGAAAATTCTCCCCTCCACTATGTGACTCAGTGGTAAACTAAATAGTCTGAGCCATCATGGAAATCAAATTGCTTTGCAGAGGAAATAGCAGGAATGGATTGGTTCAGAAAGGAGTATACATACAAGTTCTGGCCAATGAGACCTGAGGGAGTTGCCTGCAGGACCTCTGGGTATGGTTAAACATTATCTTTTTTTCTCTGGACATTCTGGTGTTTGAATGCGGCTTCTGGAAAGATACAATCATCTATTAACCGTGAGGGGACAAGCCAGAAGACAATGCTGACAGGTTGCGAATGCGAGAAGGGGAAGACAGAAAGGGTATCTGTCAGGTTCTATGTTAACCAACCCTGGAAACATCACACCTCAGCCCTCTCTTCTATATGAGATAACACATTTTTCTTACATGTTACTTAAAGTTTTTGTTTGTTGTTAGTTGAAGCAAATCCCATCTTAACTGATTTAAAGGGGTGGGGCATAGGAGAAAGCTCCTATTCTCAGCTAATTACCAACGTCTCTCATTTTCTGATTGATTCTCCCATTCAGCAAAGGTACTTTTAAAACTTATTATTATTATTATTTTTAAATTTAGTTTTGGCTGCATTGGGTCTTCGCTGCTCCGCGCGGGCTTTCTCTAGTTGTGGTGCGCGGGCTTCTGGTTGCAGTGGTTTCTCTTGTTCTGGAGCACTGGCTCTAGGTGCATAGGCTTCAGCAGCTGTGGTGCACGAGCTTAGTTGCTCTGTGGCATGTCGGATCTTCCTGGACCAGTGATCAAACCTGTGTCCCCTGCAGTGGCAGGCGGATTCCTAACCACTGCACCACCAGGGAAGTCCCCAAGGCACTTTTAACAGAGCCCTGGTCTGTGTTATAATGCACATCCAATTATTGTTATGCACTTACATAGCTCCCTAGGGTTGTCAACTTCCCTAAACACCAACATTTTGAAAGAGCCCTCAAGATCATAAATACAAGTTCTGTGAATTGTGGAAAAAAAGAGCCTTATAGCACAAAGTACAAAGAAAAGCCATTTGAGGATACACAGATAAAATCTTCATGAGGGAAGAATATGAAAACAGATTTATTTCAAAGCAGATCAACGCTAATGAGCTTTAAGATGTTTATGATTTGCTTTTAAACAGTAGGCAATGCAAATAATGTTTCATGTGGAATACACTCTCTGACTTAAAAACAGCATTTGCAAAACTTGGTCATTTATTTGCAAACTGCTGGTTAATAGCTAAACTTATCTGGAGCATCTTTTTTTTTTTAACATAAATCTTTATTGGAGTAAAATTGCTTCACAATACTGTGTTAGTTTTTGTTGTACGCTGAAGTGAATCAGCCACATGCATACACATGTCCCCATACCCCCTCCCTCTTGAGCCTCCCTCCCATCCTCCCTGTCCCACCCCTCTAGGTCATCACAAAGCACCAAGCTGATCTCCCTGTGCCATGCTGCTGCTTCCCACTAGCTATTTTACATTCGGTATAGTGTATACATGTCGATGCTGCTCTCACTTCGCCCCAGCTTCTCCCTCCCACTCCGTGTCCCCAAGTCCATTCTCTATGTCTACATCTTTACTCCTGACCAGCAACTAGGTTCATCAGTACCATTTTCTTTTTAGATTCCATACATATGTGTTAACATACAGTATTTGTTTTTCTCTTTCTGACTTACTTCACTTTGTATGACAGACTCTAGGTCCATCCACCTCACTACAAATAACTCAATTTCGTTTCTTTTTTTTTTTTTTTTTTGGCGGTACGTGGGCCTCTCACTGTTGTGGCCTCTCCCGTTGCGGAGCACAGGCTCCGGACGCGCAGGCTCAGCAGCCATGGCTCACGGGCCCAACCGCTCCACGGCATGTGGGATCTTCCTGGACCGGGGCACAAACCCGTGTCCCCTGCATCGGCAGGCGGGCTCTCAACCATGGCACCACCAGGGAAGCCCCTCGTTTCTTTTTATGGCTGAGCAATATTCCATTGTATATATGTGTCACATCTTCTTTATTCATTTATCTGTCAATGGGCATCTAGGTTGGTTCCATGTCCTGGCTATTGTAAATAGTGCTGCAGTGAACATTGTGGCACATGTCTCTTTCTGAACTATGGTTTTCTCTGGGTATATGTCCAGTAGTGGGATTGCTGGGTCATATGGCAGTTCTATTTTTAGTTTTTTAAGGAACCTCCATATTGTTTTCCATAGCAGTTGTATCAATTTACATTCCCAACAGTGCAGGAGGGTTCCCTTTTCTCCACACCCTTTCCAGCATTTAGTACTTCTAGATTTTTTGATAATGGCCTTTCTGACCGACGTGAGGTGATACCTCATTGTAGTTTTGATATGCATTTCTCTAATAATCACTGATGCTGACCATCTTTTCATGTGCCTCTTGGCCATCTATATGTCTCCTTGGTGAAATGTCTATTTAGGTCTTCTGCCCATTTTTTAATTGGATTGTTTGTTTTTTAATACTGAGCTCCATGAGCTGTTTGTATATTTTGGAGATTAATCCTTTGTCTGTTGTTTCACTTGCAAATATTTTCTCCCATTCTGAGGGTTGTCTTTTGTCTTTTTTATGGTTTCCTTTGCTGTGCAAAAGCTTTTAAGTTTGATTAAGTCCCATTTGTTTATTTTTGTTTTTATTTTCGTTACTCTAGGAGGTGGGTCTAAAAAGATCTTGCTGTGGTTTATGTCAAAGAGTGTTTTTCCTATGTTTTCCTCTAAGAGTTTTATAGTGTCTGGTCTTACATTTAGGTCTTTAATCCATTTGGAGTTTACTTTTGTGAAAGGTGTTAGGTAGTGTCCTAATAACATTCTTTTATACGTAGCTGTCCAGCTTTCCCAGCACCACTTATTGAAGAGGCTGTCTTTCCTCCATTGTATACTCTGGCCTCCTTTATCGTAAATTAGGTGACCATATGTGTGTGAGTTTATCTCTGGGCACTCTATCCTGTACTATTGATCTATATTTCTGTTTTCGTGCCAGTACCATCCTGTCTCGATTACTGTAGCTTTGTAGTATAGTTTGAAGTCAGGAAGCCTGATTCCTCCAACTCTGTTTTTCTTTCTCAAGATTGCATTGGCTTTTCATGGTCTTTTGTGTTTCCATACAAATTGTAAAATTTTTTGTTCTAATTCTGTGAAGAATGACATTGGTAGTTTGATAGGGATTGCACTGAATCTGTAGATTGCTTTGGGTAGTATAGTCATCTTCACAATATTGATTCTTCCAATCCAAGAACATGGTATATTTCTCCTTCTGTTTATGTCATCTTTGATTTCTTTCATCAGTGTTTTATAGTTTTCTGAGTACAAGTCTTTCACCTCCTTAGGCAGGTGTATTCCTAGGTATTTTATTCTTTTTGTTGCAGTGGTATATGGGAGTGTTTCCTTAATTTCTCTTTCTGATTTTTCATTGTTGGTGTATAGGAATGCCAGAGATTTCTGTGCATTAACTTTGTATCCTGCAATCTTATGAAATTCATTGATTAGTTCTAGTAGCTTTCTGGTGGCATCTTTAGGATTTTCTATTTATAGTATCATGTCATCAGCGAACAGTGAAAGTTTTATTTCTTCTTTTCCAATTTCTATTCCTTTTATTTCTTTTTCTTCTCTGACTGCTGTGGCTAGGACTTCCAAAACTATGTTGAATAAGAGTGGCGAGAGTGGACATCCTTGTCTTGTTCCTGATCTTAGTGGAAATGCTTTCAGTTTTTCACCATTGAGTACGACGTGTGCTTTGCATTTGTCATATATGGCCTTTATTATGTTGAGATAGGTTCCCTCTATGCCAATTTTCTGGAGAGTTTTTATCATAAATGGGTGTTGAATTTGGTCTGAAGTTTTTCTGCATCTATTGAGATGATCATATGGTTTTTATTCCTTAATTTGCTAATGTGGTGTATCACACTGATTGATTTGCGTATACTGAAGAATCCTCTCATCCCTGGTATAAATCCCACTTGCTCATGGTATATGATCCTTTTAATGTGTTGTTGGATTTTGTTTGCTAGTATTTTGTTCAGGATTTTTGCATCTATGTTCATCAGTGACATTGGTCTATAATTTTCTTTTTATGTGATATCTTTTCCTGGTTTTGGTATCAGGATGATGGTGGCTTCATAGAATGAATTTGAGAATGTTTCTCCCTCTGCAATTTTTTTGGAAGAGTTTGACAAGGATGGGTGTTAGTTCTCTAAATGTTTGATAGAATTCGCCTGTGAAGCCATCTGGTCCTGGACTTTTGTTTGTTGGAAGATTTTTTTTTTTTTTCGGTACGCGGGCTTCTCACTTGTTGTGGCCTCTCCCGCTGAGGAGCACAGTCTCCAGATGCGCAGGCTCAAAGGCCATGGCTCACGGGCCCAGCCACTCCGCGGCATGTGGGATCTTCCCAGCCCGGGGCACGAACCCGTGTCCCCTGCATCGGCAGGCGGACTCTCAACCACTGTGCCACCAGGGAAGCCCTGCTGGAAGATTTTTAATTACAGTTTCTATTTCATTGATTGTGATAGGTCTGTTTATATTTTCTAATTCTTCCTGGTTCAGTCTTGTAAAATTGTACATTTACAAGAATATGTCCATTTCAGCTAGGTTGTCCATTTTATTGGCATATAGTTGCTTGTAGTAGACTCTTATAATCCTTTGTATTTTTGTGGTGTCAGTTGTGATTTCTCCTTTTTCAATTCTAATTTTATTGATTTGTGTCCTCTCCCTTGTTTTCTTGATGAGTCTGGCTAAGGGTTTATCAATTTTGTTTATCTTCTCAAAGAACCAGCTTTTAGTTTTATTGATTATTGATCTTTGCTATTGTTTTCTTCATTTCTATTTCATTTATTTCTGCTCTGATCTTTATGATTTCTTTCCTTCTACTGACTTTGGGTTTTCTTTGTTTTTCTTTCTCTAGTTCTTTTAAGTGTAGGGTTAGATTGTTTATTTGAGATTTTTCTTGTTTCTTGAGGTGAGATTGAATTGCTATAAACTTCCCTCTTAGAACTGCTTTTGCTGCATCCCATAGGTTTTGTGTCATTGTGCTTTTATTGTCATTTGTTTCTATGTATTTTTTAATTTCTTCTTTGATTTCTTCAGTGATCTCTTGGTTATTTAG
Organism: Phocoena sinus; assembly: GCF_008692025.1. Lineage (NCBI taxonomy): Eukaryota > Metazoa > Chordata > Mammalia > Artiodactyla > Phocoenidae > Phocoena > Phocoena sinus. The sequence continues at coordinate 48,678,412 of NC_045768.1, read as the reverse complement.
TAGCGTATTGTTTAGCCTCCACCTGTTTATATTCTTTACAGTTTTTTTCCTGTAATTGATATCTAGTCTCATAGCACTGTGGTCGGAAAAGATACTTGACATGATTTCAGTTTTCTCAAATTAACCAAGGCTTGATTTGTGATCCAAGATGTGATCTATCCTGGAGAATGTTGCTTGTACACTTGAGAAGAAGTGTATTCTGCCACTTTTGGTTGGAATATTCTATCAATATCAATTAAATCTATCTGGTCTATTGTGTCATTTAAAGCTTGTGTTTCCTTATTTATTTCCTGCTTGGATGATCTGTCCATTGGTGTAAGTGGGGTGTTAAAGTCCCCTACTATTATTGTGTTACTGTCGATTTCTCCTTTCATGGTTGTTAGCATTTGCCTTATGTGTTGAGGTGCTCCTATGTTGGGTGCATAAACATTTATAATTGTTGTATCTTCTTCTTGGGTTGATTCTTTGATCATTATGTAGTGTCCCTCCTTATCTCTTGTAACAGTCTTTATTTTAAATTCTATTTTATCTGTTACGAGTATTGCTACTCCAGCTTTCTTTTGATTTCCATTTTCATGGAATATCTTTTTCCATCCCCTCACCTTCAGTCTGTATGTGTCCCTAGGTCTAAAGTGGGTCTCTTGTAGACAGCATATATAGGGGTCTTGTTTTTGTATCCATTCAGCCAGTCCGTGTCTTTTGGTTGGGGCATTTAATCCACTTACATTCAAGGTTATTATCAATATGTATATTCCTATTACCATTTTCTTAATTGTTTTGGGTTTGTTTTTGTGGGTCTTTTTCTTCTCTTGTGTTTCCTGCCTAGAGAAGTTTCTTCAGCATTTGTTGTAAAGCTGGTTGGTGATGCTGAATTCTCTTAGCTTTTGCTTGTCTGAAAAGGTTTTGACTTCTCCATCAAATCTGAATGAGATCCTTGCTGGGTAGAGTAATCTTGGTTGTAGATTTTTCTGTTTCATCACTTTATGTATCTCCTGCCACTCCCTTTTGGCCTGCAAAGTTTCTGCTGAAAAATCAGCTGATAACCTTATGGGAATTCCTTTGCATGTTATCTTTTGCTTTTCCCTTGCTGCTTTTACTATTTTTTCTTTGAATTTAATTTTTGTTAGTTTGATTAATATGTGTCTTGGTGTGTTTTTCCTAGGGTTTATCCTGTATGGGACTCTCTGTGCTTCCTGGACTTGGTGACTATTTCCTTTCCCATGTTAGGGAAGTTTTCGACTATAATCCCTTCAAATATTTTCTCAGTCCCTTTCTTTTTCTCTTCTTCTTCTGGGACCCCTATAATTCAAATGTTGGTGTGTTTAGTGTTGTCCCAGAGGTGTCTGAGATTGTCTTCAATTCTTTTCATTCTTTTTCTTCATTCTGCTCCTTGACAGTTATTTCCACCATCTTGTCTTCCAGATCACTTATTCATTCTTCTGCCTCAGTTATTCTGTTATTGATTCTTTCTAGTGCATTTTTCATTTCAGTTATTGTGTTATTCATCTCTGTTAGTTTGTTCTTTAGTTCTCTTCTAGATCTTTGTTAAACATTTCTTGTATTTTCTCAATCCATGCCTCCATTCTATTTCTGAGATTGTGGATCATCTTTACTATCATTACTCTGAATTCTTTTTCAGGTAGATTGCCTATTTTTTCTTCATTTATTTGGTCTTGTAGGCTTTTACCTTGCCTACAAGGTAGGCATTCAGATGCTCCTTCACCTGTGACATCTTTTTTGCCATCTCATTTTTTTTTTTTTTTTTTTTTAATGAGTGGGATTGTGTTCCTGTCTTACTGGCTGTTTGGCCTGAGGCTTTCAACACTGGAGTTTGTAGGCTGTTGGGTAGAGCTGGGTCTTCGTGCTGAGATGAGGACCCCCATGAGACCTCACTCCGATGGATATTCCCTGCGGTATGAGGTTCTCTGTTAGTCCAGTGGTTTGGACTCAGAGCTCCCACTGCAGGAGCTTCGGCCTGAGCCCTGGCTCAAGAACCAAGATCCCACAAGCCGTGTGGGGTAGCAAAAAAAAAAAAGAGAGGGGCTTCCCTGGTGGCGCAGTGGTTGAGAGTCCACCTGCCGATGCAGGGAACACGGGTTTGTGCCCCGGTCTGGGAGGATCCCACATGCCGCGGAGCGGCTGGGCCTGTGAGCCATGGCCGCTGAGCCTGCACGTCTGGAGCCTGTGCTCCGCAGCAGGAGAGGCCACAACGGTGAGAGGCCCGCGTACCGCAAAAAAAAAAAGAGAGAGAGAGAGAGAATAACAAAGAAAAACTAAAATTAAACTAGGAAACTAACAGATATGTTAGAAAGAATATAAAAATAAAAATATAGACGAATCAACAACTGGAAGGTACAACAGTACCACCATAGTAAAAAAGAGGAGGAGGGAGAAGAAAAAAAATGGGGGGTGGGATAAAAAGGCCTTGGCTGTGGAGAGCAGGGCCTAAGCAAGGACAGTGGGTGGGGCCAATGCTCAGGACCCACAGGGCTGGAAAAGGCCCTGGGGGCTGTGGAGGGTGGGGCTTAGGCTCAAGAACAGAAGGGGCCCAGGCGTGCCCCCCACCCCTGGTCTCAAATGGCAGGGGACCTCACCTGGGAGCCCAGCAGGCTTCCTTAGCTCGAGTGGGTGGGGCAAATGCCCTCCTCTCCTCTCCTGTGGAGTACCTTTAAAATGCTTGAAAGAGTGACCCCTGAAATTATGATACCCCAAAGCTTCACTTTATATAATGGCCTTATGAGAATTTTGGTTGACAAGTCAAATATGTTAACGAGAAAATATCCTGAGAGGAAAAATTACCAGCCCTTAAAAATACATACACACACACACACACACACACACAGATATACATACTTTAAAAGGTTAATTTGCCTGCAAACACTATAAAATCAAAGTCTAAATTACACTGGAATGCTGATGTAGTTCTACATTTTACCCTAATTTTTTTTTGAATCAGGAATTTTTAATAGGCCAAAGAGGTGTAAACAGTCTATATTTTCCTATGAAGGGCAGAGCTTAAAGCCTCTATATGGAATCATAATATTATAGTTCAAAAATGTGATGCTATTGTACAAGCCAATCCTAAAGCCTTTCAACAAAAACATCATTTGCTCACACACATTTTTTCCATTATAAATATGCATGTGTGTGTGTATATATGTATATATATATAATTTTCTCATAATGTTTAAAGAATCCTATGCAGCTTTCTGTTGCCTTTAAAATAGAAGAAAAAAATTCTTCTTTAAAGTACATTTTAAACAATTAGAGTGGAAATTTTTCACAATGAATATCATTCAAAGGAATGTCCTACAGACCTTCTCTTTAGGGATATATGCATGACTAGCATTGCACGTGGGAGTCCATGTGATAGGGAAGAACTGCAGGAGGAAAGCGGTGCAGACAGGGAACACAAAAGGAATCAAGATGAGTGGGTCAAGAGTTCTTGAAAACAATGAAGAGATGCCATCAAGTGGCTGAAGAAAGAATTCTTTTTGAAGTGGGAAAGTTTTCCCATACACTGCCATCTGGTGGCCAATATTGAGAATCATTTTAGACTGATAAAACTATACAATGTGAATACCGGACTTTCACGTGGTCCATAGTTTAAGGCTTGGTAACTCCCCACTGCCATTAACAGAGTAAATCCCATTAACAACACTGATTATTTAACTTAGAGTAATGACAGATTCATAAGGAATATTAATAATGGATTATCAGCCGCAATTCTATGGTGGAGAGGGAGTATGTTTAAAATTATTACATCTGGTTTAATAAATGATGTTTAAGGAATTTTACCATAATAAATTCAAATTGAGAAGATGATTACATGTATTTAACCTTGAAGCTATACTTTTTAAAAATTGACTCATCAAATGTTTACTTTTCCTTCCCATACCTATTGGCAAGCTATTGGTAGGATCATATGTTTTTATTATTGCCCTTGTTTTCCTTTTTTGCTTTTCACCTGAACTAGACCTTGATTAATTCATTTCCATCTTTAAAAAAATATTTCTTTAAAATCTTCATTGAACTGGGCACTGATCTAGGTAATGGTTATACGACTGTGACCAAAACAGACATTTATCCTGCCCTTAAGAAGCTTATATGTAATCTAGTGTAGGGATAAACACTTGAAGAGATGTATTTGTCTACGCATTCAAAGTATACACTATTTCTTGTGCCTTGTTCAAGGATATATTAGTGAACAAAATAGACAAGGATCCTACTTTCACGTAATGCTTTGAAGTATAATGGAGGAAGTGAATAAATGTAAATAAGGACCTTTTCTAGGCAGTGACATTTAAGCTGTGATGTAAAACATGAGAAGGAGCCAGCAGAGTGCCGTGCGGGAACCAAGAGCAGAGGGACAGAACTGAAGGTGCATATGAAATGGTCCTAAGATAGGGAAAAAGGCAGAATAACTGGAAGGAAGAATGGAAGGCAAGAGAGGATATTCTTGCATTTTTAGAGGAAGCTTCCTGTTACTGTTTTGTTTGAAGAGAAAACTGAATTTGAGAACAATCTACTAAAACCATATCACAGCTTTCTGCCAGCTTTATTAATACTAGAGGATGACACTTTTTTTTTGGCGGTACGCAGGCCTCTCACTGTTGTGGCCTCTCCTGTTGCAGAGCACAGCCTCCGGACGCGCAGGCTCAGCGGCCATGGCTCACGGGCCCAGCCACTCCGCGGCACGTGGGATCCTCCCGGACCGGGGCACGAACCCGTGTACCCTGCATCGGCAGGCAGACTCTCAACCACTGCGCCACCAGGGAAGCCCAAGGATGACACTTTTGACCTGCAAATATTCCTGATATATATTACTGTGCTCAGGAAATCAGAAAGACAAAGGGTTGATGCTCGTTTTTCTTCATTCACCAGTTATAATTCTTCACTTTCTCATCTGAACTCCCCTATTACAGCACTAATCTTACCTTCTGATGACTTAGCCTGGTTAGTTAGTGCTCATCTTCCCTACAAGATGATAAGTGCTTGAGAGTAAACACTGTCTTCTTCATTGTTTACAGTCCCACAATATTGTCCTTTATACTTGGTAGCTATACAATAAATACTTAACTAAATAAAATTTTACATATAATACTAATTCATTGTAACATAGAAATTTAATTTTTAAAATTAGAACGTTCGCCTCCGCAAAGAAAAACTCAGATACAAGCTAATTTTATTTTGAGTTTCTTTATTCTGTTAGCTTTTCTAACTTAAAAGCAAAACATTATTCTTTCACATATTCTAATTATAGTCAATAGAGGTAGAACACATGATTTTTCATTAACTCTACTGCTCAGCTCTTTAAACAAGGGAAACACAGTATTTTAGGGTAACAATAGTTTTTCTTGGGAATTTATGTGACATTCTGAGTTCAGTTCATTGTCTTTAAAGTGATGACACTGCCTGAGGTTGACTTTGCTTATTTCACATTTCTCAAAATGATGAAAGTCTGTGATATCGACCACCTCTGTCATGATGACTCACCACATCAACACAGAACAGTGCTGTGAAAGTCGCACACCAGGACCAACTTCTTCCAGCATAAAATTGTGCAATTTTATTGGGAGCAGGTTCTTATAACTAAAATCAATGACTTTCCTGCATCTATGAGGCTAAGAGGGGCCTCACCTCCCAGGGAATGTATCTAACACAGGAGAAACAGCTCTGAAATAATCCAGAGATGCCTTTCATCACAGAAGTTCCCTGAGTTTTTCACTCCGAACTTGGTTCTGCATTCTTGGAGCTTGCGTGGCACCATGGACTTACCTCTACAAAATTACACTCGAACCCTATACAGTAATGATTTATTTCATATACCTGTCTTCCTTACCACAATGTAAGTCCAGAAGGGCAATTTCTTATTTATTTTTGTATCCCCAGGATCTGATTAATTGTAAGATGTTCAACACATGTGTGATGGATAAAGAAAAAGAGATTTCAGCACTAATTGAACGTTTCCTGACTCAAAGGCAAGTTTTTACTTCATAGTAAGCAGGAAACAATACATTGTGCTTTAGGTCAGTAATTTTCAACCTGGGGCAATTTTGGCCTCCAGGGGGCATCTGCCAATATCTGGAGATATTTTTAGTTGTCACAACTGGGCGGGCCAGGGGTTGTGTTACTGTCATCTAGTTGGTAGAGGACAGAAATGTTGCTAAACATTACGCAATGCACAGAACAGCCGCCTACAACAATGCATTATATAGTCCAAAATGTCAATAGTGCCAAGATTGAGACATCCTCCTTTAGGTTAAAGTCTCAATTACTTTTCACACATATTAAAATGAAACAGCAGCCACCAAATTTATCCTCCTAGAAGCTGCTTTGGTTTTACCCAAAGTCTTATGATCTATCAAAACAGTATTTTTAAGAGGTTGAACGCAAAAGCACTTTAGCATTCTGGCCTTGTATACCCTTAGATAGTTTGTAAAGCTTTATGTGTGGATGGTGCTTAAGTAAAATACAGGGTGGGATAGGGAGGGTGGGAGGGAGGGAGATGCAAGAGGGAGGAGATATGGGAACATAGGTATATATGTGACTGATTCACTTTGTTGTGGAGCGGAAGCTAACACCATTGTAAAGCAATTATACTCCAATAAAGATGTAAAATAAATAAATAAATAAAGTAAAATATAAAGTGGAGACTCAACTCGAAAATCCCCTGAGCAGACAAACCATTTAAGCCACGTAAGCAAAACTAAATCATAAGCAAAATTTAATTTAGGTAAACACTGGTAAATGTTTCTGGCAATCATAAAAGAAATTAAAGTCGTCTTCCTTAAAGTATAAGATAAACACTTTTAACCAATCTCCTTCCTTCTAGAAATTCCCACTGTAATAGCCAATCTTTATAAAGGTTAACCAACTTCCTCATTTTCACTTTACAAGCCATTCTGTAAGCTTCTCATCAGTTTGGGGTTTGAAAGCTCCCAGTTCATGAACTCTTCTTATGTGCACAATAAATTATTAACAAATACTATTTTGCTGATCTGGTTTTAATTTTTACTGTTGCTGGATTTGATCTAACAATGGTAAGATCAAATCTCATGCAGCCTCTAAAGTGCAGAGGAGGTAAGGGCAAGGAGAAAAGATAAACTATCCCTCCTACCTCTCCTTCAGATAAGGTTGGCCGAAGCTTCCCAAGTATCAAAAGAAAGCCCCTCCCTCCTTCATAGATAGCCCTCATCCCGGCAAGGGCACACCCTGGTGGCTGATTTCGGTAGACCTGGAGTTGTGCCCTTCCTTTAGCCAGCCCAACTGAGTCCACAAAAGGATTACGTCAAAGTCCTTACAGCTACCACCAATCCATCTCTGGGCCTGCTCTAAGCAAACACGACCAGAAGCTACTACTGTGACCATCTCTGTTCACGTCTGTCTTCCCATTGCCTCATCTCTCAGTTAACCTGCTTCCATAAATGGTAAAGTTTTCTGTTGTTTTTTAACAAAATTTTAAATGCTCACTTTAAAGAAAATGCTAAGTGGTGAGTCAATAATATGTGGTCTTCTGTACTAGGAAATGAAAACGAATGAAAATTTAAGAAGAATGCTTTAGATTCATCTTGCAAAACTTTTACAAGATGGTGATCCACCATCACCCCCAATGGCTGGCCAAGCATTTGCCCACCCTGCCCCAATTTACAAACACCACCCGTCTCTTCCTAAATCATTCCTTAATACCCTCTCCATGTATCTCTGTAAAACATCAGTTAGTGTAAAAATTACTTAAGAGACGTATGCTCTACACAAATGAAAGGTAAAGAGACAAAAGCTTGACAATATGATTTTGCCTGCTGATCTTAAAGTCTACTTTGCTTTATTTCTCTAGTCTTATGTGAGTTGTATTTTTAAACATGACTAAAAACATACCTTTGCAACTTAGAAAAAGTAACTTTTTGGTTCTTGTGACCCTGGGCAAGTCTTTTACCCTGTTCCAGCATCATTTTCTTCCATGTAATAATATGGGTTCTATTTGCCCCTTTTAATTGTAAAAACTCTAATGTTATTATTCTGAGTAAATTTACTCTCTGAATATACGTTGTCCTGAGATAAAGCTAACCCTGCTATTTGCTTCTTACAGAGAGCTGTTGCCACAATTATCTTGATTTCAAAAATGAATGATCTATATAGCTAAGCAAGAGTGAGTGGTTAAATCAAAAGGGGGGAAACCCTATTTATTGTTTCTCCTTTGATCTCTTTCCAAGATCTGAGATGTGACATATTCAATAATGATTCCAGCCTCTCTGAAGGCCATTCTGTTCTTTTCTCTTTTATTCAGAGATATGGTGATCAGGAAAGCAGAAAAAAAGTAGGAAGTAACCTTCAATGTTACAAATGCTTACCATTTGATTTGAGGACATCGTTGTTAGTAGACAAAGGCACTGCTATTCAGATGCTGTTTCTGCTGAAAATGTTTTCATGTCTGAAGTTGCCAAGTATTAATCAGCAAACACAGTCTTGCCTCTGTGATTTCATTAGAGTCTTAACTTGATTACACTGTATGTCTCTCCTCTGACAATAGGGTGTCCATTTACCTCTACAGAAGCACCATTCCTTTTCTTACTCAGCATCAATCATGGACCAGATGCCAGGACACAGGATCAAAGAATACTGACCATTAAGGAACCCCTAGTCTGGTACAGAAGGGGGACTATATACAAATATTTTATTTTTAATAAAATTTGATTAGAACTACAAGAGAGATAAGTACCAGCAACTATGGAGGAGAAAGAGACTGACTGCTTGGGTCGGTCCAGGAACATTTACAGAGTAGGTGTCATTTGTACCCCATCCCTCATCTTGAAGGATAAAGAGGAGTGCATCCAGCAGACAAGGTAAGAGAAAATATTTCAGGTAGAGAGAGAGCAGTGCATGTAAGGCATAACAATACACAGGACATTGGGTCTAAATATAGTTTGACAGGATCAGAACAAAAAGTGTGTGTGCAAGAGCAGTAAATGGAGCTAAGGTGATACCAGGAGGCTGACCGTAGAAGTTCTTATAAGTTATGTTAAGGAATTTGTGCTTTATCTTACAGGTTAATGCGGATTTGGAGAGGCAAATAAAATGGTATTTCACAAAGTCCATTCTGAAGGACATCAGCCCTCTCTGTACTATACCCCAGCCCCCCTCCAAAAAGTTTTTGGTCAGTACAGTTTAGGAAAAATTACACATTAAAACACCATTTTGGGGACTTCCCTGGTGGTCCAGTGGTCAAGACTCTGCACTTCCACTGCAGGAGGCGTGGGTTTGATACCTGGTCAGGGAATTAAGATCCCACATGCCGCAAGGCCAAAAATTTTTTTGAATTAAATTAAAATAAAAAATTTTTTAAAAACACCCTTTGGATATCATAATGTATAAATCCCCAAAGTCCTGATAAGTCTTACGATGAAGAATCATGTTTCAACATGATTTAACCTAGAATTTCCCAAATGTAACATCTTTAACATCCTTCAGAACGAATATGTGCAGAGCAATATGGGAAGTGTCTGGCACTGTAACTAAATCTGCATTTTAGAAGAGTTGCTTTAAGGTCATCTTCTAAAGTAATTTATTAGACACTAGAGAAAGAAACAGGTAGGAAAGTGCTATAATGGTACAGATGAAGACGACAAGTTCTTTAATAGGATAGCAAAAGATTTAGGCGAGAGACTTCTGAGAGTGTGGTAACTGACTGGATGGGAGGTGGGTACTGTGTAAGGAAGATGAGGAGAAGATGGACCCTGTGTTATCAAACAGGGTAACTTAATACATGGTGGGGTCATCTGATAAAAGAGGGAAATAAGAGCCAGTTGGGAGCAAATAATGATCTTGTGCTGATGTGGTGAAAACCTTCATGCCATGGGCTCAATGGCTGGTCAATAATACCACGTGACAGTGATGACTAAATTATTACATATGAAATATGTTTCATCATAATAGCAAAGGTATGGGTCTGATTGAGCTATTTGAGACATATTTTCTTTACATATTTATATATACAAACTTATCTAAATGGAGTTGACTTACACCAAGAGAAATTATTTATAGAAATCCTCAAGAAAATACTTTCATAAAACCTGTAATCACAAATGAATGCATTTGTACTAAGTCTGCACCTGAATGCTTGCTGATTTTTAAATCTGAGATAAGCAGAGTGCTGGTGAGTCTTCTGATAATATCATTTGACAGTCAATACTCCTTCATTCCAGTTAATATCCTAGCAACTGAGTGAACTGTTTTAATATTCATCCAGAGGTCTTATGGCTTCACTTCTGAGAATGAAGCGTTATTTCTTTATAAGAGACATAAAATTGGGGGTAGTGTAATATGGTCACTATGTGTTAAACTGCTCTATGGAATGACTTGCTTATACTCATTCAATAAGTATTTACACCTCGAGAACACACATCTGAAGATGTTCACCATCTAAAAGCATTAAGGCTTACATTTTCCAAGAATGATATTTTATTCTATTAATACCGTAAGTGGTTTCTTATCCAATCAAAACTGGATGAATGGCTAAAATTATGGAAACAAACTTATAATAAGGCTTAAAACTTCATAATCACATTTTCTAAGTAAATTACATGGCACTCATTAATGTACCAAGTGCTGCTGTCGGATCTTCGCATGTATTGACTCATTTAATTCCTACCATAACAGTATCAAGTAGGCGCTGTTATTAATCCTGCTCTATAGATGGTGAAACTGAAGTTAGGTAGGGTGTCCAAGTTCATGCAGCAAAGTTGGGACTTGAACCCAGGCAAACTGGCTAAGAGTTTGAGCTCTTGACCCCCTGGCCATCACTTATTTGTACTTGTCTAGCATTAACCTTTCAAGCAGGTGTCCCCACTGTTCCCATGAATTCTTTTTATTGTAGGAAATCTACCCATCTAGATTTTGTATCTATCCATGATCTGGATTTTTTACACAGAGAAAAAGTTTCCTCTTATTTCTTATTTTCTTATTCAAAAATAAATGACTTTCATGATAACGATAAATTGGTATTTACCTTGCAGAACTTTCACTTTGAATTTCTATCCCTTGAAGTAATGTTTTTATGTTTTAATTAATTACATCAATACTTCTAAATATACCAACTCATTAAGATCTTTGTGTGATTGCTGACTGCCAGGTACCATGGTAATTGCATTACATGCATCATCATATTTAATCTTCCCAACATCCACAGATTATTTTACAGATGAGAAATCTGAGAATCAAAGGGGTAAAGAAACTTTCCCTGGTCTCAGCATCCAGAAAGTTGTCCTCTTAAAAAATTACAGCAGCACTATTTACAATAGTCAAAACATGGAAGCAACCCAAGCGCCCATAAACAGACGATTGGCTTAAGAAGATGTGGTGTATGTGTGTGTGTATGTATATAAAATGGAGTATTACTCAGCCATAAAAAAGAAATATGCCATTTGCAGCAAGGTGGATGGACCTAGAGAATATTAGGCTTAGTGAAATAAGTCATATACAAAGACAAATACTACATGATATCACTTGTATGTGGAATCTAAAAATAATACAAATTAATCTATATACAAAACAGAAATTCACAGTCATAGAAAACAAACTTATGATTACCAAAGGGGAGAGTGAGGGGAAGAAGAGACAGATTAGGAGTATGGGATTTACAGATACAAACTACTATATATAAAATAGACAATAAGCAACAAGGATTTACTGTGTAGCACAGAGAATTATATCTAACATCTTGTAATAACCTATAATGGAATATAATCTGCAAAGAAAAATGAATCACTATGCTGTACACGTGTACACCTGAATCATTATGCTGTACACAATATTGTAAACAAAATATACTGCAATTTTTAAAAATTACAGACTTCTTACTATTTTAGGGATCAAGGTGGCTTTGTAAACTTATTTCCTGGTGATACTTGTAGTTGGGTACCTGACCTCCTCAATTTTATTTTAAAACTACATTTGTAGGAACTTTAGTGGACTTAAGGAAAACAGGAAAAAACTAAAAATCACTATAATCCTACATTTCACACTGACTAGCATTGTCTTTTTTCTCTTCTTTCTAAAACTATAATATTGATTTCACTTAACATTATGTCATGTGTTTTTATAATTATCATTTTTAATGGGTACATCTTATTTCACTTAGTCGACATTATAACTTAACTTTCTTCCAAACATCTGGACTTAGTTTGTTCACAATTAAAAAATACTTTAAAAAAAAAAAAAAAAAATACTTTAAAAAAGTTACAGTAGCTGGAGGACCTTCAAAGTGGCGGAGGAATATGACATGGAGATCACCTTCCTCCCCACAGATACATCAAAAATACACCTACATGTGGAACAACTCCTACAGAACACCTACTGAACGCTGGCAGAAGACCTCAGACTTCCCAAAAGGCAAGAAAATCCCCAGGTACCTGGGTAGGACAAAAGAAAAAAGAACAAACAGAGACAAAAGAATAGGGACAGGACCTGCACCTCTGGGAGGGAGCCGTGAAGAAGGAAAGGTTTCCACACACTAGGAAGCACCTTCACTGGCGGAGATGGGGGTGGCAGGGGGGGAAGCTTCAGAGCCATGGAGGAAAGCGCAGCAACAGGGGTTCAGAGGGCAAAGCGGAGAGATTCCCGCACAGAGGACGGGTGCCGACCAGCACACCAGCCCGAGAGGCTTGTCTGCTCACCTGCCGGGGCGGGCGGGGCTGGAAGCTGAGGCTCGGGCTTCGGTCGGACTCCAGGGAGAGGACCGGGGTTGGCGGCGTGAACACAGCCTGAAAGGGGCTACTGCACCACAGCTAGCCGGGAGAGAGTCTGGGAGAAAGTGTGGAGCTGCTGAAGAGGCAGGAGGCCATGGTTTCGGGGTGCGCGAGGAGAGGAGATTCAGAGCACCGCCTAAACGAGCTTCAGAGACAGGTGCAAGCCACGGCTATCAGCGCGGACCCCAGAGACGGGCATGAAATGCTAAGGCTGCTAAGCAGCCACCAAGAATCCTGTGTGCAAGCACAGGTCACTATCCACACACACCCTCCTGTGCAGCCCGCCACTGCCAGGGTCCCGTGATCCAGGAACAACTTCCCCAGGAGAATACACGGTGCGCCTCAGGCTGGTGCAACGTCACGCTGGCCTCTGCCGCTGCAAGCTCGCCCCACATTCCATACCCCACCCTCCCCCCAGCCTGAGTGAACCAGAGCTCCCCAATCAGCTGCTCCTTTAACCCCGTCCTGTCTGAGCAAAGAACAGACGCCCTCCGGCAACCCACACGCAGAGGCGGAGCCAAATCCAAAGCTGAGCCCTGGGAGCTGTGCGAACGAAGAAGAGAAAGGGAAATCTCTCCCAGCAGCCTCAGGAGCAGTATATTAAAGGTCCACAATCAACTTGATGTACCCTGCATCTGTGGAATACCTGAATAGACAACGAATCACCCCAAAACTGAGGTGGTGGATTTTGGGAGCAACTGGAGACTTGGGGTTTGCTGTATGCAACTGACTAGTTTCTGACTTATATGTTTATCTTAGTTTAGTTTTTAGCACCTATTATCATTGGTGGATTTGTTTATTGGTTTGGTTTCTCTCTTTTTTTATTACTTTTTTATTTTAATAATATTTTTTTAAATTTTTTATTTTAATTATTTTATTTTACTTTATTTTTCCTTCTTTTTTGTCCATTTTGTTCTGAGCCGTGTGGCTGACAGGGTCCTGGTGCTCCAGCTGGGTATTAGGCCTGAGTCTCACAGGTGGGAGAGCCAAGTTCAGGACATAGGACCACCAGAGATCTCCTGGCCCCACGTAATATCAATCAGCGAGACCTCTCCCAGAGATCTCTGTCTCAATGCTAAGACCCAGCTCCACTCAACGACCAGCAAGCTCCAGTGCTGGACACCTTATGCCAAACAACTAGCATGACAGGAACACAACACCACACATTAGCAGAGAGGCTGCTTAAAATCATAATAAGGCCACAGACACCTCAAAACACACCACCCGACTCGGTCCTGCCCACCAGAAAGACAATATCCAGCCTCATCCAACAGAACACAGGCACCAGTCCCCTCTACCAGGAAGTTTACACAACCCACTTAACCAACCTTACCCACTGGGGGCAGACACCAAAACCAATAGGAACTACAAACCTGTAGCCTGTGAAAAGGAGACCTCAAACACAGTAAGTTAAGCAAAATGAGAAGACAGAGAAATACACAGCAGATGAAGGAGCAAGGTAAAAACCCACCAGACCAAACAAATGAAGAGGAAATAGGCAGTCTACCTAAAAAACAATTCAGAGTAATGATAGAAAAGATGATCCAAAATCTTGATAATAGAATGGAGAAAATACAAGAATCATTTAACAAGGACCTAGAAGAATTAAAGAGGTAACAAACAATGATGAACAACACAATAAATGAAATTTAAAATTCTCTAGAAGAAATCAATAGCAGAATATCTGAGGTAGAAGAACAGATAAGTGACCAGGAAGATAAAATAGTGGAAATTACTACTGCAGAGCACAATAAAGAAAAAAGAATGAAAAGAATTGAGGACAGTCTCAGAGACCTCTCGATAACATTAAAGGCACCAACATTTGAATTACAGGGGTCCCAGAAGAAGAAGAGAAAAAGAAACGGACTGAGAAAATATTTGAAGAGATTATAGTTGAAAACTTCCCTAATATGGGAAAGGAAATAGTCAATCAAGTCCAGGAAGCACAGAGTCCCATGAGGATAAATACAAGGAGAAACACACCAAGCCACATATTAATCAAACTATCAAAAATTAAATACAAAGAAAAACTATTAACAGCAGCAAGGGAAAAACAACAAATAACATACAAGGGAATCCCCATAAGGTCAACAGCTGCTCTTTCAGCAGACACTCTGCAAGCCATAAGGGAGTGGCAGGACATATTTAAAGTGATGAAAGGGAAAAGCCTACAACCAAGATTATCCAGCAAGGGTCTCATTCAGATTTGATGGAGAAATTAAAAACTTTTCAGACAAGCAAAAGTTAAGAGAATTCAGCACCACCAAACCAGCTCTACAACAAATGCTAAAGGAACTTCTCTAGGCAAGAAACACAAGAGAAGGAAAAAGACCTACAAAAACAAACCCAAAACAATTCAGAAAATGGTATTAGGAACATACATATCGATAATTACCTTAAACGTAAATCGACTGAATGCTCCAACCAAAAGACACAGACTGGCTGAATGGATACAAAAAGAAGATCCCTATATATGCTGTCTACAAGAGACCCACTTCAGACCTAGGGACACATACAGACTGAAAGTGAGGGGGTGTAAAAAGATATTCCATGCAAATGGAAATCAGAAGAAAGCTGGAGTAGCAATTCTCATATCAGACAAAATAAACTTTAAAATAAAGACTATTACAAGAGACAAAGGAGGACACTACATAATGATCAAGGGATCAATCCAAGAAGAAGATATAACAATTGTAAAAATTTATGCAGCCAACATAGGAGCACCTCAATACATAGGCAAATGCTAACAGCTATAAAAGGGGAAATCAACAGTAACACAATAATAGTATTGCGTTAAATAATAGTTTAAGTGGGGACTTAAACACCCCACTTTCACCAATGGACAGATCATCCAAAATGAAAATAAATAAGGAAACACAAGCTTTAAATGACACATTAAACAAGATTGACTTAATTGATATTTATAGGACATTACAACCAAAAACAGCATAATACACTTTCTTCTCAAGTGCACAAGGAACATTCGCCAGGATATATCATATCTTGGGTCACAAATCAAGGCTTGGTAAATTTAAGAAAATTAATGTTGTATCAAGTATCTTTTCTGACCACAATGCTATGAGACTAGGTATCAATTACAGGAAAAAAACTGTAAAAAATACAAACACATGGCTGAACAATATGCTAATAAATAACCAAGAGATCACTGAAGAAATCAAAGAGGAAATCAAAAAATACCTAGAAACAAATGACAATGAATACACGATGACCCAAAACCTATGGGAGGCAGCAAAAGCAGTTCTAAGAGGGAAGTTTATAGCAATACAATCCTACCTCAAGAAACAAGAAAAATCTCAAATAAACAACCTAACCTTACATATAAAGCAATTAGAGAAAGAAGAACAAAAAAACACCAAAGTTAGCAGAAGGAAAGAAATCATAAAGATCAGACCAGATATAAATGAAAAAGAAATAAAGGAAACAGTAGCAAAAATCAATAAAACTAAAAGCTGGTTCTTTGAGAAGATAAACAAAATTGATAACCCATTGGCCAGACTCAACAAGAAAAAAAGGAGAAGGCTCAAATCAACAGAATTAGAAACGAAAAAGGAGAAGTAACAACTGACACTGCAGAAATACAAAGGATCATGAGAGATTACTACAAGCAACTCTATGCCAATGAAGTGGACAACCTGGAAGAAAAGGACAAATTCTTAGAAAAGCACAGCCTTCTGAGACTGAACAAGGAAGAGACAGAAAATATAAGCAGACCAATCACAAGCACTGAAATTGAAACTGTGATTAAAAATCTTCCAACAGACAAAACCCCAGGACCAGATGACTTCACAGGCTAATTCTATCAAACATTTAGAGAAGAGCTAACACGTATCCTTCTTAAACTCTTCCAAAATATAGCAGAGGGAGGAACACTCCCAGTGTCATTCTATGAGGCCACCATCACCCTGATACCAAAATCAGAGACAGATGTCACAAAAAAAGAAAACTACAGGCCAATATAACTGATGAACAGAGATGTGAAAATCCACAACAAAATACCAGCAAATAGAATTCAGCAGCACATTAAAAGGATCATAAACCATGATTAAGTGGGGTCTATCCCAGGAATGCAAGGATTCTTCAACATATGCAAATCAATCAATGTGATACACCATATTAACAAACTGAAGGAGAAAAACCACATGATCATCTCAATAGACGCAGAAAAAGCTTTTGACAAAATTCAACACACATTTATGATAAAAACTCTCCAGAAAGTAGGCATAGAGGGAAGCTACCTCAACATAATAAAGGCCATATATGACAAACTCACAGCCAACATCGTTATCAATGGAGCAACACTGAAACCATTTCCACTAAGATCAGGAACAAAACAAGGTTGTCCACTCTCACCACTATTATTCAACATAGTTTTGGAAGTTTTAGCCATAGCAATCACAGATGAAAAAGAAATAAAAGGAATCCAAATCAGAAAAGAAGAAATAAAACTGTCACTGTTTGCAGATGACATGACACTATACACACAGAATCCTAAAGATGCTACCAGAAAACTACTAGAGTTAATCAATGAATTTTGTTAAGTATCAGGATACAAAATTAATTTACAGAAATCTCTTGCATTCCTATACAATAATGGTGAAAAATCTGAAAGAGAAATTAAGGAAACATTCCCATTTACCATTGCAACAAAAAGAATAAAATACCTAGGAATAAACCTACCAAAGGAGACAAAAGACCTATAGGCAGAAAACTATAAGAAACTGATGAAAGAAATTAAAGATGATACAAATAGATGGAGAGATATACCATGGTCTTGGATTGGAAGAATCAGTATTGTGAAAATGACTATACTACCCAAAGCAATCTACAGATTCAATGCAATCCCTATCAAACTACCAATGGCATTTTTCACAGAACTACAACAAAAAACTGTACAATTTGTATGGAAACACAAAAGACCCTGAATAGCCAAAGCAATCTTGAAAAAGAAAAACGGAGCTGGCGGATTCAGGCTCCCGGACTTCAGACTATACTACAAAGCTACAGTAATCAAGACAGTATGGTACTGGCATAAAAACAGAAATATAGATCAATGGAACAGGATAGAAAGCCCAGAGATAAAGCCACACACACATGGTCACGTTATCTTTGATAAAGGAGACCAGAGTATACAATGGAGAAAAGACAGCCTCTTCAATAAGTGGTGCTGGGAAAACTGGATAGCTACATGTAAAAGAATGAAACTGGAACACTCCTTAACACCATACACAAAAATAAACTCAAAATGGATTAAAGACCTAAATGTAAGGCCAGACACTATAAAACTCTTAGAGGAACACATCGGCAGAACACTCTATGACATAAATCACAGTAAGGTCCTTTTTGACCCACCTCCTAGAGAAAGGGAAATAAAAACAAAAATAAACAAATGGGACCTAATGAAACTTAAGAGCACAGCAAAGGAAACCATAAACAAGATGAAAAGACAACCCTCAGAATGGGAGAAAGTATTTGCAAATGAAGCAACTACCAAAGGATTAATCTCCAAAATTTACAAGCAGCTCATACAGCTCAATATCAAAAAAACAACCCATTCCAAAAATGGGCAGAAGACCTAAATAGACATTTCTCCAAAGAAGATATACAGATTGCCAACAAACACATGAAAGGATGCTCAACATCACTAATCATTAGAGAAATGCAAATCAAAACTACAATGAGGTATCATCTCACACCAGTCAGAATGGCCATCATCAAAAAATCTAGAAACAATAAATGCTGGAGAGGGTGTGGAGATAAGGGAACCCTCTTGCACTGTTGGTGGGAATGTAAATTGGTACAGCCACTGTGGAGAACAGTGTGGAGGTTCCTTAAAAACTAAAAATGGAACTACCATATGACCCAGCAATCCCACTGCTGGGCATATACCCTGAGAAAACCATAATTCAAAAAGAGTCATGTACCAAAATGTTCATTGCAGCACTACTTACAGTAGCCAGGATATGGAAGCAACCTAAGTGTCCATCGACAGATGAATGGATAAAGAAGATGTGGCACATATATACAATGGAATATTACTCAGCTATAAAAAGAAACAAAATTGTTATTTGTAGTGAGGTGGATGGACCTAGAGTCTGTCCTACAGAGTGAAGTAAGTCAGAAAGAGAAAAACAAATACCATATGCTAACACATATATATGGAATCTAAAAAAAAAAAAAAGGTTCTGATGAACCTAGGGGCAGGACAGGAATAAAGACGCAGACCTAGAGAATGGACTTGAACATATGGGGAGGGGGAAGGGTAAGCTGGGACAAAGTGAGAGAGTGGCATGGATATATATACACTATCAAATGTAAAATAGATAGCTAGTGGGAAGCAGCTGCATAGCACAGGGAGATGAGCCGGTGCTTTGTGACCACCTAGAGGTGTCGCTTAGGGGGTGGGAGGGAGATGCAAGAGGGAGGGGATATGGGGATATATGTATACGTATAGCTGATTCACTTTGTTATACAGCAGAAACTAACACAACAATGTAAAGCAATTATACTCCAATAAAGATGTTTAAAAAATTTTTTTAATAAAAAATAAAAGTTACAGTAACTAAATCTATGCATATTTTTTTCTTCTTTGGGGTTAATTCTATAAAATTAAACTTTAAAAATGAGCAGGAGATGATGCAGTCAAAAGACTGCATATTTTGCTTGAAATTTACTTCCAAGAGCATGAGAAAAAAAAGTCCCAAAAGATAAGATGACTTCTGGGCCTACAACTATCTATTTCATCTTTCAATTCTTTGAGCCATAATTCTCATGGCTCTTATCACAGATCTCCATGGCACTGTCAGTTAACATGTATGCCTGTGATGACACATTCCTTAGGCTAAGTGATCTTGTCTTATTTACCTTCTCTAATACTCTTAGCACTTAGATTATTCTGCATAGAAGAGATAAGCAAAGCTGTGTGTTAATTCTGGCATAATCACAGTGAGTCCAGAAATACTGTGCCCATGAATATCTACAAGGGTGACAGAACCAGCCAAGGAAATAACCACCCCAGATCTCAAACATGCAACCCTCTCCCCCTGTTCAAATTTGAACTAATCCCTAACTCCTTGTTCTGGCTCACACAATTAATGCTGTTACCTTTGACCCAACTGTTAAGATTCTGAAGTAACAGGAGAAGGGAAAGGAAACAAAAGTGAGAAAGAAAAGGGTAAAGAGCTGAATAAGGAAACAACAGTGTGGGATGGTATCTCGGTCTAGAGGGTAGAGAGGAGAACTCATATTGCTAAAAGTGGGCTTGACCTCCCTTACCTTCTCTACTGCCTGCTATCCCCAGGAAACAACAAAGTGAATGCTGTTTCCACAGTCACATTAAGTGATCCAAAGGAAAGTCCCCAAATCAGCATAGGAATAGCCCTCCTCTTAGAAGAAAATAATTGATGAGGCTTACAGTAATGAGGCTGTACCATGTGCAGTCTCTATGTGAGCTTTGCATTCACTTATTTGATCCTTACAAAACCCCTATGAGGGGAGAACCACTATCACCCATTTTGCAGATGTGGAAACTGAGGCTAGGAGAGTTTGGGTGACTTGTTCAAGGTTGCTCTTGAATGGAGCCTCAGTAAGAATCCAGACAAGTGTACTTCAGACCTGCACAAATATCCATCGTGCCTCTCTGCCTTTCCTTAAGCTTCATTTCTGTCTTCCTTTCTTCCCACATTATAGAAGTGTTCCATCTTCTAGCCTTTGTGTCCCAAAGCAGAGATTTCTATGGTAAGGTATATTTTGAAAATCCACTTAATTCCAAATTTAAAAAAAATTCTTAGAAGTATGTTGGTTGTGTGTGGGCGTATCATTTCCATTAATACTAGAGAAAAGAATGTTTAAATCTTACCACAAGGTGTTTTAACAAAGAAATACATTTAATTTGGATGATAGCAAAGAAAGATATTTTTATAATATGCAACACTCACACCCACTCGGCTCTCTTAAATCCAAGTGTGGGATCTTTATTATTTCAATATGAATTAAGGGAAAACATGAATTAGAACTTCTCTGACACAAAGAAAAAGGTTAATAAAGCCATTCTCATATGCTACTTATAAAATGTCTTTTTAAAATATAAAAAATTATTTTGTAATTTTAAATTTTCTTTGAGCATAATGATACCGAGATGTCCTATGGTAGTCACATAGACTATCATCCTGGGTTATCTTTCTGACATTAACTTCCTCATGCAGCTTATTAAACTTGTTTTCTCTCACATCCTTTAGAAGAGAGAATCATTTGGATAAGAGATGGAACTATAAATTAGTAAGACTGACTTTTAAAAGCCTTCTTTGAAATGGGTGACATTTGGGGAGGTGTAGGTGAACGTGTGTGCTAAATAGCTATGGCTTTATTGTCCTGAGTACATACATCAAGTTAACTGAGTTCAAGACACCTTTGATTTCAGTTTCACTAATTTTCTAATCCCTCCTCACTTACCTCATATGTTTTCAAACATGTTTTTAAAAGATGCTCAAAGCTCTTTAACTGATTTCACTCCTCCATGATATGTAGCCTAGGGCTATTCATAAGTTTATTACAAGTGCTCAAGCATCAAGGACAAATCTCCTTGGTATTAAAAAACAACATCTTTTGTGTATTCACATTTTTCTTTCTAATGCCCAACAGTTGGCTGAGTTAATTGGCTATTTACTGCTGTAGTTCTTCCTTTACACGGTCACCTCTCCTAACCAGTGACTATTCTCTTCCTCTCTCACCATTTTTTCC
Organism: Phocoena sinus; assembly: GCF_008692025.1. NCBI lineage: Eukaryota > Metazoa > Chordata > Mammalia > Artiodactyla > Phocoenidae > Phocoena > Phocoena sinus. The sequence goes on along the minus strand of NC_045768.1, from coordinate 48,656,912 downwards.
CCATATGCTAAATTCAAGTGACCCACTCAATTAAAATTCAAAACTGTTGCGGTTATTATCAACTTATGTTGCACCGTGATTTCTCTTTGAATATAAGTAACTTATCATACCATTCAGTACCAACCAACTTGCTGTGCTTGTCCCCTCTCAGGCTAGAGAAAAGGGAATGGTTGTCTCTCAATAGTGCCAACACTGTGAGTGCTTGAGGCCTATCAGGCCTCTCAAACCTAGGGACTCTACTGCAGCCAAACACAGAATCTTAAGATATTTGCTATTTCCTGGACATTTTCATATCCTAGCTCATCCCTTTGAATTTCACTGACAGGACTAGCAAACTGAAGCCCATCTAGAGCCCTGCCTCCATTTTGTCCTGCTCTCAAAATTATGTGATCTGGGCACTAAAACCTGGAGAATAATTTATCTGAAGATGTCAAAATAAAGTTGAGGGCTGTAAACACAGACTAACCTTGTAACTTTTATATCATGAAGGAATGAGAAAAAATAGTGATCTAAACCTTGATGTTCCAGCAAGAAAGGACAAAATCATTTTTTAATAGCTGATACAAACAATGCACCACTCTATTCATATTTTATCCTGCTATTTTCTCTTTCTCTGGCTTTGTCTCTCCAGTAATTCCTTCTAGGAGTCCTCTCCTTCCTTTTATCTCTCTTTCTTTCCCTTCCTAACTCTCTCCATAAATCACAGAATGAGCACAGAGGCATAAACAAAAATTGTTTTAGTGTGTTCTGTATTTTTATTAATGAACAAAATTTGAATCCTTTGAATATCATATCTTTCTCCCTCCCCAAAAAAAGTCATGTCAAAAGTAAATTTTACTTCCACATAACTCAAACTTTAGAAAAAAGCAAGAAACCTAACTCTGTCCATCTTTTATGGCAAATTCATCCACGGAGAGTGCCCGAGGGGCTGTTCTACCCACCTGGAGCTTGATCTCTCCCCCATCCTGGCCTACTTGTCCTTCTCCCCATGTCCCATTCTCTTTGCCTGACTACCTTACCCTTTAAAATTCAACTTAACTGTCACCTCCTTAGGAAGGCCTCCTAAGGGCCCCCACTAGGTTAACACCCTGGGCTTCCCTGGTGGCGCAGTGGTTGAGAGTCTGTCTGCCGATGCAGGGGACACGGGTTCGTGCCCCAGTCCGGGAAGATCCCACATGCCACGAAGCGGCTGGGTCCGGAGCCTGTGCTCCGCAACGGGAGAGGCCACAGCAGTGAGAGGCCCGCGTACTGCAAAAAGTTAACACCCTAACCACTACTACATGCTCTAACAACCCAGAATGTTACTTTATGGTATTTATCAAAAGGATAGTAGACAAATTATTGATGTAATCACGTGTGTCTTCCCTTCTAGACTGGAAGCAACATGAGGGTAATATGCTTCTGTCTCATTTATCACTGTACCCAGCACAGTGACTTCACATAGAGAGAGCTCCATAGATGATTGCTGAATTCATGAATAAACACATACACAGGTAAGTAAACACATGATAATTTCCCTAAGGACTCTGTACTGCAGCTGCTTCCTGTCACTCCCCCAGGCACAGAGAAATTCAAAAGTCCCAGGGAGGCGCCTCACTCAGACTCTATTCATCATCTCTGCCATTCCTCCCCTCAGAGGACCTAAAACTCCACAGCCCGTATCCCACTTTGAACGCCAAGGCTCACTCTTTCTGTGTGATTAATTATACTTACTTTTTAGAATGCCCAGAGATGTGAGTCGGCATTTGTTTACTGCCACATAATCTAAATAAATGGACATGACAGAAGATGAACTTGCGAGTATCACGTTTGATAATGTTCCCAGTGGGTGATAAATGATGATATGAGAACAATCATCACACAAATAATATGAGCCTCTGATCTTCCTGACTGTTGCTACCAAAGCTTATAGGGTGTATAAGAAAAGTCAGGAATTACTTTCCATCTCAGTGGATTTAAAATCCCTTGAGATCAGTCACCCTGAAGTTGTTCCTTTTCTTGAAGCTGTTACAAGATTCTGATGAGCAAAGGACACAGAAGCATATTTGCTTGATAACACTGAAATACTTTATATTGATTACTTAAAATGATTTTGGGCTGACTGGTTAAGATAAATATTTATGAGCCTATGATACATCAGAGACTATGAATTGAATTACGTCATTAAGCAATTATGGTACTTAGAACTAAATGCTCTTTGCAGAGACCTGAATGTCCTAGCATGGGTTTATGGTGGGAATTGGAGATAGATCTGCTTATAGGGATCAGAGAAGGCTTCTCAGGGGAAGTGATATTTGTATTGAACTTTGAAAGAGAAATATAAATTCATGACAGAAGTAAGGTTAGAGGACATTTCAGGCAGAGCAAACCACAGGAACAAGGAGTGAAGACAGCCAAGTACATGGCATACTTATCGGTGACTAACAGCATAGGGTATAGGGTGTGGGCACAGGTGGAGAGTGAACCAAGATATGGGTTTTCAGTTCTACAATGCAGGTACATTCCAACTGTTAGAAATATTTAAATAATAAAGACACGCAAAATTTAGTAGATTTGTATTTGAGGAGCTGGTACATTATATGCAAGTCAAATGTTCCTGTTCTTAAGTAAAAAGAAGGAAATGTAAGCAGTGAAGAGATAAGAATGTCACATCAAACCATTAGACCTGGAGCAAAGGTTAATTTTGTGTACATAATCAGGATCAGAGACTATGAACTTTTTTTTTTTTTTTTTTTTGCAGTACGCGGGCCTCTCACTGCTGTGGCCTCTCTCCCGTTGCGGAGCACAGGCTCCTGACGCGCAGGCTCAGCGGCCATGGCTCACGGGCCCAGCTGCTCCACGGCATGTGGGATCTTCCCGGACCGGGGCACAAACCCGTGTCCCCTGCATCGGCAGGCGGACTCTCAATCACTGCACCGCCAGGGAAGCCCCGACTATGAACATTTTCATGTGCATAAAATACATTCTATTACTGTTGAAATGTTTTGAGGGGCATGGCAGGTAGTTAAGAGAAAAACTGTATACATCCCTCCTCCAAGTCAGTGAACCATGGCCAGAATCTCAGCACCTGCACAGAGCAACAGAGCAGAATAATCTCATTTAAAATAAAATGCTGCGTTTTCTCTGTAGGTTAGAACCACCTTCTAAAGGGCAAGACATCACTGGCCAGTGCGCTGAGAGGGTGGGGCATGATGTCAAGAGAAGAAAGAGCTATTCTTTTATGTCTGAAGTGAATTTTCTAAAAATGAGAACATTTTTAGAAAATTTTCCTGCTTTTTAACAGCACGAAAAAGAACTGGAGAAATCAGAGTGAATGACATTCTATCTGGCAAACAAAGGGGAAAACACCCAACTGCTTCAGCAGGAATTCAACCTGACCTTTGAAACATTTATACAATACCTCAATAGGTATATTCCTGCCTGAAATTCTCTGTGGGTTTTGGTTCCTATAAATGGTCGGGGTTAAAAGTACAGCCTCCCGGGCTTCCCTGGTGGCGCAGTGGTTGGGGGTCTGCCTGCCGATGCGGGGGACGCGGGTTCGTGCCCTGGTCTGGGGGGATCCCGCGTGCCGTGGAGCGTCTGGGCCCGTGGGACATGGCCGCTGGGCCTGCGCGTCCGGAGCCTGTGCTCCGCGGCGGGAGAGGCCGCAACAGTGAGGGGCCCACATACCGCAAAAACAAAAACAAAAACAACAACAACAACAAAAAAAAAGTACAGCCTCCTTTTGATGACAGAATAGAGAGTTTGGGCTAATTCAGAGACGCTCACACTTTATGCTTAAATCTCTGGATCAATTTTGTTCTATTACTCAACAGAGTCGAATAAATACACGTCACATCTTTGATGCATTTGCACAGTATGACCATCAAGAGTCAAAGTCGAAAGTCTTAGTCTAACTCGTTCTCTTTAGTATTACAATTTTTCAGGGCCAATTCAGTTCTTCAAAGTGTACTTTTGTTCAACACATACTCATGTAATTTGGTTATTCCTCTGCTTAAAACCTGCCAACAATTTCTCCCCACATTCAGAATATATTCCAAACCCCTGTAAGGTCCTATGTAATCTGGCCCTTGTTCTTTGGACTCATCTTATGCAACTCTCCCATTTACTCAATCTAGCCTTGTATCTATTCCTTGAAAATACCAAGTATTCTCTGCCTCAGTGTCATACGAACTGTTGCTCCTGCCAGCTGGGATGCCCTCCCCCTGAGCATTCGTCTAACAGATTTTTTCTAATTATTCTGGCCCGAGTTCAGCTATCCCTTCCTGTGGTAACCAACATCCAAAATGTCCCCCCACCCCACAAATGATCCTCACATCCTGGTATTCACACCTTTATAGCATTAAACTGTGTGACCAACAGCACAGAAAGTGGTATCATGCGACTTCCAAGGCTAAGAAATATATCGCTACTCTGCTTTGCCCTCTTGGATCATTTGTTTGGGGAAAATCAGTCAACATGTCACAAGAACACTCATGTGCTCTTATGGAAGGATCCACAGGGGAAGGAACTGAGGCCTCCTGCCAACAGTAGTGGGAGTGAGCTATCTTGGAAGCAGATTCTCTAGCCCCAGTCAAGTTTTCAGATGGTTGCAATCTCCTAAGAGACCCTGAGATAGAACTACCCATTTTAGTCATCACTGAATTCCTGTCTAACAAAAATCATGTGATACAATAAATGTTTTTAAGCTATTAGATGTGGGGTGATATGTTACACAGCAATAATAACTATTATGTCTTCTCATATAGGTCTCCCCTGACATATAATCCAAGACTCTACACATTATAAGACCCTGTCACATTTTATGAAATTACTCCATTTTATTTTCTTTCTTCCACTTATCCATAGTTTATTGTCTTGTTCATTTTTATTTTGTTTAGTGTTTGTCTCCCCATCACTGGAATGTAAGGGTTTTTTTTTTTGGGTGGGTGGGGGCACGCCACGCAGCATGAGGGATCTTAGTTCCCCTACTAGGGATCGAACCCACGCCCCCTGCACTGGAAGCGGGAGTCTTAACCACTGGACCACCAGGGAAGTCCTGGAATGTAAGCTTCTTGAAGGCAGAAACTTTATCTGCCCGATTTACCAATGTTTATGCCAAGAATTGGGTCAACTAGAGTAGATGCTCCATAGATACCTGTGGAGAGAATAACTTACCCCTCTGTGAAAATTTGATTTCACTTTTTTCTCCAAAGGCATATAAGAGGTTGGTGAGTTGAATCCTTCTCCCAACCTATGTGGTGGCTCAGATTCCATCCAAGAGCGAGAAGTATTTGAACCCAGCCAAGAAGAGGAACCAGGGGCTCAGTTATCCCTCGAGCAAAACTGCACGTTCTGAACTGCAGAAAGGGTAAAATTTTTTGTTTTGTCTTATTTTGTGTGATAGCCACTATTTAGGGAAGATTTTAGGGCAGAGAATATGGAAATCTAGTAGAAATGTACATGATGTAGAGAAGAAGGTTTTTTTTAAGCAAGAACCAACTGGGGAAAATATTAGAGGACCAGAGTTAAGGTAGAAGAGATGATCATCAGAAAAAAAAAGAAAAAAGGAAAAAGAAAAATATGATGAGGTGGAAAACAAGTCAAACAAATGTAATAGAGGTAATCTTTTGGCTGTCTTTAGACCTTCTAAAAGATTTGCACCCAAGTTGTCCAAAGCAGTTTCAAAGAGGCAAGGCAGGGAAAACTGCTCTATATCCAGCCACTTTCTCTGTTAAATAAAACATCCTTTTTTAAACTTCTACATAATATGTATATGATTTAAGACTTCACCAGTAGGTAGTAGGTGTGGCACATACAATTCCGCGACCAAAAATAGGGGTAAAAGATCTACACACATCCAGCATGCATGCACATGCAAATAGCATGTACTTTCATGTGGTTTTCCCCAAACTTTCAGTGGAGAAAACTAGATCTGTTTCTTGGCTTCATTTTAGAAAGCGCTTTTAGCCTCTCTGGTTTAGTCCTGCCATCTGTACAAAGTCACAGCCACAGAACGTGTCTATTTAATCAGAGCTCTCAAAAATGAAGCAACATTATACCCCCTCACACCCTCACATACTTGCAATGCATTCCTGTGTGTGTGACTTCCCAATCGTGCTGCAGTGGGAAGTATAATGGCATTCGGGTACCTACAAAGACACAAACCATCCAGTGTGTCTAATTCCAATCAAAATTTTAAGAGGAAATAAAATACAGTTCTCCTAAATTTGATGTGCAGAGTATTTTCCATGTAGTTAAGAGAGAAATTTTGCAGGGAGTGGAGCTATTGGAGTTTTGAATAAACATATTAACCCTATAATTTACAGTAAGTGCTAGTAATAAAATGAGTCCCAGTTGACAAGTATAAAAAAGTATGAGTATTTTTCCCTTTTTCCTACCTAAGAACAAAATTGACAAAGAATTTCCCTATATTCAAAATTATTAAGCCTATTTTAGTTCCAAAACTTAACTACTGAATTAAGAGAATCACAGCTGGAAAGGGTCTCTTATCTTTTGACTTAATATATTTTCTGCATTTCTCCACCATGGATGCAACTTAGCACCAGCTTATCATGGTCATGGGTAAAGGAAATGTAGGTTATTCTTACAACAAGGAAAAGGAGAGTGGGCTTCTGAGAGACCACGATAAGTGAGGAACACAAGTTCCACTTAAGAGGCAGAAGAAGAGTGTCTGGTTGTGGAAAAAACAAAAGCAAAAGTTAAAAATAAAATAAAAGAATCAGAAGGGGCTCCCAGAGGGACCTGGTTTGATTTGGAAAATGACTGAACAGGCAAACACACCTCTCAATGGGAGATGTCACTATTGTTTCCAGGAGCCCTAGAAACGAAGTCCCAAATACACTGAGTCATTTTTCCACTTGATGAAGAGTAACAGAAGCTGTCTCCTTCAATCAAAAGACATCAGAGAAAGGAGTGAACAGGAGTGTGATGGGAGGAGGAAAAGGATAAAGATCTATTCATTCTCTATCCCTGGGGGGCCAAACTAGTGGCTCTCATCCGTTGTCTTATGAAGAGCAGACCTGTACCACTTATCCCAGCCTTGTTTTGCCAGCTGGATCATCTGAGACATAATTTTGGGTAACAGAGGGAATACCTTTTAATTCACAACTTAGAAAGCTAAGAGCTGTGCTTCAAAGGAATCTTGGCAAATGAACCCTGCAGGTAGTAAACTGAATGAGAGAGCATCCTATTCAAACAGTGCCTGGGTATGGATGAGAAGTGTTTGATTTTTCTCTCTCTCTCTTTTTTAATTTTCAGTGATGAAGACATCAAGAAAGTAGAAGTGGCATAGAAAGAAACTGACATTTCTAAAAGGTGATTACAACTTCACATAGTTAGATTCTAAACAATAACAAAAAAATTTTAAGTTAAAAATACAAAACCTTGTACACTGATGTAAGGGGTAAAATAATGAAAGTCTATTTGGCAATATAGTGCACAAAGCCCAAATAAGCCAATATGTACTAACCACTTTTCCTAGAGAAATACCAAGTATTTATGTACTTATGTATTAGCTCATTTATTAATTTACTAACTCATCCATGTATTTATTCATTCAATAAGTACTTAAGGAGCTTGGGAAGTACAAAGATGAAACAGACTCAGAAGTGTATAATGTAATGAAAAGATTAAATGCACCTGTATCCAGCAGACCAAGCTCACATGCTTGGTCTACTTGGTTAGACTTTATTCCTCAAGTCTAATGCTGTGAAATTAGCCCATTTGTAATAGGAATCATACAAGTTTAAAATTTCATATTATATATTTTATCATTTTATATGATCATCTATTATAGAGTCATAGTATTTATTCATAATTATGCTCTATGTAGAGAGAGCTCAGATGTACATTTCTAGGAAAGCAAAGAGCCAGGATCTAAAAAATTTACATGAATTTATAAGATAGAAATGATATTGAAGCATGTTTAATTCCCTAACAATAATTTTACATGACCACAATCTTAAAGTTAAAAGGGAAAAATCAAAATCTGACTTGTTCTATGTCCCCCTTCACCATCAGAGACATGTTCAGTTCCATCTATACAGTCCTTCAACAGTGGTTACTAGAGCAAAGCCACAATCACTGCATTGTGGTATTGACAACAAACATGACAACACGTTATCAGAAGAAAGGAAGGATGGCCCTGCCATCTGACTTCTCACCACCAATCCTGTTTTCCTGTCTTCTATTCCCTTTCATCTCTTATCACAGGAAGAGGGAGATAGCATTGGCAAGCCAAGTTGATATCAATAAATGATAACTTGATAAAGTATCACTATGCCTTTTGCATTTTTCCCTGTTAGCATTGTCATTAGGATGTCAGTAAAGTTATACATTAAAAGTTTACAATATCAAAAGGAAGACTTTATGTAATTCTGGGAACTTTACAATGTTTACTATTAATCTACTCTCTAAAGTGCCAATTAAGCATGTTGTGCCCATAATGGATTTGGAACTCTTGGGGGAGATGATGAATCTCTAAAACAACATTTCAAGTTTCTGCATCTTTTTCATGTTTGTGCCCAGAGCAAAGCCTGGCTTACTCTGCCCAAGAGGCACGTCCACTAGCCACGATGAAACATGTTTTCTAGGCCAAACAACATCCCAGTTATAGCCTACACATTGTTCCCCGAGATGCTCCCCACTGAGTTAACCTGTGTGTCTCAACTCTAGTTCCTGACAATATAGGATAAGCCATCTCTTATCTCTGAGCAACTGTGTAAGAATAACATATGCCCATGGCTACAATCGACGTATTTCTTCATCTGTAACCAATGGTTTCTGTATAATGTTCATTCTCTCCTTCCCTGGAGCTGTGAATAAACTATCTCCCTTGTCCATATTCACCCAAGCAACAGGCTGCTCCTGTGACTCAGGGCACTTTCACTGAGACAGGGGTGTGTCAACCAGAGGTGCTCCTAGATTTGCTATGCCTGGGGTTGACTTCTAAAGCCTCCAAGTGGATTTCAGGAGGATGAATGTCTACTACACAGAAAGCCTTCTTTATGTCAGGACCAGCACCATGTATTCTGTTTTTATTTGGGATGGAACTGAGTGGTTTTACTGAGTGAGACTTCAGAGGCTCTGTTTTTTTTCTTTTTTTTAGAATGAGACATTTGTGTAGTACAATTATCCTGGTTTTTTTTTTCTATCACTTACACTTACCTAGTAAAGTACTGGTAAAAGAGCAACCACGTCCTTCATATACTTATTGGGACAGTTAAATAGAACTGCAAGCACCCTGTCACCTTCCTTCCTCCAGGAAATGGTGCAATGACTAGTTAATCTGTCACCCACTGTGTTGCTCTCTAATAGGGAGAATTTTTGCAAAGGAATTCCTTAAGAAATTGTCCACTGAGAGAGCTGGAATATGCTCTGACGATATTTTCCTCACTGGAAAAAGTGTCATTTTCTTGAATCTATTCACTATGTAGTGGGAATGTACCTTAGTCTACAAACTTAGATGTACAAGAAATAACATCATTTTATTTTTCTCTGATAGAAATTAATTTTTACTTTAAGGTCCTAATATGCTTTGTGGAAGAAATATAAATTTAAGCTGGCATTCTCTCCTTTGCCTCCAGTGATTTATCTCAACTTAGGGGCCTACACAATATTAAGATCTAGTGCAGACAGAGAGAGCCCATCTGATTCTCAATGTTGAAATACTGAAAGTATCTCTTGAGTTTGCAAAGAAAGGCAAAGATGCATGTTATCACCCCTTCTGTTTGTCCTTGTTCTTAAGTTCTTAGCAGTAAGGCAAGGAAAAAATAAAGGCATAAGAATTAGAAAAGGAAAAACAAAATTATCTTTATTCACCATGATATGATAATGGTTGTAGACAATAAAAAAAAGATTCAAACAACAAATTACTGACTTTTAACACACTTAGCAAAATTACTGGATATAAAAATCAGTGCACACAAACAAACTTGAATTTCTATTCACTGGCAACAAAATTTAGAAAATGACAACTTAAAAATAAGTCACCACTTAGAGTAGCATAAAAAATCACATGCAAAATCTCTATGGTGAAATTATAATATTTTATTGAAAGACATGAAAGAATAATTTAAAAAGTAGAAATATTATATTAACAGACTGGAATACTCAGTATTGTAAAAATATTATTTGATCAAAAATTTATCTATAAATTCAATTCCAATCAAAATCTCAACTCTGGGTGTGTGTGTGTGTGTGTGTGTGTGTTTTATATGTGACACTTGAAAAACTGATTCTAAAATATATAAGGAACTTCAAGGTTCCAATAATTGCTAATATACTAATGAAGAAAAAAATATATATATATATACTAATGAAGAAGAGGAATAATATCATGGGACTTGACTACCAGATACTAAACTTTATTATAAAGCCATATTAATAAAGGTAGTCAAGTATTGGAACAGGGATTAACAAATAGAGCAACCAACCAAAATAGAGAGCCTGGAAATACAATGATGACTGCACAGTCAAAATATATGACTGAGATTATAATACAGATCAGTGGAGAAAGAATGAACTTTTTAAAATAAATTGTACTGGGACAACTGACTACATATGTGGGAAGAAAAAAAATCCCCGTCTAGGCCATACAGATAAATCAATTCCTGATGAATTGAGCACTTAAATGTAAAAGACAAGATTTTAGAAGTAATTTAGGAAAGATTTATTTTTTCTTTACCTTAGGAGATAGAAAATTATTCCTTAAGGCACAGAATGGGCAAATTATGAAGGGAAAAAATTGGTAAATACAATTATATTTTTAAAAGAAATACAAAATTTAATTAAAATATATATAAATATAAGAATAAAATAATGTAAATAAACATACAAGCTATAAATTTGGATAAGACACTTAAAACACGTAATCAAAGGGTTACTATGCAGTGTATATAAAGAACTCTATGAATTAATAAGACAAAGTCAAACAACACTATTGAAAAATGGGAAAGAGGAATGAACATGAATTCAAAATAGAAGAAACAAATGGCCCCAAAGCATATTGAAAGATATTAACCTTTTCAGTAATCAAGGGAGTGTAAATTAAAAGCACAATGAGATACAATTCATGCCCACAAGGTTGGCAAAAATGTAAATGTAGGGTAATACTAAGTGTTGCCATGAATATACACAGAGGATTCTCATCCACTGAAACTAGGTATGATAATGGGTAAAACTACTTTGGAAAATCATGTAGGAAAGTTGAACTTGTTGCCTAGCCTATGATTCAGAAAATTCATTACTAGGTATTTACCCTGGAAAAAATTCTCACACATGTGCACCAGGAAGTACGTATATTTACAATTATGCTGCTTGAAATAGCAATAAAACTGGAAAACCCCTGTGTTCCTCAAAAGAAAATGGAAAAATAGTTGTGATATATCCATACTATGAAATACTATGTTGCCATGAAAAAGAAAGAATGTAAGTTGCATTCATCAAATAGATAAATTTCAAAAATATAATGTTGACTGATAGAATCAAATCACCTAAAACTTCATGTGGTATGATTTTATTGTAATTACCTAAATTACAAAACCAGATAACTAAATAATATAATATGTCAGAATTCCTAGAAAGGTTGTTTTCTAAAAGTTATCAAGAAAAGGGAATAATTAACACAATAGTATTCAGGATAATGACCCTCCCCACAAAGGCCTGCACAGAAAAAAGATGAGAGTAAGATGGAAATGGTAAATAAATTTCTTGCTTTGAGTAAAGTATATTGAGATATGCATTTCTTTATTGATTTAAACTTCATGTTTTCCTGTGCCTTTTCATATGTAGTCATTATTCCTCAATAACAAACTTAAAAAATTTTTGCCTTCTAAAAAGAGTTTATTTGTAAAGCAATTATACTGCAATAAAGATGTGAAAAAATTAATTAAAATAAAATTAAAATAAATAAATAAATAAAAAGAGTTTATGATTAACTATTTATACTTGATGTAAAAGACAACATTTATGAGAGGAAAGTTTTGGAAAAGTTAGTGTGATAAATCAAAGTAGCATGAGTGGAGTTGGTGATTTTTTTTTTCACACAGGCTTGAATAAGAAAGATGTGGTCAGCAAAGAACAGTACAAAGTGGGAAATTCTTAAGTCTATGAATGAGGTTAATGGCCTACAATATGTTTATGATCAGGTAAAATGCAGAGCATCTCCCCAAATAGAAAATGCCTACAGTCCCAGCCTGAATATAATGATATGACTCTTCTAATTACATTTTTTTCAACAAACATCTAGCCTATATTTAAGTAAAATGAAGAGTAAAATATTCAAATAGGAAAACACTTCATCATGGTGTAATACACATGCACATGAAATAGTTAAACATTGCACTCAACAGACGGGTTTCAGGAAAAGGATGTAGAGACAAGATCAGAGACTAGAAATGTAAGGAAGGAGGTTATTTTGAAAATATAAAAAGGAAAATAAATTAGAAGGAAAGAAAAAGGAAGAGAGATCTAATTAGAAAGAGTGTAGGATCACAATGCAATTCAGCACATTTTGTTCTCATGGTCCTATTATGTGTATCAGTGCTGCGCTGAAAAGGCTACTTGCGTGTATATCACGTCAGCTATAAAAATAACGACTCTATTCCTTGATCTGTGGGAAACTCCTGCTCAAGTAGTTTAATTCAGGTAAAAGGAACATTAATTGGAAATTTATTATGAGGCAACCAGTATCTTAGATCCTAGGACTTGGAAGTAAACAAAATGTGGTCACAGATTGGAGGTGGAGAAATCAACAACCCCAGTAAATGTCGTAAATTTCAGGGGAGAAGGATATACATAGTCCCACCAAAGCACAGAACATTAGCACCAAACCAAGCTAAGGGGGTCAGAGGAGTCTTCCCAGAGAGGGCAACTCCTAAGCTGAAGCTAAACAGGGTTAAGGAAGGGTATGAACACCACTGTATTAGAACAAAAGCAAAAGGCACCAAATCAGATAAAAGCAGTCCATTTTAGAAGAGACAGTTTTTAACACACTAAGGAGTAGTAAAGTACTTATTTTCAAAAAAAACACAATTTTTAAGAGATTATATAGGTTATTAGGCATGAGGAAAAAAGTACATATGAAACAATATAATCTGGGGTGAGTACAAACTCTAAGTCATAAGCTATTTAGGTTGAACCATTTGTAATTTCTACATTATTTTTTAACCATGTTTGAAGTACAGAAACAGCAACAGCATATGGTTCAACTTGATATAAAGAAATAGACAGATCTGACCAGAAATAAGAACCTGGAAACATATACGACAAGAGCGTTAATGATTACATACTAACATATCCATATGTGACATATATAGAAATCTTACTTATCAATAAGAAAAGTAAAGCCTCAAAAGAAAAACGGCTAAGAGACAAGAAGAAGCTATGCACAACAAGTAAACCTAGAGATAGTTCATCTCAACAGTAATCAAAGAAATGCAAGTTAAAACAGTAAGATGCTACTTTTTGGACATCAGATTGGCAAAGATTACACTTATTTCTCGATTTTTCTTCTCACTAAACTTATCCCGCTTCAGCACAAAAAAACCCCGATGACCATTTATGCATATTATTTTCTTCCAGTTTCTCCAAATTGCTGAGTACCCCATAGTGGAAATGAAAGGAAGTAACTTAGTTTCTTTAACAGATTGTCCTTTACCACAAGTATTTCCTTTGCCCCAGCTACTAAGCTCAAAATGTTCACACAGGCAGAAGAGGGCAACCCCTTCCTGTGAAAGTATCAACAGCTGGCGTGTTACCCACTGGGTAAAAAATATACTATGGAAAAAAAAAAGAAAACCCCAAATATGGAGTTACACAACAGAGCTCAAAGGTATGTTGGCTAATTGAGATTTACCAAGGCAATTCAGAGTGTAGTTAAATATTTGTCTACCTGGAACTTTAGAAAAATGCCGTATTTTTAAAGGAAAAACAAAATCTAGACTTAAAAGGAAAACTTTAACTGAAAAAAATTAAAATTGTCTCTTTTTACCAAACATGTGTGTTGGTGACCAGTGTCTCAGAAGGGCGTCAAGCCTCTGAGGAGGTCTGGTATGACACGGGAGACTGATGGGGACTCTGTGACTTCCTAGGAAGAACAGCGGTGGGAACATTTGGAAGTATTGGTCGCCCCGATGCTCAGAAAATAAATCTCTGAGAACAGAGTCTAGGTGGTGGGACTCAAGCTAGACAGGGAGAGGTGGTTCTGGGAGCAGTGCTGATTCATACTTTGTCAAATGCACCAATACCCAGCATGGATGGAAATAACCCCCAAGTTCCTGAAAGAGGGGTGTGTAGGAAAAAGTAAATAATGGAGTCAAATAAGGCTTTACCATCAGGTTTGCTTTAAGAGACAGATTCAGGGCACTCAGTATTCCAATTCCAACTCAGTCCTGCCAAAGCTTTCGTGCAGATCCGTGAAGGCGCCGGATTTTACTCCCCTTGGCAAAGGGACTTTGTACGTGGTGTTCTCACGGCCTGAAAAGCAACCCTCCATCTTCCCCTCACACAAATACACAAACACATAAGTTAAAAGGCTGATTCCTTTCCTTCTTCCAATCTCAGGATAAATGGTACACTTTCTAGGAGGAGTCCCCTGACCACCATGTCTTATTATTCTCTATTTCAGAAGTCTCTTTGCTTCCTTCATAGAACTTATCCGATTCACTTGAGTGTTTACATGTTTATGTTGTTTGTTTCTCTTCCCCCTATCCAGACAATAAGCTCCATGCAGGCAAGGACCATGTATGTCTTACCACTGTACCCCCAAGCACCTGGCACAGTGCCTGACATATAATGTGTTCTCAATATAGATCTGCTGAAATGATCAGTGAATACACTGGGGGAAGAAGCACCACTACAGACAAAATCAGGACCCCAAAAGAGAAATTGAGAGGTGTATCAATATGATAAAGACCTATCCTGGCTTGTTGTAACCTTACCAGGTTAACCTACACCACAGACGAAGCCAAGAAGGCAGCAGCAATTCAGGACACAGGGGACAGAGGAGAGGCAAACTTCAGCAGGGACAGTGATAGAACCAGAATAACCTTTAAAAAGAGTACAAAAGCACCCTGAGGGGCTTCCCTGGTGGCGCAGTGGTTGAGAGTCTGCCTGCCAATGCAGGGGACACGGGTTCGAGCCCTGGTCTGGGAGGGCCCCACATGCCACGGAGCAACTGGGCCCGTGAGCCACAACTACTGAGCCTGCGCGTCAGGAGCCTGTACTCCACAATGAGAGGCCGCGACAGTGAGAGGCCCGTGCACCGCGATGAAGAGTGGGCCCCACTCACCGCAAATGAAGAAAGCCCTCGCACAGAAACGAAGACCCAACACAGCCAAAAGTAATAAATAAATTAATTAAATAAAATAAAAAAGCTGATGCAGCCACAGATAAAATAAAAATAAATTAAAAAAATAAAAAGCACCCTGAGACTCTTAAAGGATCAGGAACAAACTTGGGTCCCCTTATCTCCAAAACACTCACCTCCACCTAGCATACTATCCATTATTTACCTATTTTATTTTCTAGAATAAAGCTCCAGGGGAATGCATTTCTCCATTGCTGTCTCCCCACATAGATAACTGGTATGTACTCAAATATTTAATGATTGCATGAATTCTCCTGCTGGGGATTTTAAAAAAAGTCTTTTTAAATTGTCACTTTTGTTATCTACATCTCTTTGATTGTAGTTTTCTAAGCTGGGGAAGTGTGCTTTTCATATTATTCTAGAATTTGCTGGATCTATGAGCCATCATATTGTTCATATCCCGTTAAAGCGATTAAAAAGACAGGAAAACCACGTTTAAGTGTACATGAACATTCTCAACCATAGTAAGGTACATCTAAATGTGAAAAGGGTAATTATACAGAGTTCCGCTCACCCCAAGGGGTTGAGAGTGTGGTACTATTTTTAAAACAAGAGGTATGCCAAAGCACTACAAAGTCTGTGTGTATTTGTGTTTGAAGCCTCAAGTAGAGTTGTGATTTTTAGAAGTCTTGCTTGGAAACATCTGTTAGCACCATCTGTATAGGAATTCAACATCAAAAGTAGCAGCCCGCTCTTTCTTGTTTGAGGCTCACCAACAGGATAACTTATATCCTGTTGTATGAGTGTTCTTATCTAAGGAATACTAACACCCTGTCCCCACCCCCTGTGAAGTAACTCAGGTACTTCAGACTGAGCCTAAGACTCCGTCTGATTATAGGGTATAATCAGACTCTAAATGTGGCTGATGTGACCAGACACCTTTAGGTCACTTTCAGGTGTTCTTATTCAAGGAGGCAGTGTGTGGTGTGTTGGACGGCCAGCACTGCCATCTGCCCTCAGCTGCTGAGAGTGTCTGTTCCCTCCCCCGGGGCACTGCCAGACAGCAGCCCTCCCACCCCACTGACCATTCCTTTGTAGTGTCACTTTCAGGCCACCTTTCCTCTTCTCTGGTGTTCCCTAAGCTTCCACATTCTGACCCTTCCACTTTTAGCAAGAATTCCTATCTTAGAAATTGTATCTACTCCTATATATAGATTTTTAACATCTTTATTGGAGTATAATTGCTTTACAATGGTGTGTTAGTTTCTGCTTTATAACAAAGCAAATCAGCTATACATATACATACATCTCCATATCTCCTCACTCTTGCTTCTCAGTCCCTCCCACCCTCCCTATCCCACCCCTCTAGGTGGTCACAAAGCACTGAGCTGATCTCCCTGTGCTATGCGGCTGCTTCCCACTAGCTATCTATTTTACGTTTGGTAGTGTATATATGTCCATGCCACTCTCTCACTTCGTCCCAGCTTACCCTACCCCCTCCCTGTGTCCTCAAGTCCATGATCTAGTGTGTCTGTGTCTTTATTCCCGTCTTACCCCTAGGTACTTCATAACCTTTTTTTTTTTCCCTTGGATTCCATATATATGTTTTAGCATACGGTATTTGTTTTTCTCTTTCTGACTTACTTCACTCTGTATGACAGACTCTAGGTCTATCCACCTCATTACAAATAGCTCAATTTCGTTTCTTTTTATGGCTGAGTAATATTCCATTGTATATATGTGCCACATCTTCTTTATCCATTCATCTGTTGATGGACACTTAGGTTGCTTCCATGTCCTGGCTATTGTAAATAGAGCTGCAATGAACATTTTGGTACATGACTCTTTTTGAATTGTGGTTTTCTCATACTCCTATATTTTTAAAATTTAATTTTTATTGAGGTATCACTGGTTTATGACATTACGTAAGTTGCATGGGCATAACATTATGTCTCTACTTCTGTATACATTACAGAGTGCTCATCACCAAAAATTTAGTTTTCATTTGTCACCATACAGCTGATCCCCTTTACCCATTTTGCCCTCTCCCACCCCACCCCTTTCCTTCTGGTAACCACTACTCTGTTCTCTGTATCTATGTGTTTGTTTTTGTTTGGTTTGTTCATTTATTTGGGAGTTATGTTTGTTTTTTTACATTCCACATACGAGTGAAATCATACAGTATTTGTCTTTCTCCGTCTGACTTACTTCACCCTGGCGTAATACCCTCAAGGTCCATCCATGTTGTCACAGATGGCAAGGTTTCATCTTTTTTTTTATGGCTGTCTACTCCATTTTTAACTACCACCACTATTCAGAGGTTTAAGATTCCAAGCTGAGTGCACTTTCTAATACACCAACATCTATGTGAGTACAGTTATTGTCTTCCGAAGTTTGTGTTTTATAATCCAATCTGTATTCCTTCTTTTTTAATGCATTAATCTGTCACATGCTCCAGTGGGTTCCTCAAAGTCTTCTGACAGGGAGAGAATATATCAGGAAGCCAGACTGCCTGGGTATGAGCCCTGGTCTGCCACTTGCTAGCTAAATTACCCTGGGCAATTTCTTTAACCTTTACGGCCCTTAGTTTTCTCATCTGCAGTACACCAGCCTCAATGGGTTGTCGTAAGGATAAAAGGGAAATAATACACGAGAAGCATAAGCACTATAGTAATACACAGACCAGTGCCTGATATATTAAAAACCAAACAAAAAGGCTAGCCATTATTACCTTAGATTTTAAATTGGAATACATTATCTTTGAGAAAATAAAATCAACTTATATTTCTATATAAAAATAGCTAGTGATTCTGGTTAAAAGTCCAGGGTTTTTAATACTTCAGGTAGCTTGCCTCAATGTTTATGAAGACAGAGAAGTTCAATTTAAGTTTTTCTTTAAAACCAGCCATCCTTACATGTGAAGAAAACATGAAGAACACAACTCCTGACCTGTCTAATGGAAAAGGAGACTGGACGAGACGGCCTTACAAGTTCTTTTTCGGCTCTTGTCTCTCTGAATCTGATTCCAAAAAACTCTGTACTGTTTTATTAGTCTATGGTCCTTTTGAGTGGTGAGACTGCATATTTCGGGCGATAAAGAAGCACATTATATGCTTAAAACCCATTCACAAATTCAACTATTTGAAAAAGGAAACTTATCTATAAATCATTATCTAGGAGCTTTTTAGTATAGAAAACTCTGTGACTTAGTAACTTTACTTGGCACTTTAATTTTTAAGAAAGAGCTTGCAATTGAGCACAAAACCACAAATCTATATCCCCTTTAATTCAAGGAAACAGTCAAAACTGGATTGCTTATTTTGTTTCAGAAAATGGACTTTTTAAGGCCCTAGTTTGAGTGAGAAATGTCTTTCGTTAATGTTTTTGCACTTCAAGACTGAATCAATCTTATTACATTGTACTTGGCAGGTTCTGGCTCCCACTTTTCAGATCTTCAAGCCAATTTGCAAATTCCAACATTTCTGCTTATGAGATTCATCTATTTCTAGAGTTACCAATGGATAAGCAAAGTTGAATATGCTGATCACTAAAATACTCTCCTCAGGTTAATGAAGGCAAAGTTATGTACTAACCTTTACTAACTTTGTACTTTACCATACTCAAGTAAGATTTTATAGGTTAAAGACTAATGTGTTATACATTACTTAGCACATATAGTTCTGAACTCAGCTAGGGAATAGAAGAATAGTCATTCTGAGAAATGCTATAAAGGCTGGATTAACTAATTCTAAGAAAGAAAGAATTAAGTCTGAATTTTGTATTGTATTTAAAAACGGTATTATAATTTTGTCCAAACTTTTATAGACTAAAAAGCTGTAATTCCCAAACATTTAAAAATATATATTCTCCATAATTTATATTTTATTTAAAATCAGCAAAAACAGAATCCAGTAAATACATAGGTGGATCTACCATGAATTTCATGAGGTTTAGGTGATAAGGGAGGAATCCTAGTTGTGTTTACATGTTTGCCGGTTTTTGTAAAACTTAAATAAGATATTTTGCATTTTTTTCTAAAAGGGGCCCGTAAGTTGTATAAGCTTTAGGCCCCACTAACCCAAACCCAATCCTGCCTGGGTATGCATCATTTATCTGAAGGCTAGAAATAATCCTATTTTTCCAGACTTGCAGTTCAAATTACCTGCATACTTACCATCACCCACTAGAGGGCGCCAGCTACATTATGTAAAAAGAGGCTCCGTGCCTCTTGTCTTTCTATTCTTTTTTTGTGTACCCAGACAAGCAAGGAAACACTGAGCAAACAGTCTAACTCTCAGAGTTGAAAAGGTGCCTATTAGACCGTACTGCGTACAGCTGCCATCAAGAGATTGATGTGGCAGAAATGTCTTGCTCTGTCCTGCAGCTGCCAACCCTGTCCTTGGCAAACTCAGAGTGAAGCAAGGCCCAGCATGCCCTTAAGTTTAACAAAGTTGAATGAAAGGCCATTTCATCCCGGGGCTACTTAGTCAAAATCAAATAATGCCAGTGCTGTTTGGTTCAAATCTCTCAAGTGCTCAGACATCATACGAGGCTCTCTCTGCTGAGAACAAGCGCCAACACCACCAGTTTCTATGCACATTTAGCTTGCTCCTGCTGCTTTCTGTAGCCTAACTTCCCAGCTGGGGTTTGTACCAAATTTCAAAATCAAGTCTCACGGAGCAATGCCAACTAGACGCCCTTTGACAGTCACCCTGCAGGTGCAAATTACCATTATGCCCATAATTTCAAAATAGTAATCATATCCATTTTACAAAAGCAGAAGATTGATAATGCCACAGACAAAATTATTCATATTTGCTTGCAATTTTCCTTCAAATACTTATTTCTTCCAATGCAAAAAGCCATGCGACTGTCAGAAAAGAATGGCCCTATGTCAACACTTCTAGAGACCTATAAGCCACAAGACCAAGGGCCCTGCATCTATGAGAAGGTTATGAGAAGGTTTAACGATGTCCCCTAAGCTCCTAAGAATCCCCTTTCATAAGCTCTTCCTATGAGTAGGAAGGTGTGGTAACCACTGAAATGCTGTGTCATCAGATTAGAGATAGTTTAATAGCTTCACAATCAACTTGTTGATAAATCATGATTAACAGTTCAGGAAACTCATATTAGACAACAGTAATTCAAATTAAGCTAAGCCAAGGGAGGACATGTAATTTATTCAGATTTGTGATCTGTTTATTGCAAGAAGCCAGAATCTTGCTGTGATCTGCCCTTCATGTGCAAAGCTCACTTTTCAGAGGGAAAATCTCTTCCCAGAGAATCCAGACCTTAATACATTTAATCCTTAATCCCTTACTAATCAAACTAGCTTTTGTGGCCATTTGAGTTATGAGTGTGGAAGGCTGAGACAGGAAAAGAGACTTTCACTGGCATAGATAGCTTAAGCAAAGGGAATAGCAGCAAGTTTACAGGGAGAAGAAACAAAATGAAACAGAAGTCAATATGGTAAATCCTATTCAATTGCACCTGGAATACTGTTAGTAAAAATCACGTATTAAATGATCCAGCCCTGGTCAGCTTCTCAGATTTCATATAGTACCAGTCTATGCGCCTTGTTTGTTATGTTCCAGCTACAATGGCCTTCTTCTTGTTTTTCAAAATGCCAACCTCTTTCCCCTGCCTGATTGTTCTTCTCTCATATCCTCACATGCTTGGCTTCTCCTCATTGTTTAACTCAAAGCTCGAATATCACCTCTTACCAAGGCCTTCCCTCCACCTTAGCCAAAGTGATCCTTCCCATCCCACATCCATTAATGACTGCGTAGCACTTACCACTATTTATAATCCATTGTAATTTACTTGTTTATTTTCCAGTCTCTCTTAAGCAGATGTAAATTCCATGAGAACAGGGCCTTGTATCTCTTGTTCACTGACATACATACCCTAGGACCTAGAACTTTTCTTTTAGGTGCTTTTTTTTTTTTTTAGGTACTTAATGAATACTTGTTAAATGAATGAATTAGGGATATGATTATTCTCAAAAACTTAATATATATTGAATAATTAACATAAGAAAACCATTTCAGGATACCCACGCTCTAGAGATTTACCACCTAATTTGAGAAATACAGTACTGAGAAAAACAATACCTGGATGCATTGTACAAACGTCAAGAGGAAGAATTATAGGCATTCAGGGAAGAGACGATGACTTGCTTTTCCTTCCTGAGTCTCAGATATCTTGGAATATGCACCATTGTGCTTTCGTGGCTGCATATCAAACAGATTTTAAAACTGGAAGTCACTATAGGGTTGGCACACAAACTCCACCTTATGTGGAGTATAGAAAAAACACTAACCTGGGTACAAAAATCTACATGTGCTCCTGGTAATAGACAAGATGTTTTTGAATGCTGATCAACCTCAGAAAAGTGGGAACATGACAAGTGTAGCTTCTCAATTTGGGGGATAGGCAGGAAGGCCTTCAAAATTCAGTTGTTGGATTTCAGTGCATAAAAAGGCTAAAATTTCAGAATCATAGAACATGTTGTCACTGACTCAAAAATTAGACTGGCCTATTAATACTTTACATTAACCACAAATGTATATCCAACTGAATAAACTATTTGATTTCTCACAGCAGCTATATGAGACAGACACATTTATTATTTTCATTAAATTCATTTAATAAATGAGGAAATGGTGGTTAGAGAGGTTAAGAAAGGCATCCAATGTCACCTGTATAATAAGAACTGGCATTTTAACTCTAGAAGCCAGCTCTGCAGGCAAGGTCACATTTCTGAGAAGTCCTCTGCCAATTTGCTTATTTACAGGTACTGCCAAGGACGGATACCTATGGCCCTGAACTTAAACTTTCTAGCAGATAGAAGGCCTATGTTAACTGTCTGTTTTCTGTGACCAAGTCCAATCCTAAGTATTTGTTAAATTGGCTTATCCTTTGTTGGCTGGATGGAAACTTTATAAGATTTGCTATTTCCTGAAAATGAAGGGTTTTCCCCCCCCATCATTCCTCATTCTAAATGCCTGAAATTTTATCTAAATTATGACATCAAAAAGAGAGATACCTTGGGGATAGGAGAAGACATGTTAGCACAGGAACAACTTCTAAATCTACAATGCCATCCATAGTATATGTTATTTTCTGTATGTAGAGCTAAAATTGTTTGATTATTAGCAAAATAAAAATTTATGATGCTATTTATCCATAGCTTTAAATTGTTTAACATATATTTGTATATGTTAAACACATGTATATGCAGAGAGACACAAACACACAGACAATAAAAATAAAGCTCATCTGAATATAAAAAGAAGTTCTCCAGTGAAAACTATGCACATTTACCTTCCAGTAGTATGGCAGGCTAGTTTTAAACACACACACAGACATCTTTATAATACAGAACTAAAAATTATAGATTTTTAAAAATTAATTTCAATGCAGGGCTGAGTTGATGGAGAAATGAAGAGAATTCATTGGAGGAGAGAAATGACAAGAAAGGATGAATTCAGAGAGGTAAGATAGCACTGAAGCCAGCGTTTACTCTGGGAGTATCAGCCAAACCATAGTTCCCCAGAGCCTGGTTTTTTGAAGATTGCATGACCAGAAAATACAGGGGAAAAGCTTAAGGCCTAAGTGGATGGGAGGTCAGACAGAAGACCAGTGTACACATAGCTGGAATCTAAGTGTTTGAGAGAAAAATAAAACCTCCTGCAGAGGGCAACAGTGGGTATCATCCCTTCATGCTCTTAACTACAGGTGGGAATGAGAGAAACACTTTTCCCTGCGACTTTCTAATCCCACATCCTGTTGTACAACCTGATTCGCTCAAGAATCCCTAATGTATACATTTACTTTAAAGAGGGACGGATGAGTAGTGTCTCTAACACCACACACAAAGCAAACTCAAATCCTCTCTAGAGGAACACACTGTAAAATCAGGCCTGAGAGAATTTCCACAGGTGAAGTTCCAAGGAACAGGAAGCTCATAAGAAAAAAGTTAACAAAACATGTAAGGCAGCAGTAGACTCAAATAGTCAGCAGAAAACACAAACTGCAGGGGCAGTCCTGTAAAACCCAGAAATATTTAGCATCTATAAATGCTTTCAGTGCAACAAATAGAAGATGACACTGAGAGTATCTCAAAGGAAAAAGAGACCTTCAAAAAGGAACCACAGAGGGCTTCCCTTGCAGCACAGTGGTTAAGAATCCGCCTGCCAATGCAAGGGACACGGGTTCAAGCCATGGTCAGGGAAGATCCCACATGCCGCAGAGCAACTAAGCCTGTGTGCCACAACTACTGAGTCTGCACTCTAGAGCCCATGTGCCACAACTACTGAAGCCCACGCACCTAGAGCCCGTGCTCCACAACAGGAGAAGCCACTGTAATGAGAAGCCCGCGCACCACAATGAAGAATAGCCCCCACTCGTTGCAACTAGAGAAAGCCCACGCACAGCAACAAAGACCCAACACAGCCAAATAAATAAATAAATTTATTTTTTTAAAAAACAATTAACCACAGAGTTTTGCAAAAGAAAGCAATAAAACTCCTAGAGATAAAAACCTATAATAGAAATCAAAACCTTAATAAATGAGTTTAACAGGAGGTTGAGCAACGCTGACAAAAAATTTGTGAAACTAAAAGATAAATCTAAAGAAATTACTCTAATGTAGCACTGAGGGGCAAAATATAAAAGAGGCTAAAAGGCTAGAGAATAGAATGAGAAACAGCAACACAGATCTATTCAAAGTTCACAAAAAAGAAGAAAGACGAAATGGGACAGAGGAAATATTTGAAGAGATAATAACTTAGTATTTCTAAGATAGTGATTTATATATTTAAGAAGTTCAAGATATCCCATGAATAAACAAGAGATACATACTTAAATATGTCATAGTGAAATTTCAGAATACCATAAACAAAGAAAATAGATTCAAAATAAAAATCTACATTGAATGATGATTTTTACATGCAATAGTGGAAACCAGTAGTTGGAATAATACTTTCAAAATACTGAGAGAGAAAAAGTCAACCAAGAACGTCCAGTGTAATGAGGGTGGAATAAAGATTTACAGACCAATCGATAGAAACAGTGTTTAGAATCAAGAGACTCTCTCTATAGGCCCTTCTAAAGCTTATATGTTAGAAAAAAGAAAAGGATCTCAAAAGGAATATATAAGATTCAAGAAATGATGGAGAAAGGAAATTTGCAAACATATGTGTGACACTGTATATAATAATAATAATGATAATACACGCCTTAAAAAAAGGAAGAATCAAAATACTGATCCCTTTAAAAAATAAATTAATTAAGCTAGTGAAAAAAAATGCATGCCTTATTTCTGGTGTTAAAAGAATCAAAATATAGATAAAAGCTAGGACAATTATACAAGTCAGAAAGAAAATACTAACTAAATCATTCTAAAATCCTTTTATTATTTGGGTGGATAATAAAATATGGATTAACATTAGACTCTGATAAATATGCATTTAAAGTGTACTGACCTAAAAGAATAGACAAAGCATACATAAATTCTAAACTCAAGGAAGAGAATAATGGAATGAGAAAATAATTCTGGAAAAAAAAGACAAGTGAAAAAATATACACAAACACAAGTAATATGTTAGAAATGAAGACAAATACACCTGAAATATTCAACATAAATGAACTAAATCTCCAATTAATAAAAAATATCAGATGATTCAAAAAAGATAAAATTTACATATGTGTTTACAAAGACATAAAAAGTTAAAAGAAAAAAGGCAACAAAAGTTATATTAGTAAAATACTAAGCTTGAACCAAGCTAATGCAATTTATTATTACTAATCATAATAGACTAAGGTAAAATCTTAGCAGAGGTAAAAGTTTGTCACTATCTATTGGTAAGTTGTTTAACTTACCAAGAATATGTAACAATTCCAAATTTCTATGAAACTCAAAAACACAAAAGGAAAAAATACAGAAAATGACAAATCTGCCATGATAGTGGGAAGTTCTGATATACTTCACTTAATAACTGATACTATAAAGGAATATTAACAAAATTGGTGAAAACTGTAAAGCCCTGAATAACATAATTAGAACCCTGATCTGATGGACAATCATTAATTGAAGAGTATGTATTCTCAAGTTCACATGAGGCATTTAAGGAAAACTGATCACAATGTAGGACAAAGAAAATCTCACCATATTTCAGAGGATCAGTGTCATATAGATCATGTTCTCTTACTATAAACAAGGTAGAAACAAATAATAGAAGGGATAAAAAGAGGTGGAAGACAAAAAGAGCAAATAGAATAAGGAGGAGAAAGAAAAATAGAAATTAAAGAAACACACTTCTAAATAGCACATGTATAAAATAAAGCATAATGAAAATAAAGAAATCCTTAAAACTCAAAGATGATAAAAATACAATGTATCAAAACTTATAAAGTACACTTAGAAGGAAAAGTATAGAATGCATATATGTACACATATACATGGTTAAAATAGGCTAAGGAATTTAAGAAGTTGTAAAAAAGGGAAGTCATTTTTTTAAAGCTGGCAGTAAAAAAACAACATAATTAAAAGCAGAAATAGAAAATAAAGAATGGAAAATAGAAAAAAAAGATACAGTAGAAAGGATTAGAGAAGTCAAATTTTTTAGTTTTTAATGGCTAATAAAACTGAGTAATCTCCAGAAAAAGACAGATTTTTTAAGAAAGAAAGGCACAAATAAACAATTTTAGGACTAAAACAATTTAAAAGATAAGAGGACATTATAAACAACAAAATACAATTAAATATGAAAACAAAGTAGAAAGGACAAAGTCTTAGAACTGTACAAATTATTAGTCCTGAGTCAAGAAGAGAGAAAATTTGAATGCTAATAACACTTTAAAAAAAAAAAAGCTATAAAAAAAAATCTTCTTTTCAAGAAAACATTATACCCAGAGCATTTTAAAAGCAAGTTCTACAAATCCTCAAGGAATCAATAATCTCGTATTTATTAATCTTAGGTAATAGAAAGCAAAGAAACAATCTCCAAATAATTTTATGAGTAACTTTTGACACTGAAACCAGATAAGCAGATAGGAGAGAAAAATATCAGACCAATGCTAATTGTAGAAATAAAAGTATTCTAGAGATTACCATACTAAGTGAAGTCAGACAGAAAAAGATAAATATCATGTGATATCACTTATATATGGAATCTAAAAAAAGATGATACAAATGAACTTATTTACAAGACAAAAGTAGACTCACAGACATAGAAAACATGGTTACCAAAGCGGAAAGGGCAAAGAGGGATAAATTGGGAATTTGAGATTAACAGATACACACTACTACATAAAATAGATAAACAAGGACCTACTGTATAGCACAGGGAACCATATTCAATATCTTGTAATAATCTATAATGGAAAAGAATATATACACACATATATATATACACACAAACATATATATATAAAACTGAATCACTTTGTTGTAAACCTTAATCATTGTAAATCAACTATACTCCAGTAACTAAATAAATAATAAAAGTATTTAAAATAGTATAACAAACACAGCAATGCACAGAAAAACCCTAAATTTTTATGACCAGATTGTGTTTATCTCAAGAATATAAAGTTGGTTGCACATTAGAAATCAGAAACATACTTCATATTAACAGTTCAAAGGGAAAAAATCTACATATTCATCTTGATTAACGGGTAAAAGCACTCTATAAAATTCAGCATCCCTTCATAAAAATTATTTAAAAACTAGAAATCAAAGAACTTTCTTATCTTGAAAAGTATACCTACAAAAAAATTCGAGCAAACATCTTATTCAGGGGTAAAATATCAAAATCATTCCTTTTGAATTTACATTAAAAAAATGCCCACTATCACTTCTATTCAACAGTATCTTTGATTTTTGAATCAGTGGAATAAAAAAATAAAAAAATAAACATACAAATGGTTTGTAAATTAAGAAATAAAACTTCTATTATTTCAGGATAACATCATTGTATGTATAGAAAACTTAAGCATTTCCTAATTATCAAAATTAATAAAAGTACATTGCTTTTTAATAGAACAAATTAGAAAATACAATTTGAAAACACATCATTTACAAATCCAAAAGATGAGGTACCTAGAAAAAATTTTAATATAAAGATGTGCAAATTCTTTATGTAGAAAGTACAAACCTTTATTGAAAAACCCTAAGGGAGAGCTAAATAAATGGAGAGAGATGCTATTTTTCTGGATAGAAATACCCAATGTTGTAAAGGTATCAACCCCCTTCCCCAAATTGATCTACACTTTCAATGCAATTTCAATAAAAATCCCAATGGGACGTTTTATAGGACTTGACAGAATGATTCTAAATATTCTCATGTAGGAGTCAAGAAAATGATAAAAAAAAAGGTTAGCCCTACCAGTTATTAAGACTTATTATAAAGCTAGAGCAATTTTAAAACTATAGCATTATCCCAGGGATAGACAAATAGGCCAACAAAATGAGAATGAGAGCTCAGAAACAAACTCATGCATAATTGGAGACTTGATATATGATAGAGGTGGTAATGCACATCTGTGGGAAATGTACACATTATTCAATAAATTATGCCTGAATAATTACAAATTCACATGAAAATACAAGATTCCTTCCTTGGAATTCATACAAAAATCTATTCAAGGACTTTAATGTGAAGAGTTAAACATTAAGGGTTTTTGGAAAAGGTAGGAGAATATCTTTATTACATCAATATGGAGAATGTTGTATGTGCCAATTTTTAGAAAAGGAAAATACCGGTAAATTCAACGATATTAAAATTTTAAATTCTGTTTATCAAAAGGAATCATGAAATGACAATCCAAATAATTGGGAAAAGGTGTTTGTTGTACATATGACAGACAAAGTCGTACCTAGAATATGTAAAAAGAACTCATAAATCAATAAGACAAATACAAAAAAAACACCCACAAATAAACATTTCTTAGAAGAGAAAATGGGAATGTCAAATAAATATATGTAAAGATGATCAGTGACTTTAGTAAGCAAAGAAATGCAAATTAAAGTCTCAAGGAGATACCATTTCACACCTGCCAAACTGGCAAAACTTGAAAGCCTGACAGTCTTCCTGACAATGTTCAGGAAGACAGAAAGCCCCGTGAATTTTTGTGTACCACTGGAGGGAAATGTAACTTGATATAATCACTTTGGAAAGCAAGTTGGTATTACACAGGAGAGCTGAATATGAGAATATCCTATGACAGCGTCATCCAATTCTAGGTATAAACCTTAGAAAAACCCTTGCACACATGTACTAACAAGCATAAGAAATTGTCCACAGCAACCCTGTTCATAATAGCAAATAACTGTAAACAGTTCAAATCAACAAGATGGGGGAGAAATAAATTGTGATTTATTCACACAATGGAATTCTGTACTAAAGTGAGCCTGACTGAATCACAGTTGTATTCATCAACATGGATGAATTTCAAACACATAATATAAAGTGAAAAAGCAAGTCACCAAACAATATATACAGTATGATTCCATTTGTATGAAGTGAACAAAAATAGGCAGAACTAAACTTATATTGTTTAGGGATATAAAGGAAAGCAAAGAAATGGTTATTACCAAATTCTGTAAATAGAGGGGGGTACACAGGGAATGTCAATGGTACTGATCATGTTCTATTTTTATAACCTGGATGGTGAATAAAGATGCTTATTTGTTATTGTTTAAACGATATATATACATATGTGTATATATGTATATAAATGCTCATGTTACACACGTTTGTACATATGATATATCTCAACACTTTTCATTGTGTACAATTTGATCAGTAACATAGGTACCTGAATATGAATCTTGCTAATTCAGTATGCAAATAACATGAAGCACAGAAGGGTAGAATATGGATTAGGTATGGAAAATGATACATAATTATGGTCAGCGCTTTCAGCTTGGAAATAAAAAATTTTAATTACATTAGGATTTAAAGTAGACTGAGTATAACACTATAGAATGAGAACTCATTCCAAATGTTGGATTGTAGAAGAGGTGAAAAAATATAGATGATTAGCTATATCTTAAACATTTTAAATGATTACAGGATAATGAATTAATTCCATCATAGGTTCAAATCTGTTCTTGTGGTTTCCTTCCTCTTTAAAAAGAATTATTTGTATGGAGTATGAAATATATATAATGTCTCTTAAAACTTAAATGCTGAATAAATTTTACCATAGAAGTTGGTGACATAGTGAGAGACATCCTGGACCTGACTCTGCTTCTTTGCACCCTCCAGATATTAGGGGGAAGGGGAGTCTCTCGAGCCTCTTTCTCAGTACCTCTGAGGGGACAGAACAGGAAAATGAGGAAGTGGCATAAAAATACTAAGGAATACTAAGGGTAGATACTAAGCAGCTTCCATCTACTAAGTACTGAATTCAGCTGCTTTATGTGTAGTTTCTCTTTTAACCTTCAAAACAAGCTTGTGAGATGGGTACCATTAGACCCTCAAGCAAAACTTCATTCAGTCATTAAATATATACTTAAATGGAAATAATAAAATTTATTCTAAATGCCCATGAACAAGACTTGCAAGATCTCTACCCCCGTGCAGCTTTACTTTCTGGTTGAAGGATGGAAAAATAAACACATAGGGCTTCCCTGGTGGCGCAGTGGTTGGGAGTCCGCCTGCCGATGCAGGGGACGCGGGTTCGTGCCCCGGTCTGGGAGGATCCCACATGCCGCGGAGGGGCTGGGCCCGTGAGCCATGGCCGCTGGGCCTGTGCGTCCGGAGCCTGTGCGTCTGCGGCGAGAGAGGCCACGGCAGTGAGAGGCCCGCATACCACAAAAAAATAAAAATAAAAAAAAAATAAACACATAAACAAAATTAAAAATTCAGATAGTGTGTTGGGGGCTACTACAGTGATGGCAGATTGCCTTTCTGAGAAGGTAACACTGGACTCAGACCAGAATAGAGAGAAGGAACCAGGCTTAAAAAAATCTGTGGAATGAATACTGTACGCAAAAAGAACATCAAATACAAAAGACCAAGGTAAGAACAAACTTTCTGTGTTTCGCCAGGATGTCCAAAGCACTGGGAATGAAGGGGATGAGATTAGGGAGGCAGCTAGGGACTCTGAAGATCATGGTTAGATGTCTGGATTTTATTCTAATGCAATGGGGCCCTAGGCAAATTATTTGATGTAAGCTTTAAATAAGCACTCTAGTTGCTACTGATAAAGGGACTATGGGGGATCACAAATCATTAGATGGTTATTGCAGGATTCCAGGGAAGAGATGGTGGTGGCTTGCACTGTGTTAATATTAATAAATATCTCAAAAGAACAGGTTTTGAGATATAATTTGAAGGATATTTTGAAGCTAGAGGACAAAGAACTTACTAACTGGCCTCCTAAGTTTGGGGCCTGCACTACTGACTGAAGGCTAATGCCATTTATTGAGATGGCAAACACTATGGAGAGGAGAAATTTTAAGGAGATAAAAATTTAACAATGCGTGAACCTGAGATAAAACTCTTTCCATTCCTTCTCAATATCTCCAGGAGAGAAGTCTGCAGGTTCCCTTAGCAATCATCACTATCATCACAGTAGTAGTAACGTTTGTTGAAAACTTATTATGTACCAGGCTCTGCTCCTGGTCTGAGCCCTACAATGTAGGTACTATCACCATGTCCATTTAACTGATGATAGAAAATGAAGCACTGAGCTTCTTAACTTGTCCCAGTTCTCAAGGCGAGTAAGTGGCAGAGGCAGGGCTTGAATTTTGAATCCAAGCAGTTTGGTTCCATTATCTTTATTCTGGACCACTTGACTGCAACAATTTCATGGTTTACTTAGCACGCCCAGAATGTAATTGACCCTCATATATAATAAAAGGTGAAAGGCATAGCTCAGCAGACTTACAGAGCTGGCTACCAACTCATCTGATCTCGAATTATTTTTTGGAAACATAGCATCGAAATGTTTACAGTTGGGATTTAGAAATACTCTAGTCCAGAGTGGTCAGTCCATGGTATGTCAATGAACTGTGTCACCAAAAAAGTTCTTTTAAGACAGTGAGTAAAATAAACCTATCTTTACTGAAGGATACTTTGAGTCTCTAATATAATAATGTGTATTATGAATCTCTAAGAGGAATATAGGATGTATTATATGCTGAACTTATTTGATCTAGAATAAAGGATTTGTTTGGTCTTGTTGCTTGTTTGTTTTGCATGATATCAGTAAATATAATCCGTAGACCCAGCTGGATCAATCCAACAGATCAGGAAACTCATGCACTGAGCTAAGTGACCTTTCTAAGCCCCGGGGGTAGAATATGAGTTTATGGCCCTGTGGACAATAAATTTGATCCTCCAAATTATCATGGAACAAGAAAGGACTTTAGAAATAATCTGATCATATATTTTTTTCTTACTTAGATGAGGAAATCAGGGTTCACAGTTTTAAGTTTGTTCAGCAGCAGTAATGCTTAGTATGGTACTTCACTAATCCTGACACCATCATCTACTCCTTTTTGTTTTAGTTTTGTTTCTCTCAATATTAGGAATTCAAAGCCTAAACAGATGCCCTATCTCTGCTTGGCCAGGGCCCAAGACCAAACTGCAGGTAGCAACACAGGAAAGACCTTCCAATGTCACCTCTACGATCTTTCTACACTTCCCTCTAGCTCAAAACAGGCCACCTTCAGGGTATTTGCGTCACTAAAGCAAGGTGTTTCCACCTGCAGAATAAATATGAGTATTTTTATAGAACCCTCCCTTTTAAGGAAAAAAAGACAGAAGCAAAAAGCAATATGGGAATAAGAATCAATTCAAATTATAGCCCACATTGTCCTACTTTTCTAGGTAAGGCAAACAACTCACTATTTTATTCTTCCCATTTTCACAAATGTAATACCAGATAAATCTTTGTCCAAAGATAAGTAAAAAATAAAAAGCACTATTGGATTTGATTTCTTAATGTCCTCCTTGAACTTAGAAAACTTGTTTCTATTCATGACTGGTACTTCGTAATGCACACCTTCTGAAGGATGAAAACCACTGATTTTGCTTGCAGAGTAGAGGAAAGGCTGATGAGAGAGACTCAAAATATCTGACTTCAAGTTTTCACATTGCCACTAACTAGCTGAACTACCTTAAGCAAGTTAACCAACACTAGGACTCTTAAGACTATTAGGGCTCTCAGATTCTAAGTCTGTATCTGTTTTGACTGAGATGATGTTAATTTTAAGAACAAATATCACTGTGCTTAATTTAATCACCAAAACTTCATTGCATACTTACCATGTGCCAGGCACTGTGCTAAGTGCCAGTACATGTTAATTTAATTTCAACAACTCTCTTAATATATATTAGGTACTAATATTATCCCAACCTTATAGATAAGGAATTTGAAACCTAGAAATGTAATAAGCATGAATGGTACTACTTCTTCATTTTAAGGTCAGAAAAATGATTTTGAAGGACTGTGCCTGCCATACCTTGCCATGGAGTTTGAATTTTAATTTTTGACCAGACATTTGAAAAGTTTTTTGGTTTGCAGCACTCTTAGTGTCAGTACTTTTTTTCATTGAGACTCTAGGCCAAAAGAGATAAATAACAGTTCTCTTTAAGTAGTTATGTCTAAAAAAACCCAATAAATAGTTATGTCCTAAAACTTAGTAGCCATTTGAAAACATAATACACATAAATTTAAAAGAAAATTAACATTTTTATTTCATCCTTAAGTAGCCACATTACTTACCAATGGGACATTCTTGCTTGGGCACTGCACATCTTCACAGATTTTGGAATCAGATTGAACACTGCCACCTTTTTTGTTTTACATTGTTTTTTTACACAATGCTTGTTTTACATCACAGCAACCACTGAAAACTCAGCTTTGTAAAATATGACATCATCAAAAGGAATGGAGCCAATCTAATGTTGAAACTGAACTACCTCGAGCTATTACAGAGGGTGTTTAAGGGATAGATTGCTTTGTTTCCCACAAATATTTAAAATATCCCATGGTACTGATGTGAGTTAACTGCCATGTCTGGGGTGCCCTAGCACACAGTTTGGGAACCACGGCTATAGTCAATGAGGAACCATGGAAAGATGTGAAGCAGGAGAATGACATGATTCCTATGTACTCTCTAAAAATATCACCCTGGCAGCTGGCTGGAGAAAGGATGGAGATGCCAAAACTGGAGACAAAGGGAATAGTTCAGATATGGCTTCAGTATTCCAGGAGTAAATTCTGGGTGATATTAAATCACAGAAAATCTCTGAAACAGCCTCTTTAATGGAATTATTATATTAGAGAAATTTTTTTAAAAATCATTCATAAAAATTCACTATCAGAGTGTAAATAAGGATAAGTGGTAGAGGGAAAGAAAGAGGATGTGGGCTGAGGTTATTTCACTGTATCCTTGTGAAACATGCATTTTTGGGCTTCCCTGGTGATGCAGTGGTTAAGAATCCACCTGCCAGTGCAGGGGACACGGGTTCGAGCCCTGGTCCAGGAAGATCCCACATGCCATGGAGCAACTAAGCCCGTGCACCACAACTACTGAGCCTGAGCTCTAGAGCCCGCGAGCCACAACTACTGAGCCCATGTGTCACAACTACTGAAACCTGTGTGCTTAGAGCCTATGCTCCACGACAAGAGAAGCCACCGTAATGAGAAGCCTGTGCATTGCAACGAAGAGTACCCCCAATCGCCGCAACTAGAGAAAGCCCACGTGCAGCAATAAAGACCCAAGGCAGCCAAAAATAAATAAATAAATTTATTTTTTTAAAATGCATTACTGGGCTTCCCTGGTGGCACAGTGGTTGAGAGTCTGCCTGCTGCTGCAGGGGACACGGGTTCGTGCCCTGGTCCGGGAAGATCCCCCATACCATGGAGCAGCTGGGCCCGTGAGCCATGGCCGCTGAGCCAGCGCGTCCGGAGCCTGTGCTCCACAACGGGAGAGGCTACAACAGTGAGAGGACCGTGTACCGCAAAAAAACACAAAAACAAACCAAAAAAATGCATTATTTTCACTGATACAAGACAGTCCTATTACACAGTAGTGCTTGACAGGTATTGCAATAGAGGGTTGGTGTACATGAAAAATACAAAAGAAAGAGTTTTTATAAATACACCACTGTTATGTAACATGTTAACTTTAGGGGAAGCTAGATGGATTGTATATGGAAATTCTTTATACTATTTTTATGACTTGTCTATAAATCTAAAACTATACCAAAATAAAAGTGCAAAAAGTGAAAGAGTAAAACATATAAAAAGATGATAGGAAAGGAAGGAAATGGGAAGGAAAGAGAAGAACCACAAAGTAGGGGGAATAAGGGAGAGAAAAGAGAAAAAGAAAAAGGAAGGAAGCAAAAAAGGAAGGAAGGACTACAGTAATGGAGAAATTATTTCAATTTTCCAACTATAACATTATTCACATATTAGTTTTAGTGTAAAATGTGCCTCTCAGTTCTCAGAAAAAAAAAAACCAAATAACACTTTCCACCTAGAAAGTTCTTGGAGTTGTGACTAAGACTGCATGCCTTCCCTTAAAATGGTATTGAACACATTTATAAACATAAAAACTGGAAAAAAAATTGTGAAAAAATATAACTATTAAGGAGCAAACTCTAGATAAGTGGGCAAAGATCATCTGAATTCAAAGAGATATGTCACACTGCAACGTAAAGGAAAGGGAAAATGGGATAAAAATCCCCAAGAAGGGCACATTTATATGGGAGAGATTTGTGGTAGAGGTCATTCTAGGAAAGTCTAATAAAATTAGCTAGGCACAAACAGATTCCAACAGCACATTAAAAGGATCATACTGGGGCTTCCCTGGTGGCGCAGTGGTTGAGAGTCCGCCTGCCGATGCCGGGGACACGGGTTTGAGCCCTGGTACAGGAAGATCCCACATGCCGCGGAGCAGCTAGGCCTGTGTGCCACAACTACTGAGGCCCGCGTGTCTGGAACCCGTGCTCCGCAACAAGAGAAGCCACTGCCGTGAGAAGCCCACGCACCACAAGGAAGAGCAGCCCCTGCTCGCCACAACTGGAGAAAGCCCGTGCACAGCAACGAAGACCCAACGCAGCCAGAGAATAAATAAATAAAATAAATAAATTTATAAAAAAGAAATGGCTTGTGTGTTTCTGCCCTTCTTTACTATGAACCATTAGAGATAATTGCCATAGCTTTGGAATAATAGAACAAATTCCAAATATATATTTATTTTTGTTTTATATATATAATTTAGTGTCACAATGAACTCCTACACAGTAGGTTTTTAAATTGCTTTCTATGTAACTGTAGTTTTAAAAACCTACACAGTTAAAAAATAAACCATAGTTGTTTAAATCACACAGTGAGAATAAGGGTCATTGCAGATACTCCTTAATATGTCTGGGATCACAGAAATTTGCCAATAAATATTAGTAAATATTTTATGCATCCTCATTACACACTATTTTATGATCAAATTGAAAAGCCAACAGACTATTTGAGTAAATAGGGCTATCTAATTGATATGAAAGTCCAAACCCACCAAAATAGTCTCTGAAACAATACTGGACAAAATCATTATGTAAGATCTGCAGGACATAAGCTTATTTGAAGTAGTAATATCAAATAATTCCGAAATGTTATTTGATATAATTTCATTTATTTAATTATTGCTAACTCTTAGTCTGTGCTCCCTGAAGCTGAGGTATCGGTTGGTTCAGGAGAAAGGCAGAATCCAGCAGAGAAAATAAAATTATACTCTACTTTTGAATTCCAAAAAAGGCTCTTAATGTCCATTTTAAAGATGACACTTGTGAGAGCAAAAGCTTTTATTTTGTAAGAGCCAGGCATTGTTGCAAGGATGCATTCAGAGGACCAATGAGTCAAAGCGGAATATTCAACACAGAGATAAATAAGGTCAACTGCAGAATACGGAAAAAAAAAAATTTTTTTTAACCAAAAAAAGGTATTTTTAAAGCTGTTTACAAGCTGTATTGCAGAATGAAGAGAGTGTAAAATGAGAAGTCTAGCATTAAGATACTGCCTGTGTCCCTGAGAAACCCTGGCTGGGGTGAAGATGACGGTCCAAGGGGAATTTGTATAAACTACAGATAGATTGAAGGGGAAGTTAGAGAGGGATTGTGCCCTGGCTCCTATCTGGGGCCCTGAGAGGAGAATACCTGGTGGCCACAGTGAAGTTAAAGTAGACGCTTACAGAGTTGCTGAACTTTGAGGCCTGATTCTATCACAGACTCCAGGGACACTAGCAGTGGTGCTGACCACTACTCAGAGGTGAATAAATCTGGTTACCTCACCCACAGTGGCCAGAAGGAGACTCAAGACATCCTGAACACTCCACCCATTCCATCTCACTACTATAAGGTTCAATAAGCTTTCCCCTCTTTCTCAAGACAAGGAAAGAGAAAGGGGATGGTAGGAAACAATCCAGGACCCACTGCCTTATCTAAAGACAAAATTGTATAAAGGAAGAAAACAAATTATTTTGAAAAAGTAAAAGTTTATTTTCCCCCACCATCAGCAGAAATGGGAGCTCATGATCAAATCGAGTTCAATTACAGAAAACAAAGTCAAGTTTCTGTACATGTACATCCTACAGTGTAAATCCCAATAGATGACAGTGCTTTCCTAGGCGTTAACTTTTGAACACTGGCGAAAGAGAGTAGCAGAAATGTTCAATAAGAATCTCTAGAGAAGTAGAAGGTTGGCAAGAAGCCCAGTGGATACATATAAAAGATGTGGGGACTGTCCTCATCCAGAGGTCTTAATCCCATGTGTTTTTTGGCATATCACTATTAAGTTTTTAGCTCAGCAGTGAGAAGAAGAGATGAGCTCCTTGAGGAAGAGAGGAGAGGAATGGTCACCCTATAGAAGAAAGCTCAACCCTTACCTAGAGTTGGGCAAAATTAAATCTAAGAGCCTAACTTGTTTCACTAGCTTATTAAAATAAAAAGAGACAGAAATTTTTATTATCAAGACCAAGAGAAAAGGTAGAATATAACGATTTTTATATTATTTTAAATGGGTTCTTAACAGAAATACTGAAGGAAAGCAAAAGTATGCTTTATGGTCATTATACTACAATGATTATTCAAGGGTTGTTTCTGTGCATTATAAAAACAACCAAACAAAATGCTCACAGATCTATACAAAAACACACACATCAAAACACCTGTAAAGACTGAGACACACACATTTTGGGAACCACTATAGAAAATTCCTAACTTGAAGAAACTGAACACACAATTGATGCAACAAGTTGAGCCTAATGGACTTAAACTAAACTATACATTTACATAATGATATTATATAGTTATATAATCATATCATAACCTTGTTAAATTAACATATCAAGATAAGAATAATTAGAGTTCTCCAGGTATGGTTTTGATTTTGGTTTTGCTTTTTCACATGGACTTTATTTCTTCCAAACTAGCACTGACTTCGAAAAACTACAGTAGCCTGCTTGGTGCACCCACTTCATTCAATGGAGGGTAAAGTTCCAAAACCCTTTTTGTTCAGGGAAATGAGAAGTCTGTATTGCAAGGACTGGTTTAAGCTGTAAATAAGCACAGTCTCACAAGGCATCAGCCATATGATCATTAGAATGAAGATTTACAAACTTCAAAGAAATCCGTCCTAGCTTTTATTGTGACGGTAATCCTTTAATTAAATCAAGTTCCATTTTTAATTAAGCCTAAATGAATTATTGCCAAGAATCCACATTAAAAATAGTGCCTAATAGACATATCACGCCACCATGTAAAAATGAAAGACAGTACTAAAAACTAGGTCAACAATCATATTTGCACAAGTTATATTTTTTAGAGCAGGACTCTGACCTGCAATGTTCTCCACTGACACATTTTAATACTTTAGAATAAAGTACAAAAGTAATGTAGACATGTGGTGAATTCATGCGTAGACACAATGGAGTTACATATGATTTGTTTGATTTGTTTCTGTGGCTTGGGTGAATATCCAGTTTTGATCATGGCATCCTCTCCCCACACAGAGGATTCCAAGAGCTTCTTAGACCCCATCAACACCACAAAAAACAGCTCCCACTTATAGAGCACTTTTTAGCAGGCACTATGCTGGGGACTTGGGCCTCCTCATATCTGATCTTGCAATATCTTTGTGAGACAGGGATTATTCCTAACCATTTCTTTACAGATAAGAAAACTAAGGCTGGGAGTGACCAAGTAATTTGCCCAACCTACTCTGCTAGTAATAGTAATACAGATATGTCTGTGAAGGCCTTGCTCTTCTTATCACACTAGCAAGAGAGGCATGAACATTTGGTACAGTGAGAAAGCCAATGTACATACCTGTTTTAAAAGGTATAATTATGATTAAAATACATTCAGGAGGATCTGAATGTATTCTGCAGGATCAGGTCAAGAACCAAGATTTGGGAACTCCTAAGGTTCACTGGGTTTGAAGATGCTCTTTAGACATTTTTGGTAAAAATAACCTTTCCAGGAATGGCGAGCCTCATAAAATGATGACTGAATTTATCATACCAGGGGAGTATAATGCAGAGAACTGCCCATAAAGATCTAATTTATTTTAGGCCTGCTTATGCTGTGGTTGCTATTTTTCTTCAATTTAAGGGTCTGGTAAATAAAATTACAGGAAAATATAATGAAAAATATCAGCAAAGATGGAGCTCTTTGAAGCTCACTGATATAGCTAGGAGTAACTAAAGTGACATATTTGATACAAATATAGTTTTGTTTAACAAAATTAAATTGCCATATAATTTAATGGGCTCCAATGTAACTAAGAGCACAACCCCCCAAAATACTTTAGTCTGTTAAAAAAAAAAAAAGGTTCACCGTGGATTTGAGAGTTATTATTTAGCCTGCTAGGGAAGCCGAGGTTAATGAAGTAGCTAACAGCTGAGCTCAGAGAAAAGGCAACCTCTGCCCAGAGCAGCCATGCTATCTAGAGTCGTACACTGTAATCATCAAAGCAGTGGTCTTCAAAGTATGGTTCCAAAACCAGTAGCATCAGCATCCCCTGGGAACCTGTTGGAAATGTAAATTCTTAGGCTTACTCAATCATAAATTCTAGCAGTGGGACCCAGCAATCTCCAACAGGCTTTGCAGGTGATGTTGATGCAGGCCAAAATTTGAGAACCACTAACCTAGGGAGATTTGAAAATATAACAAGACCAGGTTCCACCCGTGGAGCATCAGATTTAATTAGTCTGGGGTGGGAGTTGGGGGTCCAAGCATTCAGCCTCTCACCTTGAAGTTGCCTAGGATTTTTTTTTTTTTTTTTAGGATTTTTTGATGTCTCAGCCATAGCTGGGAATCACTGGCCTGTTTCTTTTAAGATTTGTTCCAAATGGTAGCCTTCCCAGAAAATAATACAGAAAAAATATCTGGCTGAACTGAATATACTTATGCTTTCCCTCTCTCAGTAATTCTGACCTCCAGAGAGTTCAATTACTAGGTCCATGCCTGACAAATGGCAGCTCCAGTAAGTAACATCATAATAACAAGGAAATCATAAGCAGCTTCCAGGATGGGCCTCATGATTCAACTGTCTTAGAAGATAACACCAGATACACAAAGACAAGGAAAAGACAGACACCACACTTTCAACCAGACAATCCAAGAACCCGTATTTGGACTATATGAGGTACGGGCTCTGGGGTTCCCCAGTCACCATCCCCGTCAACATGCCAGGAAGTTTGGAAGTGCAGAAACGGCTTCCATCCCCGTCAACATGCCAGGAAGTTTGGAAGTGCAGAAACGGCTTCCATTGATTGCCACAGAAAACTTAAAGGATAAGGATCTCAAGTGGCTTCTACAACTGTCAATTAATAGAACCTGAAGATCAGTGCTGGCCCTATGAAGAAATACTTTACAATATTTATTCAACATTTGTATTTTATTTTATTCAAAGGAGAACTCTAACACACACACCAAAAGAACATCATTTCCCACTATCAGAGACAAAGGTACAAAAATAGGTTAGTGGGAAAATGAGAATTACAGATCCTAGACCTAAGGATCCAAACTGTAGTTCCCAGACCAGCAGCAATCAACACCAGCAGGGAACTTGTTTGAAATGTTAATTCTCAGGTCCCATTCCACACCTGCTGATCAAAAGCTCTGGGGGTGGGCCTGGCAATCTGTGTTTTAACAAATCATCCCAGATGATTCTGATGTGCACTGAAGTTTGAGAACCACTGCTCTCCAGATATAACATCAATCTTTTGTCTAGCCAACCAAAGGAGAACATATTTTTCTCCCCAAATTCTCTCCAAGAACCAACTTGGTGAAAAGGCCATATGGCAGATTATGTGAGCTGTTTAGATCATGGTGGTAACAAGAGGAAGACAAGATTTCCATATCAACAAGCCACAGGATGAGTCAACAGTGCAAAGATCTGTTCCAACGCCTCAGACCTGACTGATGTTAGTTCCTACAGTTCTCATCTTCCCCACTAAGCCCTGCCAGAGTCTATAGAATATGCCTGCCCCTGGTAAGAGCTGATTTAATGTTACTATAGAGTCACTCATTATCAAATCTCTTTGGCCAGTAGTCTAAATCTGACCACATGCCTTAAGTCTAGCGCCTTGACCTTATTTTTGAGACAAGGCATCTTTTGTAACTGAATCCGGACCCTGCTTATTTTATAGCCAATAACAAATTCTTTCTGAAATGATGCAATAAGGTCAACTGCTTATGCAGCCTCAATAGATTTGCCTTAGACCAAAACATATGAACTGCTACCCTGCTGGCCAGATTTAGTCTGTGAGCAGAAAAAGCTCACAGATGTGTTCTTTGGCTTGCAATGTTGATGTACACTGAGTTTTTTTTTTTTAATTGAATTGCCAATATATAAATACTGAGTGACTTCATACGCAAATCTGAATCTCTGTCTTCTGAAATATCCGAAAAATATGGCAATGATTGGATCTACATTACTGCATGGTAACCAAAGGCCAAGGTTGAAGAGCAGCTGCCACGGTATAGTCTACAAATGTTGATTGTCTTTTATTATCACCCTAGTGCTAGGTTTTCATACAATAAAGTAAAAAGTGAAATATTTCGTGTGCTGAGCTCTATCAAAATTGGCCAAACCAAAGATAGGCCCAAGCCAAAAACAGACCCAAATGTATTTTAATAAAAACACAGGAAAACATTTTTTTTTTTTTTTTTTGGCAGGGGGCTGGGTAGAAGAACAAAGCATTCCTATACATTTAATATGTAAGCAAATTGTTGGCTTCGAAAAAATACTACTGAAGACACAATTATGAAAAAAAAACCTGGTCAGCTTAACTCATTCGCACTACCTATCAGGACCCCATAGATATTTCATAAAATAGGGGTTGCAAATAAACATAACTGTCTTAAACCACTGACACTTCATTAAGGCACTGGTTCTCAGCCTTGGCTGCATATTGACATCCCTTGTGGAGATTTAAAAATAATGATGCCTGGGTCCACCTCCAGAGATTCCATTTTAATTGCTCTGTCATGGCCTGGGTGTCAGGAATTCTTAAGCACTCTAAGGTGACGCTCATGTGCAGTCAGGCTTGAGACTCATTCTACAGAATACGTGAGAAGGACATAGAATATGAGCTCTCAGACTAGGTTTTAGAAATTCCAAAGAGCTAGTGTGGTCCTGCTTTCTCTCTTTCTTCAGAGCATGGTGACTCTTCTTCACAGCTGTATCATCTTATTACGAGGATTTACTTTATTTATGTATGCCAGAATTATTTCTTTTGGAAATTTCTTTATGCAATCATGGCTTATTCCTGATCAGAATGTTTCTTTGCAATTTTCTCTAACTGTAAGGAGAACATCCAAGAAAAGTGCCTCATGTATACTAGATATTCCCATTCTGCATTTCAAGTTGATAGTTTAATCCTCTTGTAGGGCTTTATGCTTGCCATTAATAAAAAGGATGTTTGATTGTCATGCATATACATAATTGTTTTAAGTGCATAGTCTCTTAAGCAAAAAGGCACAGGGGCCTTGCTTTGCTACTTGCTATTACCATAAACATATTTGGTCCGTTATAGTTTAGAAGGTGGAAAGAAACATTTTGGTTACTGAGATCTTATCATAATACTGCAGTCTAAATTCTGGACTGAACAGGAAATCCATGCAGATCTGTTAACTTTCCAGTTACATGACTGGACCATCTCTCCTTTCTTACAAGTTCTTGCTAGACTCAACAGCCATGACTTCTGTTGGCCTCCAGGGCCTACATTTGTAACTGGCACCACTCGGCAGCGAAAACCCTACCTGAATTGAATGAGGAACATCCATATGAACACTTTTTTTCGTTTTTTGCTCTTAGTTTCATATTTTTATAAGTAATAAACAGACACAGTCAATTTGAAAAGTTTCCCTTTTTCTCTCAATTTAAAGTTTATTCTTTTTATATTACAAAATCCAATTTGGCAAACAGAGTGGGATATATATATACACACTATTCTACTATTAAGTTTTCTCTATATTTTTTTTCAAATATAGAGATAGTTAAAAAAACTTCAAGTATCTGTTCAAGGATATTTTGATATTCTCTATATTGTATCATTGTCACTGTCCATAAAAGACTCCCTTGACATTACAATGAAACATAATTTAACAATTCATTTATTGTTCACTAGTTTGCTACCAATATTCTTACTAGAATAAATGTTGCTGTGCTAAACATTTCATGCATCTTTAAGCCTAATGATTTTAGCTTTATCATCATTTAGATTAATCTGGGATGCCAGAGTGGGATTACTGGGTCAAAGGCTATGCACACTTCGGTGAATATTGATAATTGTTGAAGTTAGTTTTATGTGGACTGGTTGCAGCAGTACATGGGACTAGTGGTTTCATGGCAACCTCATCAGGAGAAACCATTTTCTTCTTAGTTTTTAAAAAAATTTCTTTTAGCTTTGTTCTTTTAATTTTTCCTAATGCTTTGATCTTTCTGTTTTCATGTTTATTTTTCAATATAGCCCCTCTTTTATGAATCTTATGTTAGACTTGGCCCTTTATCTACTTGATTAAATACTTTTCTTACCAAATTAGATATTTACATAATACATTTATTTTATAAATACATTATATATTTATATATTACTAATATAAATATATTGTCTTTTGAAAAAATCTATTTGCTCTTAACATTTTTCAAGTATTGTACTTAGTTACCTAATTATTTTGGTTCCTTAGGGTGCCTACCTTTTTTAAAAAGTTATTTAATTAAATTTGTTAATTTTTTTCCTTTTAAACTTCTTCTGGCACTTTTAAATTCAGATTATTTTTTCAACTAAGAGCTAACACTCAATTTTATTATTTTTTCTTATTTATGTATTTATTTTAATTCTTTGGAAATTATTGTAGTAAATTGTACAAAATGTGCATCTAACTAAATTTGTCACCCAAACTGACCACCATTTATTTAAAACTGTTTTTATCTAAAACTTTTACTCAAATTTTAATAATTAAATGCTTAAGGTTTATGTAAGCCTCAATATACTTTAACATCCTTGCCTCTCAAAATCAATAAAAATAATTTATACTTAGTCTATATGAAAGTACGATAACTGAGAAATATTTATCTCAGAAAAAAAAAGATTACTTGTTTTTACACATTGTCACCATCTCAGCATAGAGAATTATTTGAGATTTTCTCAGCATGAATCCAGGAGAACCGAGGGGAAGATTAATAAGGTTGTTTAGACATATAATTTAAACACCGATATGTGATTACTACATTTATCTGGTCTTATTAGCACATTCAGTCAGAATGTATAGTTGTCAAAACTATTTAATGATCAGTTATTTCATTAAAATTCCTCTCCTAAAGGTAGTACTTAACACCCTTAAATTAAAGAACCTAGTCATTTTATTTTCTGAGGCCAAGTTGGAGATTAGGTAGGACTTGTTCTGGCTCAGAATAAAAATTATTTTACACTTCAGCAAAGTAATGGGGGGCTTTGACATAAACAGTACTTCTGTGCTCTGTAACTGAAGCTCAAAGACAGACCATGAAACCACAGAAGCAGAAAACCAAGGTAAACTTTCAATGAAAAGATATACAGACCAATGGGCTTCAGACCGATTTTCCCAGTCTTTAGGAACATAAGATTATGAAGCCAATTCTAATGAACTGAGATCTTGTACTGTTATTAAATTATATACTTCCCTAAATATTTCTCTTTCAAGTTTACCAGAGACTATTTTGTTCTAGCATCAAGCGACATCATACTATAAGATTGACTGGCACTCTTGTCTGGTCAATATTTGAAGATCCTGCTACATGTTCCAAAGCATCACAGGAGTCACCTTATGAAACAGAACTTAGTGTGAGAGATAGAAACATCAACATCTGAAACTCACTTTTAATTTTTTAATGGGCATT
Source organism: Phocoena sinus (assembly GCF_008692025.1). Taxonomy (NCBI): domain Eukaryota; kingdom Metazoa; phylum Chordata; class Mammalia; order Artiodactyla; family Phocoenidae; genus Phocoena; species Phocoena sinus. Next base: position 48,612,196 of record NC_045768.1, on the reverse strand, counting down.
GAATAACATAGCTTCTTCAGATTATGTATCCTTTTCAAAAGGACTCACAACAAACACTCTAGGCTGTTGCCCATTTCCTTACAGCTATAATTTTAGGACATCTAAACTTTTTGAGGTGAGTTTAATGAATATTCCACTTTTGTGTTATATTCGTGGCAAAATTTCTATTTGTTTCATGAACAGTCTTAATACAAACAGGCTCAAAGTTATAATAAACATTTTTCATATTTTTTCCAGAAGGATACCAATGTAATACTTTCATTTTCAATGAATGCAAAATAGACATTTCCCAGCACAAATGGTTAAAGACAAATTCATTTTAATTACTTAGTAGACACAAAGTATTCCAGCCATCACTGTAAACACGTATCACTCAAAAATAAAGTATGCTTGGCAAGATCCACCAAACTTCATTTTTCGAATGCTGGATCTGTCACTATTTTCTTGATTTTACAACTCTAATTCTGAAATAATGTACAAAGGAATAACAAACACACTGTATTTAATAATACTTCAGGGGAAAACACAACTTGAATATTTAATTCATTGTTTCGATTTTCTTAGAATGACATTCTTCCTACAACCTTTATACTGACATGTTAATTTGCAACTAAAATATACATTCATTTTCATCAAAATATCATGAAAATATCATGGCAGAGTTGACAAATATTACAGCAAAAAATTCCCTCAGCATACTTTTTTACTTTCTGAAGGTGATTTACGGAATTTAAAATTGAATGAAGGATTTCTATTATTCAGCCCATAAACCAAATTATGAAAGAACTTTATAATGGAGAACAAAACTTTAAAAAGAATTTCTTTCATAAAAGAAAGAGTATAACATATATTAAGGTAGATAGCAAAAATGCTATACTACTGATATTTTTAACTATAAAAATAAAATATAAAATTAAAATTCAGATCATAGGTATAATCTATCATTCAATATGCTACAGGGAAACAAGAAAAAGCCAAAAGAATAAGGCAGAACCCTAAATCAAAGTATGGCAATCTCTGAAATTAACGGAGGTAAGAATCAACATACAATAGCTGGAATTCATTGCAAACTATACCATTATTTTCAAATAGTTTATTTTTTAGAGGAAGATCTGTCTCCAGGAGTCAGCAGAACTAACTCATAGTAAAATTAAACAAATGCGAAACATACTATAATCTTGGAAAAAGAAACCAACATTTCATGAAGGATGATTTCATGACAGTATGTTTCAGTAACCTTACACAATCTAGAGAAAGGAGAGGTAGGTCAAAAAAAAATTTAAGGAAAGATCTGAGCAACATCTCTTATTATAATAGAAAAATTCCTAGAGGGGCAAAGGGCAAATTATCAGGCTCCTCTAGCAGGAAAGAAATATCTATTAATATTCAATTCCCATTGGTCTAATTTCATAGCCTCCAAGAAAGTTTCCTATCTATAGTTTGGCCACTAGAGTACATCTACTCACCCAAAGGGAGTGTCTTTTATAACTGATCCAGTTATTGTACTAAATGTAGCTCCCACTGTAAATTAATGAGTGGGCATTAAGACTTATAAATCAGTCTCTTGTGACTTTGGCTAATACAAATCAATCTTTCAGGCTGTATCACCTCTGGCTGAACAGACATGCTCTGAGATTTCAAGCATAGAACAATATTTTGAATAACTTTCTTTACCAAAATGTTGGCACCAAGGAAGGCTAAACCTGCAACAGCTTGATGTGTTTATCTTTATCACAGAGCCAATCAAATAAGAGGTGAAATAAGAGATACAATTTTCAAAATTTTAAGAAATTATAATAAATCATTGAAACAGTTTCTAATCTGATATTGATTTAACTTCTCAATCTGTTCCTCAATTGAGTTTTATTCTTCAATATAAATTTCTACTAAAAATTATTAGAAAAATTACTCTAGAACTGTGGTGAACAGAAACCACAATGTTATACTTTTTCTTTCTTCATCTCTTTTTCCTTACATACTTTTTGGAGAGTGACTTTTAAAGAAAACACACACACACACACAAGAAAATATAATGTCATTTTGATAATTATTTCATGTCTATCCTTGCACAAATGAGTAGTTTAAAACTTGTATACAAATATGTATAGTGAAACCAAATTGTCACTAGGAAAGTGTATTTTTCTGTAAATTCATTTTTTCAACACAATTTAAGCTCTTTAGGATATTAGAACTAATTTCAGCATTAGAGAAACATGTTCTTAAGAACAATTATGTTTTAGAAAATATGTATCACAGTCAAGTAAAAAAAACTCTAATACCTTCTTTTAGTTTCAAAGTAGTATCTCTTCAAGACACTGTGGTACTAGTGAAAGAATAGACAAATCAACCCGTGGAAGAGAACAGAGAGCCCAGAGATATGCATAAATATAGTCAAATTTGCATAAATATAGTCAACTGGTCTTTGACAAGAGGAAAGGCAATACAATGGAGAAAAGATAGTCTCTTCAGAAAATGGTGCTGGAACAATTGGACATCCACATGCAATAAAATGTATCTAGACACAGACCTTATACCTTACACAAAAATTAATTCAATGTGGATCATAGACCTAAATGTAAAATGCAAAACCATAAGGCACCTAGAAAATAACATAGGAGAGAATGTAGATGACCTTAAGTACAGCAATGATCTTTTAGATACAACATCAAAGGCACGACCCATGAAAGAAATAATTGATAAGCTGGGCTTCATAAAAACTTCTGTTATGTGAAAGACACTGCTAAGAGAATGAGAAGACAAGCTACAAACTGGGAGAAAATATTTGCAAAAGACATATCTGATCAAAGGCCATTATCCAAAATACACAAAAAACTCTTAAAAGTCAACAATAAGAGAACAAACAATCCAATTAAAAATGGGCCAAAGGTCTGGACACCTCATCAAAGAAGATATAGCGATGACAAAAAGCTTATTGAAAAGATGCACCAAGTCATATGTCAATTAAGAACTTCAAGTTAAAACGCACTTAACAGAATGGCCAAAATCCAACACATGGACACCACCAAATGCTGATGAGGATGTGGAGCAACAGGAACCCTCATTCACTGTTGGTGAGAATGCAAGATGATACAGTCACTTAGGAAGACAGTTTGTCGGTTTCTTATAAAACCAAATATAGTCTTACTATATGATCCAGTGATCATGCTCCATGGAATTTACCTAGAAGGTTTGAAAACTTACATCTACACAAAAACCTGCACACATTTATAGCAGCTTTTTTTAAAATTACCAAAACTCAGAAGCAACCAAGATGACTTTCAGTAGGTGAACAAACAAAAAAACTGTGCTCCATCCAGACAATGGAATATTATTCAGCGCCAAGAAGAAACAAGCTATCAAAGATGAAAAGACATGGAACAAACTTAAGTGCACATTACTAAGTGCAAGAATTAATGTGAAAAGGCTACATGCTGTATGATTTCAATTATATAACATTCTGTAAAAGGCAAAGCTATGGAGACAGTAAAAAGGTCAGTGTTTGCCAAGGGTTAAAGAAAGGGAGCAATGAATAGGCAGAGCACAGAGGATTTTTAGGGCAGTGAAACTCTTCTCTGCATACAATAATGGTAGATACATATCATTATATATATGTACAACACCCAGATTGAACCCTAATGTAAACTATGGACTCTGGGTAATAATGTTGTATCAATTTAGCTTTATCGATTGTAACAAATGTACCACTCCGGTGTGGGATGATGATGGTGGGGAGAGGGAGGTTGTATTTATGTGGGGGAAAGGGGTATAAAGAAACATGGGAACTCTCTGTACTTCCTGTTCAATTTTGTTGTGAGCCTAAAACTGCTCTGACAAAGTCTATTTAAAAGAAATAAAACACTAAGAATTTAAAAAGTAATATATTTATGAATTTACGTAATCTAACTCATTGCTTACTGATGTTAATCCCTAAATATAGTACTTTAATAGCTTTAAAAAGGATGAACTGACACCTGATAGCTGGTTTCCAAATTTCTACATGACCTGTGTGGTTCTCTAGACAGAGCTAATATTATATCAAAGGAAATTACAAAAAGTAGAACATAGCAAATGCATTAACATACTATTCATATTTTACTTCAAAATTATATAATTGACTTATGATTGTTTCTACAAACATTTTAATGTCTAAAACATGTGCCTTATATGATTCTTGACATGCCTTTTCTTGATTCATTATAGTTGAAAAATTGTTGCACAACTTTGCTTATTATTTTTTCCTACTGTTAAAATAACATGATAATTAGGTGTACAGTCACCATCTGATTTCTACTAGCTTTAATCTAAACAGAAGGATCACTGAATCAATTAACTTGCAGTAATATTAAGTCTCATCTGGCCAGGAAGATCTTTTGTTTCCTCACTGGTCACTTGAGAATACTCATAAAATCTTCTGCTTTTTTTTTTTTCTCATCATGGAAACTTATTTGTTTTTCTGCTTGTAAGTGTTGGAAAAAATACAATGAAGCAGAAAAAAAAAAAACCCAGCAATAAACCAGAATTCCCCAGGCAAACACTGTTAACATTTAAGCAGTTATGTTTAGAATTTTATGCAATTTCATAATTAAGAAAAATCATATCCCCAACTTTCCATCTCGTTTTTAAAATATTACTGTGAAGGTTTTTTGTTGTATCACTATTAACTCTTTATAAACATCAGTGTTAAAGACTGAGGATATCACATTGAGGTACAATCATTTTCTTGTTGCTGGGCATTATGATGTAATCAACACCTTTTCACAGTAAAGCCTGCCTATATTTTAAGTTCCCCCATAGGTGATTTTCTAAATGATACCATACTGGCCTTAAAGATAAAATATATCTGTGATAAATACACCATGAACACAATTATATTATTTTTTATCACATACAAAGATCACATAGATCTGCATCCTTTTCATCAAACATATTTTCCACATATTCCTTCCTTCCTTACTCCACAACACGTAAGAGGTTTTTATCCCCTTTCAGTAGCCTGTGTGATAATTCCTTTTATTCTCTAGTTTCAACTTCAGTCCACATTATTGAAGTTCTTTTAAAATAAGGAAAAATGATTTGGGCCTCACATTCTATCCTGTTAACCCCTGATGAGTATAAGGAAGGGAGCAACAGATAGGGAAGCAGGAGTCCTCCGAGAAATCGCATTTGAGTCAATAAGACAGGAAGATCCGAGCTGAAGTATAACCATGCCCTGTCACCATGCAGAGAGCATGGCTGACTTCAAAGTCCATCTGTTCCTGGAGAAGATTCATAACTTGGAAGTGAGGCCTTCGGTTAAAGGAGTAGATGGCTCACACAACTATAACAAGAATGGCTCCTTGACTCGAAGGCTTTTCTGATCTGGGGCCCAGGGATACTTTGGGGAATCCTGTAAACCTGTCAGTGTCACCGGTTTTGAGGGAGCTGCCTTTCTTTTCGGTACACAGTGCCTTCTATTTAAGGAGAGGAATCAGAAAAATGGGTCTCAAGGTTCAGGAAGGAAGCATAGAGACAATGAGAAGAACAAACCTTTGGAGTCAAGTGTACGTGAGTTCAAGTCAGGCTTTATTGCCTAGGTTATGTTTGACAAAATTCTTGGCCACTGTAAGTTTCATTTCTCTTTCTTGGATAATAACTAAAGTTGTGGCAATGCGTGTAAAGCATGAAGCAGTGTACCTAGTACACAGTTGGTGGTAAGAAGCATTCATTCCCTTCCCTGCCTCCAGTGGCCTCGACTTCACTCAATCTTTCCCATTTCTCCTCCAAGGCTCAAGGAAGAGTGAAATCAAGCAAAGTCTGGATTCTTTCTAGGTGTCTAGCCCACTCCAGGAGGTGGAATAAGAGAATTATACAAGTAAATATGGTGTTAATTTACAACTACATAGAGTTAACTTTAAAAAACAGACCAAATAGTTCTACTGCACAGTTCAGCTATTTGTTATATGTAAAACCAGTTTTTCCTTATAAACATCAGAGAGGATTTTTTAAACGTTCTACATATTTAAAGCTGAGGAATTTCCCATGACAAACAAAATTATCTTCCCACTCTGTCTGGATCTCTGCTTTACTCACCTGTCACTGATTTTATAGCCTGAGCTCTACATTTCAAACTACAATTAATTTTAAGACCATCAAATCTAGCTATATTTACAGCTATCTATTAGATTCAATTGAATACTAATTTTATCCAGCCCATTTATTAAAATCAATTTTAAAAAAGAAAAATACAGTTTGAAAGGATTCTGTAAGGAATTAAAGGTATTTAATCAACTAAAACAAAAAGAAGTGTTTTTAAAAGATTATCCAGCAGTGTTTTTAAAAGATTCCTGAAGTATAATCTGCCTTTCCTTATCAACTGAGTTTTGTGAAAACTGGAATATTTTTGTTTTGCTAATTTAAAAGCTAGAACTAATCTTGCACTCCTATTGATGTTCACATATCAGTTTTATCTATTTAAGTAAAAAACATCTTCTAAATGTTTAATCTTCTTTATCTTTAATACATCCTAAGCAAGAAACTCTAGGTTTAAAAATGGTGTTAACCTAGCTTTTCTTTTACACTAATAATTGTCAACTCATTCTCATAAATGTTTGCTACAGAACTTCAAGTACCTAAGTGATGGAGTTGTATCTGCTACCAGATTAAAAAACAGATGACAGAACAGGCCCATTCGTGTAATTAGCTTATTTAAATATTGACTGAACAAAGAGGATTGCTTTTTACGTGCAAAGTGTGGCAACTCCTAACTCAAAGTGCTATCCTGATGCCTGATTTTCTATCTGTTGATAATTTTTTTCGTTTGTTGACTCTTCTGTTGAAGACCACACCAACAGATACTCTCCAAAACATATCCATTAATTCAATCTCTCCCTGCCCTTGGTTTAGTCCCTAACTGTTCTAGAATTTCACCCATATGGGAGGCAGAATAATGGCCTCCCAAACATGTCTATGCCCTGATCCTTGAAACCTGTGACTATGCTACTTTTAGTTGCAAAGGTGACTCTGCAGATGCAACTAAGGTTGAGGACCTTGAGAAAGGGAGATTATCCTAAATTATGCAGGTGGGCTCAAGCCTAATCACATGACTTCTTAAAAGAACATTTCTGGCTGAGATAAGAGTCAGAGGTTACAGAGAAATTCTATCTTGCTATTTTTGAAGATGGAGGGAGGAGGACATGAGCCAAGGAATACAGGGCAGCTCTCTAGAAGCTGAAAAGGGCAAGGAAATGGATACTCCCCTAGAGCCTCTAGAAGGAAACACAGCATTGCTAACACCTTGGTTTTAGCCCAGCAAGACCTGCATCAGACTTCTGACCTACAGAACCCTAAGGTAATAAGTTTTTATTGTTTTAAGCCACTAAGATAGTGGGAGTTTGTTATGGCAGCAACAGAAAACTGATACAAACTCAAAAGCTTTTGCACAGCAAAGGAAACCATAAACAAAATGAAAAGACAACCCACAGAATGCGAGAAAATATTTGCAAACGATGCAACCACTAAGGTTGCGACCCACTGATATGTTAAATGAATGTTGGCCTGTGAATTTGTCCAGATATTTCACATCTGGAGAAATCATTCAAATGATTCAGACAATCAGATGATCATGTCATAGTTGTTGGGATGAAATATTGTTATTCAAAATATTTCTTGTAAGATGGCAGTAAATTTGTTAAGCATTTTCATATACAACTAGCTAGTCAACCTGATACATTAGCCTACAAATGACATCTCAGCCAGTCATATTACCTCTGGTTACAGCAGAGTTAGGCTATGCCAGCATGTTCTGTGTGAGTGAGGTGGTTACAATGAAAATGTCAAGTCCTCCCTCATGAACAACACTTTAGGAACAAGCCATAAAAAAAGCAGTTAGTTTTTTCCAATTTATATTTTATGAGGTCAATGGAGACGATTAAAAAATAAACTACACTAGATAGACATTTAGCCCAGGATTTCATGTAAAAGCACCATATCAACCAGTTAATTATTTTTTGTTTAGTTTTTGGCTGATCTCTGAGTTCTGATATATTTTCTAAATGATGAGTTGCACAGTTAAGCAATTCTTCCTAGATTCCATCATTTCCAAAGTAAACAAAAAACAAACAAAAAAAGCCAAAAAACAACAAAAAAAATTTTCTTAAGGCAAACCACAAATTAAGTACATTGACTTGATAAAAAGAAGTATTTAGTTCAAGTTAATAGTTCATCTAAAAAAGTTTGTTTGCTGACAGAAAGATCTGCCACTCCATTCACATTTTTTGCAATATTTCTAACTCTTTTTTGCCTTTTATAATAAAAAAAAGGTGATACATTCTAAATGTCAAGATTGGATGGATATTAAATATATTTCAACATTTGGGAACACAGTTATTTTTTCTCCTCTGCAGTTCAAGCTAATTTGTCCTGTTTTCACACTGCAGTAATTTAAACACACTGTGGTCTCTATTCATTCTTCAGAGATACCATTTCATCAGCCTTCATGTCTTATAGCACGATTGGGACCTAAGTCCTTGAAATGAGTTGGAGTGGATGTAAAGGGGAATAGCTGTAGATTCAGGAATACTAGCTGCCAAATACTTCAACTTACCCAATATCCATTAACACCTAAACAGAAGTCTTTACACTTATCAATATTTGATTTTGATTCTCACATTATACTTTGAAGGAAGTAGTGTTATCCACATTTTTTCAGATGACAAAATTTATCTGAATCTTATCCAAGTTTACTAAACTAGTAAGGGTTTTACTAGATATGGTTTGCTGTCTGTACCCTTCCCAACAAAAACTACTAAACTGACCAGGCATGGATATTTGACCCCAAACAACCCATGCGATTGTCTTGAGAATCTGAACCAAGATACAAAGAGACTGTTGTCAGTTGGATGAGGCATCAAAAATCAAAGGCCACACTGTAGTCTGAAGGATGAAAAAATGACTTTATTAAGCCATATCAGATATGAGCAAGCCAAAGAAAATGGTTAAGAAAATAAAATGAAGTTGACAGACTGAGATCAGAGAGAAAACATGAAAGGAACCATGCAACCTAGAAGAGATAAAGAATCTTGTACCTGGCTTTCCAATTCTGATTCCCATGAGGTCTGGCTGTACTTTACTTCCTGATCTTGGATGACAATGAAATTGACTACTAGAGACAATGAATGCCTTTGCTTAAGCTAGCTAGAGTGGGCTCTGTCACAATCCAAACTGCCTTGACTAAAAAACAGAGACCTAACTGGAACCATCATGCTCTGGTTTTTATTCCCACAGCTCTTTGTCATGCACAAAATTGTGAATTTGCTCTTCCTTATGGAATCTATTTCTTTGATAGCCTTAAATAGTGTCAGAATGTGCTCACTGGTATAACTTTCTATTCAATTTCTGTATAGAGATATATAGATTTATTGTTGTTTTATTTATTAATATAATAGAATTATTATATATAAATAATTAGGAAAATAATAATCGGGAAATAATTAGGGAAAATACGTAAATGAAAAGAGTCTTGGAAAACACAGGTCTCTTGAATATGTGACCCAAACTCATGGAATTTTCTGCAACCCAAACCATAAATGCAGACCTTCCCTAGCACAAAATTTTAAAACAGGCTTCCACATGACTGTGAAACAGGACTAATATCAACAGAAGCCAATTTCTACATTTAGAGCTGTGAAATAAAAATTCATAGTTTATGGCAAGACAAGAAAAATTCAAACAAAAAATTTTCTCTGCCCTTTGGGCTCCTCTCTCCCTTTCACTGTGCGTCGCATATCTGTGTTATGCATCGACCAAACTTACCGATCAGCAGAAATACCTGCTCAACCATAAAGAGCAACATTCTCCTAGCACCAGCAAGACAACTCCTTTAAAGATAATGTTCCTTCTTGATCTTGTAAGTGGTCACATGACCTACCACTTTGTACTTGCGGATCTGGATTGTGTGAACTGTCAATAATACGTCATTTAACGTACAGTCCTCCGTCTCGAAAAACTTATATAACTGTGCTTTGACTTCTAACGGGTAGAATAGTTCTTGGAGCTTTCTGAGAGGCTCTTCCCGGGTTATAATCCTCAATTTGGCTCAAATAAAATTTTCTACTTTTTTCTTAGATCGACGGATTAATTTTTCATCGACAGAGCTGATATGGTAAGAAAAGGTGTTGACGTGTCTTCGAGCACCAGTTTATTATCACATGTCATCTTTGAAGGCTACTGGCATATGTGTGACCTTTTTTTCCCACATATATGCTTGTTAAGTCCTCACAAAAATCTTGGGAGGAAAGTGTCCCCCCATTTCATAGGTGAAGAAATTAAGGCTCAGAGAGAGCAAATGTCAAGTCTAGAATCACAGAAATTTTAAGTTATAAAACTAAGAATTGAAGAAACCATCACATAACTTCAAATACATCTTTGCCCGTATGTGAGAGAGGACAAGACACATTTTTGAAGAACTGCCTTTCACATAACAGGTAATTAAGTTTGTTAATGAATGAAAGAATTGCTTAGGCAGAAAGATCATGGCAATAACCAAGTCAACAAAGCTGCAACTTCTCCCTTCTTTGTTCTCAAAGATGCCAGCCATATTCTCATATTCTCTCTCTCTCTCTCACACACACACACACACGCATGCACACACACATGCACACAGTGATCCAGATGCTGCCACATACTTCATTAAATGGGCATGGTAACTTGATGATTTTCCTTGGGGATTTTATTTCTCTCACTCTGCTTATATTTTTAATTGCTAACCATAACCAAATTCACTTAGGGATTTTAAACATTTGTGGCCAGCTTGGGCAGAATCTAAGACTATCATTTCAGAAGATATTTCTACTATAGCAGAAGTCCATTCTAAAGATCGGATTCCAGCCATATGATAAATATTGCATGGTACTTGACTTATATATTTCCTTCAATTCAATAGTACTTGCCCATGTGAGAAAATATCTCTACTTCTCAGGTTTTAAAGTGTTAAAATATAGTCATTGTATTTTATTACCATAATATTGTTGTTCAAGTATTTGGTAACTGTAGGCAAGAGCACATGTAGTAATTGAACCAACAAATTGAGGCTATCAAACAAAATATTCTGCATTCCTAAGAATGACATTTATTGATAACAGGTCAGAAGGAATCAGGGAACATCCAACTAGAGAAGAACCAAGAAACCATTTTATACAACGTTTCCATTTTAGATGAGGAAACTAAAGCTTTCCCAGGTGACCGGCAGGTTGGTAATGCTTACTGGGTGCTCTTTACATTGCCATTATTTCTTTAGCTGACTATGAGATTGAGACTATGCATTTCACTCATTTTGTATCCAAAGCACCCAACAACTTACTTGGCTCAGCATGAGTGTGCTATTAAGTATTGTTTGAATGAGTCAAGAATCTGTAAAATGCAACTCAAACTCCTCAAGCATGAGTTATAGCAAAGGCAAATAAGGAGATGATTGTTATTTTAATGCAATTTTTACCATGGTTGATGCTGTCATGGTGTGTTCCTGATTGGCTGGCAAAGCAGCCCAAGAACACTCTTTTGTGACAGGGAAGATCAACAGGAGAAATAGACAACTGGAGCTTTCCCAAACCCAGAAATATCTTCACATCCTTAGTAACTCTGTGCCCTGGTAATGGATGAGGGTCCCCTCTCATGACCTCCTCTGACCCAGCAGACAAGAAACAGGGCTAGTGTCCCTGGTGTGGCTCCCAAGTCCTGGTCCTCCTGAGGGCACACAGTAGGAAAACAAGCTATCTACAACTCTCTCACTCCAGGTGCCCAACACACTGATGATGAATTCACCTGGCATGATGACATCAGGACTGCCTCTCTAGATAAGGCTGCATGGCCAGACCAATTGTGTGTGCTATTGGCAGAGCATCTACTACTATGGAAAACTCTCCTCAGTTACAGATCCAAGATTTTACACTTAGACTAGGACCTGCTGTTTGCAGTTATGTTACTACTTCATCTTCCTTGGACCACAGCATTTGCTTTCTTGTGGTACTGAGGCTGGAGGTCTCAGCTTTTATTAAGGGGATGCCGAATATTTGATATCAAAGTTGGGATTTTGTTTAAATGTTACAAGGGTCAAAAGATCATTGAAAAAAAGGTGAGTGTGGAGAGCAATGGACAACCATCCAATGGTAGTACTTCTGGGGATGTCTAAGCACCTAGCATGCTAGAACAAGCTAACTGATCAGCCACACCATACACTCTGCCTCCCCAGCTAATGTTGCCTCCAGCAGAGATGTATTGGCTTTCCAGGGATACAGAAGGATTTTTATCCGCAATAAGAGTCACACATTTACAGCTTCTGAGACAAAATTCACCAGGTAAATATGAAATATGATATTAACACTATAACCAAATGGAAGAGTGCAGAACAAGTCACCCACTGGTTTCCAAACCAAAAGCTATAAATCAGTGTTTCAAAAGGTTTAAATAATGTAGCCTGGTTTTTAATTCTGTGTATCTTAAAGAAAACACACACTAGTTCCTAGGTTCCCTCAACTCTTCTTTTATCTCTCCAACAACCTCTAAATTCCCATCAGAAGTTAGCTTTGCTTTGGAAACAATCTGCACCTACTAACATCTTCCTAAGAGGTTCTACCAATGTTTTTAAAATGCTGTAATGTATTAATCATTATCTCTTCCCTGCTTCCAAAAAAGGATGTAAGGGGAATCAGTTCATGAGTGTCAGCTACGTGTGGTATTTAACATTAAGTAGCACAATGGGAATGCAGCCCTTCAAGGAGCAGTCCTCCTGTCTGAAGCTGTGATGGCTGCTCTACAGCACTGCTGAGGTGGATTTATTTGGGAGTGATGATGAGTCTCTGAATATCAAAAAGAGTGGGAATGACTACAGATGCATTAGTCAAGGAAAAGATATGCTTTGCTGAGTAAAAACTACCTAAGTGACCAGAATGAAGAGGCCAAAGGGTCCTCAATCCCCTATCTATATTCTGGCTTCTCTTTCATCTTCGTTACCTCTCTGGAAGCCCAACTTGTCAGGTTTGTGAGTAGGGTGTCTAACTAGGACACCTCATATTTCACCCTGATCTTCTCCTCACCTCTATCAGGCCATGGGGTATCAAATGATCAAGAGCTCAACATGTGACTGAGATGGAGCATCTCTGAAATTCTGAGCCAAGGGGAAAAATCTTTTTAACTAATTTACTAATATTCAAGAACTGATTGACCACAAGAGTCTGAAGATTGCCAGTAACTACTACTGGCTGGGTGACTGCAATTAGGTTTCATGCAAGCAGGTTTTGAATTCCTCTACAATTGCTAATGGGGAAGAATATGATCAAATAATTAAGAGGTTCAAGTTTAATTCCAGGAGAATTTGAAAGATTACTTAAAAAAAAATGAAAAATAGGTATGAATCAAATATCCATGTCCAAGCAATTAATGTTAAATTTCCACCCAGTACTCCTTTGACAAACATGAATCATTGTTACAGACTGAAAATTGCTGTTAGTAAAAATATTCAGGCAGTCCACAAAAATATCCATTTTTTACTCTGTCTCCCAATTCTGAAGAAAACCTTGGTGGATAGGAGTCCAGGATACTGATTTCTATTGCTAGATCTATTCCTAGCCCTGTAACCTAGGACAAGTCATTTAAGATCTTTTGGTATATTTCCTCATCTTTCCAATGTGCATAGCAATACCTGTTACAACATTAGCTTATCATGAAAAATTCCTATCTATGATAATGTATATAAAGCTGCTTTCAAAATGCAAAAGATTATTCAGCTGATTTGTTATTTTTATTATGTCTCATGCATTGCATTATAGCACAGATCTCATTTATATTTTAACGCTACCTTGAATGCTGTCAGACTAAGAAATGCATCCCTATCGCCATGCCCCAGAGGCCAAGACCTTCCATACTCACATATGGACAACTCTAAATGCCAGCAAAGTGTAACTATCAATAGTTTGAACACAGCAGGTTTTAAAACTCAGCTCTGGTGCATATGGGCAAGGCATTAACCTCTCTGATCCTCAGTTTCCTCATATGTAAAAGAGAGGTGACAACAGAGCTGTTATGAGGATAAAACAGGTTAAGGCAAGAAAAGTACCTGACACTACTGAATAAAAGTTAACCACTATTTGTTATCTTGGGTTTTGCAGCATCCATGAAGAGTATCAACAGCAAGAACCCCCAGAACTGTAATAAAGTTATTCTTAATTTCTACTGCTTTGATTTTTCACCCTTATTTCATGTATGTTTATCTCATCTCTTAAGTTAGCATCTGGAGAAACATGACTGGGTCTTATTTTCTATATTTTGTACAGCATCTAATATGAGTTAAAGCATACAATAGTCAGAATAAAAAAGTTTTAATTATCTGATGATTCTTCAATATGTCAATTGGTCAAGAAGAGTTGGGTACATAGTCTCCCAAAGCCATATAGCTGAGCTGAGCCTTGGGGATACAGCAAAGGGCTCAAAGTGGCCAAGGAGATTCAACTCCAGAAGCTTTATTTTATATGCTTTATAACGTGGAGATCTGAATGGAATTGAAATTGGGTAAAAGGGGAAGAATTAAAGAGGAGTTGAAAACCATTGCCATGGGTAATCAAAATGATATGCCACCTTAAAGACAAATCAATGCACACCTTAGATATCTTGCATCAAACCACTTATCTCTAAATACTAGAGTGATCTTCATCTATGCTCTTCCTGCATTCTGAGGAAAAGAGATATATGCACGGGGCTTCCCTGGTGGCGCAGTGATTGAGAGTCCGCCTGCCGATGCAGGGGGCGCGGGTTCGTGCCCCGGTCCGGGAGGATCCCGCATGCCGCGGAGTGGCTGGGCCCGTGGGCCGTGGCCGCTGGCCCTGCGCGTCCGGAGCCTGTGCTCTGCGGCGGGAGAGGCTACGGCGGTGAGATGCCCGCGTACCGCAAGAGAAAAAAAAAAAAGAGATATATGCACGACCCCAGAATTTGGGGGATACTGTCTCCCTACATAAAAAGGTAAAAATGTGTTTTATAGTCCTGAATTTTTTAAACGAGCATTCCTGAGCACCTACTATGTGCTGATAATCCAACATCTCAAACACAAGTATTCATAAACCTTTATACACATATAGAAAACTTTTTGGAAGCATCATATTCCGAGTTTCAATTTGAAGAAGTTGTTGGAGGTAAGCTGGCACACCAGGAAAAAATAGTGAGAAAAAAAGACCCATATTTAGAAAGACAATAGAAGAAAGCTAACCCCTCACAAATCATAGCCTGGTAGCAGCTGTAGCACAGTTCCCAACATAGCACCCAAAAATACATTCTTTATGCACAGTCCTAGTGCATTCTTCATGCAGGCAACTCACATCCGTCAGACCACAAACAGGAACATCTCACTAATGTTGGCTAATCAGAGCAATAATTGCAGTCTGTATTTCTGAAAAACTAAATTGCAGAATTTTTTTATGTTATGTAGTTTAATTACTTAAGGACACACAGTAACTCAATTAGTCTAACAAAAGGTTTTTAGTTCGGTGTGGGACCTGCTTTAATGAGAGAAAAGTGTTTTTTATGGTCATTGTATTAATTCATACATAAATGGCATTCCCAAAATTCAGAATCTTATACTAATTAGTTGCACTAATAGAAGGATAATGAGCATTATTTACAGAATACCAGTCACTTACCAAGTAATATATTACTAATGATCACAACATCCCTGAAATCTTAGAATTTATTATTGCCAATATTTTTGTAACACTGGGAAATTCTCAATATGGTGTAATAAAAAGAGCCCAGAATACATTTCTGATTTCTCCATCTCATAGAAGCAGGAACAAAGGTGACGGGTATCTCGAAAGCTAACACTGAGACATGTGCTAAAGGCTGCAGTGGATACAAGGATGTGGAGGGGAAGTGTGAGAAGAAAGAAAACCATCCCAACTGTCCATCCAAATAGGCGAATTTATAAAACTTCTTATAAAAACAAATATATTCAGATTGGAAAAGGGAAATCTGAGAATAGGATTCCGCCTGTATTAGAAGTATTGATTGACGAGATAATAACACACCTATTTGAACACCAGAGTACCAGCAAGTCTTCAACTTTTAATAGGTGGGCTTCTAAAATTTCAACTCTAAGCTAGCATTTAGAACATACTTTACTGTAGCAAAGGACTATAAATGGCAGTTGGATTCCCATATCCACGTACAAACGCCTGTCACTAATTATCTGCCATTTCAGATAGAACTCGAGAGTTTCAACCAGGAGGCTGCTAATACCCCCAGTTCTAGTGGTGGCCTCCTCCTGAGGGGCTTTTTATGAGTGTCAGGAGGAGGTTAGCATGAAAGACGGGATGAGGCAAATTCTTTTGGGTACCAGGTTCCTTAACCACATGGCACATCTATAGATAATACAAAAAAGCCATTTCCATATTGGAGTGGTAAATGGAGTGAAATAAAAACAAATACTATGCAACAGAAATGTATCAAAAAAAGTTATACTGTGAACTCTTAAAATATCTATGTTTAAAAGCACAATAACCTTTTCATTAATGTTCAGATAAACTAGCCACATATTTATTTTGATGCATAAGTAATAAATATCCTTGAAGAATACAGACTTGTAATAAATATGATTAACTAACATTTGATTTGCTAACATTGTTGCTACATATAACTGCCACAATTCTCTACTAAATTCTACCCAGAGGGGGGATAAATACCTAAGAGGAATCTCAGGATATCTAAGCATATGTTTTATGTTTCTTATCATTAAAGTAATATCCTAAAAATAGTAATAAATAAACATGGTAAATAAGTATTTAGATAAGTTACTGTGTAGACACAGTGTTTATAAAATAAACTCTACAGGTCAGGGAATAGCAAATTCTGGTTAATTGAATATGGTAGTCAGGTAACATAATAATACATCTGGGTAACTGATAATCTCTTCAAGGTATAAACTATACTATGAATATTAAATCTTAGAGATTAAAAAAGACACTTCAGAAGCTTGCTGCACCTTCGAGTTTGTATTTTAAATATGCCGCTCCACTATATCTTTTATTCTAAATGGCTATTTTATGATTTTGTTTAGGAATAATACAGCTTTTACTGGAAATCTCTCTTGCTAAAGTTTCTTTAACCTAAAAGAAAATTATTCCACATCAGTAGCTTTGAATGTTGTTTGTTTATGCTTTTTAGTAGTGAAACTCTTTGCTCAAGTGAATTCTTACACAGTACTGTAATTGAGCTAAAAGTGGCATTTTATTAACCTAAGTTCATGTTTTAAAAAATTTACTTATAAAGTCACTGAAAATACATTGATACATTGATCTGATAAACCCAAAAATGTGAAATCAGAGTATTAAACTTACAGTGTTATATCAACTTCATCATCAATTTATTAATATATTTTAGTTGCACAATTTCATGAAGAGCTTGCTTCATACCATTCTACCTAAATGCTTCATACCACTGAGCATTCATGCAGAACTTCACAGAACTTTTTTAAAAAAAATCAGTGCAGTGTCACAAGCTTCTAATTAATAACACATTTAGAATACTTAAAAATGTATGTGCAAATGAAGCTTTACTGGTTTCTAAGTGTGACAACTTTTACTAAATACCTCTAGTAGGTTTACTTAAACAGTTTTTAAATTATTGAAATATCTGTATTAATAAAGTTTAATTCAAAATTTGGAGAATACCTAAAGAACTTCTGAAAAACTAAGTGGTATATTTTAAACAACTAGTCTATATTAAATCTGGTCCTTTTCAAATCTACTATTCTGACTTCATGTGGTTATTTTGTCTCCACAGAGCAGAGAAGGGAAGAATTTGGAACTGTGGAAAACACCTCTACAAAAAAGATTGTGATTCCTGTTTAATGTCATTGTCACTAACTCAACTGCATGTAGAATCCCACTAGGGAACATAAAAAGGTTAAGGGGACTGGACGAGGTCAGCTCTGGACCGGAGAGTTCATGACCCACTCATAAGGAGCCCGTTGCGACTCAGCTCTAACACATGCCTGTATTGTGAAAACTCATGAACAGGAAGCAATGGATGACTTTTAAAACAGCTCATGACAGCATTCATTCCCTTGGGTAATGCCCTCCCTTTGAGCGTGGGCTGGACATAGTGACTTGTGTCCAATGGGGGAAAAAAAAAAGCAAAAGTGTCTGGATGGGGCTTCCCTGGTGGCGCAGTGGTTGAGAGTCCGCCTGCCGATGCAGGGGACACGAGCCCGGGAAGATCCCACATGCCGCGGGGCGGCTGGGCGCGTGAGCCATGGCCGCTGAGCCTGCGCGTCCGGAGCCTGTGCTCCGCAACGGGAGAGGCCACAACAGTGAGAGGCCCGCGTACCGCAAAAAAAAAAAAAAAAGTGTCTGGATGGCATTTCCAAGATTAGGTTACAAAAGATGGTGACTTTAGTCCTGCTGGTACTCTCTCTGTCTCTTCTCAAAAGATGGTGACTTTAGTCCCACAGGTACTCTCTATGTCTCTTCTCATTTTTGTTCTGACGAAGCAAACTGCCGTGTGATGAGCTGCCCTATGGAGATGCCCACATGAAAAGGAACCGAGGGAGGCCTTAAACCTACATCCCCTGAGGAGCTCAATGCTTCCAACCACCTTGGCAGTGAGCCTGGATGATCCATCCTCCCAGTGGAATCTTAACAATGGCTGCCATCCGAGTACACACCTTGAGTACAGCTTCGTGAGAGGCCCTGAGCCAGAGGGGCCAGTCAAGCTGCACCTGGATTCCTGACCCACAGAAACTGACATAACACTGTTGCGTTAAACAGCTAATGCAGAGTGTCACCAGATTTTCCAATTTTTCCAAAGTAGCTGGAAATTCAGATTCATGTGTGTGAAATCTCCTAACTTTTAAAACTTGAAAACCAATTCATTTAGTAGATAAATATGTAGCCACATCTGAATGCTAGAGGGGATTACAAATTTCCAGTTTCTGATACACTAACAAGGGAAATGCCAGAGATGATGACCAAAAGTGAACACGCATTGATAAGACCTTAAATCAATCAAAGCTCTAATATTAAAGCTGCTTAAAATTTGGCTCATGTGTTTCTACTGAATGGTAATAAGCAAGCAGCAAAGTAAACCCAAGGGATTATTTTTTCCTTTTTAAATTTAAAAACCTATACTATGGTTAATATACATGAGTTCCTAACTGCTAGGAAAAAGAGGCCAATTTCTAATATAAAAATGTACTCAGGGATATAAGTCATACTAAAATATTTTAAGACAGAATGTTTCTATAAATTTGTGCCACAGAATGTTTCTATAAATTTGTGCCACAGAATTACCATAGCATCATCTGCTTTCATATGGATGATGGTTAATCCCATTTTACTCACTTTCAACATTTCATCTATCACTTCGATGAGCATGAATCCCAAATATGCATTTCATCCCTGGCCAGATCCTTAAACTACAATCCTTTATCTCGAATTGTATTGTCTCTTAGCTATTCTATTTCTTATTCAACACTCATTTTTCTCCTCAAATTGTCTCCCCATTGCACTACTCCACCATAGCCATTTTCATCCAGTTACCAAGTCAAATTATTCTTTATTTTATTTCTTTAATCTAATTATCTTAAACATTACTGCCTTTATATTTCTGTAAGAATGACAGCGGGTTCAAACCCTCACCAACTAACACCCTAATTACTATGTCATTTTCTTCTATTCATCTTTTTCTTTCCAACTGTTCACCCTTTTATTAATTTATACTATACATACATACATACCAATACCGAACTCTTTAAAATGTCACTGAATATCAATTGTTGATAATATAATAGAATTTTGCCCCATATTACAAAATGCAATCACAACTGAATTTTTAACCACCATAACAGGATGAAATGAACTATAAGATATTAGGAAGGAGATTAAAAATTATGGATAACAGCAACTATAATCAATTTTAGTGACATGAAAGCATATTAATAAGTTTGCAGACATGAGTCATAGTCATGGCTCACTGGGGACTTGTAGTTAGCTCTGCTTTTTGGCAAAGTTTGCTATATAGCATAGATTATCACAGATTTCAGTGAACCTAAACCCTCCCCTAAAACCCTGGGTAGAAGTTTGGCAAATCAATCTCTTTTTCTTTTTCGGGGGGGGGGGGGGGGTACGCGGGCCTCTCACTGCTGTGGCCTCTCCCATTGCGGAGCACAGGCTCCGAACGCGCAGGCTCAGTGGCCATGGCTCACGGGCCCAGCCACTCTGCGGCATGTGGGATCTTCCCGGACCGGGGCACGAACCCGTGTCCCCTGCATCGGCAGGCGGACTCTCAACCACTGCGCCACCAGGGAAGCCCAGAACACACCTTTTATAATCTTCCCATTATATGACTCATACCAACACTTTATAACTTGATGATGCTGCATATGAAAGTATCTCCTCACCACTGACATGAAACAATTCTGAAGACAATTGCCAAAATTAAATTCACCACTTTTCCATTTGAAATAATGAGAAAGAAATCATAAGTTCGTCTGTATTATGCTCTAGGACCAATAAAGTGGGTTACTTGAAAGAACAAGCAAATAACCATTTTTTAAATGAGTTTCTCTCTTACAGACATACCATATACTTTCCAAGTCTTCACATTAAATTTATAAACATGAGGGACATCTTGGAAAGGTCTATTATCAAGTAGAAGCTAACAAGTACAACATTCATAAACTAGTTTGGGGTTGCAGTACAAAATATCTTTAACCCTATTAGAAGTGGCAAGATATGGTACTCTTTGACTTCAGATTCTGCATATAAACAACATAAACTCAAGAGAGGGGTTTACCAAAGTCAGGCAAATTACCATGGGTTCAGTGAGACTGATCAGTACAGGAGAAAACAGTCAAGGTAGTTACTCCTCAAAACCACCAATCAGGGCTTTCCTGGTAGCACAGTAGTTGAGAGTCCGTCTGCCAATGCAGGGGACACGGGTTCGTGCCCCGGTCTGGGAAGATCCCACATGCCGCGGAGCGGCTAGGCCCGTAAGCCATGGCCGCTGAGCCTGTGCCTCCGGAGCCTGTGCTCTACAACGGGACAGGCCACAACAGTGAGAGGCCCGTGTACCGCAAAAAAAAAAAAAACAACTACCAATCAATTCATTAAAAACAGCCAAACTTAGTTGCAGCACGCGGACTTCTTAGTTGCAACATGTGGGCTTCTTAGTTGCAGCATGCAAACTCTTAGTTGTGGCATGCATGCGGGATCTAGTTCCCCGACCAGGGACCACAGGCCGCAACTAAGACCCGGCACAGCCAAAATGTAAATAAGTAAATAATTTTAAAAAAACAAAAACAAAAAAACAGCCAAACTGTTGGCTTATTACCACACTCCAAGAAGACTACTTCTGGCAATCTAGCTTTGAAAAATGACCAGAAAATAATAAAAGTCATTTCTCACACCTAGGAAGTACCAATAAAATAGGTAGGGAAGTGTGGTAAAATGGAACAAGCACACACTGTGGAGTTAATTCCACTGGGATTAATCTTGGTTCTGTACTTCTGGATTCAAGTAATGGCAGAGTCATTGTATCAGGCTATATTGTATCCAGCCGATAACGATAAAAAAACTAAGTAAAATATTTTTAACGTGTTTGGAGGTACTGGAAAGTGGCTGAAAAATAGATAGGAACTGGACAGAATCCATCCCTTGAAAAAAGAAATGACACTGAATGAGATCCACATGAATACAGCTTTTCCTCTGCAAGCACAGTCCATTCTTTCCAGAGCAAGGGCTAGAACTCAAGCAGAAAACGGTAATCTTAATGAAGTGAAGAGTCCAATGTCAGAGTTTGGGGTTGCCAGAAAAACTATAAATCAAGGAGGAAACTCCCTGAGAGGAGGGAGCTAAAATGTAGTGAGTCCCAAAATCTGCATAAAATTTTCTCAAAAAAAAAAAAAGAAATTTTCTCTCAAGATGTTTGGGTGACTTCTAACTGCACTGTACATGATTAAAGGCAAGACCCCAAACAGCCCAAGGAAAAAAAAAAAAAACACAGAATACTGAAAGAACTACTATTCTAAGTCAGAGGGGCTTAGTAAACACCTCAGTCATTCCACTGAAGGTCTCAGTTTACCTGAGGAGTATAAATCATATTCCATGTCTAAGACGTTTCTTAGATTAAGGGAAACACTGATATAGGGCCACTCCAACAAAACCTGAAACCAAGCCTCCAGAAAATAAAGGTGATCTGCCAGTAATGTAAGGGCTTGCGAGAACAACCCTCAACACTCTTCAGAGGGATATGACAGAACCCAAATCTCTTCAGTGTGTCATATGTAATGCCCTGTATATTATCAGAGAAAAAAATATGACTCCTGGTCAAGAGAAAAAAGGTCAATATAAACAGATCCACTGACAAGGCAGACTTTGGAATTAACATACAAGAATTAGAAAACAAAAAAGAACATTTGATCAATGTTAAACTCCAAGAAAAGATGAATTTATGAGTAAAGAGATGGGGATTTCAGGAGAGAGATGAAAACTATAAAAGAAACCAATGGAAATCCTAGAACTGAAAAAAAAGTACTGTCTGAAATAAAATATTTAATTGGTAGCCAAAAAGCCTTTGAAAATATTCAACAGTTATTTCTAATAAAACCCTTGATGAAGAATGGATGCTTTCGGGCTTCCCTGGTGGCGCAGTGGTTGAGGGCCCGCCTGCTGACGCGGGGGACACGGGTTCGTGTCCCGGTCCGGGAGGATCCCACATGCCGCGGAGCGGCTGGGCCCGTGAGCCAGGGCTGCTGAGCCTGCGCGTCCGGAGCCTGTGCTCCGCAACGGGAGAGGCCACAACAGTGAGAGGCCCGCGTACCACAAAAAAAAAAAAAAAAAAAAAAAAAAAAATGGATGCTTTCTTACACACACACACACACACACACACACACACACACACACACACACACACCCATCCCTACCTCAGTCTTGGAGTCAGCATTTTACTTGATGAGGAAACAGCATAAACATTAAGATCAATAACAGAGCAAGGATTCTAATACCCACTATCTCCAAAACTATTTAGCATTGTACTGGATGTATTAACTAATGCAATTAGACAAGAGAAGAGATAAAACTATCTTTATTTGTAAGTAACATACCACTATACCAAGAAACACCTAGAGAATCAATGTTAAGACTAGCTCAAATTATAAAAGAATTATACAAGGTAGCAGATACAAAATTAGCAAGCAAAAATCAATATCCTTTATATAACAAATAATAACTAAGAAGATAAAATGGAAGAGAAAACAATTCACAGTAGCAACAATAAAGATAAATACTCGGAAATGAACTTAGCCAGTTAACTTCAAAACCTTTATGAAGTAAATTATAAAAACACCCAAAAAACATATAAACAGAGACTTGTGTAAATGGAAAACATCCCTTTTATTGGTTTTAAAGTCTTAATAGCATCAGGATGTAAGTTTTCTCAAAGTTAACTCATAAACTTAATTTGATCACAATAAAAATCTTTTTTTCCTGGAGCTAGACAAGTTGACACTACAGTTTAAGTGGAAAAAATAGATATGCAATAAAAACTGGGAAAACAGTGAAAAAAAAGAGCTCTGAGGAAAATCTAGCTCTACCTGATATTTAGGCATACTACAAAGCCTCCAAAATTAAAGCAGTGTGTGTACTGGTGCATGAACAGACAAACCAATAAAACAGAACAGAAAGCCTTGAAATAGACCTAACAACTTATGGAAATTTAGCATATTATAAAGGTTGCATCTCAAACCACTGGGGCAAAACACACTCAAGTAAATAGTATTGGGATTATTGTATAGCCATGTAGAAAAAGGTAACATTGGGTCTACCGAATCAATTCCTCATACCACATACTAGAATAAACTCCAAACATAAGTGATCTAAACTTTAAAAATAAAACTGCCAATATTAGAAGTGGAAAAATGAGTGCATTCTTCTGTAACCTAAGTGTAAGAAAAGTTCTCAAACTATAACTCAAAAATCTATATTCAATAAAATTATAGATTGATAACCTTGACAACCATATACAAATAAAATGATTTACATGGCAAAAAATACCATATTAAGAGAATGAAAAAGGCTGCCGAGAGACTGGGAGAAAATACTTACAAATCACATTTTTGACAAAGAACATATATCCAAAATATATAAAGAACTCTCAAAATTCAATAATAAGAAAAGAAACAAAGCAATTTTTAAAATGGGATTTTATTTTGTTGACTTGGGTTTCTCCTTCAAGTGCATGAAGTTACCACCTCTGTCATCTACCCTACAAATCATTTGCCAAAATTTATGTCACCCAAATTTAACAAACATTTATATCACTCAAATTTAACACGTGCTATCTTTAGTCATACAGCAGAAAGGATGTGTCTTCTGGTGAGACCATTTGAAATATCAATGATAATTGATATTGAAGATATTTTGGGGAGAGGATGATAGATATCAATATGGCCTAATCACCATATGGAGCTATCTCCATGCTCATGAAACAAATAGTTCTAAAATTTTCTGAATTAGGAATGGCTAAAAACAGGCTTTTTAAAATTTAGAATTCAAGACTGAAAAGACCCAGAGTGTGACAGGATTTGATTGGGTGACCATTTCTTACAATAAATAATTCTTTGAAGGTGAATCTGCTGGGCAATCCTGAAGAAGCTGATATGAAAATATTTTCCTGTAGATACCTACCAATTTACTGGCCTCTAACAAATTCACTGGACCTAGAAAATATTAAGGTAGGGAGTATGACCAGAGCTTCAGCTTTATTATGGCTCACTGGCTCCTCTCCATTTAGAAAGTCATCATTAGTTCCAATTGTAAGCTTAGGCACACAATGTTCAAGTTGTAATTAGATTCACACATTTTTAGTTATTGCAATGTTGTCTGTTTTTCTTTAATCTTCCTGAAAAATGGCTGTATACCTTAGATGATCATTGAAAAAATGGAGGAAGGAGGCAGCTACAAATGGCAAAGATTGAATAATTTAAGTTATAGGTATAATTAGTCATGAACTTGATAGGTTGTTTCTAATTTAAATGCCTATCAATAGGAGAATAAATAAATCATGGTCTTTTTAGATTGTGAAATGCTATAAAGCAATGAAAATGAATGAAGTAGTGATACACACCAATAGTGACAGATCTTCAAAGTGTAATGTTGGGCTAAAAAAAAAAAGTTGTGGAAAGATATGTACAGGAAGCTATGATTTTAAAAATGTTTTAAAATGTCCAAATTACTATGTATTTTTAGGGTCATACACTTACATAGAAAAATATTTTTAAATGCCCTAGATGTTATCATTTACTATGTAAGGGTATAACTATAAAATATGTAGTAATTTGGACATTTTAAAACATTATTTAAATTGAACACCAACTGGAACTGAACACCAAGTTCAATAAGAAGTGTTATGGGAGGGGTTGGGTGATAAAAAGAAGGGAGAAGGAAGTGAAATCAGGAAGATTTTTTAAATGAATAGGATACATATAGGTGTTCGTTATATTATTTTTACCCTTTTATATATTAGAAAAGTTCCATAATAGAAAAGAAAAAAAATCAGTAAGTTTTTTAAAGAAAAGTGACTTAAGAACTTCTCCCGTGAATACTTTGAAAGTGACTCAAATACAGTATAACTTCAGAGATTTTTTTCACTAGATTACATAATGAACATTTTTCCTAGAAAGAACAGCATAAAGATGTCACTGAGACAACCAAAACTGATGGTCCCATTTATATTCCTTTACGGTTTTTTGTTGATAAGAATGGGATAAGCTATCACAGCATTTGGCCTATGACATTAAAGCAAAATATCTACAAATGATGTCACAAAACTAACAGACACTTGCCACATGGTTCGCATGTGAGAGAGGGCACCTAAATGAACACCACTCATCATGTGACTTAACTCTGCCACAAGTCTTTGAGAATGAAATACTTCCCCAAATACAGTTTTTCAAACAAGAAGAAAAAAGGTCCTCTCATGTCGCTTCAGCAACTCCTTGAACTTATGCCCTCTGGCTGGTCCAAGCCACTCCCAGAATGCCCTCAGAAGGTCCAGCCTTTGTCTGTCTCAAACACGACCCAAATCCACCCAGAGCAGGAAGCTACCTTGGAGGTTGTAATCTCTGGCATCCAACCAGGTTCTTTACCTGTGCTTTTCCATAATGATTCAGAACCTCCAGGAAGGACCTTAGAATATGTGGGGCTCCTGAAGCCAAAAACCTAAAACTCAGGGTTCACAAACCAGCCTGACATTCAAACCACTCTGTTCACACTGTAAATGCCCAGGCCCACACCTGCCAAATCAGAATCTCAAGTGAAACTTAAGCTGCTACGTCAGCACCTGTCCAAAGTTTAAGGGCTAGCTCTAGATTCTTCTCACTTGTTCTCTCTGCTACAAACACTTTTCTCTCTTTACCTTCTTTCTTCTCCCTTCACTGGTGTGCATCCTTCAATGTACAACTTGAATGTTACTTCCGGGATGATCTCCCTACACACACACACACACACACACACACACACACACACACACACAAACACACGTTCTTAACTGTACCTGGTCCCATATCAGCACTTCTTGCACTGTATTCTAAGTGCTGTCTAACTCTGTGTGTTCCTCTACTACACTGAAAATACTGTGACGGCAGGAACTGGGCTCCTCTTGGTCACAATTATATCTTTAGTGTCTAGAACAGTGACTGGCACTCAGCAAGTGCACAGTAGATGAATGTTTAGTAAATAAGCGAATGCATATATTTAAGTGAAGTTCAAGGGCATTATGAAACCCTGGCTTTTTCCCCTGACCTAATGTCTATGTATTTATCCATGGCAGGAATTATGATAAAGGAGCAAGGTACAAAGCCTCAACAGTCAGGCCACCTTATCACTAGCTGTGTCATTTCGGGCAACTTCTGTAGTTCCATCTCCTTTTCTAGGACTGTGTGCAGATTAATTGCAGAGAAAACAGAACAGTGTCTGTTAATAAGTATTTATTTGTACACTCAGTAAATATATTATTTTTTCCTATGTTTACTGTATGGCAGTTCTGATACCAAACCTGAGATACCCCTCCTTTACAAACATTTGGCAGTTTTAGGAAAGAAAGCTTTCCCCCAATGTTGAGGACTGCCTCTTTGCCGTGAATCATTAACCACGTATATTGATGAACAGAAAGATGAAAATGCCCTTAATCATAGTACTTCACAGCTAGAAAGGAATTTAGGAAATACCTGTTTCAATTTTAAAGAAAATGAGTGATTTGCCTAAGCCATAAATGACTGGTGACAAAGCTTGGCCTAGAACCCAGCTCTTCTGTCTCCCAGTCTTTCCACTCCATCTCCTGGCCTCTCATTTTGATTAACTGCTGACTTCCTTAAGATCTAGGCCATTCACCATAGGCCATAGCTATAGCCCTTCTGTTATTTCCACATGCTTCACCGTCTCTGCTTCGGAAATACTGTGTCATTTTTTGCTGACATTTGAGATTTTCATGCATGAAAGTTCTCATCGCCACCAATTCCTAGCCCCCAAAACTGGGAGATTGGCAATCGGGAAATTCAGTCAATCGGGAAATTCAGTCAAGCTGTAGAAGGCCATAGAGGAGGGTTCAGGAAGATTCATCCTATAATAAGAGATGGCCCTAGATAAAGGTTGTTTTCATATGCCCCCATCTCAATGACTGTATCATGCCACTTGGCAGATCCTAAGCATACTCCCTGCATCCCAACCACCCACATACTGGTTAGGTACGCAGTATTCTTGTGATGTTGCTACCACTTTGATTTATGGATTCAGTGTCATCCTTTACACTAAACTCATGACCCAAACCCCACGGAACTGACTCATGGATACTTTAAACAAGCTTCTGATGGGGCCTCCTTCTTAACCCCAAAGGCATTTATTTCTATGCATTTCCCACAGCTTATTTATCCAAATATAATTCATTTTTAAACTGCAGAATTTAAACACAAAGCAATTTTATTTTAAAAGATACCTGAGTATTAATTAACCAAAAGATACAGCTTGTCAACTTTTCAATTAATCCTGAATTTTTTTATCATTAGTTTATACAGTCATTGTTTGTAATTAAACTGTGTTCTTTGTAGTAAATCTTCAATCTTGAGACATCCCTGGCACCAAAATGTCTTATCTTACTTATTTCTAATTTATCTTCTGTTATAATCACCACCAAGAGAACACACATATCCTACACAAAACGCTCCAGTTAGGTAAAAGATGTCATTTTTATTTCTGCCCCTATGCTCACAAAAGCCCTGATTCACTTCCTTCCATGAGGTGGCAGACATAGGTAGAAATGCAGAGGCATCAAACTACTGAAACTATAAATAATATCTTTGTGTTCTTTTCCCAAATAGTATCCCTCTGCTATTCATACATTCTTAGCAGGTCAGGCTATTTGGTTAACGTCCATAGTCAAGTCTTAGTTCTTTGAGCTGCTAACCTTTCTTAAACTCCTAGCTATTTCTGAAAAGAAGTGTCTCCTCTTCAAATTTCAAAGAGCGGTGCAGCCATCACTAGTGCCCTTTGCCATAAATTTCCATGTCTCTTCCTTTCTAACCTCATGGTCTAATTGTACTTCATGGCCCTTGTTGAGGGTTGAATTTATCCTCCCAAAAGATATGTCCAAATCCAATCCCTAGTACCTGTGAATGTGACTATTTGGAAAAAGCATCTCTGCAGAAGTAATACTGGATTAGGGTGGGCACTAATCCACTGACTACTGTTCTTATAAGAAAAGGGAAATTTAGACACAGATTCTGGACCCACACAGGGAAGAATCCCATGTGAAGACAGAGGCAGAGATTAGAGTGATGTTTCTACAAGCCAAGAAGATTGTTGGTGACCACCAAAAGCTAGGAGGCATGGAGCAGATTCTTACTCAGACCTTCTAAAGAAACCAATCCTAACAACACCTGGATTTCAGACTTCTAGCCGAAATCTGTGAGAGTAAACTGCTCTTTCTTTAAGCCACCTAGTTTGTAGTAATTGTTATGGCAGCTGTAGGAAACTAATATGGCCCTTTTATGGCTATTTGGGGCTATGTGACTATTTTTCTCCAATAAGCTATAAGGAGAAGTACATGTATTACTTACAGGAAAAGCAATTTACTGCTGATGTAAGACCCTCCAGAATCTCTCATTCCCTCATACAATGGGTCCCTAAAATCCTACAATGGACATGGACACACAGCATGAGCTAAACAAAACCTTTGTCTCTGCAAACCACTTATAGTTAGGATATTTTTATCACAGCATAATGCAGGCTATCCTGGTTTTCCTAGGGGCTACACTTACTATAAGCCTTTGAAAGGAGAGAATACACTGAAAAAAAATTAAGATTTTTAATGGAGAGCTAACACATTAAAGTCCAAATGATCTAAACTACGGCACTTAGAAAAAGCACACTTTAGGAAAAACAAAATCTGCCAGTTAGTAGCTCATTAGGCATCAATGTGTTCTCACTCCTGGAGAAAACCCCTAATTGTGAAATTTCAGGCAATAACCAGCAAGTGGGTCTCTCTGCCACACATGAAATCATGCCAAGTAAGTGACTACCCATTCAGCCAATGAAAACAGCTACACTGGCCCAGAAGATCATGTACTTTTAACTGAACTCTTTTCATGGGAGGTCTGTGACCCAGAAAATTCAGAGGTTAATGTGTCTATACCATAGGATAGTAGCATAGAGAAGTGATTAGGAAGATGTACTTGAATTCAAATCTCAGGTTCTTTCCACCTTTATGGGCATGTTACTTCACTTGGCTAGACCTCAGTTTTCACAGCTATAGAATGGGGATAACAATTTCATTAGGTTGCTATGGGAATTAAATGAGATAATCCATGGGAACTGCTTGAGTCAGTGTCCAGCACGTAGTAGATTCTCAGTCAATGCTTGAGATGCTCAATTGTTACTTATGAACAATGTAACTTTTTGACATAGCACAAAACCCAGAGACTTTCTACCACTTTGTTTATTATGCATATTTATTTCTTAATCTTTCTTACTCCTTCTGTATCCCAACCCTGAGCCCTAAGGAGAGAGGCTAGTGGAAGGGCAGGAACCACATGATTGGACCAAATGGAGACAAGAAAATTCTTCCAGAGCAGTTGGCAAACCATGTTGTTGATGGCACCCGTGAAAAACAAAATAGTGAACAGGGACAACAGGATGTATATGAACAGAGAGCCCACCCTCCACCATACCACTGCATTTAGGACTACCACAATGCTAGGTTTGCTATGGAAGGAAATTGTTTGTTTTTTTGCGGTACGGGCCCAGCCGCTCCGCGGCACGTGGGATCTTCCCAACCGGGGCACGAACCTGCGCCCCCCACATCGGCAGGCGGACTCTCAACCACTGCGCCACCAGTGTGGCCGCTGGGCCTGCGCGTCCGGAGCCTGTGCTCCGCGGCGGGAGAGGCCACAACAGTGAGAGGCCCGCGTACCGCAAAAAAAAAAAAAAAAAAAAAAAAAAAATGAACACACTACTCAGTTAAAATTGATTTCTTTGACTCATTTTCAAACATCGCAAGCTTTACTTCTTGCTGCATTACCAATATTTTCTGTGTAGTCTGTTATTTCTAAAGAAGCAAATGGTACATGTAAAGATACAATTTCATGTCATTTATCTTCAAACCAAAATGTAATATTTCCTAAAAAGCATGTTCACGTTCTTCAAGTGCCAGTTGCTCAGTGAGAGATGTGTAACAGGACGATGAACCAAGCTCAGGAGTTCCAAATGCAAAGCTAAGCAGACACGTTTTATTGTGCTGACATTCATAACAACTCTGTCACTCACAAAGACAGCACTACTGTGCGCTCACTTTGGCTTGAATTTGCATCCATCAACATTTTCTGGCCTAGTCTCTAACAACAGCATGCACTTGCCAGCTGTTTTGTTGGAACTGGGAACACTGTCTGTATTGCGATGTCACACACCAAAACTGACTGACCTTCTCTGAAATACAAATCATGCCCTCCGTTCACTGGAACTAGGCTCAAAGCAGGCTTAACTGCTTCATACTCAAGTGATATGCTAACTTTGAAAGAAAAAAAAAATTTTTTAATCATTATAAAGAGATCCAGAGTCAAATAACTATTCAGTTCTAAAGCTTTTCCCATGAACCTGTGATGAAGGAAAGTGATTCCAAAAGCATTTGGAAAGCAGATAATACTCTGTTGCAAACAAATTTCAGTTTATCAAAATGGGCTAGATTACTCACTCTACATTTCTGTCCCATATCCTAACGCAACAAGGGCCTTGGGGAGTAGGAAAAAGTGTAGAAACAAATGAATACACTGGAGGTAAAATATTTGTTGTATTTTAAGAGAATACAATACTTCCTCAACAGAACCTAATTACTGACAAGAAGGTAGCAGGCATTTTATCTTCAATAAACTAGATAAATTTGGGCTCAAATCTCACTTTTGGCAAAACAGTCTGAAAGTTCAGTAATTACCAGAACATCCATTTAATTTGTTATTAAACATTATAATTCCCAACAGTGTTTGTTGTTATTGTTGTTTTCTCTTTTTCTTCTTTTCTTTATCTAAACAATTCACTCATTGGTAGGGATTAATGAGGCCAAGGTTATAGGCTCAATCCCCACATGGTTCTGTTAACTCTACATCACTTTCAATAGCACAGACACTTAAGCCTAAAACAATCTTTTAGAAAATGTGCATTATCTGTCCCGCAGGGCCAAGTGAGATGCACAGCTAGATGAACACAACCCACCACCAGTAAGGCAAAACAACTAAAGGAGACATATACACTATTGATACTATGTATAAAATAGGTAACTAATGAGAACCTATTGTATAGCACAGGGAACTCTGCTCAATGCTCTGTGGTGACCTAAATGGGAAGGAAATCCAAAAAAGAAGGGATATATGTATACATATAGCTGATTCATTTTGCTGTACAGTAGAAACTAACATAACATTGTAAGTCAACTATATTCCAAAAAAAATTAATTAAAATAAACTAAAGGAGTCTACCCTAGAGCTTGTGGGTTAGAATATACTCCAAAATGAAGGGCTCCAAGCATCCCTTTTTGCTCAAGCTTTCTGTTCTCTTCAGATTAAATGGACCATCAACAGAAATGTTTTACAATCTACTGACAATCCCTCTAATTACAAGATATTTCAAATTTCATATCCGAAATGTAAAGGTACTGAAAATAGAAAATAGGGTGTGGTCAGAAGACCAGAAAGAACAGATAACAAAGCAAGGTGAATGGGGAAGTCAGCAGAAGTTTTAAAACTGGGATGTGACATCTCTCTTTTACCAAGTATCTGATCATAGGGGAAGGAAATAAAACTGACAGATCTAGAATTTTTTTTCATGGAAGAACAAAGTTTTTAATACAGAGATAAAACAATTTTTCAAAGAGGAGTAAACGCAGAAGACTTTCCCTATCATATGTGAAGTCATATAACACAGAACTTACAAGAGCACAGTTCTGGAACAATAACAGATAAATAGAACAAGGAAATATAGTAGAGAATACAGAAACAGAAGCATTTACACAGGAACTTAGAATGTGTCAATCTGGAAAGAATGAACTATTTAGTAAATAGTGTTGGGGAAATTAGTTCTATATATAGAAGAACATAAAATTAGATTAATACTACATATCAAATTCAAAAGTTAAATCCAAATAGACCAAAGAAATAAATGTGGAAGGGGGAAAAAAATCATTAAAACTACTAGAAGAAAATGTAGGAGAATATATTTGTGACTTTGGTGTCACAAAGACTTCTTCAAGCAGACCTGTAATGCACAAGTCATTAAGAAGAACATTTATAGGTTATGTTTTATGGAAATTGCAAACCTTTGGGAATTATCATGGCTTGTAACACACAGATGCTACTGCTAAAGGAATGTACAGATATAGCCTGTAATTCCCAAACTTTTTGCCAGCAGCAGTTATACCTCAGGCCTTTTAAATTTTTCTAAAAATAATTTATGACTTTTATACATCAAAATAAATTTAAATCACTCTATTGACCATTTGTTTAAGAATTCAGTCATATTTCTTTTGATGATATGGTGCCTCATTGAGCCTTGAAACGAAGGCTAGGTCATTTACCTAAATGTTAAGAACTGGGGTTAGGGGAGGATTAATTATATCAATTATCCTATTCTACCCAAAGAAAGAGAATTAGGGGATAACAATCAATATGCAGAAGAAAGAGGAGGCTTAGTGCTTGAATGTGAGGCAATAAATCTGGTAGAATTTAAACAATCCATTTGGTGAAGAGTCAAGAAATGGTTAGTAAGGAAAAAGGGAAACATGCCTGTTTTGTGAGCTATACCTGTGATCAAGTATAGCTGCACCCATGAAGAAAGGAAATCTTGAACAGAAGTCACTGAAACCTTGACAGAAAATTCTGAAATGCACCTAAGTAAATGCTATTATTCTAAGATATAAATAATTTTAAACCCACTGCATTAACTTGTCAATTTAATTGCTGGAGACAAATTTTATGGTTAACCTCCCATAGTTCTTATTATGCCAATATTTAAATTTTTAACTTGTATATTCTTAATAATTTTCTCTTTTGGTGCATATTTCCATCCTAGAGTTTCACATTAAGAAGAAAATTTCATTATTTTCAGGACTCAGGCGAATAGAAGGGGCACACAGGGAGTATTTCTTGGTTCCTAAGCAAGAGTGTCAAGATGGCTCATGAGGGGCTTCCCTGGTGGCGCAGTGGTTGAGAGTCCGCCTGCCGATGCAGGGCACACGGGTTCGTGCCCTGGTCCGGGAGGATCCCACATGCTGCGGAGCGGCGGGGCCCGTGAGTCATGGCAGCTGGGCCTGCGCGTCCGGAGCCTGTGCTCCGCGGCGGGTGAGGCCACAACAGTGAGAGGCCCGCGTACCGCAGAAAAAAAAAAAAAAGATGTCTCATGAAAGATGTTAAAATTTTAAATTAGGCACCACCCTCGATTTTGGTCACAACACAAATGCCTTCGATGTCTTAATGGTTTTAATCCACTTCAGAACTCTTCATGGCTATTTCTACCCATGGATTCTTCCATAGAAGCCTTTGTAATTTAGGGCCTTGGAGACACAACTTAATGTCCTTAACACTTGTATTTAATAGCTCACACTAAGGAGGGAAACTACCCTTACTCTGTATGAAGCCTTTAATAGGGAAACAAACCTAACTTTCGATTCTGAAGGCCTTTGTTTTACTTTTTAAATTCAAACATCTCATCAGTTGGCATATTTTCTAGGCACACTATAAGAAAATGCTTTTGTTGTTAAAAGCAAATTCTTAATTTCCATGTTGTCAATTTCTGGCTGCTTTAATTCATTTCTTTGGCTGGTTACTAAGTCTCTCGCGTTCTGATATATTCTTGATGAGTGAGTACTAGAAATATGCTAAATTTCTTATTTCCTACTTTCTTCTCCCATAGGAGAGCTATCTTTTAGAAATTAAAAAAAAGTACTTAAAATGTGGTAATGATATTTTAAGACGTCCATTTTCCTTCCCTCTAAATCCAATTTTATATTGACTGACTTAGGGCATCTCAGCTGGGCAGCTCAAAGATTGATCCCAAGGAAAAAAGCTGCTCAGATTTTGAAAGAAGCCAGCACTCTGTGTTACCATCAGAAAAATCGTAATTGAGGATCTTACATAACATACCAATGACTGAACAAGTATGGAGATACAACTGTCCCCTTGCCTCCAAAAGAAGTTCCCTGGAAACAGGTTGAATCACAAGGATATAAAATCTGTTTGCCATCCATGTTTCACTTTTTAGAAAAAGTTAAGAACTTCAGTAAGAAATGCAGAACTAGAGGTGCAGCATAGCAGAGGGATCACAAATAAAGGCTTTGGAGCTCAATATGGAGACGATAGGGCAAGATGCTTATAATAATGGTTTCTGAAACCAAACCATCTGTATTCAAATTCTGCATGTTACGTCCTACCTGTGTGACCTGGAGTTTAAGATACTTCAACTCTCTGTGACTCAATTTCCCCAACAATAAAATGGGGAAAATAAAGAGTAGCTATCTGTAAAGTTGCTGTATAAATTCAAATAGAATGATCTATATAGAATACTACTACAAGATAAGATGCATGAGAGCAGGGATTTGGGGCTTTACTTATTGCTACATTCCAGCAGCTAGAACAGTACCTGGCACTTAGTAGGAATTCAATACACATTTATTAAATAAAGGAGAAAGAATGAACAATGTTGGTGGAAAAGTAGCTGACACATAGCTAGAATAATTGTTGGTTGTTATTTTCATCAGTATTGTTCTTATCATCATATTTGTCCTAATCTTAACTTTCTAGCTGTGTAACCATAAGGTAGTTATTTAACCTCTAATTTCCCACTGGATTTTAGAAAGCACTATGAGATAGTGGTAAATGTCCTGGCCTAAGAGTCAGGGACCAGGAGTCCAGTTCTAACTCAACCACATACAATTATTTAACCTTGGACAAGTCTCTACCATTTTGGTAATCAATGAACTGATAGAATGGTATGATAAATATCACAGTTTTGCTATTAACATTTCTGGGTACAAAGATCACAAGAGCTAAAACAATGAATAAAAATGTTATGAATTTCAAAATGGTATCTTAATTTCACTGAAATCAGCTTTAAAATAAATTAGAATTTCACCATAAATTGTTGGATTAGGTATTATAGTTGGATGTAAAAGGGTAACAAAAGCTCATTCAATTTCTAAATTTCTAAGGTATTCTAATCTAAATTGAAAACCACAATCGAAATACTGTGAACTCACTTTAAAAAAAAAAAAAAAGAAAGCTTCTCTCACAAACTTGCATTCTAGTAGATGATTCACTAATAGGATAGTTTCATACACCAACTCTGAGAGACTGTATGATTGCATAGCATCATCATAACATCATCTCTTTGGAATCAGACAACACAGCCTAGTTGTAGTTTTCTGTACATTCAGAGTTTTTCTAATTTAGAAGAATTTCTAATTTAGGAGATTCAATAGCCAGAGCCCAGCACAACATCATTTTATATCACAACACTTTTAACTGTAGCAGTGGAGTTTGTAGGAAAATGCTCCAGAAAAATAGTCAGGAAGAAAGCAAATTGCCAACATGTTTAAAATTGTGGAAGCTAGAGGACAGATATGTGAGGAGTAATTATACTATCTTCTTTTGGGTATATTAGAAATTTTTCATAATAATTTTTTAAAAAATAGACATTGATAAATCTTAACTCTAATGTAACTTTGAAATGAGCCTTGCATTTCCAAAAACTATAAATATATGAAAATGTCCCTATGATGTTTTGAAAGATCACAGAATAATAAATTTAACTCTCAATCAAAGATCTTCAGCAAAATGAAAGGGACAAGTTAGAGACAGAGGAAACAAAAGGGACAGGAAAAATTTATCCAAAAACACTACCTCCCTGAGGTGGAAATACTTATGGCAGGAATTGGTTCATGTGCAGTCCTTGTGGTTGACCATACCAAAATTGTTGATTAGACAGTGGTAGCTATAGAAGTTTTACGTACGAGGGGCTCAGGTATAGCAAGCTAGCTGGAAAAGAGAGCAAGTTTTTCTCTTACATATGTGTTGCACCCAAGCTCACTCTTTTGACCAGATTGCTTACTTATTGGTGGTTATTCCTATGGTACTGCCACAGCAATGGAGAAATTCTGGTATGTAAAAATGGCTTTGTTTCTAGTGACTATGAATTATTCTTTATGAAATTCTTCCAATTTTTTTCAAAGTCTACACTACTCTACAACTTCTACCCAAAAGCTGACACTAATTAAACTGGATTTACTGTTGAGTTGAAAGACTAGTCATTTCTCCCTAATCAGTTTCAAATATATATGAAAAATAAAACATTTTCATTGTTTTTTTTCCTGCAGTCCAATGGAAGCAAGTGTGCAAAAAGACATGAAAGCGATTACAGAATCACAGGATGTTCAAGTTGAAGCTTTTTCATTTTGCCGGCAAAAGATCCAAGGTTCAGATAGGAGGTGATTTGCTTCAAAATCATCACATCTTACTTAAAGCCACATTGGGATGGGGCCTTGGACAAACTCCCCTAGTGCTCTTCACCGCATGAATGATGCCCATGGATAAGGCCACACACGTATACATGGGTGGCTGGAGAAACTTCAGGCAAGGTTCCTCCATCCCCCGTCTAGGCCTGTTCACAGCCTGAACATCTTTCATTTCAGAGAAGGCTTCTTAAAGGTTGCCTTGTTCAGGAATAAAGAATTACAAACCCAGTTCCCCCTGGGAGGAGGTGTGCCCATAGCCATTAAGTTAGCCCAGAACAAAGGATACTGACCTTGGGAAGGGCAGGGTCCAGTGAATAGGAAGTCAAAAGTGCTCACTTCAGGGCTTTCTTCAGAACAGCAAGAAGAGTTGTGGAACAGGAAGCTGTGACTGGATCCAAGAAAAACTGTCAACTTGACTATTTCCCCTGCGGCTGGCCCTGAAGGACTTTACTCTTATCTATTTAAAGCAAATTTCAGCAACGGTAGCCCTTGTACTCACACATTCTAAAAATACGAGTTGAAATTAAAGTTTCAAACTACCAACATCCAGAATGATCCTCTCTCTTTAATATTACTGCCTGTCTCTATGACTACAGATAAACCTCCTGAACATAATGGATAACAATTCTTGAAACTTAATTAAACACATTTTCTTTAACATAATAAATTAGATCTAAAGTTTCAAATTAAACAGTACCTGTATCTACTAAAGCTGAGTGAATTGGGAACACAGATTATGGCTCTAGTTAACAACTGCATAAAATTTAGGCCAGAATTTATAAAGATAATAATAATAACCATCTTAGGAATTAAGCTTAGTAAGCATGGATTTGGGAAAACACACTGGCATTTCATTGGAATTGCTTAAGATCATAAAGAGCAATTCTTTCATTTAAAACAAGCAAGCTAAAAAAGCAAAATCTTCTTCAGAACAATAGTTTGAAAACAAGAAGCCTTGCCAGTACGATTGAGAAACCAGAAATGTCGATTTTATTCATTTTACTACCTGTACTACTTACTCCTGAGGGATCATTCTGATAAAATTTTCATATGGCAAAATTTCTGCATGTGGGTTCTGCTAGAACTTAAATAACTGCTGGAAAGTTATATCAAGGGAAACACTCAGCTAAATGAGAGGATACCTGTCATCACTCCCAGGTTAATAACACCATTCTACCATCCTTTCCTGGTATGATCATGGAATAACTAATTTTGTCTTAAGTCCTGTCTATATTAGATATATAAGCAGTCCACCAGCCAATAGACCTGGGGTTGTGCTTTTTATTTTTATGTTACAAACCAAATTGAGAGATTATAGTTACCATTAATTGAGCCCTTGCTCTATGCTAAGCATGTAGTATATGCTTACATTATCTTAATTGACCCAGAAATTACTATCAGATGGCTATTATTATTATAATAATTATTACCGTAGAGATGGGGAAAGAGAGGGTTGGTGATATTTACTTGTACAAGCTAGTATGTAGCAGGGCCAGAACTAGAACAGTCAGGGTAACTCTGAAATCTTGGTGCCCCCAGCACTATAGTGACTGCTTCTCATGCAGATGCCCATACATATTGCTTAAATGTAATGTGCCATGAAAATGCTCTCCACAGAATTTAGATTAAGAGCTTGTTAAATAAATACTCTTGATTCCATCAAGTTCATCTATTTTTAAATTAAAGGAATAAAACACAGAACTCCAAAGTTGTGCTCCAGAAAACCACATAGCAATGACGACTCCAAAATGTTGGCATAGGTTCTTAAGTCCAATAAGAACATATAAAATTCACTGTGTTTGTAAAGCTAACTTCATTTGTATTCACTACTAACTGAAGAAAATTTCAATGATCATCACCATCTTTCCTGGCTTGGGTAATTTTATCCTTAAAAAAAGGTGCCCATGCCATGTCATGAATAAGAGAGCAAAAATGATCACTCAAATCAAATGCCTTTCAGTTGACTAATTTGCTCACCCTACTTGCAAATGTTTAATGTGATAGATTGCTTTGAGTCCTGAATCAGTAACAAAAATGATACCATGTAGACAAGAGCAACTGTATGCTGATACTTTATACCTCATTATTATATCCAAACAAACCCTAGGTAGAGAAGAGAAAACTGAGGGTTGGCATAGTTAACTAATGTGTCCAGGGACACACAATTAATAAACAGCAGAGGTGCGATTTGAACCCAAGCCCCCATCATTTTAATGTCATTCCATTTTCATGTCACCACACTGCCCCATGTGGTTTCATTATCTGTTTTATTTTTTCAACTTGAGTTGCTTTTCGTTTGAAACAACTCTTCTGTCCCTAGCCATCTTCATAAAATACATTTGTCAGAACTAGAAGCTCATAAGCATAAAAAGTAAAAATGTATTTTTGTAACAATCTCTTTTTCTAAGCTAACTTATTCTCACCCATCACTTCTCAGCCTACAACATACCTCCTCTGGAAATTCTTTCCTGATCCCTGAACAGGACCCCGACACATGTTCCCATAGCTCCCATGCACTACCAGAATACATCACACTAGAATTAACTGCTACTCTCTGTGAGAGTAGACTCTGAACACGGCTTAGACCCCACTGTGTGCCCAGGCCTAGCACATACAATAATGTACAAAAATATTTATGAAATAAATGGATGAAATAATATGCTAACCTTGTGGTACTGAAGTTCATTTGAATCCTGAAAGCTGTTTATTTGTTAATGCCAACGAGGAAAAATAATAGGACTGGAAAAAAGATTTAGTGCTATCTCGTAGTAGGATAGTAAGACATCTTTATGCAAAAAATAAATAAATAAATAAGAAGCAGAGCACATGGAATATGACCAAGAAAAAATAAAGTATTGGGCTCCCATATACAAAGAGAACATCGTCCATTCCTGGAGCAGCCTTAATATTTCTGTTCACCACTATTAGAATACATCAATTCCAAAAACAATATTGAAAACTAATTCCTTAATCACTTAAGGAAACCTGAGCACTCAAAGATATGAGACACATGCAGTCATCACTTATCTTTGCCTAATTAAATGGGATATTTTTCTGAACATTTTCAGCCACTAATTGGTCAGGGTAAAACGTGTGTGGTGGGCAGATTACCTTAACACATCTGCCTTTGGCAGTGTCAGTGCAAAAGGGAGAGAGTCATTAGAAGAAGCTTGGCTAATTTGTTTGCTTATTGCAGAACCGACTGCTTATTCCTAAGGACTATAACAATTATAAATCCTCTTAGAATTTAACATGAGGTTCAGAGCTAAACTGGGACAAAGAAGTGATTTTAAAATCTTCACAAATCCTAGGAGAGGGGAGGTGGTAAGGATCCTATGGATGAGACAATAAAAGAATATTTATACCTACAGCTTGAGAGTAGTGTGTGTGTCTCATTAAATAAAATGTCTTTTACCATCCTGGGTGACTGAAGTTACTGACCCAGGGTACTAAAAGTGACGACAGAGAAGGCTACAAAACCATGAACTGTGAATCACTAAAGATCTACTCAGACACAGGAATACATCCCTCTTCTTTTTAACTGAATAATCACATGAATGTTCATAGACATTTGCCTGGGGGAAAAGAATCTATTTTTCAGAAAAGAAATAGAATAATAAGATACAATCTTATTTCTCACTAGAATCTGCTCATTTTAACAATGTAGACCTACTGACAAAAAAAGAAAGACCTGGTATTAGTGACACCAGGTCAGAAAGGAAAAGGAAAAGAAAAAAGGCACAGAAGGAAATAAGCTAACTGATAGGGGATATAAGAGAAGAAGAGCTGATTACTCCTTGAGGTCACTGCAGACAACAGGCAAAGACCCCTCTTCCCACTCCATTCCATGACCCTGGGTCCCTGGAATAAATGAGCAAATGGAGTCTACCAAAAATGTCCCACCACTGGTTCCTAATGAATTGCTTTTTTACATTAAATCACATAATAGCATGGTTTGGTTTTTTTAACGTTTTTATTGGAGTATGATTGCTTTACAATGGTGTGTTAGTTTCTGCTTTGTAACAAAGTGAATCAGTTATACATATACATATATCCCTGTATCTCTTCCTTCTTGCATCTCCTCCCTCCCACGCTCCCTATTCCACCCTTCTAGCTGGTCACAAAGCATCGAGCTGATCTCCCTGTGCTATGTGACTGCGTCCCACTAGCTATCTGTTTTACGTTTGGTAGTGTTTATATGTCCATATATACACTACCACTCTCTCACTTTGTCCCAGCTTACCCTTACCCCTCCCCGTGTCCTCAAGTCCAGTCTCTAGTAGGTCTGCGTCTTCATTCCCATCTTGCCCCTAGGTTCTTCATGACTTTTTTTTTCTTTTAGATTCCATATATATATGTGTTAGCATACGATATTTTTCTCTTTCCAATCAACTTCACTCTGTATGACAGACTCTAGGTCTATCCACCTCACTACAAATAACTCAATTTCGTTTCTTTTTATGGCTGAGTAATATTCCATTGTATATATGTGCCGCATCTTCTTTATCCATTCATCTGTCGATGGACAATTAGGTTGCTTCCATGTCCTGGCTATTGTAAATAGAGCTGCAATGAACACTGTGGTACATGACTCTTTTTGAATTATGGTTTTCTCAGGGTATATGCCCAGTAGTGGGATTGCTGGGTCATACAGTAGTTCTATTTTTAGTTTTTTAAAGAACCTCCATACTGTTCTCCATAGTGGCTGTATCAATTTACATTCCCACCAACAGTGCAAGAGGGTTCCCTTTTCTCCACACGCTCTCCAGCATTTACTGTTTGTAGATTTTTTGATGATGGCCATTCTGACTGGTGTGAGATGATACCTCATTGTAGTTTTGATTTGCATTTCTCTAATGATTAGTGATGTTGAGCATTCTTTCATGTGCGTGTTGGCAATCTGTATATCTTCTTTGGAGAAATGTCTATTTAGGTCTTCTGCCCATTTTTGAATTGGGTTGTTTGTTTTTTTGATATTGAGCTGCATAAGCTGCTTGTAAATTTTGGAGATTAATCCTTTGGTAGTTGTTTCATTTGCAAATATTTTCTCCCATTCTGAGGGTGTCTTTTCATCTTGTTTATGGTTTCCTTTGCTGTGCAAAAGCTTTTCAGTTTCATTAGGTCCCATTTGTTTATTTTTGTTTTTATTTCCATTTCTCTAGGAGGTGGGTCAAAAAGGATCTTGCTGTGATTTATGTCATAGAATGTTCTGCCTATGTTTTCCTCTAAGAGTTTGATAGTGTCTGGCCTTACATTTAGGTCTTTAATCCATTTTAAGTTTATTTTTGTGTATGGTGTTAGGGAGTGTTCTAATTTCATTCTTTTACATGTAGCTGTCCAGTTTTCCCAGCACCACTTACTGAAGAGGCTGTCTTTTCTCCACTGTATACTCTTGCCTCCTTTATCAAAGATAAGGTGACCATATGTGCGTGGGTTTCTCTGTGCTTTCTATCCTGTTCCATTGGTCTATATTTCTGTTTTGGTGCCAGTACCATACTGTCTTGATTACTGTAGCTTTGTAGTATAGTCTGAAGTCCGGGAGCCTGTTTCCTCCAGTTCCGTTTTTCTTTCTTGAGAAATAACATGGTTTTGAGTTTTGTTTTCCTACTAAGCAAACCCCAGACCCCATGTAGAGGCCATAGGGATATTTTTTCTATTTTCAATGTCCAGGTGACATATTGATCTTCGTATTATTTCTCTCATCCTGTAATGTTACTTTTCACTTCATTTCACTCAAGACATCACTTTAGAGTCTAAAATTCCCCCAATAGAAACATGAACTGGGCTAGCTATACGAGTAGAATTGATAACAACCTAAGCATTATGATTTTAGGGATTCTGAACAGTGTGACTTAACAAAGAACTGTCTCTTGAAGAGCTAGTGGCATCTGCCATTTATTTAGTTAGGATCCCTCCTTGGTATGTGGGGGTGGGAAAAGTTGCACCGTGATGTAAATAAGACATGAAGGATTTGGGCCCAAACAAGCCTAGATTCCCACCCATTTCTATGCACTTTCTAAGTGTGTGACTTTGAGCTCATTTTTCAAAGACCAGTTTTTTTCAACTGTGGAAACAGGGATAATGTCCAACTTCATTCAACAAATATCCATGTAATACCTATTGTTATAAATACAGGGAAATGGTAGCAAACAAAACAAAGGTCATACCCTCATGGGACTACCATTTTAGTTGATGTGACAGAATATTAACAAACATATGATCAATATTGGATATAACACCAATGTGATAAATGATATAAAACATAATGAAATAGAAAAGGGGGATAAAGGGTGCCATGCTATCTGAAATCTTTTGGAAAGTCTTCTGGAGGTTACACTGGAACTATAATGTGACTAAAGTGAGGTGAAAGCTGTTAAAAGAGCTTTCCAAAGATTAACCATTACACAAATTTTTACAAATAAAGAAACTAGTACATCAATGCTTAGCACCTAGTAAGCACTCACAGTAGGTGTCATAACAAAACTGTAAGTTTATTTCTTTTCTATTAAGGCCCATGTTATTAAAATACACAAGTGTTATTACTTGTACAAAAGCGCACACAAGCACCTTACCATAGACAGCTTTATCCTCTTACTGTTTCCTTGCAAAACAGGAGAAATGGAGTTAGAGAACCTAAAGGAATGACACTTTGTGATGGTACCGGGGAGAAGAGCAGGGAGGTGGATGGGGCTTGAGACACACACTGGCCAAGGAAGGGAAGGGCCATGTTAGGCTCAGCAGCTCAGCAGACAGCCTGAAGTCTCGTGGAACAAGCATGAAGAGAGGCTGAGGTGGTGTGGGGAGGAGAGAAGGAAATATGGGGTCCACACCTGAGCCCACCTATGTGACCAACTTGCTTAGGACTTGACCTTATAGAGTCACTGTAATTCCCTTTGTATTTTAAGGGCACAGGGCCAGGTGCTGTCTTAAAATATTATCTCCAAGAGAGCATTCTCCTACTAATAATTTATTCCATAGGGCAGTGGGTCATGAGAAGAAGAGTTTCTTTCTAATACAGATTAGATTACTCTCTAGTAGAAATAATTTGGCAGTGGTGAATCTGCACATTCTGAAATTTAAAAGATCATTACAAATTCAAATAGACTTCTTATAGATGAGATTCCACCAACTGAAAGAAGTGGAAGATTTTTACAAGGCGAATGAACCTATTTAATTGACTGTTTCAAAGTGCCAGGCAGACAGAGGGCATTAACTTGTATATGATGAATAGAATTCATAAGCGATTTCCTGCAGATTTTTTTTTAGAACTGTCTTGTTCTAACAAGATGGATAAACGAAATAAAGTGATCATAAGAAAAACATTCAGTGCAATCTCAGAATCAAATTTTCTTCCTTAAAACAACAGTTTGAAAAATCTGGGGATATTAGCAATGCTTCACCCCAGGCTAAGAGCACAATTCGAAAAGGATGTATATAAACAATGAAAAGAGACTACACACAGTAAAGCATTTTGGAACATGTTGCATAATAACAGCTGACCCCTCTAGAGTGTTTGCCTCTGTTCGAGGTGCTGGGGATAAGGCAATTAATCCTCAGGAGAACTCAATGATGAAGATTTTATTTTCATCTCCATTTGGAAGATAGGGAAGT
Organism: Phocoena sinus; assembly: GCF_008692025.1. NCBI lineage: Eukaryota > Metazoa > Chordata > Mammalia > Artiodactyla > Phocoenidae > Phocoena > Phocoena sinus. The sequence continues at coordinate 48,567,532 of NC_045768.1, read as the reverse complement.
GGAGATTTTCTGAAGTTCAACAAGCTGTCTATAGTTTACACAATAAAAGTTTATAACATTTTGTGACGTTTTGATCAGAGACAGTCATGTAGCAGAAAAACAGTAATAGGAGGAAAAAGAAGACCTGAGCTCTAGTTACAGTTTCACTACTCTCCCCCAGCCTGTTTTCTCATCCGAAAAGATCTAGTGCAGGTACAAACTCACCAAAACCATTAAATAAAAGGATAAAGGCAAAAGTGCTCTGTAGGGCTTCCCTGGTGGCACAGTGGTTGAGAGTCTGCCTGCCGATGCAGGGAACACGGGTTCGTGCCCCGGTACGGGAAGATCCCACATGCCGCGGAGCGGTTGGGCCCGTGAGCCATGGCCGCTGAGCCTGCGCGTCTGGAGCCTGTGCTCCGCAACGGGAGATGCCACAACAGTGAGAGGCCCACGTACGGCAAAAAAAAAAAAAAAGTGCTCTATAAACAGATGAGAACAGACATGAGGAATTAGCAATTTCTCCATGTTGCTAAGTTACTGGCAGAATACCCATGGGGAATTTGTCACATCTCCTGGGGAATATGTGCTATTAGTGTCTGCCCAGGTCCTGGGCAAATGTTCAGTTACTCTTAGGATGGTCTGAGGTTGCTTTTTTAACATCCTCCTAATAGATATGTTTCTCCTACTTTGAATGTCTTAAATACCTGGTCTTCCTACTTGCTGTCATAGTATCTTCCTCTGAGTGTGTGTGTGTGGGTGTCTGTGTGTGTGTTAGGTTAACTGACTAAAGAACTATCCGTAACCAGGGATGGATCTGCAACCATTAAAGAGAGGACCAAGATTTTAGATGTGCCACTCTGACCTTAAAATAATTTTCTTTGGTACAATGTGATGAAGATTCCCAACAGCGCTATTCCCTCTGATTGTGAGTACAACTGTAGAAGCTGATTTAGACCTTCTGATTTATTGTTTGACAGCTACAGAGTTTATCCATTAGCTCAGGGGAGCTACTGCTACCTTGAAACTTTTACTGACAAACTGAGGATTAGAATAATCCTCAGTCACCTGGCCAAACTCCAGGCCTGAACTCCCATGTGAACCCTAGTGAGAGCAAGGAAATTTTTATCCCAAAGTCGTAACCCAAGGCCTATTGGGAAAAAGTTCCATGATTGGATTTTTTTTTTTTTTTTTTGGTACCTAAGGAGTAAAGCAGTGCCCCAACCAGTAGATGGAAAGCCCTAACGACAAGGACCCCATCTATCTTGTTTAATTGTGTTTGCCCAGTGTGGAGCAGAAGGCCTACATTTAGTGATGTGGTCTGGGAAATGTTTATTAAATTAATAAATGAATAGACCTGCAATAAAATGTGTATGTATATCTAGGGGAAGGGTCCTTTGCATCTATACTATACAGAGCTCCTGAAAGTGCCTAAGTTGAGTCTAAAAAAAAAAAAAAAGGAAAAAAGAGGAAAGAAGGCAAAGAAATATTATAGCTAGAGTCCCATATGTACTCTAGGGTAATTCATAAATAACACATGAATATTTTTATTATCTATGCCATGACTTTTTCCAATAAAGTTTAGAGACACAAATCATAGGAATTCCTACAACTCTCAATTGTCCTAAGTTCTGTGTGTCCTGGAGTTTCCTGCTTAATAGCATTAATCAAATCACATAATGTTGTAACCTACTACAATGGGAAGCATGAGTATTTACACTGCATATCGTAGACATGATGTGCATCTTTAGCAAGAGGTGCCACAAAATATACACATATATGGCCCTGTGTACTTTAAACCACACTGTTGGTTTAACTGACTCACTTATTTTTTCTTCTTTTCACTTTCACTTTCATTTTCTCTTTGAAATGAATTTCAGTAGCTAAATTTGCTGGTTGGTTACCTTGCCAGTTCATTGGCTATCTAGATAATGCCTGATTGCAGTAGTCACAGGAATACAATCTAATGGCAGCCAGAGAATAAAAACCTATATAACCATATTTATAACCATATTCTCATGTAAATAAAGGTTTTAAAATTTCATATTTGTAGACTTCAGGTAGTATTTACTAATCTACTGTCCTTTAAAAAAGGGAAATAAGGTCAGACAACATTTTTTTTTTACCCATTAATTACTAGGATCTTAAAGCTAGAAGAAAATTTAAAGTTAAAAGAGGTTTGGGCTTCCCTGGTGGCGCAGTGGTTGAGAGTCTGCCTGCCGATGCGGGGGACACGGGTTCGTGCCCTGGTCCGGGAGGATCCCACATGCCGCGGAGCGGCTGGGCCCGTGAGCCACGGCTGCTGGGCCTGCGCGTCTGGAGCCTGTGCTCCACAGCGGGAGAGGCCACAACAGTGAGAGGCCCGCGTACCGCAAGAAAAAAAAAAAAAAAAGTTAAAAGAGGTTTAAGAATCACAAGTTCAACTAACCGAAGCCATTTCATCATGAAGAAACCAACTCACTACAACACAACAAAGTAAAATCATAGTTGGTCACCCCAATAAGTGCTTTGGAAAAAGTAACACAGTATGAGGATTATAAGGTCCCACCTCCCACTTTCATACATGCTAAATACAAGCTAAAGTGTTTTATTTCATGGAAGCCTTCTCTTATTTTAATGGAATCTCTAATTTTAAGAAATTTCCTCCTCCCCCGCAAAAAAAACCCACTGAGCCTACAGTACAACCTGCATAGACATATCAGTAAGTCCCTTTAACAACGTATAACAAAAAGTTCCAATAATTTCAAGCTAAGAGAAAAGAAGGCATAATTATCAAATTCTAAAGACGTTCGGTTTGGTAATACAGTACAAATAAACATCACATTTTTTAAAATAAAAAGGATTTTCATTTACTCAAATAGCAACTTTTAAAATTCCCGTATACTTTATTATCTCATATACCTAGAGTATTGCTTTGGGAACATTCACAAATTCCTCACCAGGAACTGGAAAATGCACTACATGCAGCTGTTATAGGAATATCCATATACCTGTTTTTAGAGTCTTATCACTTTACCCTGTTGTAGGGATCCTCTGATTTTTCTTCCTAACAATGATGTTATTCTTCATTGTAGGCACTGTATACTTTAGGTCAAAATATATAATATGATACTAGATTTTGAGTCAAGATTTTAGGTTACCTTTAAGATTTTTCTTACTATTGAAATGCTACTGCCTCATAAAAATTGTTAAACTATCCTTTGATATGTAGAAATATAAGATCATGACTCACCAATTACTGTTATTATTGATCCTCTGAAGCATTTAATATAACTTTCAACACTCTGTCTTTCTGGGCCAAAAGTTTCACTTAATTAGTAAAATTTAAATAGCACTTTAAAGATGACATATTAATTTTAATCTATGTTTTTCCAGATGTCATAGCATTGAAATAAAGTTTCTTTCTGGTCCCTTATAAATTAAATTTCATTAGTACCCTAAGCAGAGCTCCAAATACCCACCAATTTCAATATCAGGCTAAAATGAGCTTAATCTTCCATTATTCCATATTAGTATTAAGGTTCTAAAACAACAAATCAAAATAGGTAATGTAATGCTTAATATGTGGTATTATTTATAATACCTTTGTTGTATAATTGTCTCTAGCTTTAATATAATTGCTTCGAATAATTTTAGTGATTTACTGTTCTGAAATGTTCTTTCACACCTAAGTTTAGGCAATAAACAAAATGCTTTGGCTCTGGTTCATGAAAAGAATCAAATATTTCCTATATGATCCATAACAAAACAACCAGATAAATACTAAAACAAGCAAGCTAGACAATTTGTAATAATGGACTTCTGTTGAATCCACTCAATTTTTCAGAATAAAATATTAAGTGAAAATAAAATGTATGACAAGCAGAAATTCCCCCCCAAAAAAACAGGTCAATAAAGAAATCACAACAGAAATTTAAAAATTGGTAAACTGAATAATAAAAATAGGACATACCAAAACATGTAGGATATAGAAAAAACCATGCTTACTGGGGATATAGTCTTAAAAATATGTATATTACCAAAATAGCTGAAAATCAATAAACTATCCATCTTAACTTAGAAAAAGAAATACAAATTAAATCCTTTAAAAAGGTAAAAGGAAAAAAATAATGAAAATGAAAGCAGAGAACACAGATGAATGAAATGAGGATAAACATATAAAAAGAGAAATTAACTTTGTTTTTCTGAAAGATCTAATAAAATTTCTAGTAATGCTGATCAAAAGACAAAGAGGGAAAATACTAAGTGTAATACCAGGAATTTAAAAAGGGATAATACTCTATACATTTAAAAAATAAGAGGCTATTATGATCTTTATGCCAATATACTTGAAAATATAAATAAAAGGACACATTTGTTTAAAAAATCAAAACTTAGAGAAACTAAATGAAGACAGACAATATACTAGTGCTACATCTAGGGGGATATACTAGTGCTACATCTAGAGTAGGCTAGTGGGGGATTTCTGACTTGCTGATAATGGTCTTGATTGGGGTTATGGTTACACAAATGTGTTCTTTGTGAATATTCAATCAGTCTCTACACCTATAATTTGTTGTTTGTTCACATATATTATACTGCAATAAAACATTTCTTTAAAAAATTATATAACTAGATACTTCCTGACAAGAGTGCAATCTCTTTCCCCAAACTCACAGATAGTAATTTCTAACACTGAGTGGTGAGGGGGTGGGAGTTATAGTAAAAAATCTGAATTAAACTAAATGAAATCTGGAAAAAATAAACTTTTATATTTCATTTTCATTTAGGATTATGGGAGATCAGACAAAATACAACAGAATTCTAAGGCCAACTCTTGCAACTTTGAGGAAACAACTTTCCCCTCCAAGTGATTTACATGAAACTCCTTAATAGAGTAAGATTTAAAATCTACAACACTGTTTCATAATTATCATTAAATGGCTACATAAGCAATTTTCCAAAAGTTCTATATTTATAGCATGTTTTAAATGATGTCTTAACTTTACTCATTTCTTGTCAGTACAGTAGGAATATAAATGTTCTATTTCACCCAAGTTGTTAGGATTAAATAGGAAAATGCATATAGAACTAATAAAGCAGTCCCTGCCACATAGTAAGGGCTCAATAATTGCTTGCTATTTTATCATCATCATTATCACCTTTATCATTAGAATCATAACTCCTTTTTTCCATATTTAAATGCATACATCCAGGTTCTAGTCATCAAAAATAGGTAATATGATTTACATTCAGTGCTATTTGAATTTAATGACATGCTAAGAAAACCGAAAATTTTGAAATTCTGTGTTTCTATTCACAAAGGCACAGTGAATCGTGGATTGAAAATTTATATATCTAATATTTAAGTTAAATTTGAAAGTGTTTTCTATTTTCAATGCTATTTATGAAATGTAATCTTCATCTATATCACTGCAATTAAGATTCTCTCAAAGAATGGAATTTAAAATTCAAAAGTCTATAAAAATTGCATAATAGCTACCAATTATCATGTATCTACTATTTGCTATGAAGGTGTTTCTCTGAGTACTACACAACTGAAAAATGGCTCAAATAATTAAGGAAATTACACAAATGCGAACAACTGATACATGACAGAAATGAGTTTCAAACCACTTTTTGGAGATGCCAAGTCATTTTTTTATTTCCACCCTGCTATACTGCCTTGTACTGATAAAATATTTAAATATAATAGCCATTTGTTAGAAATTCCTATTAACCAAAGACATTTTGGTAACAGATTATTATAATAAACCTGAGATATATGGGCATTAAAACATTCTAATTATTCTTTAACCTCAGAGATGGAGTATTAACCACTATCCAAAGATAATCATTTGAGTCATTTGACAAGAAGGAAATAATCATATGGAGGTTCTCATCTAAGTTTCTTTAGACCAAATCTCAAGTTTAAGCTTAATATGAAATATTGGTTCCATTGAATTGCTTGTATTCAGTAGCCAAAATTTTGATGTGACCCTGACCAGAACCAGCTCATCATAAGGTAGATCTATAATAAATCACCATGCCCATTACTTTTCATCTGTTAGAGTTTCTATTTTTGATATATTATCCTTCTATAAGTGGGGTTAGTGTGTACCTCTTTTATGTAAAGTTTTTATTGAAGTATAACATACATATAGAAAAGCATACATATATACAGAAAAGTATACAAATCATTAGAGTATAAGGTTTATTTTTAACTAAGTAAACACACCAACATGACCAATATTTATGTGAACAACACCTAGATATAAAAGCAGAACATTACTAGTCTCCCATTGATTACTTTTGCCTGTTTGCATTGTATCAGACCATTTATATAACATTCACATACTATTTTGTATCTGGCTTCCTTCACTCAACATTTTGTTTGTGAGACACAGCTACTGAGTTGGCCAAAAAGTGCCTTCAGTTTTTAAGTAAAAATAAAAGACACATTTTTCATTTTCACCAAGAACTTTATTGAACAACGTATTCACCCTTTTGCTCTACTACCTTCTGCCATTTTTCAGGCAACTGCATAACTCCATCTTCCCAAAACTTTTTACCTTTTTGAGCAAAGAACTGTTCCAGGTGCCTTTTACAGTCTTCCAGGGAATTGAAATTTTTTCCATTAAGAAAATTTTGTAAAGACTGAAATAAATGGAAATCCAAAGGTGCAATGTCTGGTGAGTATGGCAGATGAATCAGAACTTCCCATCCAAGCTGTAACAGTTTTTGCCTGGTCGTCAAAGAAACATGCGGTCTTGAGTTATCCTGATGGAAGATTATGCATTTTCTGTTGACTAATTCTGGACATTTTTTGTCGAGTGCTGCTTTTAGTTGGTCTAATTGGGAGCAGTACTTGTTGGAATTAATCATTTGGTTTTCTGGTAAGACCTCATAATACAGGACTCCCTTCCAATCCCACCACATACACAATATCACCTTCTTTGGATGAAGACCGGCCTTGGCGGTGGTGCTTCATTTTGCTTGCCCCACTATCTCTTCCATTCCACATTATTGTACAGTATCCACTTTTCATCGCCCATCACAATTTTAAAAACGGAACGTTTTCATTACATTTTAGTAGAGAATTGCATGCAAAAATACAGTCAAGAAGGTTTTTTCGCTGAACTTACGTGGAACCCAAACATCAAAGCAATTAACATAACCAAGCTGGTGCAAATGATTTTCAACACTTGATTTGGATATTTTGAGTATGTCGGCTATCTCCCAAGGTATAATGTTGATTGTTCTCAATTTGATGGCTATCAACTTCAAATGGTCTATCCGACCGTGGAACATTGTCCAGTGAGAAATCTCCAGTACGAAACTTCACAAACCACTTTTGACATGTTCGATCAGTCACAGCACCTTCTTCATACATTGCACGAATCTTTTCTTGTGTTTCAGTTGCATTTTTACGTTTCTTGAAATTATAAAGCATAATATGCTGAAAATGTTGCTTTTCTTCTTCCATCTTCAATATTAAAATGGCTACACAAAAATTCACCAATTTCAATGTCTTTTTTTAAATGCACGCTGATATGACAGCTGTTGCATACAATCTAACAAAATTATTTCGAATGAAATTAAAGACAAGTAAGTGCTACTAGAGCCATCTTATGGAAAAAAACCGAATGAACCTTTTGGCCAACCCAGTATGTTGTCCATGTAGCTGCAGCCCTTTTTTTTCATTGCTATATAATATTCAACTGTATGAAATTACCACAATATATTTATCCATTCTATTATTAATGGATATTTGGATTGTCAAGTGACATTATTCAAAAAATAAAAAGCAAGCTTCACAGTGGGTGAACATATTTGCCATACACAGGTCTAAATGACTCATATCCAGAATATATGAATAACTCAAATCAAAAATAAAAAGATAGGGTTTCCCTGGTGGCGCAGTGGTTGAGAGTCCGCCTGCCGATGCAGGGGACACGGGTTCATGCCCCAGTCTGGGAAGATCCCACATGCCGCAGAGCAGCTGGGCCCGTGAGCCATGGCCACTGAGCCTGCGCGTCCAGAGCCTGTGCTCCGCCTCGGGAGAGGCCACAAAAGTGAGAGGCCTGCGTACCGCAAAAAAAAGATAACCTTATAGAAATACGAACAAAAGATTTAAAAACAGGTACTTCAAAAAATATGCAAATAGTCAATAAACATGTCAAAAGGACTTATAGTTTCACTAAGCATCAGGGTGATACAAATTAAAACATAATAAGGTATTACTATACACAGACTGAAATGGCTAAAGTGGAAAAAAACTGAAAATACCAAGCACTGGCAAGAAAATGGAACAATTAGAATTTAGGCACACTGCTGATACAACCACTTTGTAAATTGGTGTAACTACTTTAAAAAACTATTTAGCAAAAGTGTTCATAGTAGCACCATCTGTAATATTCCTTATTTAATAATGCTATATTTAGAGCCATCCAAGGCACTGAAAACCTTTGCCATAATTTTCTTGATTTGGGCAAAATGGAAATGCTATTCAGTCAAACACTGAATACCTAATAAGTCGTAGACATTGTACCAGGTTCTGAGGATATAAGACTCCAACTTAGTTCTTCCCTCATATTTTCATGCTGAGATGCTTCCTCTTGCTGCCCTTTGGAAACTTCGGGCGATGTTTCTATGTTGTCACTATTCAAATTATCAAAACATTAGACTATAACTTTAACGATGCCCTTTTGAGTGAATATCTTCAAATACCATCTGTGTAAAATTTTAACAAGTTGTTTGTTAAAAAATTCCCTTTGCTAGAACCTACGCATGTCCATCTTTGCTTTAGATACTATTACAGCATTAGATATTACTGAATAATAATATACAGTGTGTACAACTATCGCTGAAACACAGTCAATGGTGTAATTTAGATACATCTTTGTTCTTAAAAGTCTAATGATAGTAAAATTAGAACTGCTATGTGATATGAATGTGAAGATATTAATATTAAAGGAGCATAAATTTTAAGTAGCAAAAATAATTGTCTTATTTTTTAAATTCCATTTTAGGTAGAGTATTGCATCACAGAAATTTACAACTACTTGGGGTGACTTAAAGGACATGGAAATAAGACCATGTTTCTCTTTCTTTATCATATAGTACTTAAATAATATTTTGACTTTTTAATTTTTTTCAAAATGTTGGAGTTTTGTTTTGTTTTTTAATCACTAAGCACATTATTTTTTCTTTTCTTTTTTTTTATTGGAGTAAAATTGCTTTACAATGTTATGTTTCTGCTGTACAATGAAGTGAATCAGCTATATGTATACCTATATCCCCTCCCTCTTGGACCTCCCTCCCTCCCACCCCACACATCTAGGTCATCAGAGCACCAAGCTGAGCTCCCTGTGCTATACTGCAGGTTCCCACTAGTTATTTTACACATGGTAGTGTATTTATGTCAAACCTAATCTCCTGATTCATCCCACCCTCCACATCCCCACCTTGTCCACATGCCCGTTCTCTATGTCTACATCCCTATTCCTGCCCGGCAAATAGGTTCATCTGTACCATTTTTCTAGATTCCATATATATGTGTTAATATATGATATTCGGTTTTCTCTTTCTGGCTTACTTCACTCTGTATGACAGACTCTAGGTCCATCCACATCTTTACAAATGACACAATTTTGTTCCTTATTATGGCTGAGTAATATTACATTGTATATATGCACCACATCTTCTTGATCCATTCATCTATCATTGGACATTTAGGTTGTTTCCATGTCCTGGCTATTGTAAATAGTGCTGCAATGAACGTTGAGGTACATGTCTTTTTGAATTATGGTTTTGCCATATGCATATGCCCAGCAGTGGGACTGCTGGGTCATATGGTAGTTCTATTTTTAGTTTAAGGAAACTCCATACTGTTCTCCATAGTGGCTGTATCAATTTAGATAAATGTAAAATATCAAGTGGCATATTTATGAGAATATAAATGATATAAATGCTTAATCATATCTTTATGACATGACAGAACAGATCTTCATTATTCAAGCAGGTCTTATGCAAATATAAAGAGCATTATTTGGAATAATATTTTAAATATTATCAATTTTTCTAAGACAAGATAATGATTTCACAATCCTTCAACATAGTCAATTTATTAATATGTGTAGATTCAAGAAGTACAAATCTTTTTTTTTTTTTTTTGCGGTACACGGGCCTCTCACTCTTGTGGCCTCTCCCGAGGTGGAGCACGGGCTCCAGATGCGCAGGCTCAGCGGCCATGGCTCATGGGCCCAGCCGCTCCGCAGCATGTGGGATCTTCACGGACTGGGGCACGAACCTGTGTCCCCTGCATCGGCAGGTGGACTCTCAACCACTGCGCCACCAGGGAAGCCCAAGAAGTACAAATCTTGATTTAAAAGGTTAGTGTCCAACACTCCCAAAATTAGAAGGGACTGTCATTTTTCCTCAATGTGCAGTGGTCTTCTTGGTTATTTGCCTAGGGAAATTCTTCTTTCCAGGAAAAGACAGGGTTATAAAATGTCATTGATGTTCTTTGTGCTTCACACAGTAAGTCCCTGGCCATTCGAATCCCAAAGGATAATACATACAAGGCAGAAGAAGAATATATGAAATAGCACGTAAACACTTTAAATCTTGTCCTATGTTATGAGAAATTATGCATGCTTGTGATTTTGTAATATTATCAACTAGAAGACAAAGAATCCCAACTCTCAGCACCACAATTAAGAATGGAAAAGTTCAAACTTTATTTCATCTTTGTCAATCATTTCATTGCCTAAGGAGGGAGGCAGGTCATTCTGACCCTGGAGAAGCAGTAACCAACTTCAGTTCACAGGGCTGAACCATGGATCAACCTCCCTAAAGCAGCCCCTTCTAAGAAAGACAATTCTTCCCAGGGAAAGAACCTTCATCAGCAAGGAGCTGAGAAACCAGTACTGTATGGCCAATATCTGGTTATTATTATTGAACATTCTATTACATAAAAAATAAGTGACTTTACTAAAAAAAAAAATCCATTCTTCCTGAGTTTTTTTTTTTTTTTTTTTTTTTTTTTTGGGTGGTACGTGGGCCTCTCACTGCTGTGGCTTCTCCCGTTGTGGAGCACAGGCTCCGGATGTGCAGGCTCAACGGCCATGGCTCACAGGCCCAGCCGCTCCACGGCATGTGGGATCTTCCCGGACCGGGGCACGAACCCGTGTCCCCTGCATCGGCAGGCAGACTCTCAACCACTGCGCCACCAGGGAAGCCCTCTTCCTGAGTTTTGTCTCTTGGATTTCTAAATTTTTCCCTCACTACATCATAAATAAAACCTACTTAGTAACTTAGGGCCTGACAGGGAGAATGCACTCCCCTGATCTTTGGCCAAGACGACTCTGAAGCACTCAACATCTCAACTCAGAACTGCTTAAAACTTACAAGGGAAGAAGTTATTATGCATCTTGCCCCTAGGTACGAGGGAATAGAAGATTGAAGAATGAAAAGCTGGAACTATCTTGTAACCCACTGGCAAGACGTTACACACACAGGTTTAGATAAGTAGAGTCAGGTCAGTCCCCAGGTTGAAATAAGGACCAACCATGACTAAAGAAATGTAAGACATAATCACCACCCTTAAGCCTCATGCATATGGAATGATACCAGATGACCTCAGACAGCATAAAATAGTGTTGCATTATGTGGTAGAGACTAGAACACTCAGCCATCAATAAACACTAGAGCATAGAAAAAAATTCTTAGAAGAATGAAAGTTGGAATTAAATCTTAAAGAGCTAGTAACAGTCAGATGGGGGAACAGAGAAGATGATCATCCCAGACATAAGGATGAATATTATCAAAACCACAGAGGTAGAAGAGAGCAGGTGAGTACATCCCCGAAGAAAACAGAGTAGGAAGAAATAGGAGTCCTGTAAGTATGGTCAAGTCAGAACCTGGCCATTTCAATGACTAGGTAAGGCCCCATGTGTCATTTAGTACTCTCAGTGATTAAGTGGGACTCTAGGCAACTACCAAGTTCAAAGTTGAAAAAATATTTGTGGCTGAATTGAAAAATATATGGCACTGAAGTATTATTATTATTGAATGTTTCATATTTGTCAGCATACAAGTGCTCAGGACAACATAATGATGTAGCCGCTATTAACCACAACTTACAGGTAAGGAAACTGAGGCTCACAGAAACAAGCAAATTCACTCTAACAAGCAAATTAAAATGTGAAAGTAGGTATGTCTATTTCAGAGCCCACGCAATTCATTATGTTACACGGTTTTCTCTAACATTGGGATGGCTTTAGTTCTTGGACAGAGGGATTATTAAATATTCTAAGTTCCTCATCCTTCCTATTTGTCCCCAACAACTAGAGAAGAGGCTGGGTTCAGTAAATGCTGAGTGATTCTACAGTTTTTGAGCACCTCCTCTCTACTTAGACCTGACCTCACAGTGCTGACAGATCCCACGGGAGAGAGGAGAAAATAAACAATCACAGTATTCTGTGACGCATGCCACGGTTGATTGAATAAATGAATGGATGGATAAATAAATGTGTGCCCTTTAACACAATTAAGTATTTGAAACTGGTTTTGGTTAAGAACATTGCTTTAGTGTCTGACTTTATTTTGAATCCCACTTCTGTCATTTATTACCTATGCAGCCTTGTGTAAGTAATTTCTCAAAACTCCAGTTTATTCATCCATAAAATGAGGATCAAAAAGCCTAGGAGTTACAGGGTCCCTATTCAAGTTAAGTGAAGTCATGTATGTAAAGCACTCAGTGCAGTATCTGACATTGAGTAAGCACTCAATAAATTGCTGTCATTCTGGTGTTAGAAGTGGTGGTGTCCTGTAGTCTAAAGTCTAGACAGACCTGCGTTTCCGTGCCACTAGGCACAAGCACTAACAAGTTTGAACATGAACAAATGTCTACCTTTCTCACTGTTCATGAATGTATACAATTACCACACTGGTCAGCGAATTCAAGAAAACCAATTCATAGTTTCTATAGACTTGGAACTCGAAATACTTGTGTAAGTTTACAAGAAGCTAAGTATGTATAACTCATGGAGCCAATCTAAAGATTCAGTTATTAAACTGAGTCCTTGAAAGGAACTACTTGCTTCACACCTAGGGGGAAATGAGTCATGGACTAGAAAAGTCAATGAGAATTTTAGCTAATTAAACTTTTGAAATGGTTGCTTCTCTAACCCTCCACAAAAACCTGACTGAGTGCTTAACTGATAAATAAAAAAATATAGGGTTTACTGTGCAGCAGCTGCATGTGAAAAACCTTTCCATTTATTATTTTCTTCTAAGTTCACATTTTACAGATAAGGAAACTGAGGCACTAATGTTAAAAATCCAAACCACTCTACTAGAAAATGGTAAAACCAAGATGTGAATTTGTGTTTTTGTTCTTTTTACTCTAAGTACCGTATTTAGAATTGAATTTAAACAGTAAGAGAGGGGAAAAAAAAATCCACACATAAGACTATATAAGGGAGAACTAACAGAAAATGCTTGCCTTGCGTAGACCCAGCAAAAGCACCAGATGAACCCTGAAATGAGTGATATCCTGATTTTTTTTGTTTGAAAATCTTAAAAAAAAACCCACCTCAAAACAGTTATAGAACTTTTATGTCTGTAAAGCCATAGTTTTTGCAGTTTATCCCATATTGCTTTTAATGTCCTTTAGTCTCTCGAATACACATTTTTCTTTCTCAATTAAATCTTTAGCTCTTTAAAGGACAGAGCAATGTTTCATACTTCCTTTTTCACCTTTACTCAGAAATGACCATATGCATTTTATTTATCAATTCACTGAGAGTTGATATTATATATTGTCTCAAAGTAGAGAACAAACATGAAAATAGTGTCTGATAATCCTTTTCAGTTCTACAGTACTGATCTTTAAAAAAGGGGACTTTTTTAGCTTACTTTGTATAAACCCCAAATAATATTGTATATTATATATGGATACTGGATAAATGACTATCAACAATGATGAAATAGAACTCATTTTAAAAAGACATTCGTCAATATTCTGTATTACTATTCAGTTTTGCTTTTTTTTAAAAAAAAAAAACAGAGCATAAAAAGATTTCTCTAACATTTTACATCAATATTTACAACACTATTAACCCAAACTACTATACATACACGTATGTTGTGATATTTTTAAATCAAGCTAATTTTTATTCTTGACACTTTTAAATGTCTCACTTCTGGTAGTGCTGGATATCTTGTATTTGCCCCTCCAGATTCATTTTCCACCCTTCTTTTCCCTGTCAATTCCTTGGCAATTGACCTTCAGAGACTATTTGCTTCTTTTGCCTTCTGACCTCTGTTGGGATCAGCCGATGGGAAACACGAATGAGAGATTGAGAAGGGTGGAAAATGCGTTCGGGGTGTTTACTCTCAGCTCCTGCTCTGTTAGGCTGCTCCAAGTTAGTTATCTGTGTCCCTCTACAAAAGTGCAGCAGCTCCTCTCTCCAAGTTCTGGGATTGCCTTCTTGTCCTGGTTAGCCTAAATGCTTCCAGCTAGTACCAGCCCAGAGAATACTATCCCTTTTTCCTCAACCCTGTTTACAGTTTCATAAATTTTACATTTCCTCACTAATACAAACAAATCAATCTTACCAAGCAGGTCTCAAAAAATGGTTACACAAGCATCTGCCCGTGAAATGAAAACAAAATGTGTTCACCAAGTGTTTTAAACCTTAGGCATAAAGCCAGTGTTTATTTCTATGGTTGAATCGATCCTTAACTAACACTATGTATATGAGTCCTTAATTATGCACACAACACACTAACCGCATGATCTGTTTCCCTAGTGCTTACATTAGAGATTACAAAATGCAGCAACAAGGAAAATTCGCCAAGAGCTCTTAGAAATCAAAGCATAAGAACTTGAGTAGTAATTAGTCTTGAGCATTCTTTTATTCTATGACTGCTGTAATAAATCCTGTCTCTCTGATACAACAGGAGGAAAGCTTTCATACATCATGCATTCTGGCTGTTGATTTATGTTCAGAAACATAAGTTAAATAACTGTAGTTATTTTCACATTTGGAGGCACTGCTCTCTGAAATAAATGTTGAAATTTAAAAGTAAATACATTTGAAAAATCTGTACTCTTTGGGTTCTTTATCTCAGACATGCTGCCAAAGGAGTTATTTGTACGTCAGTAACCCCTTTTGTAATACCAATATTCAAGAATGTTACTTTCTCAAATATTGGAACAAATGGAATTCCTTATTTTGACTATGTATTTTTTAGGGAAATAATATAGAAAAATATATTGATTTGGCAAGGATTTTCTTCTAAAATAACCCAACAGGCTTTTAAAACAAAATCTCATGAGTGTACATTTCCCCATTCACAGTGCTGTCGTCATGGAGACCAATCTCTGGCACATTTGATGGTGTAGCGTACACATCTTTTTAGCCCAAAAATTCCGTTGTTGCCATGGAAACTGCCAGTCACTAGCCTTTCTATTCCTTGACTCTCCCATAGATACCACTGAATTTTCTGCTATGATTTTCTTAGGCTTTAGCAGTCTTAGGGCTTTCTGGCAATGCCAGAAAGAAAAAAAAAATAAAAAGAAAACAAAGAAAAAACACTGTTGGTATCTTGTACCTAAATGTAACAATTTTAGTCATTGAATGCTGTGCAATGAACACAGTATGAGCAAGAATTCATTTTAATACAATCCCAGGTGAGCCTTAAAACTGCTCAGGAGCTCTCAATATTGTTAAATAAAAGATTTATAATGTCATTTAAGAAGAATCAACAGTTATAAAAGGCATTAATTCTTCAGTTAATAAAAAGCTCTTAAATAATGGAGAAGAAAAGTTGATATAATAGAATTTGAAGTCTAACCCCTTTGGCAAAATGTAACCAAGGAATTATAAAATTTTGAATCTCTTGAGATAATGGGGACATAGTTATCGCTCATTCCATTTCGAGAGTGAAACTAAACTCTTCCTTTGATAAAAGGAAAGACAAAGAAAATATCTAAAAACTTTGAGCAGCACACGGAGAGCCCTAAATTTGGATTATGGAAGTTTGTCCTTGAAGTCCCAGAGAATGGTTCCAGAATATAAGGAGGTAGAATATTATCTCCACATTTGTCTCTGCAGTATTCTCAAAATATCAATTTAGAAAAATCAATTTTTCTGAAAAAGAAGTTATTTCTTTAATAACTATTTAGGAAAAAACCCAATTTGAATGTATATGAAACATAGTACCCAACATGATCTATATGCATAGATCTAAAGGTGGCAACCCAGAGGGTAAACTGGATTTACAGAGTTTATTAACTAGCCTGGCATATTCTTTATTTAAACTAGAAGCTTACATTTAAAAATCAGGAGTTGACACAAAGATTCAGATTTCCAGCTTCTCTTAAAATACTGGAATATCTGAAAACTCGGAGTCTGCACTTCTGCATGGCTACTATTCAGTTTGCCACAATCCCTGCCATTCCCAATCACTTTACAACCAAACTGTGATGCTCAAGTTAAATGACTAGCCCTATCTACAATAAAAACATACTAGTCACTACACTGACATTCACAGATTATCTGTTATTTTTAAGTAATTCTTAGAATATATAGGCATATAAATCAGTAAGAAATGGTGGCTGATTGGACTACCACCACTTGGAACTTACAAGGGAAAGAGGGGAACTAAGAATGACTGAGATTTCTGAGTTGGTGGGGATAAAGGGGAAGAGTGGTACACTACTACCTAAAATAGAGAATACAGGAAGAGGATACATTCAGAGGGGCAGAGGTAACAGAATTAATGAGCATAAATCTAGAATCATTGGCTTTATAGTACCTGTGCAATATTGAGGTTCAGATATATCAGGTAGCCAATTGGATATTGGGAGTGTGTGTATATATAGCTAACCTTTATTAATTTTCATGCTGCTAGGAATGGTAATCCCTAGAAAATTATACTACATAATATTGTTCATCTTGATACTATCACTCAATATATACTTGGCCTGTAACTTAAGCCATGGATAAGGACTCAGTTTATAGGAATAACTTAAATATTTTAAAACCTGGGAACTTACAGAATTTCTGAAGAAAATGACAATAGAAAATTTATAGAAAATATTCTATAAATTCAATTTGATTCTTAGTTGACCATGTGGCTTGACTGACAGACATATACACAAAGTAAAAACGTTTACTTTTCTAGTGAGAGCACCATTTCTCCAGTGGCACTGAGAGCACACAGCTGAATAACAATCAGAATACTGGAAGATGTACTTGTAGGCTGCTTTTCCCAGAGAGAGCATTTACTCAAGTGATGGTTCCTACACTCATTAAGGTTACCTTACACATCAGAATGACTAGTGTTGGAGGAGGTCATCAAGAGGACGTGACTACTGGTTGACCCACGAGCTGGACTCTGGCAATCGAGGCTCCTCACCCCATCACTTGTCCTTGGGATATATATTCCTACTGTTCCCATGCTAGCAGCCATTTCAAGGACATAGCCTTGAAAGAATAAGGTGTTGCTGAGACCATCTGGGTTGAATATATGACTAAACTCAGTTCAGAAGCTTCCTAAACAGCTTCAGCAACCACTGAATTGTAGACCACCAGACACCAAAGAGCTGGCAGTTGCCAAACATGATGCTAAACATGATTCTGAATTCTAAGTCTTCATGGTCACATGAAATCAGATATTAGAACTTAATCTTTGATTGATAACAAATAATCTGTGGGGGATATCTATCAGGGAAGGACCCAGTGTGGGCAGATCCAAAGATAAGTAGAAGTGACAGGGTTCTAAATACCATCTTTATTTTTACCAATAACCATGGTATTTTACATCCATAAATTGAGTCTATGAAGGGGGTTCTTAAACTACAAGGAAATAGGATAGACTTTGAATCCTTATGAAAAGTAATGTTAGTGCCACAACTTTCCAAGTTAAATATTTGATAACTATATACATCACTTTTAGTATAGTTGGAAAAATAGGGAAAAGAAAAAGGAAGCATTCTTTAGAAACATTAATTTTTATCGTTTTCATTAAATATTACTTGTGTCTTATTAAAATATGTATAATATCACAAAATATGAGAAGTGAAATAATTTAGATAAGGCCTAACAATGCCTGACACATAGTAGTCAAGACTACCTACCAGTAGCTACTTCTACTATAAAAGTTTTCTAAAAACCAAAGCACCGTCTCCAGAAATAACCGCTACTAGCACTGAAATGCACATGCAGGCACACACATACAAACACATATAACTCTTCTCTCATTGGATAAAAATAAGATCATACTTTAGATACTATGTTGTAGAATGTTTTTCCACTCAATCCTACATTGTAAACATATTTTCCATATATATAACATACACATATATATTCACCTATATTCTCCAAAAACTTTTCCATTGCCAAATAATATTTTTTGGACAGCTCCAATTCTAAGAAGTTGAAGGATTCTTTTCCTTTCTTCAAAGAAGCCACAGAAATCAAGGGCTCATTAGTCAGCGATTTCTGTGCCATTGTGTGGAAGATTTTGGCAGCACCCATCTTACATAGCTAGAAGAGAAGACGACGACCCACCTTCTACATGAAGAACCAGGAGGGGAAAACCTTGTCTTTGGGCTTGTTTTGTCATACTTTTAATTTTTACAAGCTTACACAGAAACACATATAGGTACACAAAATTTAGAGGAATAAAAAAAGTCAAAGTGCATCATCTTTTTTCAAGAAAAGTATAAAATCTGGCTATTTAAATATGTCTGTCTGAGAGAATCAAATTAAGTCTGGGCTATGAGAAAGACTTAAAATAAAAATTGAACAAATGAGAAGGAAAGCTTGCCACAAATCCCTCCCCACAAAATTTCTGAGATAAAACCTTAGAGTACATACATGGCACTTGGTATATTATCTTGGCCTCATAATATGGGATATGTGTAGGAAAGCCAATGGCAGTATGAAAAATCCCTTAAGAAACATGTAAGTCATTTGCCACTGAAGCAGAAATTAATCCAGGCTCCTGCCCCATCCACCTATTTCAGCCTAGAGAATAGCTGGCACAGTATATTAGGGTCTACAGGCACATTTTACTAGCCTCTAAATTCTCCACATATACCAGTCAAGGGAGACTTTATCTTCAGAGCAAAGTCATTTAAAACTCAAGAAAAAAAAAAGAATTTGCGTCTTTAATTTCCCTAATGTGGCTTCAGCTCCCCAGGAGAGATTACTCTTAACAGTTTGAGGAAATGCACATTTGCAGTCCAGAGCCCAGGGATCAACAGTCTACTGTTTTTCAGAGAAATCAAAATGAGGATTCTGGGGACTTGAACTGCTGTGAATAGATTTGGCCACTTGAAAAGTCTTATCGTGCTGTAAGAACTATAGCAAAGCAACAGCTTCTTAGAGCAAAAAAGGAGAACAAAATGTTATGTGATAAAAATAAGAGATAATCTCAGCCCTATATAAAATTCAAACAACCCATCTAGAAGACTTAATATTTTAGACAAGACAGCATTGACTATATATACACACACACAGATAGACATGTATACACACACAGATAGGCATGTATACACACATACATACACTGGCACATAGAAGAGAACAAGAGGTAAAACTATTAGGAGCCCATTTATTCAAAGGAAGAAAGGAAATGAGAGGGAGAAAGGAATGAGTGTCCTGGAGAAAGGAATGAGTGTACTATGTCGAGAGTATTAAGTTTCCCTTGTTTATGTGCATAACAAACAACTAAATAACTTTCTTCATCTCAATCAACAATTGAACTTGGCTGTTGTCATCTGAGCAGCACTTATATTTCTAGGAGTTGTCTAAATTTCAGCTTCAGTCACTTGCATATCTTTAAATTCTGACCATTCGAAATGCAGAACACAATCATTGGTTTGGCTTTCTACCAGCTCCATAAATAAGAATCAGTAGTCCTCTTTTAGACACAGTTTAAGCTGGCAAATTACCTTGAGGTGACCACCTAACAGACTCTTCCTCCATCCTGATTGTACATGCACCACTTTAGATCTAGACATTCACTAATTAGATGTCAGTCAGTCATGGATTCTGCAAACATACACTAAACCCTACCCTACTATGGACCAGGTACCATGCTTGGCCCTGTAGTGATGGTGGTAAATTAAACTGACATGGTCATGGTATTGGAGATTTAAATCTAGTGAAGGAGGAGATAATAAACACTAAAGTACATGGTTGCTTTTCACTGCAGTTGTGGTTACATGCTACGAGGGAGAAAGCAGAGTCCTGGGAGAACTGTCCTCATGAGTATGGGGAAGACTATAGTTCGAGCAAAGATTAAAAGATAACCTCGAGTTGGCTAGAACAGAGGGAAGAGCAGTATAATGAAGAGGTAAAAGGTGTTGAACACAAGGCCAGAGAGATTAGGCAGATCCAAATGAGTAACATATGAATAAATAAAAAAGCAAACATTCTCCATAGCCTTGATGACTACAAATTACCCTCATTTATCATCAACATGCTCCCTAAGACCATCCCTGCCTGAAGATCAAAAGGAAGGAAACCAACATGAGCATCTATTACACGCTAGGCACCATCCTTGGCCTCTTGATGTATATTCTCTTATTTGATCCTCCCAACAAACCTGTGAGGGGTATTATTACCATTATTTCTATTTCATACAGTAGAAAACTGAGGTTAAAAAGATGAAGTGACTTGTTCAGAACCCGAAATCAAGTTCAGATAACTGATTCTACAATAATACAAAAGCAACTACATCTATCTACCTCTTTATTTCTTGAAGAAAAAAAATTTATACATAGGTGAAATATATATAGTGATTCTCCTATGATATTACCTTTTCTCAAAACTTTTCCTATTATAAGTATAGGTTAATAATGGTTATTATTCATATACTTAGATTAAAATGACTTTTTAAAATTCTAATTCATGAATATAATGGTCAAGCTTTATTAAATGTTACTGGAATTTTTCCACATGAGGGATGATAAATAAATCAACTTATACAATTAAAAAATTCATTTTAGGAAGTTTCATAAGTTTGCAAATTTAAAAATCAAATTTGATTTTTCTTATGTTGAACTGTTTGAAATTGTTACTATTCAACCATTTGGACCAACACAAATAACAATTTCATATGGTTCAACCTAATATTTGTTGCACTCATGCTGAATGTAAGGCATTCTTGTGGCATGAAGAACTTGTAAAACATTTCTAGCTCCTACATACCCAGTGCTGAAGATACTGGGTATAATAGTTAAACATCTTTGCAAATTTAATCATTAAATCCATAGACATTTTAAAGCAGTACCTAATTTCCAACTGAAGGAGATAAAACAGTAAGTTCAGAGAAGGAAGAGAATTTAAAGATATAAGTCATTTCCATGGGCTAGAGTGATTTGGAAAATCATTAAAGAAAAAATCAGTGGGATTTGAACAAGTTCATAGGGATTGCAAACTCAAATGCTGACAAGGGCCTGGGTGGGAACTAAAAGGAAAAGCCTTTTTAAAAAAGTATGACGAGAGAATTTAGGGGAACTGCAGTGAATGAGAGCATATGTGCCCCACATTCAGGCATTCAAATTTAATTTAAAAACAAACATTGTACCTGCTAAACAAGACATATCTTCAGAAGTGAGTCAGGACCTGTAACTGATAGTCTGAACTTTGGTTATGGAGAAAATGGGAAAGAGCCTACTAACAGAAACACAAAGGCAAAGACATGAAGACAGGGAAATCAAGGCATTTGTCATAGGATAAAGTATAGGCCAATTTCGTTAGAACAAAGAGTGCATTTAAGGAAATGAAAGGAGTTAACCAGAAAGAAGGTTGAGCCAAGGTCTGGAAGGCCCTCAATCCAAGACTAAGTTTAAACTACAACTTGAATTTCCCCAAATGTGCCTTGGCTCAGTGTCAGTCTTTATTCTTATTCTCCCTGTTTTCAAAGCCTATTGCCCCATTTCTCCCTCATCTATATCCCATTCATTCTTTCAGTTCTGGCTTTAACAAGACTTCCTGACTTCTCTCAGTCAGAGGGAAACATCAGCACTCTCCTCTCAAATTCACTATAACTTTCTACCTCTCAAAATTTAGAGCACCTTCTATCTAGCATTATAGTTAACTATGCACATCTTGGTTTTCCTAGTGAACCATTTCTTGAGTGACTATATCTATATCACATTTGTACGCTATACAGCATGGAGAAAGGCATTTAAGACATGTTAGTTGAATAATTATTCACTTGAAAGCACTTTACCCTCTAGGAAATGGGAAAGCCATTAAGCGTTTTAGAGTACATGTGTAATGTGGACAAAGTAATATTCTAGAACATGATTTGGTAGGAATATAGAATACAGAAAGGAACCCAATCTAGGACATAAATTATTGTCCTGGATTAGGCCAGTAGTAGTCAGAATTAAAAGGAGGAAGTGGTTTGTTTTCTAGGAGGAATTAGGATACCATAGTTCTGAACGGCCAGTGAGATGAAGGTGTCGAAGATGACTGGGCAGTTGAGTCTGGGGGGACTGAAATAATGTAGCAGTAAGAAAAGGAGAGACAGATTCAAGCCAAGGGAGTGAGATAAATGAATTAATTTTTAAATCTGTTAAAGTTTCTATGGCAATAAAACAGCCAAGGGGAAGCACAGAGTTAAGTTTGAGAACACCACTTTCTAGGTATTTCTATAGATACAGAATAGCATAATATGGGGTGAAATGCTCCACGTATTGAGAAAATGGTATCCATTTTCATTTTTGTGTTCCAGAATTTGGCCTAGGTTGAAAAGAATAAAACAGATGAGATTGTGATGGGGCAAGAAATGAAAAAGGAGATGCTGGTAAGTGCTACTTAAGGGTGCTTGAGGGGGAGAGTTGCAATAGAGCTTAACTTAAGGATGCAATGTCAAACAGAAGGAACAAAAACACCTGAAGGAAAAGTGGGAAGTCACCAACAAAAATCTGGGTACTACCCAATTCTGCAGCAAATAAGCAGTGCTCAGAGAAAAAGCCTTATCTCTAGACTCTTTGGAAATATGGACTTCAGTTCTTCCTACGTTAATAACTTAGAGACTCTTCATATCCCTTCCAACACTACACAGCCAGTTCCATCAATAAACAGGGTCTGGTACAACGGCCTGGAAAAAGCGAACTCTAGATGGCCTCAGGGTTCAGAACAGTTGGCAATAGCACACCACACAGCACACTCATGTCATTAAGTTCCACTGAGACCACCAAGTGACAGACATCTCAACAGTGGCATTCATTCTTCCCCTGACATTTCCCGCATTTGAGAGAAAGTTTATGCTGAAAAATAGGAGTTTGTAATCCAATATCTATATTTCCTTAAAGGACCCACAGAGAGTCTTCAGGTGGTCTAGAAATTTTCTGAGCATATACATATATGCCTTTTTTTGAGGGGAGATCCACTGACTTCCTTAGGCCCTCAAAGAAATGTAGGATGCAAGAAATTAAGAACCATTGCTAAAAGAAAAAAAAAATCAATGACACCTACTTGCCAGGATTCATTTAACATGAGAGGTTTCATAGAACTGATAATAGACAAAATGTACTACAACTGACTCAATCATTCATATTAAATATTCTATTGATGCATGACAAATATGCTTATGAAGAGTTCAATATATATGTAAAATACTTTCATCAGAACTTAAGTGGGAAAAAAGCAGGAAACTACATTTTGTGTATGAACCATAGAAAACATTGAGAAAATATCCCTCATTATTGAGGTTATAATTTTTAGTTTTTTCTTCCCCACAATGTTTGGTGTCCTCTAAATTTTCTTAAGTAAGCATGTATTGCTTTATCCTTTTTAGACTTAATCTGTATATGTGTACATAATTTATAAAGATACATGGAGAGTACAGGCTTCCAGAATTAAAAGTGAAGATATTTTCCCTGTGTAGGTATATCAGTCAGCCAAAAATGATTAGTCCCAAAACTCACCAATTTCAGAAAATTATATTTTATTGGTGCCTATGTTGTCCTCACACATCCCAGTCTTTTAAATTATGTATGATCTACCTATCTCACACATGATTTTCTCTAACCTAAAAAAAGGTTTCTCCTGGATGACTGAAAAACTCATTTCAAAATAACTTTAAGAGAAAAATCCAACCTATCCTTTAAAAATACTCAAGTCTACACCTTCTAAAATATGTTACAGTGTGAATAAATAAACCTCTACTTCCTGTTACTTGGCATCATAAACCCTGCCTGAGAAAGCCAAAATCAGGACCATCCATAAGAGGATGGCATGTTCCACAGTGGTTCCCAATCAAGGGCAGCACAGCACCCATGCAAGTGTTTTGGACCTGTGTAGGGTATTTTGATTACACTGTAACTGGAATACTGCTGTCATTTAGTACCCAAGGACCAGGGATGCTAAATATCCTGCAATGACCAGAGCAGTCCCTCATGATGAAGAGCCGTAACTGCCAAAATGCCAACAGCACTTCTACTGAGAAACACTAAGCCTTTGTCTGTGTTCTTCCCATACGCTCTTATTCTCCTATGGGGCTCAAGTCCAAATCCATATTCTCTATGAAACTTCCCCCAAACACTTCATTCGCATCCCTTCTCTGTATCTCCATCTCTTGTACTCAGTTTGGTACTTATGTTTTTTATATAAGGATTAACAACTTCATATATAAATGCTTTGCATTCCTCAACAGAACCTTGAGGTCCTGAGTGTGTGGTCACCTAGGAAAATTCTGAGTACTATCATCTAGGAAATGCTAAGCTCTATGTCAACAAATCAGAATACGTTATATAGAAAAAGGTCAAATATTGCAAAAACTTCAGACTTTCTAGGAAGAGTTATTTTTAAAGAAACAAGCACATGCTGAGCTGAATCGTTAACCTTAACTTGGTATAACTGACAATAGCAGTACTGTGCTGAGGTAATAGTGGTACCACAGTAGATGATCAAACATTAACTATTTCCCTTTCTGATTTTTTAGCTGCTAGAAAACTAATGAAAGCTTACTTCAACATTTGGATTAGACATCTTGACTAAGGTCTTAAACTCTAGGTTAGTTCATGCTTTATCATTATGATCAGAAGAACTTATTAGGTTCATGTGCTGGGCAAGCTTCATACCAATTAAAATTGACCTAAGGTTTTTTAGTAGGGGGTCAAGGAGAGAGAGCCTTGAAGCAAAAGATGGGAACAAAGAAGAAATTGCATGCTTTGGAAAAGACACAGCTGGAGGGAAAAGTAATGCCCCTCTTTAACTGGTAAAGATTTAGTGGGAGAAATGGAATTACAGAATTAATGTAAATTTTTAGAAGCTGACAGTCTGAAAGCAGGGGGAACAATTTCCACTGGGTGTGAATTTGGGGAATGAACAAGGGTAAGAGTGGGAACCAAAAATCAAGTGAAAAAAATGTTCAGGAAAACCACCTAGAAAAGAAAAAATGGAAAAAAAAATGAAAATAGGAAAAGTTAACAAAAGTAAGAGGATTACGTTGAAGAAGAGTTTGGTAATTTGGTCTTAATTCCATGACCAGTGGAAAACAACTCCTAGAGCCATAAAATGGATTCAAGCAGGCTGGTAATAGAAATAACTTTGCAAATTGTTTTCTGCTCTGGCTCATGATATTTAGAATTAATCACAGACTATTTAGCAGATATACTTTTCCTATATTTAACTTTATACATTGTTTTTAAGAACTATTGTTTAAAAAGATACTCTTGGTGTACACGTTTATACATCAGTAATGATTATGGTTATCAAAGCACAGTTTTATTTAACAACTTTTAAGAGTCCAGAGAGTGATACAGTTTGGTCTTAAACAGCTGTAAAACAATCATAATTTATAGAAACTTTGATTTCGTTTTCATTTAAAGCAATAGGTTTGTTGCTACGGGACAGAATATTTTAAAGTCAGAGGGCCAGTTTTATATGTGAGTCATCCTATTATGCCCTTACACTTGGGAAATTCCAATCATAGGAGTATGAGCTCAGAAGATAGATGTTTAAGAACCATGTCTAGGAAATTAAAATCAATCTTTGGAACAAAATCCTTCTGTAAGAAAAAGAATACAACATATACAGTTGAATAAAAACATACACAAGCTCTGTTTTGCCAATGTTTACATCTAATTTATGTTAATTAGGCAGGAAAAATAGTCTCATATCACAAATAAAATAGAAACTGTGTCTCCAATGTAGAAAATTCAATAATATTCATGTAGTACAATAAGATATTTCTAAATAAAATAGTACAGTTGGTAACCAGGATAAAACCATGCTCGTCCAACGATGAAATGTGTCTCAATTTAGAGAAGGACCACTTTTCAAGCTACTATTATTTCCTTTACAGCCAGAAGAGTACAGCCTTTATCTGGAGGGTATTGGCCAGGGATAATAGGTTTTATTTATAAGGCATATATTTTCTAATACTATTCTACTGTCTGTTTTTTAAGACCTTTAAGTATAACCACTCTTCGATTTTTGCTTCTCCTTTTTACTCTATAGTCTTTCTGAATCAAATAATCTTATAAACCATACCTTAATAACTGTGATTTCTGATACCCTAAGGTCTGTTGATTATTACATACAACATCACAATGAATGTTTGTTAGATTAAACCTAAAAAAAAAAAAAAACCCTCTGTCCCCCATAGTTCTCTGATACCATTTTTCAGAAGCACAAGGAATGACAAAGAGTTAAATCCCTGGCATTAAACATCTGCCCAGGGCCTTCCCTGGTGGCGCAGTGATTAAGACTCCACCTGCCAATGCAGGGGACACAGGTTCAAGCCCTGGTCCAGGAAGATCCCCACATGCGGTGGAGCAACTAAGGCCGTGCAACACAACTACAGAGCCTGCGCCCTAGAGCCCGTAAGCCACAACTACTGAGCCCACGTGCCACAACTACTGAAGCCGGCGCACCTAGAGCCCGTGCTCCGCAACAAGAGAAACCACCGCAATGAGAAGCTTGCGCACTGCAACGAAAGAATAGCCCCCGCTCGCCGCAACTAGCCAAAGCCCACGCACAGCAACGAAGACCCAACAAGCCAAAATTAAATAAATTTAAAAAAAAAATCTGCCCACCTAAATCAGAGGAGTTTGAAATGAAACTGTGGAAGAGGATTATGCAATTTGAAATGCAGTGACCTGAACTCATGAGTCTAATATTACAATGCATTTTTAGAACTCATTTTTACATCATAAAGAAAAAGACTGAAAAAGATGAAGAACCTATAAGATATACTCCAGAATACTGAGTCCATCAAACCTCATCAACTCCACATTAGAGATTCTTTAAATTGGCAAAAATTGCTTTCAAATGTAGGTCTGAACATTGCCTGATAAATAGAATGGATTCTTTACTAAGACAAACTCCCATCCAAACAGGTTAGATTTTCAATCAAAACATGCATGCTCCCAGCAACTTTATCCAGTTTATCCAACATAGACTCTGCCCATTTATTTACTCAGCAACCATGTATGAAGTGCATCACCTGTGTCAGGCACTGGCATAAGACTGTTGAGTTAACCAACACTGGTCTGTGTCGTGATAAGCTTCATGATACATTTAATTACACTTGATACTCTCACATAGTATTAATTTTTCTTTACAAGTTCAAGGATCTCTCCTTTGAAAAGGTTTTCTTTAGGCCAGAGTACTGTTGAGGGAAAAGCTTTAGGATAACAGTAAAAAGGCACGTTCTGGTCCCAGCTGCATCTGTTAGCCCATTACCCTGAGCAAGCAGTTTAGCTTTTTGAGTCTCTCTTCGTATATAAAATAAGGCTCATACATGGCCCTATTCTCCAAGAAGGTTGTTACAATGAGTAAATAAGGTGCTATGTGTACAGATCTTTGACTTAAGATGGGGTTACATCCCAATAAGCTCATCATAAATTGAAAATAAAGTCAAAAAAGCATTTAATACACTTACCTACTGAACATCACACCTTAGCCTGGCCTACCTTAAAGGCACTCAGAACACTTAAATTAGGCTACAGTTGGGCAAAAATCATCCAACACAAAGCTCATTTTATAATAAACTGTTGATTATCGAAAGTAATCTAGCGAATGCTATACTGAAAGGGAAAAACTGAATTTTTTTTATAGTAATGAATCTTTATTTATTTATTTTATTTTTGGCTGCGTTGGGTCTTCGTTGCTGCACACAGGCTTCTCACTGCAGTGGCTTCTCTTGTTGTGAAGCACGGGCTCTAGGCGTGCAGGCTTCAGTAGTTGTGGCGCACAGGCTCAGTAGTTGTGGCATGCGGGCTTAGTTGCTCCATGGTATGTGGGATCTTCCAGGACCAGGGAACGAACCCGTGTCCCTGCACTGACAGGTGGATTCTTAACCACTGGGCCACCAGGGAAGTCCCTGAATGGTTCTAAATATCAGTTGTTGACCTCATGATAGCACTGGCTAACTGGAAGCTGCATTGTACCTCAGACTGCTAGCCTGAAAAAAAGATCGAAATCCAAAATCTGAAGTACGGTTTCTACTCAATGCGCATCACTTTCTCACTACAGTAAAGTCAAAAAACTAAGTCAAAACATCGTAAGCCAGGGACCATCTGTACTTTGAGTCTGTAAATCACTACACAAATGTAAAGTGAGAAATGTGAGGAACGTCCTCATAAAACAAAGGCCACATGGCATGAACAGGTAACTGATAATATAATCCATAAATGTTAGGAAACTGTTCAATTTCATAAATAAGAGAAATGAAGGCTTTAAAATTCTCCTTTTATTCATTAAACAGAAAGAGAACAATCTCAAAAGTGATAATATTTATCAAGGGCATTAACAATACCCATAATTTGGCTTTAAATAGAAGAATTTTGGCCATATGCTTTGCCTCAATTCTAAAACAATAATATTTACCATTTAAGAACACCCAAATATGTACAGAAACATGTGTTCAAGAAGTTTCATAGCAGCAATTTTATAAGGAAAAATATGGCAACAACCTAAATGCACAAAAACAGGGGATGTTAAAATAATATAGTATAATTGTAAGCAGGAATATAATGAAGCCATTAACCATCAGGACTTCGAAGACTATTTAATGTGGAAATAAGCAGAGGGGATTGTCCTTGTCAACACCCAGCATACAGCTGAGAATTTTCAAAGCACTGGGAGCTGAGTGGAGAGTAACAGACAAACTCCCTGCTTCAAGGAGCTTAGAGTCGAAGTGGAAATAACTAGATAAATTGTAGATTTCATATGGTTACAGTGATTGTAGTTATGTTATGTATTATATGTATTCAAATAAAGAATACAAGGAAATCTAAAGTGAGAACAATGTTATCTTCAGATAATTAGAAAACAGGTGTTAATTTTACTCCTATACTTTATTTGCCAGAGCTCTTAACAAGGAAAAAGACAAACTTTATAACCTGGTGGCGCAGTGGTTGGGAGTCCACCTGCCAGTGCAGGGGATACGGGTTTGTGTCCCGGTCCAGGAGGATCCCACATGCCGCGGAGCGGCTGGGCCCATGAGCCATGGCCGCTGAGCCTGCACGTCCAGAGCCTGTGCTCCGTAACGGGAGAGGCCACAGCAGTGAGAGGCCCGTGTACGGCAAAAAAAAAAAAAAAAAAAAAAGAAAAAACATTCAAAGAAGGGGTTTTTAATTTTCATTAAAAAAAAAAGATCCCATATTCATTAAGAATCAATGATATAGCCACTAACCTCTGCTTTCAAGGAACTTAGAGTTCCATTTAATTGAAACAAATGGACATAGAGTAGGATAAAGATGAGGAAAGGATATCAGAGTAGGCTGGAGTAGTTAGGGGATGTGGGGAACTGGAGGGGTTCAGAGGGCACCCAGGATTCATACGAGCAGACAGAGAAAAGGCAAGCAGATGGGGGACATGGTTTTGGCAGGCCTAAGGGACAGTAAATAATTCATCTGTTGGGAATAGTGGGGTTTTTTTTAAAAACAACTTTATTTATTATACCTTCTACGTATAAATATTATATTATTTAAGGTATATAACAATGTTTTGATATATGCATACATTGTGCAAAGATCACAATCAAGCTAAATAACTTATTACCTCTACATAGTTACAACTGTGTGTGTGTGTGTTTTCCAGTATACAATACAGTACTGTTAACTATTTTCACCATGCTGTATGCTAGATCTCCAGAACTCATTCCTCTTGAGTAACTTTGTACCTTATTTTCTCTTTTCCCCACCAGCCCTGGCAACTACCATTCTACCCTCTACTTCTATGAGTTAGACAAGAGATATCTGCACTCCATGTTCACTGCAGCATTATTTCCCAATAGCTGAGATATAAAAATAGTGCTTTAAGTTAGATGAAAGAGAAAATTGAGGGTTGGACAGACAGGATGGAGCTAGATTTTAGTAGTCTTAAAAGCAGAGTTGAGGGCTTCCCTGGTGGCACAGTGGTTGAGAGTCTGCCTGCCGATGCAGGGGACACGGGTTCATGCCCAGGTCTGGGAAGATCCCACATGCCACGGAGCGGCTGGGCCCATGAGCCATGGCCGCTGAGCCTGCGTGTCCGGAGCCTGTGCTCTGCAACGGGAGAGGCCACAACAGTGAGAGGCCAGCATACTGCAAAAAATTAATTAATTAATTATTTTAAAAAAGGCAGAGTTGAAGAGTTTGCTCTTGATGATGTGCATAGCAAGGATTCATTGAATATTCTGGAACAGATAATGATATCCTGAAAGCAGAAGTAATACACAGGGTGGTTAGAGAGTAATCAGAGAATGGGAAATGAGCTGTAAGGCTGAAGTGCTAAAGAGATGAACTTGAGTGATGACAGCTATAATGGGGAGGAAGGCAAAGCCCCTGTTTGTCATTTCAAAACAGTCTTTGAAAAGATTGACACAGCCTAAGATTCCTTAGGCTAAGTCAAAATAAAGCTTAGACTCAAATCTGACCACAGACAATTGAATAACTGAAGAATTATTTCAAGTAAATGATTTATTCAGCTGAACAGCCGTTAGGAGGAAGAGGCAAAAATCGAAATTTCAAGTTAATATTATCTCCTCAGATCACTCTCATGAGTTACTAGGAGAAAGAGTTCTAAAAGGGCACACCCTTCATGATCAATATGTAAGCAATAAAGTTATGGCTAGCCTACATACCAGAATTGTTTCAGCCACCTTTTAACCAGCAAGGTTGAAATGGAGAAATGAACACTCATATTGTCATCAACTGCTTATCACAAATTAGAATCAGCATGCAAGTCTACATAGTCTGGCACTTTGCTGCTTACATATGCCAAAATAAATTTAAATCCAAAGCTATTTTAGATATTGGATTCATTTTTATGTGTCAAGATAACTTAATGAAAATTTGAAAAGATGCCACAAAACCTTGCTGCTTCAGTAGTCAACAATAAGAAATGTACACAATCTCCTGAAACTGGAGATGATAGAAAATTATCAAATTTAAGATATCTGGTTTGCCATCTTCTCCAGATAATTCTTTGATAATTTTGGTAACCTCTATCTTTAACCTCCTCCCTACTCTGCTATGTTGAAGATGCCCTAAGGGCTTGTATGGATGTATCAAAGGTCCATGGTATTTCTTCTACCTACTTCAATAATCTTATAGGACAGGTACTTCCAAAGCATACAATCAACACTCACTTTCCAAATTTTTCCCCACATCATTAAATTTAAAATTGCACTTAACTGAATCACCCCATTACTAAGAAATGAACAAACAGTTTTTATTAAATTGTTTCACTTCAATGGCTTCTGAAAGTTGTACTCTTTTATAGGGAAAACACTTTAAAGCAAACAGAAAGGAGTGGTATATGCCAATTTCATGTTATCTATAAGACAGAGAGGCCATGCCTTTTGAAAGTATGAGCCATGCTGATTTGGCCTCAATTTGAACCTTACACTAATCTTATCAGGTTAGGCCAGATTTTGTAAAGAGCAAATGAATCACAAAGTCAGTGCACAGCATCTTGTTAATGAGATTCATCCATTTCCACAAGAAACATTAATGAGACTTCTCTGCCCTTGGAAAGGTATAAAAAGCCAGAAAAGACAAGATGTAATCCCTGCTCTCACATTTCTCAGTCTTATGAGAGACAGAGAGACAAATAATTTCCTGAAGGTAAAGAATGCTTGGTTACAGGTAGCATGAGTGGGTAAAGGCTCATCTAGAAGAGCACCCACCTCAGACTGGGAGCTTCCAGAGAACTTCCCAGAAAGGGGGTTGGCAAAATATGCCTGCAAGTAAAACCAACTCACTTGTTTTGTGAGAAAGCTTTATTGGAACATAGCCTCAATTATTCCTTCGATTACTGTCATGTCTGCTTTCATGGTACAATGGCAGCATTAAGTAATTGCTATGGATACCACATACCACACCCTAAAATAGGCCCTGTCTGGCCCTTTGCAAGAAACAAAAACAAAAAAAACTTGCCAACTCTTGTTCTAGAGAAAGAGGCAATGGAGGATTTGGAGATAGGATTTGGCCATCCTGGAAGGGAACCATGTGCAAAGATAGCAGAGTGACAAAAAAAATTGGTTGTTTCAAAGGAAACTGTTTGTGGCTCAGAGTAGCTAGAACACAGAGTGTGCTTGGGGAGTGGGGAGGAATGTGGCTAGAGGGATAACCATGGACCAGATTTCAAAGCACTTCATGCGTAGGTAGTTGAAAAAGATGTTAATAATGACTATCATTTTTTAGTGTTTGCTTTTTGCCAGGTACTACTCTACTAATCCTTTCACATTCATTACCTCATTTAAGTTTCACAACAGTCCTGTGAAGTAAAACTATAACCTTCATTTGATAAGTGAGTAAATGGATGCAGAGAGAACGGAAGTGAGGTTACATAGCTAATGAATGACAGAGGAGAGGTCTGAACCCAGGCGGTATAACTCCTATGCTCTATACCACTAGTAAGGCAAGTATGAAGCAGTTATCTCCACAAAGTCTTCAGGAGATGCGATCCAAAGAGGTAGGACTTATGGAACCCCACAGACTCCTATAGGATAAAGGACACGTGCATTTTCCTAATGAGAATTAGGAACCCACAGGAATAAGACTTAAAGGAATTTAGAGCATGTCAGCAAGTTGGTGCTTCCTAATGACCAACTGGGAATATTTCTCCTTTCAAAATCCTGAAAATGCAGGGTATATGAAATTCTGACATAGAGAAGCAGAGTAAGCTAATGAAAAGAACAGTTTTAGAATCAGAAATGTCCAGTTTTTGTTCAACTAGTAAACCTCTTATAAGTTCAATTACACAGAAAACTAGATATCAGAGTTTCAGCATCCTCATATATAAAATTAGGACCAAAATACACACATCCCAGGGTGACTGTGAGCATGATAGAAACATCTGATATCTAAGATATCTAGATAGAAACATCTAAGTGTGCAGCACCATGCCTAACACAAAGTAGTAGCTCAATAATGCTAGTTTTTCTTATTGGATTTTTAAGGATTAAAGAGTGTCCAACACATAAGAAATAAACAGGTGTTCAATGATTGTTTGTTACATTAATAGACTTTCATTAGGAAATAAATTTAGCTAATATCAACCTTAATCAGATGCATTCCACTTGAGCAACGTAGCATAACATGGGAATATTCTGAATGTGAAATTATTCCAGTTGCCTTTCTCTTACCCATCTTTCATCACTCCCTTTCCTACAATTCAATTACTCACCAATTTCTTTCAAAGCTACGTTATGAAATCTTAAATCTCTCCTCCCTTTCTTGTCCTTATGTCAGGTAGATCCTGGTCATCTCTTGACTGGACTGGTGCTATCACCTTATGAAGGCTTTAGCTGTATCAGTCTCTTCCTCTCCTCCAGCCTGTTCTCGAAACTGACCAATGGGTGTCTTAAAATGATGCCACTGGTCGTCTTAGAACCTCCAATGGCTCCTCGTTGTATGGAGACTGAATTCTGAACTTTTTCACACAACCCCCAAGATGCATCCTTACCTGGCTCCCATCTAACTACCCTGCCTCAATTTTTGCCACCTCCCCACAAAACAGATTCATCGGCCCTTGTCGTGTTCGACACCTAGAAAATCTTTCTAGGCCTAAACCAAATATCTCTGTGCTTTGTAAGGCCCTCCAACTTATCCAGGCAGCATTGGTACATGACCCTACCAGCTCTTGCAGTACTTTGTACATATCTACATGTTGGTATTCCTGTACTGTACTATAATTAACATGCATGGGTCACACCTAAACTGTGGGTACCTCTAAATTGGAGGTTTCTTTTCATTTGACTTCATATCCTCCACACTTGGTATATTTATCTAATTACTAGTAAATATCTGTCGACTGGCAAATGTAGTGATAATTACTCCTTGTCTTACTGTCTCCATAGATTCTACCATCATATAAAAACAACTTCATTCTGAGTCTACTAGAAATTAGCACTTCCCTACCATATGTATGGCCCTCTCCTGTGCCCAGTGGAATATACAAAGTCAAAAAGAAATAGGATCTTTCCTCCTGTGCTAAATTCTAGGAATTTAGGAAAGGGCACAAATAATCATTAGACATTGGGTTTAGATTAGGTGGAGACACAAACCAGCTGCTCACATCCTCCCAATTCCCAGAGGTAGTTCAACAGGAGTAGATAATTGGTAGGTTTTCTTTCCATGTAAACAAGATCTTATCCTGAAACTTCAATCATAAACATGGATTTTTCTTCCTGCTTGTCAATGTTATACAAATAGATTTGTGTCTTTTCCTTTTGGAAAATGAGAGGAGGACAAAAGTAAGCTTAAACCACTCTAACCACCGTAAGTTCAGAGAGCTCTGTTGGAAAAATTTTGTTTGCTTTGTACATACTGAGATCTAATTATAATTGCTTTATAACAAAAATGTCCTTTTATGCATTTCATCTCCTTCTGATGATTCCTTTTTTCACAGTGCTATGCAAAATTATCAACTCTATTTGTCTTTATTCTCTGTACCAGGCATGCTTCAAAGAACAGTAATTAATAGTTGGCAGATGACAACTAATACATATTCAAGATGAAAATATATTTTAAAGGATGCCAAAGGCTAAGAAAACATCTCTGTACCTATTCTTCATTGCCTCACACCTAAGTGCATAAATACTCAAAAGGAAAACAAGAAAAATAAAGCCTTCCATTACTGACTACAGTGTCATTATTTTAACACAGTAAGAAGTGGTAAATAGCTCCCCTTATAAAAAAAAAAGATCCAACCTTGTCTATTTTGTTTACTGTAGTATTCCTAGCACCTAGCACAATGCCTGGGATATAGGCAGTGTTTACTATTTGTTGAATTAAAGAGATGAATGTAGAGCATGGAAGAAGGCACACAATATGGCCTCTGTCTACAGAGATATAGTTTGTAGAAAAGAAAAATGTAAGTAAAAGTAGACCAAAATTTTCCTCAAGGAATAAGAGGACATTCAGATATAATGGGTAACTCCAAGGGAAGAAAACATCAGAGAATTAACTTAAACATTTCCAACATCAGCATTTAGCTAGAGCCTGCCTTCCTAAATAAGAAAACCATTTACATCAATTTACCAAGAGAAAAATACAACACACATCACACATAAATACACATACACAGGAAGCAAAAATTAGTTTTGTTTTGACATAGAGAAAATGGAAATTCTATCCATGGAAAAAATGTAGCTGAAACTTCTCCAGATATTTAGAGTGACCTGAAATCAACACAACCCAAATGTGCTTGTTTTGTTCCACCGTTTTTGTTACAGTCATGTCATTTGTGTCACTACCTTTATGAACCATAACAAACAGTTTCCATTGGATTAGGGGACTTTGTTTCGAGGTATTTAGTCCTCTTTAAAAACGGAAATAATGGTATTGATTGAGGGATCAAGGACTGAACTCAAAGACAACAAAGTGGTCTGGAGTTTTAGAACTCAGACTTTAGGGCTGCAGGTTTAGAGTAATGATTAGGTTTGATGTGAGGAACTTGAGGGCCAGTTTGGAAGTTAAAAAGAAGCTCTGATCCACACTGAAGATAAAACTTTTGTTGGTCATATGCATTGAATATGGCCTACTTATTAATTTGTATGAGTGTGGTCATGGCTTAAATTCATCAAACTGGCTATTATCTCCTATATGGTTTATATCTAGTTCAGACCCTGAAAATCAGTAATTCATATTGTTAAACATTTAGTATGTGCCAGTCCTAAGTGCTTCTTACAGTTCATCTAACTTAACTGTTATAAGTATGAGATAATTTCTATTTCTTTTTTATAGATGAGAAGAAAATAGACTTTGGTAGCTGAGATTAAATAATTTTCTCAAGGTCATAAAATTAGTAAGTAGTCACAATGTGATTTGTATGCATATGGGCAGGCCCCCCAAACTACACCCTTAACAAGCCTCTCAACCTTGTAGAGGCTCTTTATATTTGCTCAATGGATGAATGAATAGTGCATACTCTTCACTGGCTTGTATACTGTCTACTCACTTTTCACTCTTCTGTACTTCACCACACCTCATCGATGGACACTATTCTAAAAATGGCTTCCCAAGAATGACCCTTTGCTTTGTAATATTCATAAGGCTAAACTAAAATATAACCTTTTAATTTTGCTGTGTAAAAATAAAATTTAATTTGTCCTATTGTACTGCAATTGTTGTAGCTCCATTCTTTATGATGTATAGGGTAGCTCTGACCTCTCACACAGAAGCAGCATGTTCTGTGGCCTACAAGGCTAAAAGATATTGTTAAAATGAAAAAATATATTAATCATTTGAGGGAAGACGTCAGCATCTAAGTGAAACCATGGAAATGAAATTTTAATATGACGGATTTTTTTCCTACATCAATGCCTTATTACAAGAATCATTTCATCATAACAATAGGCTGTTATCATTTTATGTTGTGAAACAGACTTGATATTGCCACTCTTAACAGCTTATTCATTGATTACCTTTTTACTTCCTTTCCCAAAGTGAAAAAAAACAGAAGTGGGATATGGTGAACTAGCTTTAAAAAACTGAAATGCCGTTATTCTCTTGAACAGATACTTTTAAAAGTTCTACTCTATCAGATGGTCTGTATACAGCAATCACATTTTCTGAATCAAAAATTTAGCATGTAATAAACACATTGGTTAACAACAGGACTGAATATTTTAAATTAATACTATCAGTGAAATTCTCAGGTTCACAATACACAGCAGAGTATCACATAGGTCTTGTGCTCAAAATCTTTACTACTGTAATGGAGACACAGGACACTAACTCATAAGGCAGAGAAAACCTAAGATTCTTCTGATTATTGTAAATGACAACAAACAGTGTCTTATACAACAGAAATAGTCTTTTTTGGGGTAAGTAAGTAATATATTTAAACTACTAAATGTGTAGGAAAGACCATATGTGCTTTGAAATGACAGGAAAAAGAGCAATATAATCGGCATAGCAAGCTTCATTTTTTAGGTCTTTGCAGTAGCCTGAATAATGACATTCAAAGATATGAGGTCCTAATTAATCTCTGGAATCTGTACATGTTACCTCATTTGAAAAAAGGGTCTTTGCAGATGTGATTCTGGATTATCTGAGTGGGCCCTAAATGAAGTCACAAGTCTGTCTAGGTCAGAGGGAAATCTGACCTAGACAGAAGAGAACATGGCCATGGAAGCAAGGATTGGAGTGATGTGGCCACAAGCCAAGGAATGCCTAGAGCCACCAAAACCTGGAAAAGACAAGGAACAGATGCTCCTATAAAGACTTTGCAGGGAGTATGGCCCTGTTGACACCTTGATTTCAGCTAGTGATACTAATTTCAGATTTCTGGTCGCCAGAACTACAAGAAAATTAATTTCTGTTGCCTTTGTGGTTGTTATATTAGCCACAAGAAACTGATACAGTCATAATTAAGTTTCAATATGATATAATTATCTAATTATTATTCTTCAAATATATATAAAAATATTTTTCTACTTATCTAGACCTGTTAAAGACAACCTAATAAGAAAAACTCTTTTTCCTAAATTATAAATAGAAGTATTAAGGGTGCTACCAAAATATGCTTTTAAGGAGGTAAACACTCAAGTTTCAGAACTATTAAAAAAAATGCAAACAGACTTAAATTATAAACCTCCACTGCTATGTATGGCCATTAAACTCTTAATGTGGAAGTTGATTGACTCCAGCTTACAAAATACTTCACCTACTTTCTACTGCTGCCTCACTGGGAGAGTTTTCTATACCCTGCCTCTCCCAAATGGGTATCCAAGAGACTCTTTGTGAGGTTCTCACCTATAATAGCCTCTCTAGATTTATAGTGAATGGATTTTTAAAAATATAAGCACTAAAAATGAAATCATGTTAGAAAAGTAAAAATTTAAAGGAATTGTGAAGAGACTGTTTCCTGAAAAACTTACTTTGAAATTGCATTAAAAGAACAGATGGTAGAACACTGAATTTCTATTATTACCTGAGGCCTCAGGAAAACATTTAATAATCTTGTTATAATATCCCAATGATTTTTTTTTGCTAAGGTATTACTTTCTATTAGTTGACAGGAAGGCTGAGTATCACCATACCAATAAATGAGTTTTTAATATGCTTTTATTTCACAAAGAAAGAACCTAGTCATTTTACCTACAGAATCAAAGTATTGCTTGGGATTTGTTTGGCACCTGTTAAAAGATACAAGTCCATGGAGATGATTTCACAACACATAACTTAAAGCAGGTGTTTAAGAAAGCAGGGGAGAAATTAACACATGGTTTCTTACAATTTTAATAAAACATAATAAAATATTGAGTTAAGTATGTTAAAATTATCATTTTATATTTGATAAATGAGTTTGGATTGGTTGACAATTTATTACCACCTAGCATAAATTTTTTTGCTGTTGCTGTTTTAACATTTTTCCCCCAAACTAGTAGCACAAGCTACTTAAAGATATGAGGACTTGTCTAACTCTTGTTCCGTAATAAGAGATTATTTAATAGTGGAAAATATATTTGGTTTCTTGGATAATTTCCCCATCCTATATCATTGTAAATAGATGGGAATTTTGATTTAAAATTCTCAAAAAAGCACTATACTTTCAAAAATATAACAATTAAGTGCCTTGTGATGTTTCCATTTTAATCAGTCATATTTCAAATTGGCTTGTAAAACAAAAAGACAGTATCCACCTACATTTTGCCA
The DNA here is from genome assembly GCF_008692025.1 of Phocoena sinus. Lineage (NCBI taxonomy): Eukaryota > Metazoa > Chordata > Mammalia > Artiodactyla > Phocoenidae > Phocoena > Phocoena sinus. The sequence continues at coordinate 48,528,435 of NC_045768.1, read as the reverse complement.
GTGTTATTGAGGTATAACTTACATACAATAAAATGCACTCATTTTAAAAGTACATGTCAATGAGTTTTAACAAAATTATACACCTGGGAAACTACCACTGTGAGATACAAAACATTTCTACCACCCCCACGAGCTTCCTTGTGCCCCCTTCCCAAACACCTTAACTCCCACCCCTAGGCAACCCCTGCTCTGCTATAGATTTTTTTTTTTCTGGAATCTCATTTAAGTGAGAGCATACGATATGTACTCTTCTGTTCTTTCCTTCTTTCACTCAACATATTTTTAGGATGTAACCATGCAATTTTATATATCAGTTCATTTCTTTTTATTGCTGAATATTCTATTATATGGATGTACCACAATTTGTTTATTAATTCACCTATTAGTGGACATTTGGGGGTGTTTCCAGTTTAAGGCTCTTATAAATAAAGCTTCTATGAACATTCAAGTGATAGTCTTTGGGGGGTGATATTTTTGTAGGGAAGACAGCAAAATATGGTAAGTGTATGTTTAATTTTATGAGAAACTGTCAAACTGTTTTCTGAAGTGCTGTATCTGTTTATATTCTCAGTAACAAATATGGGAGTTTCACTTGCTTTATGTCCTTACCAAAATTGGGTACTGTCAATCTTAATTTAGTCATTCTGTTTGGTGTGTAGTTGTATCTCATTGCGGTTTTAATTTACATTTTCCGGACAAACTAGTGATAATGAGCATCTTTTCGTGTGTTTATTGGCCATTTCTATATCTTCCTTTGTGAAGTCCCTGTTCAACTCTTTCAGTGAATAGTCCATTTGTTGAAAGATATCTACCCACACTAACACAATTCCCACCCCATAAACACTCAATAGTGACTGAATAAATGACTTGGTATTCCAAAGTATTACCTCATAATCCTATGACATTAATGTCCTAATCTAAGTTAGTGGATAAAGAATCTACAGGAAACAGGTATTAGAAACACATGCGAGAGGGCACAAAAGAAGTAAAGTGCCAACAAAATGGAAATATTAAAGAACACAGCATGCTGGGTTCTTTTATCTCACATAGACATGTAAACAAGAAGTACTCTAAGAAAATGACTTCATAGTTTAGGAGGAGACATGATTACTTTGAAATCCAAATATCAAACAATTTCACACCCATCTCTATCTAACCATTGGCTTACCTCAACTTTGAGGTAAGATTTTTTAAATTTTCAATTCAAAACACATTATTTGCCTGCACTAGATGAACCATTTCTCTTTATCATGCTCTGTTACTGTCAGCAAAGGGCCCGAAGAAAAAAAATTTTTTAAGTTTCTAAAAAGACTAAAAACTTTTCTTTGGTGAGAAGGGCATATGGAAAGGGGGAAAAGGAGTGGGAATAAACATTAAAGTAATTGGAAATCTTTTTTTAAAAGGATAAGCAATTGTTTTAATTAGCTTTAATAATATGCTTTAAAAGAACCAATATTTGATGGAACATCATGAGGGAATATTTGGGTCCAAGCAATGATTTCTACCACACTGACACTGGGAATGATCTTGTGTTGGTTTTGGGGTGGCAAGCAACAGAAAGAGATTCCAGCAAACTCAAACTAAAGGGAATTTATTGAAAGGATATCAGGGACTCCCAGAGTCTCCAGGAGGCTTCAGAACCTGGAAAAGAGGAAGCAAGGCCACTTCAGATTGAGGAAACTGGAAGCTCTGCAGTGCTCTCAGCAGGAACAGTCAAATCAAGACATGCCTCTGCTGAGATGGAGTAACCTCAGCCTCTAGCGATCTCATTGTTCATGCTGCAAAAAGGGAGCCTCTAACCGCCTGTGCTTTAGGTCTCATACCTGCCCCCACGACCAGGTATTGGTGGGCCCCTCACTACAGCCCTAGGTGACTGTATCTAGGGGGAAAGCGTATTCATGTGTTGTTAGGAAATAGAAAAAGGTCCTGAGAATTCAGGAACTAATCAATCTCCCCTAATGACCTCAGGCAAGTTAAATATCTCAATCTATAAAACCCTGAGCATGGCCCCTCTTCCCCAACTGAAAGTTTTCTAAAAGGCTCTAATAATACAATATATGTACATAAGTGCTTTGAAAACCATAGGCACCTAGCAAATGTTAACATTTCGTTACACTGATATGAACTTAAAGAGGACATATGAAAATACATAGCAGTGAATGTAAACCTAAGGTAAATAAAACTAAAAAGCTATCATAAAATGTAAAACCTCAGAGCTATTATGGGTTTTGCTCATCTTAATATAGCATCTACTTCCCAGGGCAATTTTTCTTCCAAAGTAATTTATAGAACTCATAATAGAAAAGGCCTTATTGACAGGATTTAATGCAGTACAATCATTATTTATGGTAGTAGTAATGTGTGGATATTTGTATTATAAAAAGACTTTGAATTTAAAAATTTCTCCCAAAGGACCAAGAAATCCAATGACAGTTTAGATAAGATTGAGAAATGTCCAATGTATACACCAGTGGTGTTTTTGTTTGTTTGTATGTTGGTAGGCTTCTCTGCACCTGAGGAATAATTTATTTCTGAGCATGTTGAAAAAATCAGTCAGGTATCAAGTCAGTTAATTTATTTTGGCCATAAATCTTGAATTCTCTTAATTTTCATAATTGGATAATAGCAAAAGAGATCAAAACATTTGCAATAAAAATTTATAACCAGAAATACAGTCACAAAACGTGTTTCCTTAAAAGTTCTAATATAACAATGTGAAGGTAGTTAATGTCATTGAACTGTACACTTAAAAGTGACAAAATGATAAATTTTATGTTATATATTTTACCACAATAAAAAAACATTAAAAAGTTGATATAAAAAAATCTCATTTTGGCTTATTTCCTTTCCATAATATGTGAGACTAATGGTTTCTGTTCTATAATGAAGGTCAGAATAAAGGTAACAAATGCTCTTATCTTGGTTCAGATACATATTTAAGATATAATTCTGATACTCACTGAACATTAAACCTCCTAAGTTTCAATGAAATCCAACAAAACTATTCTTTTAAATCAAATTATGAATTGTTATTAATAGTCAATCAATCACTGGGACTTCCCACAGGTACTCCATGCTTCCAATGCAGGGGGCATGGGTTCAATCCCTGGTAGGGGAACTAAGATCCCACATGCCATGTGGCACAGCCAAAATATAAAATTAAAAAAAAAAATAGTCAACCAATCACAGTCCAATTGGTCATACATTCTTACATTTAAAATGTTCTGCTACATGGAAAGATGCTCAACATCACTAATTATTAGAAATGCAAATCAAAACTACAATGAGGTATCACCTCATAACAGTAAGAATAGCCATCATCCAAAAGTCTACAAACAGTAAATGCTGGAGAGGATGTGGAGAAAAGGGAACCCTCCTACACTGTTGGTGAGGATGTAAATTGGTACAACCACTATGGAGAACAGTATGGAGGTTCCTTAAACTAAAAATAGAACTATCGTATGATCCAGCAATCCCACTCCTGGGCGTATATACAAAGAAAACCATAATTCAAAAAGATACATGCACCCTAATGTTCATTGCAGCACTATTTACAATAGCCAAGACATGGAAGCAACCTAAATGTCCATAGATAGAGGAATGGATAAAGATGTGGTACATGTATATAATGGAATATTACTCAGCCATTAAAAAGAATGAAATAATGCCATTTGCAGTAACATGGATGGGCCTACAGATTACCATACTAAATAAAGACAGAGAAAGACAAATATCATATGATATCACTTATATGTGGAATCTAAAAAGATGGTACAAATGAACCTATTTACAAAACAGAAATATAGAGTCACAGATGTAGAAAACAAACTTATGGTTACCTAGGGGGAAAGAGGGGGGAGGGATAAATTGGGAGACTGGGATTGACATATACACAGTACTATGTATAAAATAGATAACTAATAAGGACCTACTGTATAGCATAGAGAACTCTACTCAGTACTCTGTAATGAACTTTATGGGAATAGAATCTAAAAAAGATTGGGTATATGTATTGGGTTGGCCAAAAACTTCGTTCAGGTTTTTCTGTAACAGCCTACAGCAAAACACGAATGAACTTTCTGGCCAACCCGATATAACCTATCCATTTGGCTGTACAGCAGAGACTAACACAACATTGTAAATCAACTATACTCCAATAAAAATTTTTTTTGAAGTAGGACTTTCCTGGTGGTGCAGTGGTTAAAAATCCGCCTGCCAACACAGGGGACACGGGTTTGAGCCCTGGTCTGGGAAGATCCCACATGCTGCAGAGCAACTAAGCCCCCACGCCACAACTACTGAAGCCTGTGTGCCTAGACCTCATGCTCCGCACGCAACAAGAGAAGCCACTGCGATGAGAAGCCCACGCACCACAATAAAGAGCAGCCCCCGCTCACCGCAACTAGAGAAAGCCCACACACAGCAATGAAGACCCAATGCAGCCAAAAATAAAATAAAATAAATTTATTTTTTTAAAAAGTAGATAACCAACAAGGACCTACTGTATAGCACAGGGAACTCTACTCAATATTCTGTAATAACCTCTATGGGAAAAGAATGTGAAAAAGAATGTATAACTGAATCACTTTGCTGTACACCTGAAACTAACACAACATTGTAAATTAACTATACTCTAATATAAAATAAAAATTAAATTAAAAAGAATAAAATAAAGTGTTCTGCTGCATGTCATTTTAAATAACAGTCTTCATAGTTTCCATATTTAAAATCTTTATAAACATTAGCTACCATCTTTGTCTTACATTACTCTTCATAACGAGGAGAGAACCTGCAGGAATCTGAGACATCACCAGGTGGGTGGTGTGGGTGGGAAGTCTGGTAAGGAGGGGACTGGAAAAGGAGAGAATTAGAGAGGTAAATGAAGGAAAACCAAGGACAGGAATGCTACACGGACTTGCTCTGTTGCCCACTTCCTCCCGTAAAGGGCCGCCTAATTAACTGAACAAATGTGTCTTATATAAACCCCTTTTTCTTTCAGGATGATGTTTAGAGCAAATATGTCAAGCACAGACTCTGAAGGGAATACTGGAGCAAATATCACAGAGGTATGATAATACGACTACTAACTTAGGAAGGAACCATGACCATTCTGACATCATACTAAAAGGAAAATATGAAAAAAAGGAATCAGTATCTCAGATGCTGAAGGAAAATGTGGCAGATTATCTACACACTTATAAATAGACACTCACAGCAAGCAATGCCATCTGTATGTATTATTTAAGGCAACGGTTTTCCATCCTTTTGACTTGGGTCACCTTCTGCCTATGAGACCCCTCAATCTGTGTTCACTACTGGACCCAGTAGCAAAAGTTACGACCACTTGACCACACGCCTAGTTCCAAGGAATTCCAACAGACATTTTATGAAAACCTGGGATTTCACCAAGTAGTTTGAAAAAAAAAAATCACTGTTTCCTTATACTTTAGGTAACATAATTTGAAGATTTTTCTAGTAGCATATCTCCAAAGGCTTCAAGGGAGCTAAAAACATTTCCATGATCACTGAAATTAAAAAGGGAGTCCAAATGAGACACATTTGGCTGAACCCATGTCATATTGCTATGCTTGGCTTCTCACAAACAGTTAGCTTTTGAAGATTATTCAGCTGATAAAATACATTAATTTTCCAGTATCTCCAAATCTTTGAGACAACTACATATTATAGCAACTCATAAGTTTTTGTTCAGTGGAGATTTAAGAATAATTTTTAAACCTTTGGTTTTATCAGCTCACCCCACATACCCAGTGATATGGGTAATCTTTGAAGTGCCCCCCACATTCATTACCACATCAATATGCAATATCTACAAAGCAAAAACTGCTCTAATTCCTATCCCAGTAAACTGAACAAATGAATTCTATGACAATCCTCTATATAGCTGATTAAGAGTTTCCTTCAGTTTCTAGCACTTTCATTTCAGTCTCTCATCACTTGCTCACCAAAGCAGAAAACCTGGAGCAGAACTCCATTCCCTGCTGTGAGCAAGTCGCTTTCATTACCATTAAACTTACTTCTCCTGTTCATAGAAAATTTTCACTCTTTGACAGACGAAATTATACGAAATAAACAGGAAAGATCCAGTAAGGATGGCCATAAAACTCTTTCAATAGGATTTTTTAAATGTTCTATTTATTATTATAATTTTTTTTTTTTTTTTTTTTTTTTTTTAAAAACTACCCTTTAAAAACCAATTGGAATTTGCCATTTTGTTTTCAAGATTCATCCTTTCAGACTATTTGGGAATGTGACCAGAACACAGGAGAAGCAAACACTGCACCTAAGCAATAAATAAACCTGGCATTTTTGAGTAACCATTCCTTTGTTCTCTAGGAGTTATTTATTGTCACCATTCTCTATAAAACAGTCTTCCAGAACTAAAGCCTGGCACCATAAAAGTAGTTTAAGTCTGTTTTCTCTCAATATTTTATTTTATGCTCATTACTGAGCTTTTGTGAATAGAAAACAGTATCATATTCTTCTAGAAATAAAAACAATGTTTTTGCTTTTAATGTTTTGTTTTTTATATTTTGGCTATGGAATTTAAAAAGTATATATTTGAAAAAATATCAAAGGATAATTCAGGATGTTAACAGTATAGAGCAATGACAGCCTTGCCTAAGCCATTGAATAATATTTTTCTGCTATTTCTGACAGTTTTTCTTCCTAAATCTTAGCCTCAGCCCCCAATTTCTTAACCCAGAGAAACAATGTTTTTTTTCTGATGAGGCTAAAATTATTAAAATGTCAACCAAGGATGTAATTAACCTACTTCCTTCATCGGCCTTTCTTCCAAATCCAGTAATGTTTCCACCTTGTCTGGGACAAGGTGACAGAAAGGGCTGCATGAAATCAGGCTGGCTGAGCTTCTGGACCTTGAGTGCTCCCAGTGAGAGTAAGTAGAGCTCAACGGTTTTCCAGCTTTCCAGGGTCTGCCTTTTGGTTTCCACCCAGAGCTCATATCATTTGCATTCTTAATGAGGCCTTATAGACCACCATCAACTTTACAACATCATAAGGTTTCTTATAGATAATTCAATACACAGTCTTCCGTGAAGAAATCTCATTTCTTTACTCTTTTTTATCCCAATTCAGCACCCCTAGGTCTGATATGCATTTGCGCTCCTTCCTATACTGTTCAGAAACAGTCATTTTGTGCCTTATGGCAAACCATCTACCAATTCTTAAGATAGCTGGTTCAAATTTCCATTTTTTTCCCACTACAACATCTTAGAAAACTCATCTGGATGACACTTAAGCCAAGATACTGTGTAAGAGGTCAGGTAAATTAGGCATGTTCTCTTTCTCTGGGAGCTGACAAACCAAGGAGAGAAAAAAATATACAAAACAGGTTAAATAATCCAAATACAAGCAATATCATAAGGTAGGACATAGTTCAAATGTTAGGTTTACCCTGCTGGCCACTTATTCTCAGTGAGTCACTCTGCTTTTTTGCATAATTTTATAGATCCCCTCAGCCTTCTCTATGACTTTGTGTTTAACAAGCATCCCTTCTCTCCATCATTATTCTTTACCTCTATGTGGTATCATTCCTGTCAGCACACAAACATGCCCTGGTATTATTCATCCTAAAAGAAAAAAGAAAAGTACCTTGACTGCACATACCGTAGTAAATGCCCATCCCCTTTTTTTCCCACTCCTTTGTACATTAAACTTCTCAAAATATTGAGTATACACCCTGTCTCCACTACTTCACACCTCATTCCTCAGCCTACTCCACTCTGGCTCCTGTCCCCATTACTGTAACAAAACTGCTCTTAGCAAATTCACAACAATCTAAATTGCCAAGCCAAATATAATGGGCTCTTTGGTATCCTCATCTTCCTTGACCAATCTCTGCAGCATTCAAGCCTCTTGGTCACTTCTCGCTTCCTGAAAGATCTTCTCTTGGCCTCTGTAACATAAGACGTTATATACATCTCTGGTTGTTCTGTTTCCTTGGATGGTCCCTCTACTAAATAGATCCACAGGGGTCTTTTCTGGACTCCCTTATCTATGTACTGTCATGCTACTCATCATTCATTCCCAGGGCTTTAATATTGATACCATCTATAAACAGATAACACCTGGATTATCTCTAATTCTGACCTCTCCTCTAAACTCCAGTCACATATATTCAACTAACCAACTTGATACCCTCATCTCAAAATCACCATGTTCAAAACTGGACTTCTCACTCTCTTCCAAAGCCTGTTTTCCTCCAGGTCTTCATGATTTCTGGAATATTACCATCCACCAAGTTGCCCAAGCGCAAAACCTGGGATCCATTCTTGATTCATCTGTCTCTCTTCACACTCACACAAATCCCAATTGCAAATTCAATTGCTCCTACCACCAGAATACATTAGAAAATCAATTTCTTCCTACCTCCACTGTCACAAACCTAGTCCATGCCATTAACATTTCTCACTGGGTTTTGCACAATAGCCTCACACTTCCTCTTCTGTCCCTCTTCCAACTATTGTATGCAAAGCATCTGGAGATATTTTAGCAATATCCATCAGCACACATCATTTCCGTACTTAAAAGTCTTCAATGGTTTCCCATCACACTTAGAATAAAATCCAGACTTCTGACTCTCACCCACAAAGGGCTACGTTCCGGTCCTATGTTCCTCCCCAATTTCATCTCCTACCGCTCTCTACCTCATTCTCTAGTAGTCTTACTGGTCTTCTTTCAGTTCCTGAAACACACCAAAGTCTTTCCTGCTTAAGAAGCTTTGCACGTGTTGCTCTCTCCAACTTGACTTCTCTTCCCCCTAACTAGATTTTCCTCACCTGTAGATTGTAGCAGTTGCAATGCCACCTCTTCAGAGAGGCTTTCCCTGGCCTCCCTCCAAGGCCATACCTCTTGTGCCAGTTATTTTCTTCCATCGCACTTCGCATTTCACAACTATGTTTTCATCTACTTTACTGGCCGTGTCTCCCACTAGACTGTGACCTGCACAAACACCAGCACCTAGGACGCTGCCTAGCACTTTATAAGCAGTCAACAAATCTCTAATGAATTTGTCAGTTTTATAAGAATATGAGAAATGACATACTCATACTGGTGAGATCAATAATCTCTCCAGCCCTACCAACTCTTTTTTTTATTTAGAATTTTTAAAAATTGTCTGCCCTATGCCATGTGCTGCCATAGAGAGTTTCATCTGTTCCCTAACTTGTTTTTCTCAATGGATTTTCAAAGTAGGGATTATTCAACAAACTGTACATATCAAGAAACTGGGGAGCAAAAGTATATCCCTCAAAATGACACAGTGTCAGGGATGGAATTCAAATCTAGCTCTAACTCCAAATCTCTTGAAGCCCCTTTGACTCTATACCCAGAGCTGGCTTCATGGATGTGAGACCGGGTTAGTCTCACAGGGTCCCACACTTCGTTTAATACTTTCCTGTTGCAGTCTTGAAATCTTAGTAATTTCTGATCATGGGTCTCACATTTTCGTTTTGCACTGGGCTCCACAAATATGCAGCTGCTCCTGCCTGTACCACAGATTTTGTTGTGAAGAGATTCCTAAATTTATTTCTACTAGCTTGGCATTTTCTTACTGGGAAGAATTTAGGATCTAAGTACACTGAGTGATTTACCACGGCATTCACAGTTGTAAGACATTTACTAGCATTAAAGAAAAGAAATTCCCAGACCTACTGCCAAAGGTAATTCACTATTTTGTTTTCTGTGTCTTTAAAAATGCTTGCTAATCTCCTTTTCACGTCTGTCGTTAAATCTGATCTCATCCTTGAAAAAAAGATTTCCTTCGCACATCCACTTTTTCCAATTCCATGAAACTAGATTGTTTTAGAAGTTCTTAGTCTTTGGCTTATAAATTATATTTTCCTTGTTAAGCCATTATTCACAAACTTACTAAAACCACAAACAACTGAATTGGTTGAATATACCTCAGAGCAATAACGTTGCCTTACTGACCATATTTTTTTTATTTTTAAGGTCACTGATTCTATCCCATACCATGAAGTCTTCCAGATCCCATTAATGAAAGTCATATTGCTTACCTGTCCGGCTGTCACCCACATCCTACTCTGAAGTTCTTATAAGTTATGGCTCCAAAAGTGCAATGCCCAGACCAGCAGCTGCCATTACATCTGGGAGCTTGTTCAAAATGCAAGTTCTCAGACCACGCCTCAGGTCTATTTATTTAGAAACACCGGAAGTTAACGCCCGCTGGAAGTTACAGCCCACCGGAAGGTGGTTTAACAAGCCCTCCAGGTGATTCTGATATGTGCTAACATTGAGACCCACCATCACAGATAATACTTATAAAAATAGTAGTATCCAAATATGGGTTATCATGTGAGGATCTCATCAAATTATTGTTTTTCCAGCCTTGTCACAGAGATGGAAAGCCCACAGGCAAGGTGTGGCCAGTCTAGCAGTCTACAGTTTCAAACAGTTCGCAGATGATCCTAATGGCCAGCAGATTTGGGAACACGTCTCCAATGCTGTGGCTATTTACAATCAGTTACACATTTCAATGAACTGCTTTCCTATTTCACAGTTAAGTTCCTTCAGAATTCCTGGATAGATTTTTTGTTTGTTTTAAATCTCACTGATGTATCTCTACAGAGCTTTTGACAAATTTAATCTAAAACTACTTGTTCTGATGCTTCTGGCATGTTTCAGCAGCCAATTTACAAGAGAAACAAGCCTAAAAGTCTTGCTCAGTGAAAAACACAAAACAGAGACACACACACAAAAAACAAAAGCAATAATGAAAACAAATTTATACTGTCTCATGGTTTCTTTTAACCCTTGAGCACATATTTAATACATTATAATCATCCAATTGCCCCAGGTTTCAATGATTGGCTTCTTCATTTAATATAAAGATTATTTTTAAAAAAAGAAAAAATAATAATAAAGAATATTTTGAAGCAGATTTAATGAGCTCTTTATTGAGGACAACTATGTGCACAGTACTGTACCTCACTGGCTAATCACCTTTTCACCCTAGCCAAAAGCCAGAGGAAAACTGACATGAGAAAATACTTTGACTAATGTGTATCTTCACCATCCTCCCCAACTGATTCTGCCCAAACTTCCTTTTATATTCTTCAGAAGGATAAGAGTAAACTTTGTTTCTGATAGGTCATCTGTCAATCTTTGTTCCATACTTCAGGAAAGTGATGGGAGAAGATTTTAAAAAGAATTTTTTAAATTGCTCCACGTTTTCTTTCAATCTCACCATTCTTTAAGAGTACAGAATACAGAGCCAGGCATCCTGATTTCAAACCTAAATTCCATGGCATTGGGCAAGTTACTGTGTATCTCTGTGCCTTGGTTTCCTCTTCCATAAAATGGGTACAATGAGGTTGTTATATGGAGGAAATTATTCAATACATGTAAGTCTCACAGAACAGTTCCTGGCACATGAAGTTCAACACGTGTAACTGTTATTAACATTCCCATGTCAATGCTCTTTTCATTTTAATCTGCTCTTTGTAGTTTGAACCTGCAAGCCCACATTTATGTGTATCCTAGAGCCCAAGTCCATGTCATTCTGCCTCCAACAAAACATCTTGCTGTCCTATTCTTGATTTTCTACAATAGTTACAGTCCATACTATAAAATCTCAAATTGTTTTCAATTTCCTGTGTCATTTTCTAGTGCTACACATCTTCCCAATTCATGGTGTGACAGGAATGTTGTGGACATCAGTTTGGAGTCAGATAGACCTGGGTTCAAATCAGATTTTATCTCCTTCCCCTTTCGTCCTGGCTCATTCTGCTCCAGCGTCTTTGGTTGAACACATCAGACATTCCTCTGCCTCAGGACACTTGTACCTGCTGTTCCCTCTGCCTGGAATGTTCTTCCCCAGGTATCTCCATGGCTTGTTTCCTCACTCCATCTTGACATCTGCCTAAGAGCACCAATCAGAGAGGCTTCCCCTCTAGCTAAAATAGCACCCTCACTCATTCTTTACCTCCTGGCCTTGTTTTATTTTTTCCTCATAGTACGTATAATCACTAGACATTTTATTACATATTTACATGCTTGTTTGTGTATCTTCTGTCAGCCCTCACTAGAATATAAGCTCCAGGAGGGATGCTTACCTAATCAGGTTGTTGTGTGGACTGAATGAGATAGCATGTATAAAGTATAAAGCCTTCATGAATATTAAAAAAAAAAAAAGTCTAACGAAGTGCTGAACATACAGCAAATGTTCATTTTCTCCCTTTCTTCATGATAACAAGCAAAGAGGGTGGGCACATTGCCTCTCTTGTATCTCTACCACCACCATCATCCCCCACAATCAGTATCCCAGAGACCTGAGAAGAATGGATGGAAACTTCAATTTTATGGTCATTATTTAGATTTACAACAAATGTCTGCATATCCTAATTAGATTTTAAACACCCTTGGTTGTGAAAATATAGGCATATACTTCTTACACACACACAGAGTAAGATTAAATAAGAATGCTTGTGAAAAGGGTTCTTTTGATTGTTTTTTTCCTAGTTAATCAACAACTCATTTTCTGTCACCCATTTTTATTGAACATCTCTCTTCCTGATCTTAACGCAGCTTATTGCCTTAGTAAGTAGGAAGCACGGAACACAAACCCATCTTTCTCTTATGTCTGAGTACAACACCTTGGCTCAGGGTCATTATTATGGACACCAATTCCATTTGATTTAAGATATTAACGATTCAATATATTGGCCTGACTCTACTCTGACCTCAAGACAAAACCAAGGTAATTACTTTCTCAAATTAAACTCCCAGGAAAGGTTCTTATTTATCTCTTGTCACATTTTTCTAACACACACACACACACACACACACACACACACACACACACACACACAGAACGTATTTAACAAGGGTTCTATACTCAAGTTTCACTTGAAATTATAGTTTTCTAAATCTGGTTCTGTTTGACATCACAAAAATGAAATAACCAGACTTTATTTAAAACTTGAAAGAATAAGTAAATGAGTCAACATATTTTGGAAAATAAAGGAAATAAAGTATCACAATCATGTAAATGCAACTATATTGCCCTATTCTCACCCAATAACAGTAAGAGAAGTAGCAACAATAACAAGTTACCATGTTTTTGCTTTTCCATTCAATAGTTTATACCTGGGACTAAGCTTGTTGGCAGGACTGTTAACAATACAGTTTAATTGCTTTCATTATTCAGTGCTGCTCTGACTTAGTCTCACTACCCATAGTGACCTTTAAGCCACCTCCAAGAACAAATCACCCTTGTGAGGGAAGAGACATACATAAACTTTGTTTATGCTTTTCAAATCATCCTATCCCTAACTCACAAGTCAGCAGAGTATTGAAAAAAAATTAATGGATGGTTGCATTTGAATTCTATGTCTACCATTTCCCAGTTACCCTGGTAAGAACTGACTTGACTTCTTTGAAATTCTGTTTCTTCATCTGTGCTTTGGGCATCCAAATCAATCCTACATCAGAATAATGTACAGAAGATTACATAAGAGATCACTGAAAGTGCCTGGTATTTGAAAATACCAAAATAATGTTTATTTTTCTTCCTTTCTTCACCCTTTTTCTGTCCAAGGTATGAAACACCTAAGTCTAGAGCATTTTCACTATGTTCTCTCATTTACTCCACATACAAGTACTGAGTTTCCACAACATGCCAGGCACTGTGGAAAATGTGGGGCTACACTGGTAAATAAAATACAAACCTCATCCTTAAGGAGATCCTAAACAAAAGGACTACATTATACTCTAGGTACATTTAAGATTATATCTGACAATCAGACATTTTCCCCAGGAAGAAGAAATAATTCCCAGCTATCCAAAGGTTTTACAATGTGTAGGATTCACAAACTATGCAGTAATACAATATCCTGTGAATTACCTCACTGCCCAGATCAATGCAGGACCGTGATGTTATCATACCAGCTTAGTCGTCTATCTCCATCAGTGGACCCAAAGGCACCAGTTATACAAGGTACAGTATAGTCACACATTTTTTTCCCTCCCCTCCCCTAAGTGTACTTAATGGGTAATGAGACAAAAGTAGGACTTAGCCATTATTTATCACTGGTTCCTTCTGCATTCATTTTTCAAAGTCTATTCACCTGGAGTATGTGATTTTCATAACATGATTTAAGCTCTTCTTTTAGTTACTGTTACCACTGCATTCTATAGTTACATCCGATAACGTGATGCACCTTTCAAACAATGAGCTCTTTTTGTATCTGTAATCCAAATCATTCCCACTTTGTCCTAGGCTCTAGTAATTTGAATCATTATTGTTTATCTTTTAAAGAAAACTAATTTCATTTAGTGCTAGGGTATCTAATACTTTTAAATACTTAAAAACCCATATTCCCACAAAATGGCTGCCAATAACTCCGAAAAAAGAAAAGCAATTTTAAACTTTATCTTTTTGTTAAAAATGTGTCTTTACATGGGGGGTCAACTTTGTGATATAAAGTCCAAACAAATGGAAATAGATCTTATTCTGAAACTGGCACCCACATTGGACAATGGCCTGGTGACAAATGTCTGTCAGGTCCAATTCTGCTACTTCCCCTCAATAATTCCTGAAGATTTTATTTTATGACAAACTTTATAAAGTCAAGAAAAAGGGAATAAAAGGGAGTTTACTCACCAATATTACCTTAAACCTAATCACACATATAAGTTGTAATCATTAATAGTAACAATAATACGTAGCTATAACCACAGGAAAACCCTTAGTTAGGAATGATAGAAGGAAATGTCTTTATCTTGAGTCAAGGTCCAGATCTTTTGTCTTCATCTTGGTCCTTTTGCCTTTTATAGTGATCATATAACAATATATAAATGTATCAAATTAACATGTTGTATACCTTAAATGTACCCAAGGTTATAGTCAAATATATTTCAATAAAAATAGAAATAGGAACATTTTTAGAAAGACTCAATTTCTCACCCTATTTGACCTTAGCATTTTGAAGACTCTACCTATTGCTATGTCCTCACTTGGTGCTAATTATTCATCCTTCTTTCTTTTCTATTAACAGTGATTTATAATAATTATCTATTGTTACAATGATTATTGAATAAAGGAGACAAGCACTTATATGAATAATCAGATGTACTCAAATAACGGGAAAAAACATTAAGAGCCCTATTTAAAAAGTAGTTGTAACTCAAAATTTCAAGTTAAGGGTTATTTTCATTCCTTAAAAAAAATCAATAAACTATTTACAAACTAGTAAAAACTGCTTTTTGAAACATCTACATAGAAAAAATTTTGCCATTTTCAGCAACCTGGATGGACTTGGAGGGTATTATGCTAAGTGAAATGTCAGACATAAAGATAAATACTGTATGATATCGCTTATATGTGGAATCTAAAAAATACAACAAACTAGTAAATATAACATAAAAGGAGCAGACTCACAGATCTAGAGAACAAACTAGTGGTTATGGGGGGCGGCAGAATACAAAGGTAGGGAAGTGGGAGGTACAAACTACTGGGTATTAGACAGGCTCAAGAATGTATTGTACAACACGGGGAATATAGCCAATATTCTGTAATAACTGTAAGTGGAAAGTAACCTTTAAAAATTGTATAAAAGTTTAAAATAAATTTTTAAAGAAAATACTAATTAAAGATATCCCCCAAATCATTTTACCTGTACAGCTTCAAGTCTGTGGATCAAAAACTGAAAGTTCCACCATGGGTCCAATCAACTGATTTTCTCAACCATTTGACAAGTCTTACCAAGCTTCTTAGCAGACTAATAATATAATTAAGGCAATTTTAATATACTCATGAGTAATAGTCATAATATATCATTTATGTATAATTGCTAACTATATACCTAATATGTTACAGTAAATATATCATGTTATATGCCAACTTATAGTTTCATCCCTCCCACCAATCACAAGTAAGTCTTCCAGAAGTCTTTTTCACATTTCTTTCTCCTGTAGCATTTGAGGCTTTATCTTGTAACAAGTGGGTGCTCATTAAAACGTATGTCAAAACAAAACATTCATATCCCCAAATCTACTGAATATCCACTGGTAGGAAAGGTAATTTTCACTTCTATAGTTTTCACTGTGAATTCAACATTCAGAAAACAAAAGAGTATAAGTTTCAGTTATGCAGGATGAATAAGCTCTGGAAATCTAATGTGCAGCGGGGTGCCTATGGTTAACAATACTGCATTACATACTTGAAATTTGCTAAGAGAGTAGATCTGAAATGTTCGCACCATAAAAACAGGTAACTATGTGAAGTGACGGATATGTTAACTAGCTTGATTGTGGTCATCATTTCACAATGATGTATACTATATCAAAACATCATGTTATATACTTTAAATATATATAATGTTTGTCAAAAGAGAGGGTCAGAGAAAGCACTGTGATGATAGAAGCAGGGGTCAATGACAAGACAACTTTGCTGCCTTTGATATGAAAGAGAAAGGAGCCAGGAGCCGAGGAATGTTGTCATCTGCTAGAAGCTGGAAAGGGCAAGGAAATGGACGCTCCCCTTGAGACTACAGAAAGGAACACAGCCCTGTCAATACCTTGATTTTGGTCTAGAGAAACCCATATCAGACTTCCGAACTACATAACTGTAAGATAATATAAATTCATGTCGCTTTAAGCCACTAAGTTTGTAGTAATTTTTTATGGCGGCAGCAGAAACCTAACACAATGCCCAGGGTTTTTTTAAATACTGAGAGCAAAAGCCTTAACACAGAAACAGTTTGACAATATGTTTTTACATATTCCATTTCTTAATGACAGTTTAATTGGCCTCCATAATAAAGGGCCAAGTATTTTCTGATGGTTAACCGAACACAGTGACCCAATTAAAATCTAAGGCTTGACAGTAAACTAAGAGATCAATGCCACCACATAGCTCCTATTATTATTACTAGCTCAGCTTTTTAAAAACTGTCTCTCCCAAATATTTACCTTGACTTTATGGTATGAATTATAACTCAAAGTAAGCAAATCGTTGATGCAGTGGTTCCTATCTATAAAATTTCAGCTAATAAATGAAAAAGGAAAGATAGAATTGTATATTATCATTTTGCAATGCCCTAATAAAGCAATGGATCTTAGTCAGGGATCAACAAACTCCAGCTAAGGGCCAGATCCAGTCTGTGGCTTGTTTTTTTCTTAGCCTGTGAGCTAAGAATGATTTTTATATTCTTAAATGGTTAAAAAAATTAAAAGAAGAATAATATTTCATGGCATGTAAAATAATATATGAAATTCAAATTTCAGTGTTTATTTATAAAGTTGCATGGGAACACAGCCATGTCCACTTATTTATATAATGTCTATGGCTCCTTTGGGGCTATAATAGCAGGGTTGAGTAGTTCTAAGAGACCTTATGGTGCACAAAACCTAAAATGTTCACTATTTGGATTTTACATAAAATGTCTGCCAACACCTGCTCTAGACAATGATCATCAATGGTAGCTAATACCTAAAATGAGAGGCAACCAGAATATCTATGCAGGATCCTCGCCAAAAAAGTCAAAACCGATCAAGGCTCCTGATCAAACTACCAGTTCACAGGAAATACAATGGACAGAGGAAAATGTAAGATTAACACCATTGGGATGTATTCTGAAAAATATATAATGTAGGAAACTCTACAGGACAAATAAATTTCTTTGAAAAATAATTTTCAACAGAAAAATAGGAGACCTGGACAGGAAACTTATAGACTGAAAAACACAAATAACCGTAATGTGTACATTACAGCTGTATTCTGATTCAAACAAACCATGAGTAGAAAACAGAATTATGAGATCATTAAGGAAATGTGATCCCAATTTAATATATGTGGGTATTAGGAAAGTATTAATTTGTTTAAACTTCATAATGGTATTGCAGTTTTGTTTTGATAAGGGGTCCTTATTTTTAGATATTTATTAGAAGTAATATGATATCTGGAATTTGCAAATAATCTAGTGAAGAGGGAAAAAACAGGAAATAGGGGTATACAAATGAAATACGACTTGTCATGTTTTGATAATTGTTGAAGCTGGATTATGGGTAAATGTGGTTATTACACTATTCCCTCTAGTGTTGTACATGTTTGGATTTTCCTTAATAAAGGTATTTTAAAAAGCATTCTTTCCCAAAAATCTTGAGGTTCATGAAGATAACAATTTTATAATCATAATTTGTTTCAAAACATAAAGAACCCAATGGTAAAAATACCAAAAGCAAAGAGTATCCTGTATTTCAATATGGTACAGATTTCACATTTTATTTCTAAAAATGTCAATAAATTTACCTTCAGTAAAAACACAGAATAATGGACATTTCAAGGACCAGAATCCACTGTGGAAAACAATCATCTTGGAGAAGACAAGCTGACTTTATTTTCCGAAGCACTTTCAAAACCAGAAGCCCAATACAAATGATCATTAGCCTTATATTCTCTTGTCTGTAACCAACATTTTAATTTCAAAAGAATTAAAGATTATAAACACTTCCCCATCAAACAAAGTCTTATTTGTTGTAAGACCTCTGATTAATACCAAGAGTTAGGTAACATCCATTTAACAAGTAGCTCTTGCAGACACTGAAATAGCTACACACGTCAATACACTTAACATTCACAATTCATCCTGGAGACAGGCATTCCCATCCTCATTTTACGATAAAGGACTGAGACACAGAAAGATAAAGCTGCAAAACCAGTTAATGACCTGAGCCAGACTGGAAATCAAGTCTGTCTGATCTGAATGTCAATCCAGTATTAAAGAAGGCCAGCACCATTCCCCTTCAACTCCTTGCAAATTCTGGATCTGTTCAGAGATAAGGAGCTGCACAAGCTTGACCTTTCTCTAGGGAAGAAGCCCTGGTCCTTATATCTTCCAAAGAGCAAGGTCAGTTCCTGAGTTTATATCCTGTTTTTGCAAGTTAAGGACCAAAGAGACAAGTACAAAGATTTTCATTGAATATTGTTTGTAATAGCCGAAAAAAATAAGGAAATAAACTAAAATTTTGCCAGTAGAGAAATGACTAAATTACCTGTGGTACAAACATACTGAAATAATATGCAACATCTATTTCTAACTCCTTGATATACCTCAAAAAATACAATGTTGAATGAAAAAAGCAAATTGCAAAAGTATACTACACATTCACGTAAAAGTTTTTAAACATACAGAACCATACTATTTACATAGTTATGAATAAATATGTAGTAGAGATTTTTTAAAATAAACCTATACGAGAAGAATGAACCTCAAGTTCAGAATAATTCTTACCTTCGGGAAAGGAATCAAGAGAATGGTAAGCGGATATTTTAGCTGTGTCTGTAGCAGTTTACTCTTAAAAAGATATAAAGAATATACGGCAAATTGTTAACCTTGGTCTAACGTGTATTATGAGTATGTGAGTTCTTTTCATAGTATTTTCTATTTTTGCCTATTTGGGCCAATTTAAATTTTAAATAAAAATAAATACAATAATTACTTTTTCTTTATTAGGAAAAAAAAAGAACACGAGTGAATCTTAAACAGTGGGAAAGGAAGAAGGAATCCTCCTGATAGAACTGGGGAGAAAACTGAGAGAGGCCAGGGTTCCAATCTAGATCTGCTTGCTTCCAAAGCCACCATACTGTTCTCTAAAATCAATTCAGATTGTCCATAGAACTTTCCAAGTAGAGATGAACTGCATTCAAATTGAGCCTGTTGGGAACACTTACCCAAAAGAGTTGTCCCTCCTAATCTCACCATTATAAAGTTCATCCCCAAGGAAATCCTAGAAAAATCAACGCTTGTGGAGGACAAAACCTACTAATTATCACTGTGAATGTGTTCCGTTTTGTGTGACTATTTTGTGGTTGAAGTTCTGGTATTCTACAGAGGTGTTTTAAATAAATATACAATCCCAAGACATTGTATGCAGGGATTGGCAGCTTGCCATGTCAACTCAACTAAGATAACCATCCTCAGGAAAACTGATGTACTGATTCCCACCTTGTTGAGATCTGAGGAATTTCCCACATCTCTTGAGGTATTTGGTGAGATCAAAGAATTCAGGTACTTAGGTCAAAGATACACAGTAGCATTTCAGCAATCTATTAATTATTAACAAACAACAGTTTCCCAGAAATACATATATTTGCGTGATAATTCTGAATTATTCACTAACACTATAGACTAAATATGTACTAAGTAAAACCTGCAAAATAATCAACAATCGGGTCCAATTTCCACCAGGCAAGTCCCTAAGACAAAGAGGGTAGAGCCAGGATTGAACATGAGGGAAAACAGATCTTTAACCCTCCCATTAAGCAAATCCCAACTCCTCCAAATGTATAAACTAGTTTCATCGCTTTTCTCTCTTCCTACTTGTTTAAACCCTCCTTCTCTAATAGGTTCTTCACCCAGCAAACAGAAAGCTCAAATTTCTCCCATCTGGAAAAAAAAAAGAAAAATTGCCTGTATTTCTTTTTTCCTTCATAGCTAAGAACCTAAAGTCTACCTCATATTAATCAAAAAGCACCATTTTACAATTAATTGGTCACTTTATTCATTGAACAAATATTTAAGTGCTTAGTATATACCAGGCACTATTCAAGGCATCTGGATAAATCAGTGAACAAAACAAAGACCCCCACTTTTGCTTACAGTCTAGCTGAAGTCAGGCAATAGATAATAAATTCTGTGATGCCTGGCACGTACTGAGTACTACCTATGTGTTTTGCATTGTTGCTGTGTCATCGCTGTTACTTCTCTGTCTCATCTGCTGTGCAGTCAGGCATCGACCCTCATGAGTCTGTTAAAATGACTGAGAAAGGAATTATTGCCCTCTTTCCAAACTGCCAAAGCCAAACAACTCTTTTTCTTCCTCATCTTTTGAGAATCAGGCACCAAGTCTAGGATGCTTCTTATCTAAATTTTCCATCACCATCCATTAAGAGGCATTGACTACTTTAATCTTTGCTCCACTGTATTCTGACCATGAAGCTAGTCTATGTATAACCCTGTCTCGTTGCTTTGCATATGTCTGTCTTGTGTTAAACCATTAGTTCTATTGAGGAAGTTGTTCAGTACCTACCATGGTGCCTAACACTTCCTAAGTACTCAATGAATGTTAGAGGAATAAAAGTTTCTTTAAACATTGTTCTCTATAATCCTTTCATATTTGCTCTACCAGCCCCCCATTTGGCTTTGCAAATGAAAGAAACAAGAAGTAAAGCCAATGCACAGACCAGCACAGCTGGTCAGAACAAATGAATATGTTTTGCTACTATTTATAAATGATTTTTAATGAGTCAATTCTTTTTCAAGATCTCAATAAATAATGGCAGAAGAAACTGCTGTAATATATTTGGGAATAACTGAAAACATGTTTAAAACCATCCCCATACAAGGATATTTTTCCTCCTCAAAACTTAAAATATTTGAATTACCTGCCACCTAATACCATGGCCCTCAAATTAAAGATGAAACTAAATTAAATTAAATTTTAATTCACTGTGATTGATGAGAAAAATCTTGTTAGTTATATTAATTACTAGAAAAAGAATTCAGAAATGCTTAAACAAAATAGACGATTATCAGAAAATGGCTTTTTTTCCCCAACAAAAAATCACAATAACAAGAACATACAGCCATATTCCTAAGTGATACAACATTGTCCCTTTTTTTTTATTTTTTCAACACAGGGAGTAAAAGGCAGTAGACAAAAATCAACCTGTCAAGAAATGGTTTATTCAGTAATGGACTCACTACAGGGGATTTGTTCTGCTTTCACCAGCGAGCCCTTTGTGTAACAAGAACAAACTATTAAGGGTCTAATGACACTGCAATAGCATATTAGACACTGAAAAAGGAAATGAGGATTCTTTTCACCAAGTTGCTGTTGTTTCTACGGCCACCATGGGATCTACCATTCACACAACCCTCAAATGGTCAATCGATTGGGAAATGAGCTTTTCTGACTTTAGCCTTGCCTTTGACTCAGCTTTCTCTAATTTATTTTAAGATCTTGTAGAACCCAGCTTTTGGCAGGAACAACTGGAAGTCACTTGCTCCAAAAGAGACAAGTCAGCCTCAGAAACGGAACCAGGTTTGTTCATGGAATCCCCCCTGCGCACACAGCATCTCAAACAGCTGTGGGAGTAGTGAATGTGGTACCAGCTGAACGGGTCTCGTCTACTTCTCAGGACTGCTGTTTCATAGACTCACTGCTGCTTCTATACGCTCTTAGCTGCCCTCTTGTCTGCACAAGGTGTGATGTTCTGTGGTGGGCACCTGCTGATGAGGGTAATTATAGCATTAGTGGAAGCAAGCATGACATCTAAGATTGAAAAACAACTCCATCATTTGACTCCCTCAGAACTGCTTCTTTTTCTTTTGCAAGAGGTTACTCAGAGATTAAATTAAATCTGCCTCTATTTGAAAACAAGCCTTTAAATAGTTGTATAAATGGACTAGAGGAGGAAATCGCCTTTCAAAATTAAAAGTACTATTATATGCGCAGGTGAACATTTGATATTGTAACACCAGACGGCACTTGCTGACTCAGCTTTCAATAGATTTCCATATATTTCTGTGTGGGTGGAATTAAAACAAATAATAGGAATAACAAGAACAATACTTCAAGGGGAAATATGAAATCCAGATCTTATAGAATGGAGGCAAAGAAGTTTTAAATTACTTTTATGCTTATTAACCAATTCAACAGACATAACATAAAACATTAATATCCAGAAACTTCATTTTCATATCCAAAATTCAAATATATAACTTTCATATTAATTTAACTGTAAACTTGATATAAAATTCCTTTACATTTACTAAAAAAAAAAACCCAGTATTTTTAGATTTTAAAAATAATCCATGATGCACTTTCAGAGAGGAACAAATTCCAAGGAATGAATATGATTAAATCCTGCTTCACTCTATCAGAATTTTATGATTTGGGGTATATTTTGAGTATTGTAGATTACTGGATTAAAGCTTTCATTGTCAACCATGAAGTCTAAAAATAAGTGGAGAGGAGAGTGTTTCTTGAATTAGAAAAATGAAAAAAAAAAAACTTTTCAAATCAGCAAGGATTGATTTGTCTGACACACCCAGGACTGTGGCCCAGAAATTGAAAACATGCCCTTTAAATGCCACTGTTAGGACTCAGAACGGCTGCCTGTTCCTCCAGCTATTGCACAGGGTAGTGCTGCTTCTACAGAATAGAAGCAGACCTCAGAGAGCTGGGGCAGGGGTGGCACACACTGTCCTAATGTGGGCCTGCCGTACTCTGTAAAGACTATCAGGAGACCATTTTCTGAGTACCAAAGGGATTGCCAGGAATGTGACTTTTTGATTTCTAATAGCAGCATTTAAAATCATGGGACCAGCCCAGCCTCTAAGATATTTCTAAGAAAACCCCAACATATTAGTGATAGGTAGGAAATCTAACTGCCAAGGTTGATTCAAACACACCTCCTCTATACTTCACACACAAAATCACCATGACTCAGATCACAGAAGAAAAGTACTTCTGGATAACCAAGAATATAACAGACCTCTCTTGCTGAAGAAAATCTCCCCCATTATCCATGATGTATGCCTGCTTTGTTGTTAGTGAAAATGAAAAATAATGCAATCATTCCCACTGGGGACAGAGTCACAGGCTGTATCATTCCCTGGGAACAACTTTAACTGGAAGTAATTTCAAGACTCTAACTAAAGCAGAGAAGAGAGTAACAAAGGCCACATTATTAAAACAACTATATAATCATTTTACATTCTCAAAAGAAAGAAGACAGAAAGATGTTAGAAAGCTTCCATGTTTTATCAACTAATTTTTTCCACATTTATCTATTTTGTCTTCAAAGGAAAGACAATAATCCTTATACGATTTTTATCAGGATGGATGCCACAATATTTCTGCGTACAACACAAAATGAATAAGATCCAAAGCCACATCACAGAATATCTTATTTATTCATAAGAATAAATAAAAAGCAGTATTAATTAAATTAACTGCTTTAATCTCTTCCTAATATCTATAATTTGAGCTATTTTTTACATGAAATACAGTGAAAGTTGAAAATAGCACCAGCTCACTTTAAGAGGGAGTCAAACATCTTACCTTAAAGATTAAAAACTTTTATAAGCATATCTGTTGCAAACATATTATTGCTTCCCTCCTGTTTGCATAAATAAGTTGGATGTCTTACTTACAAACGAAGTAGAAAGTCTTTGTTATGAATTAATGGAATCAAACCTTGGTTAAAAAACATCATCCCAGCTCCAACATTTACAAAACCTCATTATATTTGTTTTTAAAAATTCTGATCATTAAATCACAGCTAGGAGCACTTATTAGACTTTTTTAGAACAAAATCAATATCAAACTTGCCATGCAATGTGAGAATAAGCACAGGCGTTTTGCCATATCTGATTTTTAGCTGAATTACTAATGTTGCAATTAACAAGTACTACAGAGAAATATAGCATCATCATCACCCTTAGTAGACATGGTTACTTTTCCAGATGTCTTCTGGTTGTCATGGTATCTATTATGTCCTCTTTCTCTCACATTTTTATTCTAGCTAACAGACCTGCAAGCTATTTAATCTAACTTACAGTTTTATGAAGATTTTATATGTTCCTGATATAGACTCTGAATGTATCTGTTGAACAAAATCAAAGAAGTTACTTAAATTGATATTTAGACTTTCTATTAAAAAGGGATAAAATTAATTCTTAGTTCACATAATTGATAGAAACCAAAATCAATTAATTTATATGTTCTACATAATTTATTTCAGAAAAAAACCTATCTTCAGAATATTTTCCTTTTAAAAATATTTTCAAGTCTACATTTCTAGAAAAATAATATTTTAATGGCTTGAAATAAAATTAATTGCATTTTAAGTTGTTCTATATCCATATTTTTATAAAAAACCTACCCATTCAACATACTAAATATTAAAATAGTTCAAATAAATATCTAATAACATTTTCTGCTAGTAGTTTTTGTGAACAAGCAAACAACATAAACACCAATACCAAAAAATGGTATGTATTTATATTTTACTCTTTTGAAGGAATATTTTAGACATCCTGCTTTTTAGGGATTAATTTTTGTCCTGCAATGATGACCTTTCAAAAACAGAACAGGGTAACATTATTTCGTGCTATACAATGTTTATGTACCATCCTTTTTTAAAAAATGAATTCAATTTCTCTTCACTATACAATCTCTGCTGTCAACTCCTCTGGATGTAAAACATAAATACACACGCCCTGATGTTCTCAGTGATGTCTTGGAAGTTAAAGTGGTGTACCCTTCTTCCCTAGGAGCAACAGGAGGGCTCCGCACTCTCTTCTAGAACAGAGTTCTCTCCCTCTAGGCTGAAGGAAACATAATATTTTAAATACTAAAAATGCAAATGCGGCTGAAGTTTTTATCAACTGTACTTTTCTACACACATACGATGCCTATATTAATTTCGCTTGAGTGCTTTTATTGCACTCATTAGACACTGAAAAGGAGCTGGCACATGGGAAAACTTTTCTGAACGCTGTATATGTAACAGTCGGAGTATAAACACCTGGGATATTCTTGCTATTCTCTGCGTGTAAATGACTCTGCAAACAACTAAACGCACCTATTAAACATAGTGGGGGTGTGTGATGGAAAAGAACAAGTGTTAAGAGTAAAATATGGCATGCCCTTCTTATTCCGCCCTCATTCAGCGGATGCCTCGTAACCTTTGAACACGCTGCACAGGCAGACCCCTCGGGACGTATGCGAGTCACAACACACTCGAAAACATCTCCCACGTCCATTAATTGCAAAACTCTAATGATCTCACAGTGAGCCCTCGCCTCTCGAACAGGTTTTCCATTTTTTGCAGAGGACACCAGAGATGTCAGGAGACCCTCCCCTAGCTGAGGAAAGGGAAGTCTTTCCTTCTTGCCCCTCCTCCACAGACCCCAACACTTTCATCAGAAGCGGCTCCACAAGTTCCTGGCTTGAGCCGCTAAGGAGGCAAGTTCAGCACCATGGAAAGGGCTCGAGTCGCGTGCAGAGGGGGAAGACACCAGGGGCTCTCCCCCAGCCACTCACCGGCGTCTGCTGCGACGGGAGTCCCGAGCGCTGGTGGATCCCTGCTTGGAACTTAACCTTTTCCACGACTCGGCAAACCTGCCCCGGCTGGCGCTCCGGCTGCGCCTGCGGCTCTCCGCGCTGTCCTCGCGGTCCTCGCAGCCCCGCTCCATTTCGGCCGCGTCTCTCCACTTCTTCCCCATGCTAAGTTCGCCTCGCTCGGCCGGGCAACACCCCGGCGCCGGCGCTCTCGCTCGCTCCTCAAGCCGCAGGGTCGCACTCCCGCCTGAACGTAGCTCACTGTTGGCGCCGCCTTTTTGCCTCCGCCGGCTCCGGCCACAGCCCTGCTGCACTCCGTTACCGCCGCCGCTGCCACCAGGCTGCGCTTGAGCCCGCGATTGGCCAAACTGGGGGCTGGGGCTGCGAGCGCCACCTGCGCCCGAGACAGCTTCCTTTTGCGCCCCCCAAACTGCTCTCCACCCGCGGCCGCCGCCTTCCCTGGGGGGAGGCGGGGGCACGGCCCACACCTGGGCTATTGATGCGCCGCTGGGTAGCTACCTCCGGTCACCCCGCCCCGCCCAGTCCCCCAGGCCTGGAGATCAACCTCACCCCACCACGAGCTGCAGGTGCAAGCCTGGGTTACCCACACTGGGTGGGTGGAGACTCCAGTTGGCTTGGAGAAAGACTGGGAAACGTATAACTTTGTTCTTCCTTTTCTCTTTCTTCCCCTTCTCCCCTGTGCAGCAACAACTGTCTCCCAAGTATCCCTGGGGAAAGTAAAGCTTCGTCTCCTTTGTCAGGACGCCGCGCTAATTCCTTCTCACGCCTGGTCAGACTAACCTACTTGTTCTCAAACTTGGCTGCACACTGGAGTTTACCTAAGGAAAAAAAATTTTTTATGCTGATATTCCTCAGACTCTAATTTAATTGGCCTGGCTGTAGCCTGGGAATCAGGATAGTTAAAAGCTCCCCGGGTGATTCTTGCTGTTCTAACCGCAATTAAGAGCCTTCAAGGACCTGAGCTATAGGGACAGGGCAGAGGAGGATCCTTGGAAGGGATAGAGGGTTGATACTTCTTAAATCAACACACTTCTCTCTCGAGGTAGGAATGGGTATTCAGTTTACCCTTTCACTCCTGGGGCAAGGGTGGTACAGCCCTTAAGCAGTGAGGATGATGTTTAAGCTTCTGTTTGTTGTACATTCTTTGACACCTCCACCTCTGCCTGTGTTCATGCGTCTGCCTCTGCTCATCAGAAGGAAAGCCGGCAGTCTCTCATCAGTTTTGTGTTAGTTATTTTACCAGATTGAGCTGTCCTCATATTCAGAAATGTCCTTGATCAGATGAGAGAAGGCCGTAGGGGGCATCATAAATTTACAAAAACTGAAACAATGACCTTACTCATTACTAAAGGGAAGGAGACCTAAACTCGCTCCTAGTTGAAAAGGGCTGTCTGGTTGCTTAACTGTTGCAACAGCAACAGATGTATTTTCATTTCTTTCTGAAATCAAGCATTCTCCCTCCTATTTGAGTAATTACAGGTCTTCCCAGGAGGAAAAGGTGAAAAGGGAATAAGAGGGAAGGAGAGAGAGTAAGAAATGCTGTGGGAAAATTGGTGTTGTGGTGCCAGTTATGAAAAGCATAATTTGATTTGTCAGTGGTCAGTCTGATTAAGCAGAGGTTTTGGAATTGGCTAGTTCACAGGAATGGAATACAGAGCCCTAATATCCCACAGCTGTGCACCTGTATGTAGTGTTACATTAATATTAATCTTGTCATTTTAAGCAAAGGGACTCACAGAGCATACTTTCTACCTTTTTAAACAATCCTCTGTGTCCAGAAATCACACACCCATATTAAATAAAATGAGACTCTAAACAATGTTTGCAACACACAATGCCATTTAATGAGAAAACCACAGGCTCCATTCTGTGTTTTCACACTTCCTATCTAGGTTCATGGATTTGAAATTATTAGTGACATTTCATGGAAATATAATAATTCAGCCCAGATTCCTCCCCCTGACAAAAATAAATCAAAATGATTATGCATAGTTTACAAATTAGACAAGTATGAGAACTAAATACCAATTAGGGAGTAGAATAAAAGTCAATAAATTATGATAAAGTAAATATTTACCTTTTCCTTTAGTTGTCAATGAGGGGAAATATAGGTGAGAACGCCCTAGAAGATGAAAAGCCTGTGTGCCAACTTGGATGACTTGAAAGTTCATTCTTTAGGTGTAATGATAAAATCCCTGAAAAGGAGCTACGAGGGGCCTTCACAGATATATCAAGGCACATAAAATCCAAGAATGCTCACCTCACAGAGCCACAAGCCCCTGGCTCACCTGCATCTGCCTATTAAGGGGAAAATAACCCTGCTATCAATCAATGGTATCTGTCATGAACGATGGTACCAGCACATCCATGAGCATTCAGAGCAACTGATGAGTTTTTTAAATACACTTAGAAAAATTTAATGATGAGTTTTGATTGCATATGTCATTTTTTTTAGCCGTTTGGTCTGAAAATGAGCTTTCAATTGCCCTTATCTTAGAGCAATTTTTTTTTTTTTTTTTTTTTTTTTGCGGTACGCGGGCCTCTCACTGTTGTGGCCTCTCCCATTGCGGAGCACAGGCTCCGGACGTGTAGGCTCAGTGGCCATGGCTCACAGGCCCAGCCGCTCCGCAGCATGTGGATCTTCCCGGACCGGGGCACGAACCCGTATCCCATGCATCGGCAGGTGGACTCTTAGAGCAATATTTTTAAAGCCTTGTTTGAAGACCATCTCTGCATTTCTTTTTGCACTTGACAAGGACCAAAAATGTCTGGGAACTGTACAAGAGGCTAAATTAGACATGATTATAAGCAAGCAGAAAATCGACCCCTTCCTCTTCTGATGTTCATTTGTCTTTTTTCAAGTTCCCTAATAGCCAGGAACTGGAAAACTAGGTTAAATGTCTATCATATTTCTCACAAACTTAGCAGAGCATAGCAGCATCAAAACTAAGAACACGTTTAAAATCACCAGCATTGAAATTTTGGGAGCAGGCTTAGAAGCCATTTCCAGAGCACCTTAACTTTCTCGGAAGAGTCACCACAATTACAAAGGTGGATGTTAATACATTAAAAAGGTAAACGGGAAGTATGACATAAACCTTTTTTTCTCCATTGTTTCTTGGCATTAAAGAATGTGAATATAAATGAAGATTAAGGCAAAATTACTTATATTGTTAAATAATAGATTTTCTACATAAAATTTAAAATTTTTATGCATGAATCAATCAAAATATAATATTGTGAAGTGTTCTGGAAAGTGAACTTCAAGTAGGACTCAAAAAATTTTTTTTCAAGAAAATATTAGATGCCAAAGGTCATCTGTTAGCCCTAGATACTCTATGAACACACATGGTCCTAATAGCCTGTTGAGTCTATTATGAGTCTATAATCAGAAGAAACTCTCTCCAAATCCCATTTGCTCTGGGTCACATGGCCATGCACTGTATTGCAGGAGAGTTAACAGTAAATATATTTTCCTTTGGTTATTTCTAGTACATGTAAACCCACAGGCATGCCCTGGGACTAACTAGATCAAGCAAAGTGTAGAGGGGAGAGTAAACATAGAGAAAGTGACGAAAACTACAAAGCCATGTTTGGTCCACAATTTCTCCTCACAAAATAAGAGAATATGAAACACATTTCATCAATTTTAACACTCTCAATTTTTTACATTTTAACCTCTCGGAAATCGGGATGCTTTTTATAATAGATGGTATCTCAAATTCAGACTAATACGTTTTACTGAATCATAGAGATTTACAGTGAGATAGACACTTAGAGGTCTGTCCTTAGAAACCCAACAAGCTATCATTCATTCTCTGCCTAAACATTCAGTCTGCAGCATTAGATATCTTCTTTCTCATAAGCAGGACATTTCCTTACTAAACAATTTTAAGCATTAGAAGCTCATCCTTACAAACTAAGCTGAAACCCATGCCTTCTACCCTTATTTCAAATTCTAGAGTCACCCTAATTTAACATATGTTCTTTTCCTCATGATAGTCATTAGGTCCTTGAAGATGGCCTTTACAAGCTGCCTAACTTTTATCTTCTCTTAAGTTAAACAATGTCTGGTTCCTTTTGTCACATCCTCACACACATGGAGGAGCAAAGTCAGAGCTCGCATTCTAGCATACTAAGAAATTTGAAAATGGTGAGTGTGAAATGAATTTGGAGCCAACTGCTTTGTGAATTCACTAAAAGCTTAATCACTATGACTAGACTCACAGTGAAGTGGGATTAGTCAATACCCATGAAGCAGGAGATAGGATGTGTTTAGTTATGATTAGATTCCCTTCAGTAGATATGAGGCTGATTCTCACACAAGCCAAACAAATGTGAGAGCTGACACAATTACTCCTGTAATTCGAGCAAAACGATCTCCCAAAGCCCACGACTGTTAATGAAGAAAAGGAGCAGTAGGGTTATCCTGGTTATATAAGTTTGCCATCTATGTGGATGAAATTCTCTGGGGATCCCCTCCTGAAAACAATGTCATACCTTTCCTGAAATACCAGCTGATACAGCTGGTACACACCCAAGTCCTCCCTGCAGGAGTCATTGCAGGTCAGAGAATCTAGCTGCATATCTGCACTGTTTCTTTTCTTTCTTTCCTTCCTTCCCTCCCTCCCTTCCTTCCTTTCTTCTTTCTCCTCTCTCTCTCTCTTCCACTCTCTTTTCCCCCTTCCTTCTTTCCTATTTTTAATTTTTCTGTAGACCATTCCCTCAACATAAAACAAAATCCTCCAATTGCCCACTAAACACATTATGATTTGTAGAAATTTTTAGTATAAACCCTCTTTATCTTTCATTGATGTATTTGCATAAAAACACTTTTCCCTCTTTCTCAATCTACACGGTTTTTTAAAATTTTATTTCAAAATTAAAAGATCATGACTAAAGTAAGTTGTATAAGAATTATAAAAATAAATTAATAGAATTGAAAATAATTTAATGATTAAAACTGGGGAAAAAGGGAGAGAGAACAAAAAAAGGAAAGCGTAAGTGAACTAAATTCTTATCTATTATAAAATAATGTCTAAGATTTTTAAATATTAATATAATACTAGCAACAGAATGGCGAAAATTCTGTAGATAGAAAATTTAAGCAGACAAAAAAATACCAAGTGTTGCCAAGGATGTGGAGCAACTGGAACCCTCACACTGCTGGTGGGAGTATACTGGTACAACTATTTTGGAGAACTATTCTGCACTGTCTACCAAAGCTGATGATATACATACTATGACCCTGCAATTCTACTCCAAGGTATATACCCAACAGAAATGCATGCACACGATCAATAAAATACTGAAAAAACAGTCACAGCAGCACTATTTGTAAAAGTCCCAAACTAGAAACTACACAAATGCCCATCAGCATAAATATGGATATATAAGTTTGGGAATAGTATACAGTAACAAGAATGAATGAATCACTGTTACATGCAAAACCATGGATGAAGTAATAAGAATAATGTAGTGTAGACAAATGTAAAAATAAGAATAATAAAGTAGAAAAAATACAAAAGTTCACTTCCACCAGATTGCTCTACAGTTATCACTAATACCTCTATTTTAAAGAAATGAAACTGGAAATTAGATGCTACATGATGGATGTGGTTTATGTAAAGAGGTAAATCAGAGGTTCAATGACTAGTACCATTGTCAAAGAAAAGACTTTATCCTTATATCAAAAACAGTAAATAAATATAATGTTTTAAGTTAAAATACGTTGTTTAAGCTTAACTGACTTTTCAACTGATATAGGATTCAGCTATCCCCAGGAGGAACTGGTCTTGCTGACAGTCAAAGAAATTGGTTGCTACCCATCTAGAAGGGACACATGTTTTCTCAAACTGCTTTTCTGACATCATGGATACCTGAACTTTTGTAATTCCACTACTTTTCTTCTTTAAAAATGCCACTCCTTCTTCAATGAGTAATCCTTTAAATTTTATCACTCATTAGCACCTTTCTAAAGTCAAGATTTTTTTAGGTGTGTAGCAAGAACTCCAGGAGACTGGGAGAGGATACACAGATGTGGTAAGGTGAGGTACAGAATGCAGCACCTGCAGGTTTCTAAAGGGAAACTATTGTTTCCTTCCTCCTCCTGAGTTAGACCACTAAAACAGAAGGCAATCATTTCTTCTAAAGTCCAGTTATTTCTGTTTGTCCAGTATAAAGAGCAAGAAAACATCAAAGGTCAGCTTCAAAACAAACACAGGGTCTAATCACTAGAGGAAGACTTTACTTTTTCTCCTTTTGAATTTTTAAGAAAGTATGAATATCTAAAAGCACCACACAGGTCAATAAAACTATTCAGTAATGTCCTACACAGTTAGGTCCAGCACTTAAACACGTTTAGTTTCCTAAATGTAAGTGTATTAAATGGCTTTATGAAACTAAAATTTTAAACTGCCCACTGGAATAATTTTGTGCAATTTTGTCCTTTTCTGCAAAAGGACAAGTAGTGTCATCTACTCCGATACAAAACAGAGTGAAAAGGGAACATGTAAGTGACCATGCAAAACTCCCATATTTCTTAAAGTCACAATTTCTATTCACACTGGAAAAGAATTATTCAAATGTGATTTTTGAATTTGAGCATATTAATTAGAATCCTATTAAGCATTTTTCACTACTCAAAACAGAACAAATTTGTGCATTTTCCCCCCAAAGTATAAAGGTGAATGAAGTGAAAGCAATTAGTTAAACAAGAAACAGCAGCTTAGTAACCTTTTCATCTTTGATGTATTTCAAAGTTAATTTCCTCCAACTCATGCAAAATCATTATGGGGGCTTCAGAAGAGTCTGAAGGCAGAGGCTCAATGAACAAACTAAAACTCTCAAGTGCTTCACATTTCTCCTTTGACTTCCACAAAAGAAACAAAGCCAACAAGATGCTAAAAATGAGACAAGCTATTGTCATTGACACAATGTATTCCATTACAAATTATCTTTGCCTGGTGAATGGGCTCTTAAGAGGTTCAGTAGATACTCCAATGCCTACTATAACACTTGAGACTAAAAGATGGTTTGTATTAAATTGGGTTAAAAGAAATACATGTACCAAATAATGTAGAGTTATGCCATTTAGCTGAAAAGAAAGTTGGTCTGATTGTCTGAAAGGTATGAAGTATGTTGCAAAAATGAAAGAACTTACATGTCCAGTTTGGTGGCTTGAAAACAAAATTCATCACCGTTGAAACTACAATAAGATGTAAAGCAATGCCAAACTGGTTAAAATAAAAACTTAACCAAAATGAGAATGCAAACGGGAAAGTCATAGTGCTCTAAACGCTTCTTTTCTGTTAAGGCTTTATTGGCAAATGTTTCTTCTACCTAAAGGTGAACATTTAAGTGACTTTTAAGATCTCTAACAACAAGGTGCCTCAGTATTTGTTCACTGGTTAGTTAGCTTCACTTCTTACTTTCTACCAGTATTTTTCAACCAGACCTAACGTGGAGTCATGGCAAACACATGAAGCACTCCTGTTCATTACTTCCATCATACCCACTAATACAGATGGATGCTATGAACTGTTCACCTGTGTGAACAACTTTGCAAGATGGTTGAAAGTTTCCAGCCAGCTTTTCTATGCATGTATAGAAATCTATGTATCTGTCATAACCACATTCTTTCCAAATTACTTTATGAAGTAAAGTAAGCACACTGATTTAGATCATGGCAGTAATTTTAGTTTCAAGTGTCAACAATTTATTCATGTAGTATTCAAAAGTGTCCGTAAAACTCCAAGTAGGATACGAGAAACTAAAACATTAATAACAATCGTATTAAAATGGTTAACATTTATTAAGCACTTACTATGTGCCAGGTTTTTAGGGACAGGGACTTTAACATCTCACTTACACCAATAGACAGATCATCCAAACAGAAAATTAATAAGGAAACACAAGCTTTAAATGACACAATAGACTAGACAGCTTTAATTGATATTTATAGCACATTCCATCCAAAAACAGCAGGTAAAACTTTCAAGTGCACACAGAACATTCTCCAGGATACATCACATTGTGGGTCACAAATCAAGCCTCGGTAAATTTAAGAAAATTGAAATCATATCAAGCACCTTTTCTGACCACAACACTATGAGATTAGAAATCAATTACAGGGAAAAAAACGTAAAAAGCACAAACACATGGAAGCTAAACAATACATTACTAAATAACCAAGAGATCACTGAAGAAATCAAAGAGGAAATCAAAAAATACCTAGAGACAAATTACAACAAAAACACGACGATCCAAAACCTATGGGATGCAGCAAAAGCAGTTCTAAGAGGGAAGTTTATAGCAATACAAGCCGGCCAAGCCTACAAGAAACAAGAAAAATCTCAAATAAACAATCTAACCTTACACCTAAAGAAAGCAGAGAAAGAGCAAACAAAACCCAAAGTTAACAGAAGGAAAGAAATCATAAAGATCAGAGCAGAAATAAATGAAATAGAAACAAAGAAGGCAATAGCAAAGATCAATAAAACTAAAATCTAGTTCTTTCAAAAGATAAACAAAATTGATAAACCTTTAGCCAGACTCATCAAGAAAAACAGGGAGAGGACTCAAATCAATAAAATGAGAAATAAAAAAGGAGAAGTTACAACGGACACCGCAGAAATACAAAGCACCCTAAGAGACTACTACAAGCAACTCTATGCCAGTAAAATGGACAACCTGGAAAAAATGGACAAATTCTTAGAAAGCTATAACCTTCCAAGACTGAACCAGGAAGAAATAGAAAATATGAACAGACCAATCACAAGTAATGAAATTGAAACTGTGTTTAAACATCTCCCAACAAACAAAAGTCAAGGACCAGATGGCTTCACAGGTGAATTCTATCAAACATTGAGAGAAGAGCTAACACTCATCCTTCTCAAACTCTTCCAAAAAAATTGCAGAGGAATGAACGCTCCCAAACTCATTCGATGAGGCCAACATCACCCTGATACCAAAGCCAGACAAAGACACTACAACAAAAGAAAATGACAGACCAATATCACTGACGAACATAGATGCAAAAATCCTCAACAAAATACTAGCAAACAGAATCCAACAACACATTAAAAGGATCATACACCATGATCAAGTGGGATTTATCCGAGGGATTCAAGGATTCTTCAATATATGCAAATCAATTAATTTGATACACCATATTAACAAATTGAAGAATAAAAACCATATGATCATCTCAATAGATGCGGAAAAAGCTACTGACAAAATTCAACACCCACTTATGATAAAAACTCTCCAGAAAGTGGGCACAGAGCAAACCTACCTCAACATAATAAAGGCCATATATGACAAATCCACAGCAAACATCATTCTCAATACTGAAAAACTGAAAGCATTTCCTCTAAGATCAAGAACAAGACAAGGAAAAAAAAAAAGAACAAGACAAGGATGTCCACTCTCACCACTATTATTCAACATAGTTTCGGAAGTTCTAGCCATGGCAATCAGAGAATAAAAAGAAATAAAAGGAACACAAATTAGAAAAGAAGTAAAGCTGTCACTGTTTGCAGATGACATGATACTATACATAGAGAATCCTAAAGATGCCACCAGAAAACTACTAGAGCTAATCAATGAATTTGGTAAAGTTGCAGGATACAAAATTAGTGCACAGAAACCTCTTGCATTCCTATACACTAATGATGAAAAATCTGAAAGAGAAATTAAAGAAATACTCCCATTTACCACTGCAACAAAAAGAATAAAATACCTAGGAATAAACCTATCCAGGGAGACAAAACACCTGTATGCAGAAAACTGTAAGACACCGTTGAAAGAAATTAAAGATGATACCAACAGATGGAGAGATATACCATGTCCTTGGATTGGAAGAATCAATATTGTGAAAATGACTATACTACCTGAAGTAATCTACAGATTCAGTGCAATCCCTATCAAATTACCAACAGCATTTTTTACAGAACTAGAACAAAAAAATCTTAAAATTTCTATGTAGACACAAAAGACTCCGAATAGCCAAAGCAGTCTTAAGGGAAAAAAATGGAGCTGGAGGAATCAGACTCCCTGACTTCAGACTTTACTACAAAGCTACAGTAATCAAGACAATATGGTACTGGCACAAAAACAGAAATACAGATGAATGGAACAGGACAGAAAACCCAGAAATAAACCCACGCACCTATGGTCGACTAATCTATGACAAAGGAGACGAGGATTATACAGTGGAGAAAAGACAGTCTCTTCAATAAGTGGTGCTGGGAAAACTGGACAGCTACACGTAAAAGAATGAAATTAGAACACTCCCTAACACCATAAACAAAAATAAACTCCAAGTGGATTAGAGACCTAAATGTAAGACCGGACACCATAAAACTCTTAGAGGAAAGCATAGGAAGAACAGTCTTTGACATAAATCACAGCAAGATCTTTGATCCACCTCCTAGAGTAATGGAAATAAAAACAAAAATAAACAAATGGGACCTAACGAAGCTTAAAAGCTTTTTGAAAGCAAAGGAAACTACAAACAAGACAAAAAGACAACCCTCAGAATGGGAAAAAATATTTGCAAATGAATCATCGGACAAAGGATTAATCTCCAAAATATACAAACAGCTCATGCAGCTCAATATTAAAAAGACAACCCAATCAAAAAATGGGCAGAAAACCTAAATAGACATTTCTCCAAAGAGGACATACAGATGGCCAAGAAGCACACGAAAAGCTGCTCAACATCACTAATTATTAGAGAAATGGAAATCAAAACTACAATGAGGTATCACCTCATACCAGTTAGAATGGGCATCATCAGAAAACCTACAAACACAAATGCTGGAGAGGGTGTGGGGAAAGGGAACCCTCTTGCACTGTTGGTGACAATGTAAATTGATACAGCCACTGTGGAGTACAGTATGGAGGCTCCTTAAAAAATTAAAAAAAGAATTACCATATGACCCAGCAATCCCACCACTGGGCATATACCTAGAGAAAACCATAATTCAAAAAGACACATGCACCCCAGTGTTCATCGCAGCACTATTTACAATAGCCAGGTCATGGAAGCAGCCTAAATGCCCATCAACGGACGAATGGATAAAGAAGATGTGGTACATATATACAATGGAGTATTACTCAGCCATGAAAAGGAACGAAATTGGGTCGTTTGTAGAGACATGCATGGATCTACAGACTGTCATGCAGAGTGAAGTATGTTAGAAAGAGAAAAACAAATATCGCACAGTAACACATATATGTGGAGCCTAGATAAATGGTACAGATGAACTGGTTTGCAGGGAAGAAATAGAGACCCAGATGTAGAGAACAAACGTATGGACACCAAGTGGGGAAAGCAGTGGGGGTGGTGGTGGGGTTGGTGGTGTGCTGAATTGGGAGATTGGGATTGACATGTGTACACTGATGTGTATAAGATGGATGACTAATAAGAACCTGCTGTATAAATAAATAAATAAAATTCAAAAACAATTATGAGGTACAGAAAATAGTACAATTCAGGAGTCTTGGTATTTGCTAGAGAGATAAGGAACTTGGGCCAATTATCCTGCACATTCTCCCTTCTCCTCTACTTTGATATCAGAATGCTGAAAAAAATCCAGCTAAAACAAATTTAAAACATGAAAAGAAGTAAAAAACTGGTGATGTTTACCCCACCACATGGCTTGGTTGTGGTGGAGGCAAGGAAATTGTGGGTTGAGGTACAGTAAGAGCCCTCAGTTATTTTAAAAAATAATCATTGGTGGGTAGAGCTGCCACCTCCCCGCCAACTGCCTCCATGACTCATGGCCCATTCCCCATCAGCCCTGGGGAGCAAGTATGGGGGTGGCTGGGTGATAGACCTCATGTAGTATTCAGTTGTTAGCTTACAAGTTTGGCTAGCAATCCAGCTGGTGAGAAGTGTTTCCCAAAGCACTGAAATGCCTGATAATGTCATCCTGGATTAGGCCAAAATCAAACAGCAGATAAAATAGTAGAAACTTATACAAATAAGCATATTATCATCATTATCATTCATAACCCCTAGCACCATCACTGCTGTTGTACTGGAAATGAGAAATCAAGAACTGGGTGGCTTTTCTCCATTAAATAAATTGCCAGCATTTGCCTTACAGCAGTTTCAATGTGTATACTTATATCTGTTGCAACTATTTTCCGCCATACTCTCACAGGGCTATTGGGAAAATTTTAAATTGATTATGTAAGCAAAAAGGGAAACAATATACAGGTGCCAGACTTTACTTTAAAATGTGGAGATTGGTTCAAGACTGGAGAGTAGAAGGACCTGTGCTCACTCCCTCTTGCAAGGGCACCCGAATCACAACTAGCTGCTGAACAGTCATCAACAGTAAGACACCGGAACTCACCAAAAAAGATACCCCACATCCAAAGACAAAGGAGAAGCACAATGAGACAGTAGGAGGGGCGCAATCACAATAAAATCAAATCTCATAACCACTGGGTGGGT